>NC_086325.1:134638140-135238140 GCF_036172605.1 Pelobates fuscus | reverse complement strand
CCCTGTACCCAAACCATTGCACTGCCAACTGGTCCCTATGAAAGCCCAGCTGGTGGCCCTGAGCTCGAGCTGCAGCCCTCCTTTCGGCCCAGAAGACAAATGAATGGCCCACCATCCATGCGACACGGCCTGGGGGAGAGAAGAAAATAGATCGTAACAACCCTTTTCGTATCCAGCCCCCCTGGAATCCTCGCAGGCCCCCCACCATACTAGTCCAGTAAACCCATGCGCACATATGAACGGGACCGTACTGACTCCCATCTCCCAATTCATCTCCCAAGTCATCCCCCAGACCCAACCGTGTTGCCTCCGTGGCCGCCCCAATGCGAAAGGAGTGTTTACCAAACTTATCCGCCCTCAATCCCAGCTTCCCCAGGCCTGACCGAAAAACCTTGGTGAATTGGAACCAGGAGAGGGAAGACCCGTCCGCGTGTACCAGCAGCGATCCCCCAACCCCCGGTCTCCGTGCCATGTACCCTGCCACCGCGGCCACCGGGCACAGAGCGGAGCCCGGCAGGGCCCGCAGCGTCACGTCCCGGCCCCTGCCCATCATGTCCGTCTTGGATTTTGCCAGGTGTACAACCACCTTCCCCTCCAGCACTCGGACCCCCGACACCTGTACCCCCCCGGCCGCAGCCCTTGTGGCACTTACCAACTCCCCTAACCGAAAAGCTCCAAAAAAGGCCAACAGAAACGCCGCCTGAAACAGCGATGTTTCGAACCTGTCGAAACAAATATTAGGCAACGATTCAACCAGGTCCCCCAACACTCGCACCGATACGGGGCGCCGAGTGTCAGGCTGCCTGCGGCCCCGCCAGTACCCCTTCAGTGCCTGCCTGATGACAAAGGCCTTAGTAAGATCCTCTTTCCCGTGTAGCTTAAACCAGAAAGCCATCGCCGCCATGGACCTGTCAACCACCGCCGGGAGACGCCCCTTCGCCAGAAATTGACAGGTGTACCAGAGGAACGCATCTGTGAGCGATTCCCCCGCTGGCGTGTGGTCCAACCCATCCCATGACCTTTCCCAAGATTCCCAGACCTTACTGTATGCAGCCCATGTGGCCGGCGCCAGCGATGCCTTCACGAGTCCCCAAGCAGGTCGCACCGAGCCGCCAAATCTCGTCTGGGCATGCCTGCCCCACCTCCTGCACTTCCGGCGCCACCAGCCGGAATCGGGACCACTGAAAACGAGACAGAGCGTCAGCCACATCATTCATGAACCCAGGCACATAGCGTGCGCGAAAAACAACATTTAGCGACATGCACAACAAAATGAAACGCCGTAGCAACCTGACCACGGGTTTCGACGCCGCCGATTGAATATTCACATCATGCACCACGGCCATGTTGTCCGAGAAAAAAAACACCTTCCGGTCCCGCAGCCTATCCGCCCACAGGGCCAACGCCACGACCAGCGGGAACAGCTCCAAGAAAGCCAAGTTACGCATGAGGGGGCTCGTTCGCCACTCCCCTGGCCATCGCTCCGCACACAAACTTCCCCCAAAGTAGGCCCCGAAGCCTACGCTACCAGACTTGTCGGTGAACAGCTCCGGTTCCGCAGCCGACACGCCCTCCTGCCTAAAATTTAGCATCCCATTGAACTCCCGCAGGAAGGCCTCCCATATGACCAAGTCGGCCCTCATGGCCGACGATACCCGAATGAAGTGACGCGGGGATCGCACCCCCGCCGTCACAGCCGATAAACTATGGCTGAAAACCCTGCCCATTAGGATCACCCTGCATGCAAAATTCAGCATCCCAATCAACGACTGCAGCTGCTGCAGTGTAACCTTGCGCGCTTGTGCCACCGCTGCCACCTCTCTTTTCAGCCTCTGTAGCTTATCCAACGGCAGCCGACACTACCCTTGTACCATGTCTATCTCCAGTCCAAGAAAACTAAGGCACGTAGCGGGCCCTTCCGTTTTGTCCGCCGCCAGCGGGACCCCGAAATGGCCAGCCACCCACTCGACCGTTCTCAGCAAGTGTAGGCAGGCGGGGGAGTCCGCCGGCCCCACACAGAGAAAATCGTCCAGATAGTGCACCACTGCTCCACTCCCCGCCTCGACCCTAACCACCCATTCAAGAAACGTACTAAATTTCTCAAAATAGGAGCAGGAGATAGAACAACCCATTGAGAGGCACAAATCCACGAAGTACTCCCCGTCGAAGAAACACCCCAGCAGGTGATGACACGCTGGGTGGACCGGAAGCAGCCTAAATGCCGCTTCAATATCCACCTTAGCCATTAGTGCCCTGTGCCCAGCCCTCCTTACTAGCTCGACCGCCTTGTTGAATGATGCATAGGAGACTGAGCACAAGTCCCTGTCAATATCATCATTCACTGACTCCCCTTTCGGGTAGGAGAGGTGGTGAATGAGCCGGAACTTCCCCTGTTCCTTCTTGGGGACCACCCCGAGTGGGGAAACCCTCAGCCCCTCCAACGGAGGAGCCGGGAACGGTCCTGCCATTCTCCCCAACATGACTTCCTTGCCCAGTTTTTCCCGCACCACACCCGGGAATTCAGCCACCGATTTAAGGTTGCACAGAACCCCTGTCCCCCCCGGTTCCGGAAAGGGATAAAGAACCCCTGCCCAAAACCCGCCCGGAGCGCCGCGGCATCCGCCCTATTACCGTAGCTGCTTAGCCATGGCTCCATCGCGTCTAGCCTCACCGGGGTTAGGCCCCGGGGCAAGCGAAACTCCCCCTCCCCCCCCAGCCACAGTAGGGACTCCGGCGTGCCCCGACTTCCCTTTCTTGAAGCACCGGTTGAGCCCATGGGTGCTTCCGCAGCCCGAACACTCGTGCTTAAAGCGACAGGTGTTTCCCCATTTGCACTGGCCCTCGTTAAAGAGCCAGCAGAAGCCCTTTTGCAAGGCGGCCGACGAGGTGGACTGCCCCTTTGTGCCGGCCATGGGCTGAAAGGGCTGCGCCTTCTGCGCCATCATCAGCTTCACCCAGAGAGGCAGGTCCATTTGATCCCACCTTATACTTGGATTAGCCGCCAAACGCTGCCTGAACTGCTCGTCGTACCGCCACCATGCCAGTCCGCCATAGGTGCAGTACGCCTCCCAAATACTACCCAAATAACAAAACAGGGAGGAGCACAAGCCCGGCGATTTCTCGCCCAGAACACTAGCCAACACGCAAAACACCCTCAGCCACTTACCGAGAGATTTAGGTATCTTACGATACAGCTTCTTTTTCTCTTCCACCTCCTTCTTCTCGTCTTTTTTATCGTCCTCCTTGAGGTCGATAAAATCCTCCAAAGAGAGAAGAGAAAAGATCTTGCAGAATTCACCCTTCCAGATTTTATCCTTCACCTCCTGTTTGAGGTGGACCCCCAGCGGACCCGCAAACGACACATATGCGTGTTGCCTGGCCGCATCAGGAACCACCCCCCCCAGCCAACTCAGCCCGCTCGCTCGTCGCGTCTGCCCCAGTAACCATCGTTGCAGTGTCCCCACCTGAACTCTGCTCCGCGGAAGGAATCTCACTAGGGCCCGCTACCCCAGCCCCTTGAGTCCATACCTGACCCACACCGCCCCTTGTGTCACCCACCGCTCCCAGTGAGTGGAGAAGCGCTTGAAGTGTGTGAACTAGCGCACTGGATTGCAAAGAAGCACAGGACTCACCGGCCAAGCCCCTCGTTCCCGAAGCTCCCGGGGCTGCGTCGTGCACCATCCCTCGACCAGGATGCCCGGGCACTGCAGAGGCGGAGCGGCTCCGAGATCTGTAACGAGGAGAAGAAGTCCTGGGCAGAGCATACTGATCCCGAGCAGCCCCCCCGTCCCGACCCTGGGAGCGCCCGCTGGACACCAAAGCCGCCCATCGCGCAACCACTCCTTTCCGCCCACCTAAGGCCTCTGGGACTCCGACTCCTCTCGTTCCTACCAGAGGCCCGCCCCCATCGTCCAAGCCTGGGGGTCATGACCCCGTCCCCCCCTGAGCTACCGGATGAGGACCTAGCGCGCTGAGCCCTACCCTTCACCCCCCGGATCCCTGGGCCCTAACAGGTGACGGGCTACTACCACTAGACCCAGACCCTGAGGCCCCCCCAGGACTACGCCTACCTAGCTTCTCACCAGCGCGGGTGATCCCCACCCCCCACCCCGGCGGACCCCCCGGCTAGAAGAATCCCCCCCCTCAGTACCTCCAGACCGGCCCCAGACCCCGCTGCAGACCCCTCACCCCTAACCTGCCCTGACCGCCCTGCGCACCTAGACCTCCTGCCCACACCCGATGGCAACCCACCCCCCACCCCGACCTGGCCCAAGGACTCCCCTAGCCCATCTACTCTCCCGGCTACAGGCCCTCGCCCCTCGACTACTTTCCTTGTACTGCCTAGCGCACCCCCCCCCTAGGCCCCTCTGCACGCGATCCAGTAGGGGCCTGACCCCTCACCATCCCCCTCCAAGGCCTCTGGACCCCGGGCCCAGTACTCAGGTGCTGATCCGCGCCAAGGGTGCCCATGCCAGAGCCCCCTGCACTTGCCTGTTCCAGGGGCCGTCCATGCGCTCCTCCCGAACCGGCCCGCCATTCCCTGGCATGGGTGTAGGGTTCGCCCTCCCGGGCCGCAATCCAGCGCCATCTCCGGTTCCAGGGGGCCGCCTGATGTCTTCCGCGGCCCCTGCTCCAGTTGCAGCCCTCCCCGAACTGGGAGCCGCGCCGTCCACCTCCCGGGTAGCCGCCCGCCGGCTACCGCTCATCCGACGTCCCGGTAGCGCGCCGGGAGGCGGGGCCTCAACCATGCAGCTACCGGGTCCTTTGCGGCCTGGTCCCGCTGCCACCCGGCTACTGGTACCGTCCCCACTGGACTCCGCACCTGTGCTCAGCCGTCTTGACGGCCTACGGGCCCGCACAGGCCACCCTCCGTCGCCCTCAGGATCCGCAGCTCATGCCAGGGCCGGTCCAAGTTGGGCCCGCAGCCAGTCCACGCCACGTCCTCGAGCCGCCGACCGGATCCCTTTCAACAGCTTCTCCATGTCGTCCATCGACCCAGCAGAAGGAGAGAAAACAAAAAGGCCCACCAAGGCAAATCTGTGGACACAGGAGTGCACACAAACTCGGCAAGGTAGTAATTAACAGTGAAAGATTTAAAATGGCTGCCTATTTAAATAGCCAAGCCTACTTAACCATAACTCCATCCCTTCCTTACTTCCTCCTATGCCCGCCTCCTAACCCCTGTCAAGGCCTTTTTCCGCTTAGCTGCGCTTTGGCTACATGGGGCTACAGGTATTTAGCTACATAATATGGTCACATGATTTTTCATGATGCCCCATAGAGCAGATTAATCTCATAAGCGGAATTAACAGGATAGGAAATGGCACGGGTGGGCTATTTAGAAGCTGTTCTGGGCAAACACACACTCTTAACACATACACACACAAAACATATCAATTATTTTAAGGGTAATTTCAGCGGAAGGTTTATGTCCACAATCTAAATCTGTCTTAAACCGCATGTGAAACCAGAATAAAAGCAATGGACGGTATAATTGACAGTTAGTATTACATCAGATCTGAAATCCCGCACGTTTTGTGGTTTATATTGCATTTCCTTATTGTGGAGCATCGCAGCCTCTTGGCGAAGATTCCGACTAAGCCGGTATATTGCATTTTTTACATTACTAATATCGGCCTCGATGCAGCGCAGGCCCCAGTGCCAGGTGCTACTGATTGAGGTTATTTAAGGCTATCGGCAAGAAGAAATATTTATATAGTAATATGAAGCCCTGAAAATGATGTGTCAGTGCAGGAAACTGAAATCTCAGTTTACTCTGAATATAAAATGAATACATTCCAGTTGTTCTTGTGAATACTAGGTCACAATTACTCCTTGCAGTGTTGGAGGGGTGAGCTATGCTATTCAGGGAACGAAGCAGTAGGCAGGAGAATGTTTTCTCTCCAGAGTTTACACTCATTTTGTGATCATTTTCAGTGTTTTTTTACCAAGCTGGGAATAGCGTTGAATTAAAAGAACACGCCATTGATAATTATTATTTTTAAACATTGTAGCAGGTATATCCCCAAAGAAAATCTGCATCATTTTTTTCTCCCCTGCATTTTTTCTTTGGGCATAAATTACATTATAGCTTGGAAAAGCTGCAGACCTGCTGTCTGCAGCCTTTGCAGCCCCTCCCCTCTTTTCCAGCGCAGTCTGTGAATTTGTGCTGGGGAATACTCCAATCAGAGGCTTCTCATTAAACCGCGAGTGCATGTACACAGGAATGTGGTCAGAGCCAATCCCGGGGGGTTGCAGACCGCCCAGTTGTTCTGTAGATAGGCAGGGTGTGCATCGCTAGGCTCCGCCCTCTCAGGTAGAACCTGCCTATTCTTATCAGGCTTCACCCCCTCATGCACCCGGCAACAATCATGGCATGTTGAGAGGAGGTGGGATCTACCTGAGGGGGTGGGGCCTAGCGCATCACACACCCCGCCTATTTACAGTGCACCTCCCAGGATCGGCTCTGAATGTGGCATTCCTATGGATGAAGGCAGGAGTACGCTAGCACTGCATCACTGCTACTTCTATTAGCTTCACTGATTGATGGACAGGTCTTTCTTCCTCCAATTATAAAAGTGCTGATTTATTTTGACTTTTGTTGGGGAAATACTCCAATCAGAGGATTCTCATTGAGCCACTGCTTTCCAAAGTTTTAATACAGCCCACTGTGTCGGGGGAAGTAAAGTGCATGGTAGCGCAGCGCTCCAGGCTATTCCATTAGCTCTGTAGAGCTAATGGAGACTGTGAAAATCCTCCCCGGCTGTTTGATTGACAGCCAGGGAAGTCTTTCGGCCGAATGTTTTTGAGATTGGCATTTTTATAAACGGTCACAAATGTGACTAGCTCCCGACACATAGAGTCCTTCAGCAAGCTCAAGTGCTGTATTTGCATGTAGTGTTCCGTTAAATACCGGACAGTGGATAGTTTAGTAAATAACTCTATTTGTGTAAGACAGATGCATGCTTATTCTAGAATTTTTCAAGCAGCAACTCATTCAGCTTATCCAGCGACAATATCAAAGTGAGTCCAGCAAACCATGCGTTAAAATCCCTAAAAAAAAGTCTCAGACCAAGGCAGGTGTTCCTCCATTAAGACTCATCAGTTTAGGTACGGTTGCTGGGTTTTTGCGCACACAATGTAAAAACAGCAGGTGTTGTCTCTGGGGAATCCATATGCAACGCTGGTAGCCAAGAACAGAAGGGACCCAGCCATTGTCCTGAATCTCATACTGTTACCCAGAATCCTCTGAAACTGATGAAAATTAGATTGAAAGGCCATTTTGTGATTAAAATTATCCTTCATGTATAAAATGCCAAACTGTTTTGTACAAAGGGGCAGCACACATATTAATGATATTTGGAAAAACTCATAAAGTCCTGACAAACTTCAGAGAGAAGTTGGTATACCGAGTTCCTGGATTAGCCATAATATAGATCCTATTCATTAGTGGGTCTAAAATAAGTACCTCCTAGTAATATCTAGAATATAATAGACAGGCAGCTGGTGAGTGGTAGGGGCAGAAGAGACGTGGGGGCAATAAAGCATTTCCTTTGACAGCATTAATCCGAGTAAAATTATTTGAGTGTTTTAACTTTTACAATTTAATGAGGGAGGGAAGTTGAAAGACGAATTTGTCACTGTTTTTTTTTTTGGTTTTTTTTTTTACTAAATTATGAATTAAGGTTAACAAAGGGAATTGGGAAAATTTGGAAATTTTAAGTGAAAGTACTTCCAAGTTTTCATGTATATAAACTGCTCACATTTTGTCTGAGGCTGTCAGCTGACAGCTTCCAATCTATCACAGACACTATTGCTGGTTTGAAAAGGCAGTGTGTAATGGCTACCCTAACGATACTTACAGTAGGGGACGGTCTGTCACTGACTGGAACCTTTATTTCAAGGGTTATTTAATAAAGTGCCAATTATTAGGAAATCAAAACTAATTTTTTTTTTTTTAATTCTTTATTTTTGTGGTGCGCATGTTAACAAATGGGCCCATGGTGCCACAACAGCATTCCAGGGCGAAACATTCAGATACATATATACAATGTGGCAAATGGAGGGTCTGCACATTTTTGTGATATGAGTGTGAGTCGTGTGCCTATAGCCCACAAGAAGGAGGTATGTGTGTCCATGCTGAGTGTGTGTTGGTCGTCTGAGGTGTCTGTCATTCCGATTGTGGGCCAAGTTCTGACCGTGGTTACAGACAGGGCGTCTAGTGTGAAGCCTGTGTGCCTAGGCTCGTGTGGCTTGACTGTTGATAGTGGTACCTGTACTTTATTGAGCCTCGGTATGCGTTGTTTGGGTCTGTGGTATGGTGTTAAGTCTGTGCGTTTGTTCTGTCGTGGAAGCTAGGGGCGCAGCGCCTAGTGTAGGGGCTGCTTGTGCCAATTATCTGAGGGTACAACCGAGGGTAGGGGGGGGGGGGGGATCAGGTAATCTGCCTATAGTGAGCATGTGTTGTTGTGGTGCACAAACTAGGGAAAGTTATAACAAGGATAACATGGTTTGCCTGGTAGGGGCAACTTGATGTTGTTACATGTCTGTAGACATGGTTCGGCATTAGTGAGAGTTAAAGTAGTCCCTTCTGCAAGTCGGACCGTCGGTGGATGTCGAGGGACAAATGCGGTTCCCATCGTTGCTTTGCAGTTTCTACCCTTTGAGGTGCGACTGACGGCAGTGAGTTTAAAGGTAGTCCCAATGTATGCATCATGGCCGTTACTTCGGTGATGTCGCGGACTATGTGTTGTGCTTCTCCTTAAAGGATCAATAGGGTCCTCGTGTGCCGCCAGCGGTATTGGATGCCGTTCTGTCTGAGGATAGTGGTGAATGGCCTCAGGGTTCTCCGCCACGCCAAGGTACCTCCAGATAAGTCCGGGTAAAAGGTGAGCCGCATTCCCTCAAAATCATAAGGGTCTTGGTTCTTGAGAGCTGCGAGCAGTGCCGCTTTGTCCCGCCCGCTGTGTAGGTGGACTATTAAGTCCCTTGGTGCTGCCGCTGGGGCCTTGGGTGCTTTTGGGATGCGAAAGCATTCGTTGAGAGATAGGGATTTGGCCTGTCTTGGGGGTAACAGCGCCGCTGCGAGACGTCTCAGCATGTGGGGTAGTTCCTCCGTTAGTACGGTTTTCGGGACCCCCCTAATTTTCAAGTTGTTTTTTCGTCTCATATCTTCTAACGTTGCAAATCTGGCGTCATAACTTTCATTTTGCTTCGTGAGCCCCAATATTGTTTGCTGCATTGAGGCTATTTGCTGTGCATGTTCCCCAGCAGTAGTTTCCACTGCACCCAGCCGGCCCGTCAGGCCCCGATGGTCTGCTTGCAGGTTCGCCATGTCTGCCAGTATGGTGTTTTGTAGGCCCACCAGCAGGTCCTCAAGTACCGCTGTTGTTACCGGTTCCTTGTCCGGGCTGAGCGGTTTTGCATCCGACGGTGGTTTCGCCGGTGCTGCATCCACCTCATCATCCAGGGACAGGTCGTCGGACAGGTCTGAGTAGGCCCCGGAGTAGTCGGCCATATTGGGCCTGATGCGCCTGCCTGAGGAGTGCGCCTATGTCCTGGCTGAGGTGAGGTTTGTCCGGTTTTATTTTTTTGTTCTTCCGACCCATTGTGTGGTACGGGTCTCGCTCCTGCCTCTTTGGGTATTTCGGTCGGGTTTTGCCGTGGTAGGATTGCAAAATGTCTAGCTGTGTCTCGGAGCTCCGAGATCATGCGCCCATTCAGTTCAGTCGCTTGGCCACGCCCCCCCAAAACTAATTTTTAATTGAAAACCAAGAAAGAAAAAGCGTAGAAATATTCCAGTTTGGGTACTTTGACTTTAAAGGGCCACTCTGGGTACATAACAACTTAATTGGAGGTGGGTGGCCAGAGACCCTGATTTACAGAGTGTTTTACTGATGTGAGAATGACCAAGAATTCAAAGTGAATTTTACATTTAAGGCCATGTAGTGAAACCAAAAGCATAGCTGACTTGGGGACTTTTTTCAGATTGGCTACTTTGGCCTTAAAAGGACATGAAGTTGTTATGGTGTGAGGAGGTTCTGGGTGCTGGCTTACCGCAAGGGGTTAAACCGTTAATGAATAGTTTAACCCTGAATTCTTCAATCAGAGCCTGCAGGCTCTCCCATTCATGTCTGTTCCAGTGCTAGGCTTCAATCAGAAAGTTATGCTGTGAGCGTCAACTGACACTTTCATTATACCAGTAGCACCCCATTCACAAAACGATATGAAAATGGTATGTTTCTCTTTCACTCCATTTTGTGAAGGGGAGCTCGCCCAGTCTGAGGCTTCCTGATGGATATCTCGAACTTGAAGGGGCAGAGCTGACAGATGCCAGATTGAAGACTTTGTGGGGAACCCCTTGAGATAAGTCAGTACCCAGGACCATTATGATGAAGTTGTTATGGTGCCTAAAGTCTTCCTTTAACCCCTTAAGGACACATGACATGTGTGACATGTCATGATTCCCTTTTATTCCAGAAGTCTGGTCCTTAAGGGGTTAAACGGACACTCCAGTGCCCAAATACAAAATAAATAAAAATCACTGCTTTGTAGATATGTGCCAAATGGAAACTTGCATGTATTTATTTATGCATTATTTTAAATAGGGGGTATATCTAAAAAAAACAGTTTACAAAATCTGCAGTTCACTTGTCTGCTGCCTTTGCAAACCCTCCTCTTCTAACATAGCCAGACTTTCTGTGGCTGTCCATATCACAGACTTCCCAATGCAGCTCAAGGTGTAGTTTTTGCAGGGCAGGTGCTCAGGACAGTTGCTGCCTCTTGAGTTTACTCCACTGAGAAACTGCCAGGAAGTAACAGGACCTGTTATTTCGATTGCCAGCTAGGAGGGTGTAACCAGGTTAATTTATAAAAGTGTTAATTTCTATTGAAATAGGACACACTTTTTACACATAAAGCTTTTCAGTAAGCTAAAGGGCTTTAGAGTCTGGAGTGTCCCTTTAAATGTGAACTTCACTTTAAATGTTTAAACACTGGTTTTAAAGGTTTAACACTGAATGGAGTGACGCTGCTGGAGGATCCCAAGTACTATAATCAATTCATTAAGATGAAATGGTTTTAGACACTTTAATACAAAAAAAAATCTTGCCAAGCCAAGAAGCGAAAAAGGGAGAGCTTTGTGTAGCCTTGAAATTAATTCTTCTGGACTCCGAGGTCCTTCCAGCTATCTGGAAAATCTGAAATAAAAGGCTTTATACACATTGTGTAAGCAGGCAGACGGTTGGCAGAAGACAACAATTAATATGCGCTCACTTAAATAACAAGATGGAAGGCGGCAGTGAACCAGCAAGTATTCCCAACCCTTGCTATAATACAAAAATGTGGGGGTGGGGGAAGGTGTGGTAAACCACGCCAAGGAAGGAAGGCGTTTAAAATAAATCAATACATATACATACACTTTATGAGGTCCAATGTTGTATGGGTATATGATGACCTCAAAACAAAAATGAGATAGGAAAAGATAATAGTGCAATGTGTCAAGCAAGTTTTAAAACATATTTTAAAACCCAATAAAAGACTAACTCACGGGGGCGGAGCCTAGCAGCCGCTCTGACCGGTCGCACATCATGTGTGCTCCGTGCCAAAGAGCCCAAATCAAGGAAAATAGACCAAAATACTGCCTTCTCTGAAGCCCCAGGGACGGGGGGACTGCCACGGCGGCAATACCCTACAGGACAAACAACCTAGATCGGCGCCATTTTCCCGGGGATTGACCGGAGGCCTACAAGAGGCAAGCACAGACAGCACGAGGGAGGTGGCTGACCCCTTAGCTGACTAGGGCACCCTCATCCAACGGTCTCCCACACATACTCTCCTCTCCCATCCCCGCCGATGAGGGATATCCCGGCAATAACAGTCAGTGGAGCAGATACGGAGAACTGACGCTGTCTCACCTGCATGATCATCATGGCGGACGCCACGTGTAACTCCACACCCAACTCCTCGCGGCCCTCTCTCACTGAACGGCTGGACTCCCTGTTCGCAGACTTCTGGGCCAAGCTCTCTTATCACAGGAGGCTCCATCAGCGACACCCACACGAGACACCAAGCTGCAACCTGCAGCTCCCAAACGGAGCCCTAACGCGGCTGCATGGTGGGAAGGAGGAGGAGGACGGCCCGACGAAAGCTACAAAGCCGGCATACTGGACCAGCGAAGTGCTGTCCTCTCCCCAAGCAGCAACCCAGCATGGGACTAACCCCCCCAAGCCTCTCTCCCCTCCGGGAGATAACCACCCACCCAGCACGAAGACAACATACAGGGGGACCCCAAGCTTTCAAAGCACGCAGCCATGAGATTGTTGAAACAGGCGCTCAGGAATGCGGTGGGAACTGGGACTGGGGGGTGCTGAAACTAGAAACCTGGGCCGGTGGGGCAGCGATCAGGAGACCTGGTACACCAGACACCCCCTACACAGGCACCATTGCTTGGCGGGAATAGGCTGAGCTCTCTACCAGCATTGAGATCTGGACTCTATGCTCTCTCCAGACCCTAGGCCTGCTTGGATTGGACGTTTTACGCTAATGTTACCTATAATTTATGCTTGCTTTCGGTGATCAACAGGGGATTTCTTGTCTCATCACACTATTTCCATGTTTAACAGCATGCTCCCTAATTCTATACAAAACACAGACTCTCTCATGCCACTGTGTTCTAGTATATGTAACTAAACCATAATGCCTCTTGCAAGCTTGACTGTAGCGCTTAGAGTTTAGTGCTTTACCCCAGAGCACCAGATCCTGGTGACTAGTACTCTCTAAAGCAACCAGGTGTAATTGATATGTATATAGCCCAGCGTATTTCTCCATATACTACTAACCCTAGCATGTCTCCTGGCTAAACAACCCAATATTCTTTGTTAAATCAATCGTATGTTTACCCTAGCGTCACATGGCAACACACATCTAACCTACTATCCTTACCCGACAAAGCTAGTATACCGCGCGTCTTGATGAGTAAGCTCAGCCTGTACATTATAAAATTACAATATTTTGTTTAACATCATAGTTCTTACCTTAACATAATCTCTTACTAGTTAGCCTGCTTGTTAAAATATAACATAGAATTGTGCTGTCTACCCGCATGCCATGCCAACTACTGTTAACACGCTTGCTCAGTGGCATACATACCATGGTCGCTGGGATCGCGGCTGCGATCGGGCCTCCAGGGGGCCCGGCCGCCCTGCGACCCGGTATGCACGCCAGTGTGGCCACATTTTGCCAGCCTCTTCTCCTGGGGGGCACAGGAGCTGGCCACCTCAGGGCCCCCCGAGGCTGGCAGTGGCTTCACTTTGCCGGCGGCCGGGCGCGCGCGCGAGGGAGCACAATCCCCTGAGCGCTCTCTGCCCAGCTCCCTCGCGCGCACCGCACTGATGCCAGAGCCGGAATATGACGTGGAAAATGGGACTATTTTTTCATGCAGACTTTGTGAGTCACAACCAGGGGAGGTGTGGCTAGAGCTGCATGGATACAAACAAAAATTATTTAACTCCTAAATGGCAGAGAACTGGGAAGTGAGACTTCAGAGGCGTGATCTATACTCAAAAACTGCTTCATTAAGCTAAAGTTGCTTCGGTGACTATAGTGTCACTAATAATACTCAAATGACCTTCAAATGGTTTCCGTAGAATTATTGGTGTTTAAAATAACAGTTGGCTCATAAACAAACTGTACTGTGTCTTCTGTAAGCTGCCTCTCATCATCATTTTGAAATTATTATATTTATATTGATTCAAAGGAAAGCACGTACAAGTATAAGTAAATAAAACTGGTAATTTTATTGTGAGAGAAAAAATACATTCCATCATGTAAAAAAACATCATAGCACGAACCTAAGTTACAAATATGAGTCTGGTGAGTCCCCGAATGATACTGTGGTTGGGTACATTGTGTTCCCTTCCGGGTTAAAAAACAAAAAATCTGTAGCATCTTTTCATTTAACAAAAAGGCATGATGAGTTAAAAAAATAGCTTGCGAAATTTATGCCGAAATGCCAAAATTGAAAAAAAAAAAAAAAAAAAAACCCCCAATTTATGGGAGATTGAGATATTTTTTAAACTCTGTTTTTTTATCTAGAGTTTGCAAGATGATTCTCTATTATCAAAATAATCTTAAGAGAGGACATCATTCTAAAGGCAATCAATGGCCTCAGGAATGAGATCTTCAAACAACTCTTCATCTAAATCACCAACCTCCAGCTGCCCAGATACTGGATTCATCAAATAATCCCTCAAAGGCCTAAAAGAACACAAAGTTCTCATCACCTTTAACAACGTCTGATACATCCTTATAATGGGACAATAAATGGAAGATGACCTAGACCATGGGTAGGCAACCTTCCAAATGTTATGGACTACATCTCCCATAATGCTCTGGCAAAGCACCACGACCACTGGACCCCAACCAGAGATATCATCTTTGGGAGAACCAAATACAGAAAAGGCACACAGAAGTGGGTCTGCTTTAAAGGGACACTGTACTCAGACCACTACATGTTATTGAAGTGGTCTTGGTGCAATGTCCCTGTCCACTTTTTCCTTCAATGTAAAAAGTTTTAGAGAAACTGCTAAGTTTCATTGCAGGGTTAGGACTGCCTCTCCCAGACAGCCACTATAAGCTCTTCCTGGCCTTTCACGGAATTTAACTTTTTAAATCCCCAGTAGAAAACATTGAATCAATGCTTTCCTATAGAGAAGACCTTATGTGTGCAGTGCTTGCCGCAAAGGTGCCTTAGGTTCTCCCCCATCGCTGATGTCAGAGGAGGAGGAGAGCGATACAGTGCCGAGAGACCTCAGCTCTGAAATCAGCTAAGTGTCAAAAGGGGCACATTATAGTGTTAGGAATACAGTTTTGAAACGGCTTCATCTGTTTATGTGCCGTATTAAAAAAAGGATGGATGGATTGCAGGATAGATGGATGTAAGGAGGGAGGGAAGGAGTGAGGGTAGGATGGATGGATAAATGGTTTAAATGAGGGGGAGGGTGGGATTGATGAACAAATGGAAGGAGAGCGGGTGGGATGATTGGACTGAAGGAGGTAGGGTGGGATTGATGGATGGATGGACAGGCGGATGTAAGGAGAGAGAGAAGGAGTGAGGATAGGATGAATGGATGGAAGGAAGGGTTTAGGGAGGGAGGAAGGGATGGTGGGATGGATGGATGGATAAAAGGTTTAACACAGGGGGAGGGTGGGATGGATTAACAGATGGAAAGAGAGAAGGTGGGTCGGATGGATGGACTGAAGGAGGTAGGGTGGGATTGATGGATGGATGGATGGATGGATGGATAGATTGATGGAGGGTGGGATGGAAAGATGGATAGATGGACAGATGGAAAGAGGGAGGGTGGATGAATAGATGGGCAGATGGAAAGAGGGAAGGTGGATGGATTGATGGATGAATGGATAGCTACCTAGTCTGTTCATTATGATAACTCAATTCTCACAAAAAGTTCATTTTTGTCAACCTTCTCTATTCCTTCCTGTATTCGGAGGTTTCCTTTTTTATAAAGACCACGCACAACATTAAATAAGAACTGTTCCTTCAATGCAGGTAGAATTTTGCCGGCATATCTTCACTCTATGGTAATTCTAATACATTTCATTCTGACAAATGGTAGCCCTAGCATGCTATTTATCCATTAAATGACACTTTCTACATGCTTTCCTACTAAATGAAAGCCCGGGCCTGCTGTCTCTCTAATAAATGCCATTTTATACACATATCTATGCTAAATGACAGCTTCCTCTGATGACATGCTGTTACCTGACAGATTATACATGGTTTTTTTTTTCCTGAATTGCAGTCTATACATGATGTTGACCCAGTAAACTAAACCTTGCATGCAGTAATTCTACCATAAACAACCTGCGATCCCAACGGGATTCTATTGTTCTTGATGAAATTCTGTACAATTTAATATACTGTGAAAGACTGGATCTGTCTACTAAATGACTTACAATAAAGCATACTCAATAGACGTTACTGGGCCACCAATATGCTCTACTCCTTGTGGCTTACAAAGGCTCGGAGCTTTTTTAATATATTATTCATGATTTGTTTAACAGCCATGTAAGAAAATAATTCATGGGACGTATTTGCAGAATGAAAGGTAGGGACTTAAAATTGAGTGGCCATTCAGCACAAATTCAATGTAACTGGAGGGAAATAAGCTGCCATTTGGTCAATGAGACATGGCATAACGAGAAAAATGACTGGGACATAGCAATACCAGGGTACTCTTTATATAGAAAAGACAGGGAAGGCAAGAAAGGGGGAGGGGTGGCCCTGTATGTTAAGAATAGCATAAAATCTAGCCTAATAAAAGTTAGTGAGGCGAACATAGAGTCCGTTTGGGTTACGTTAGAATTTGGTAATCACACAGTAACTCGTGTAGGTGTGATTTATAGGCCCCTAGGACAAATAGAAGAGTTAGATAATCTACTAGTTGAGGAAATAGCTAGAATGACAATTAAGGAGGAAGTTATCATCATAGGTGACTTTAATCTTCCTGATGTGAACTGGAAAACCAAAATAGCTGCTTGTGCCAGGAGCACACATATTCTAAACGCCCTACTGGGATTGTCTCTAAAACAAGTCGTTGAGGAGCCAACTCATAAAGAGTTAGTTTTAACAAATGGAGATTTGGTATTCGATATTACTGTAGGTGAAAGTTTAGGATCCAGTGATCATCAGTCAGTGTGGTTTAATATAAGAAAAGTGACTGAGTCACATCACACAAAAACAAAAGTTTTAGACTTTAGAAAAACAGACTTTTCTAAAATTAGAATATGTGTAAAGGTGTCATTATCAGACTGGAGCAATTTCAATGGAGTCTAAGACAAATGGGATTATTTAAAAGTTGCACTGCTGAAGGCAAAAGAAAATTGCATTAGGCTTGTCAGTAAGAGCAAAAAATTCAAGAAACCACTTTAGTACTCCACAGATGTGGCAAAAATAGTAAAAAAACTAAAAGTTAGCATTTAGTTATTATTAAAAAAAAAAAAACAGAGTGAGATAGACAGATCTATAAGGTTAGGCAGAAAGAAGCTAAGCAAGTTATAAGAGCTTCCAAATCACACACAGAAGAGAAAATAGCACAGTCAGTATAAAAAGGGTATAACATATTTTTTAGATGCATAAATGAGAAAAGGAAAGTAAAACAAGGACTAGTTAGATTAAAAACAAAAGAAGGAATGTATGTAGAAGGATAAAGGTATTGCTGACTGCCTCAATTAATATTTTTGTTCAGTATTTACAGATGAAAATGAAGGCAAGGTGCCTCAGTTAGGAAAAGGGACAAATGAGTCATTTGTTGCATGTGAGTTTACAGAGGAAGAGGTTCTATTTCAACTGTCAAAAGTAAAGATAAATAAGTCAATGGGACCTGATGGAATACACCCAAAGTTATTAAAAGAGCTTAGTGGTGTACTAGCAAAACCATACAGATTTATTTAAACAATCATTGTTATCAGGAGTAGTCCTAGAAGATTGGCAGTTAGCGAATGTTGTGCCCATTCACAAGAAAGGTAGTAGGTAGGAGTCGGGCAACTATAGGCCAGTAAGTGGCCTTTACTTCAGTAGTGGGGAAAGTGATGGAAACCATGTTAAAGGATCGGATTGTTAAACATCTAAAATCACATGGATTTCAAGATCAGAGACAACATGTGTTTACTTCAGGGAGATCATGCCAAACTAATCTTATTGGTTTTTTTGATTGGGTAACTAAAATAATTGATCAGGGTGGTGCAGTAGTCATTGCTTACCTGGATTTCAGTAAGGCTTTTGACACTTTTGCACATAGAAGGCTTATCAATAAACTGCAATCTTTAAGTTTGGATCCCAATATTGTTGAATGGGTTAGGCAGTGGCTGAGTGACAGGCAACAGAGGGTTGTAGTCAATGGAGTATATTCAAAGCATGGGCTTTTCACCAGTGGGGTACCTCAGGGATCTGTACTTGGACCCATTCTCTTTAATATTTTTATTAGACATAGTGCAGAAGGTCTTGATGGTAAGGTATGTCTTTTTGCTGATGATACTAAGATATGTAACAGGGTTGATGTTCCAGGAGGGATAAGCCAATGGCAAATGATTTAGGTAAACTAGAAAAATGGTCAGAGTTGTGGCAATTGACATTTAATGTGGATAAGTGCAAGATAATGCATCTTGGACGTAAAAACCCAAGGGCAGAGTACAGAATAGTTGATAGAGTCCTAACCTTAACATCTGAGGAAAGGGATTTAGGAGTAATTATTTCTGATGACTTAAAAGTTAGGCAGACAATGTAATAGAGCAGCAGGAAATGCTAGCAGAATGCTTGGTTGTATAGGGAGAGATATTAGCAGTAGAAAGAGGAAAGTGCTCATGCCATTGTACAGAACACTGGTGAGACCTCACTTGGAGTAAAGTATGCAGTACTGTAGACCATATCTCCAGAAGGATATTGATACTTGAGCGAGTTCCGAGAAAGGTTACTAAACTGGTTCATGGATTGCAGGATAAAACTTACCAGGAAAGGTTAAAGGATCTTAACATGTATAGCTTGGAGGAAAGACGAAACGGGGGGATGTGATGGAAACATTTAAATACATAGGGAATCAACACAGTAAAGGAGGAGACTTTATTTAAAAGAAAAATCTACCACAACGAGAGCACAGTCTTAAATTAGAGGGGCATAGGTTTAAAGGACCACTATAGGCACCCAGACCACTTCAGCTTAATGAAGTAGTCTGGGTGCCTGGTCCATCTAGGATTGACCCTTTTTTTTTTTTATAAACCTAGCAGTTTCAGAGAAACTGCTATGTTTATAAGTGGGTTAATCCAGCCTCTAGTGGCTGTCTCATTGACAGCCGCTAGAGGCGCTTGCATGCTTCTCACTGTGAAAATCAGTGAGAAAACGCCAGCGTCCATAGGAAAGCATTGTAAATGCTTTCCTATGAGACTGGCTGAATGCGCGCGCGGCTCTTGCCGCGCATGCGCATTCAGCCGAGGAGGAGGAGAGGAGGAGGAGAGTCCCCTGCCCGGCGCTGGAGAAAGAGGTATGTGTAACCCCTACCTCCCCCTAGAGCCCGGCGGGAGGGGGACCCTGAGGGTGGGGGCACCCTCAGGGCACTATAGTGCCAGGAAAACGAGTATGTTTTCCTGGCACTATAGTGGTCCTTTAAAAATAATATCAGTACTGAGAGGGTAGTGAATGCATGAAATAGCCTTCCAGCTAAAGTGGTAGAGGTTAACACAGTAAAGGAGTTTAAGCATGCCTGGGATAGGCATAAGGCTATCCTAGTGATAAGATAAGGCCAGGGACTAATGAAAGTATTTAGAAAATTGGGCAGACTAGATGGGCCGAATGGTTCTTATCTGCCGTCACATTCTATGTTTCAAACAGTTCCTTAAAGGAACACTGTAGCACTAGGAATACATATCTGTATTCCTAACACTTCAGCTCTCTTGTCCCTGTACAATTACACCCCCCACCCCCCACGCCCCGCCACCCATTACCCTGTAATCTTAAAATAAAAATGAAAGAATTAATTTCAAACCAAATTAGTTAGCTTTCTCCATAGCTGAGTCTCCCGTGGTGCTGCCGCAACTTCCTCCTTCAGTGATGTCATCCTGGAGGAGGGCCTCCAGGATGAACGGCCAATCCAAAGCTCCTAAGTTTCTGCCACAGAGAATCATTGAATACAATGATTCTCTTCAGCCGACCGTGACGGCAGTGCGTATGCGCGCGTGTCGTTACTGTATAGTATGGTATGAGAACTGGGAAGTAATATTCCTGCCTCTCACACCCAGAGGGCTTGGAGGCCGTGCTTCTAAGCCCTCTAATTAGTTAACTAGAGGGCTTTGGGGTGTAGGTGAGGGGGACAGGATTGCAGGCACTATCATAACTCCATTAATATGACGTTGTCAAAGTGCCTATAGTATCCCTTTAACGCACCTTTTAAGTTGGGTGTCAATAGGAGATTAAATTTACAGGGTGCACAAAATGCTATCAAAAGAATCTACACTAGAATTGTACGTTACAACCAGATGACCACTGAATCTCAGCTGAACAGTGCACCATAAAAATGTATTATCTCTGCTATTTATTGTGCTGTTATAATTTATAGCCCTCTAGCATAAGGATTCAGATTACATTAGGAGACTCCCGTTGTCGTTAGTTTATCCTGTTCTTTGTGATTTCTGACCTGGCTGGTATTTTGCTATAGTGTATCTTCCACCTTGATCACAGATTCCCCAGATTATTCTTTTGCTTTTAACCTCTTCAAAGTCTTTTATTGAACACGCAAACCGCCATACCCTCTATAACAAGTTGTAGTAATTATGGTACCAGTAGGGCCCTTGTATTCTACCAGCGTTAGTTGTCAAACCTTTTGAGAATGGGATCTGGGTTCAAGGGGTTCTGGATGGCTCCCTCTCCGCCCACACAGACTCCTGCACCCAGCTAAGTCTGGTAGTGCAAGGAGGTGTTCATTAGCTAAGCTGTCTGCCAAGGGCTTAACTCAGAGGAGCGACCAGGAGCTATCGGGAGCACCGTTCAGAGCTTACAGCTCCAGGTGTGGAAGTGCTCAATGTACGACGGATCTGGTAGATGAAAGCAACTTAAAGGGAGGAAAAAATATACTCACAAAAAAATCCAACATCCAACTTGTTGGATTTCCAATAGTGCTGCAACAGATTCTTAAAATAGGCATTTTACCTCCTTAATAGAACACTATAGTCACTTGCAGAACTTCATCTCAATGATGTGATCTTGGGGGAGGAGAGGTCAGCAAAATAAGATAAGTAAAACTTCTTTTTTTAGGAGGGGGCCTGCCTACCCCAAGTAGGGACAGGAACACTATAGCGTTAGGAATACAGGTTTGTATTTCTAACATAATGTTTTTTTGTTAGTTTTTTTTTTAATTCTTTATTTTGCTAGTAATTTCATTTTCTCTATTATGCTAGCTAATTTGCGATACATTTTCTTGGATCGTCCTGTCTAACACATTTCACAATCTATCCCGACGATACATTTTTCATTTTTAAATTCTTTATTTATGACAGTGCAGTAGTGATTACACAGTTTGGTATTGGTATGAGTAAGCATGGGTACATTGATAATATACATTGATAGTTTGAATAAGAAGTCAAAACATACTGCACTGTTATTTTATGTTTAAAGTAGCGTCAGAACATACACAATTAGTTATCCCAGCTTGCATGTCCTAACTTCACAAGGTACTGTCGATTGCGCCTAATATCTGGACAGAAAGAGGGACATCATAAATGATTGAGGAGCTGGCTGGGCTTATGTAGCAGATAATGTTTGGCATATGTTTTAAACAAACAAAACAACAAAAATATAAAACTAGATAAGTAAGGCATTAAAAGGTCTATGTTAGACTCTAACTAGTATTACCCCAAGGGTGCGTGAGAGGTGTCAAAGTGATGTTGGGTTGTTAGGTCTATTCTGTCCCTGTAGGGAACTACCTCCCTCCCCTTACCACTAGTAAGCATACGTCTTTGCAGTATCACCGGGGTCAGGAGAGGGGAAGGGGGGTTACAAGAGCAAATGATGCCCCGACATACGTTATAGGAACAGAGAAACAGAAAAAGTCAAAACTGAAGCTCGTTAGCCATGGCGGTCACCCAGATGTAGGAAAGGCGACTTGCCGGCGCACAGCCTTTAGGTTATTCTCACTGTTGCCAGGCGCAGAGCCGTGCAGGGGGTGAACTCTTCAATGGTAGAGGGATCCAGTTGTGCCAACCCTGTGCCAGCCACTCTCTGTGGCTCTCTGAGACCCATCTTGTTTTGATGGGATTCCAGTTTTGCGTAGTTCCGTGCTTGATAGTTGGTGAATAGGAGCTACTTTGGTATCCTCCATCGATACAAGATTTCCTTTGATTGAAGGAGCTGTAGTAGTGATCGTAGTGGCGCTGTGGGTAAGATCAGAGAACAGCATCAGAGATGAGCCCTCAAAGTGTAGTGGGGTCTTCCCCCAGGCAGCTGTGAGCAGGAGGGCCTTGTCAGACAGCAATTGAAATCCAATAATAAGGTCTGCGTAAGCCCCCCCAATGATATATTTTAATCAGTCTCCACGGTGAGTGTACTATTATTTTCTTCTACAATAGGGGAAAATACAATTAAAACATTAATCATTCACAGTAAGTGTGGCGGAACTACCCTCGCCACTGTGAACTGGAGAAGCCTGATTGCCCGCCTGCTCCTTTTGGATTATGGCCCTGCAGTTCAAACCTTTATTTTCCCTGCTTGATGTACCCTGCCAAAGGATATAGAGTAATATGCGTAACCTAGGGTAAGTGAGTCGGGGGTCGGGAATGTAAAGATATTGCGGCCTGAGGATACCCATGGCCTTTCGCATTTCTTATGTCCGGTCCCTGATTGTCAGGTGGATCGCTTCCCCCGCAAGGAGGGCTGTTGCCAAGTAAGCTGGGACCCAACATGGCCGTAACATAAGATTATCACAATAGAAAGTCCCGCAGTCGTGCGGGCGTTATAGTGCATATTGCAAAGTACAGTTCGACATGTCTTAGAAGTGGATATCTGCACGGCTCAGGTTGGTTGGTCTGCAGCTCTCGGCAGCGTTCCTCTGGGCACAAAGGGTGTGATGTCTGCGACGTTCCACGGTGGACGGGTGGCAGTAATGCTCACCAGCGCTGGAAGGCCCAGGGTTTGGAAGAAAAGTGGAGCTTCTGAGATCCTTGTCAGGAGGTGCGTCTTGCCAGCATGGTCTACCATCAGCCTGTGGGGACCCCATTTGTATGGGATGGAGTTCTCTCGGAGGTGCTGCGTGATGTGGTGGAATGTTCTGCGCCACGTGATAGTGTGTCTTGATAAGTCTCTGTATAGCGTTAAATGTGCTCCTTCAAAGGAGATCACAAGGGTATCTCTTGTTGCACCCATAAGGGCCCCTCGATCAGAGTCTCGAGTTAGTTTAAGCAGCACATCCCGTGGGGCATCCTGCGGTGCTTTTGCGGCCTTAGGGAGACGGAAACAGGAGTCTATACCGACTTGTTTTGCCTGTTTTGGGAGTAGCAGCGTGGCTATGAGTCGTCTGCAGTAATGAGGTAATTCTCCTGCGTTGGTAGTTTCAGGTACCCCACGTACACGCACATTCCGTGCCTTAGCTTTGTCTTCCATGCCTGCTAATTGTGCTGTCAGTATATTGCACTGTTTCTGTAGGGATCCTAAAGTTGCTTCTGTAGCAGTTTGTGCCACCTTGGTGCTTCTCACAGCCTCCTCTGCTGAGGTCACCCTGCCTGCAAGCGTGGTAATGTCTCCCCTAACAAGTGCCATATCGGCATCAAACATTGCCCTGATTTCCTGCATCATAGCTTTAATATCAGCTTTTGTGGATGGAGCCAGGTCGTCTAAATCTGTTGGCTGCAGGGGCTTACACTGTACCTTAGGAAGTGCAGGCAGGGGGTCTGGGATGCTGTCTTCGTCCGACGACTGCGAGGTATAGGCCTGCTGTTTCAGTTTGACTGCTAGGAGTGCAAACCTATTCGTATGGTTCCTATTCAACTGTCTACAGCATTCAGAGGCTTGAGAGGATTTATATGCTTCTCAGATTCGGTGATTGTGGTGTCTGCCAGAGTGCTTGGAGTCCTCAGGAAATGCTAGGAGCATCTTTTAACGGAGGTACCCAGTCGGGGTGCCAGGCGATCCGTTAGAGTAAGAAACATGCATTGACACCTTGTGTCCGTGAATGCCTTCATTATGCTTAAAGGAGCACTATAGGGTCAGGAACACAAACATGTATTCCTGACCCTAAAGTGTTAAAACCACTATCTAGCCCCCTTGACCTCCCTAAAGATAGTAAAATCTTACTTGTATTCAAGTCTGAAGCTGCTGCCTCTGCCTGTGAACTTCCTCTAACCTCTGACATCATCAGAAGTGGTGGCCTGATCCAATCACAATGCTTCCCCATAGGATTGGCTAAGACTGACAAGGTGGCAGATCAGGGGCAGAGACAGCATGATCCAAACACAGCCCTGGCCAATCAGCATCTCCTCATAGAAATGAATTGAATCAATGAATCTCTATGAGGAAAGTTCAGTGTCTGCGTGCAGAGGGAGGAGATACTGAATGTTTGGAGGAATTTTAGGCAGCCATGACCCAGGAAGGATCTCTAACAGCCATCTGAGGAGTGGTCAGTGAAGTTATCACTAGGCTGTAATGTAAACACTGCATTTTCTCTGAAAAGGCCGTGTTTACAGCAAAAAGCCTGAAGGTAATGATTCTACTCACCAGAACAAATTCAATAAGCTGTAATTGTTCTGGTGACTATAGTGTCCCTTTAATATTTGTAGTATTAATGTTGTTGTTTACTATATGTCTCTGTTGAGTATATCTTTAATTGAGCGCTAAACAGTCATTAAATCAAGGCAGGATTCCTTTTACGCCTAGTGCTAACCTGCGTTTTCTGTACTAAGCAGATGGGCATCAATATTACACTGGCTGAACGGATTGGATTCCAAAAGTGGATTTAAGTCTATTCACCAATCTCGGGTTGTTAAAAAAAAAAAGTAGAACATTTTGGAAAATGAATAGATCAAGATTGAGATGTCCAGAAATATATTTTTCATTTCATTCTACTTTTCTTTGAGAATTGCTCCGAAAAGCCTTGCTTGCTTGGAATGGAAGACAGTCGTGGTTTAGATTTTCAAAATTAACCAAATTAACAAATAAGGACGTTTGCATAACACTTTATATGGTGCCACTGCTGCATACGTCTCCATATTTGCACCCTGGATCTACATGACCGGTGTATCGTCGATGTGGGCATCTGGAACCTTGGACAAACCCCCACATACCTAACCCCAATAAAACACGGGCATCCACAGCTTTATTAGATATATAAATAATAATAACTTAACATAGAAACTTTTTGGGTCATTGCCCTATGCCCCGCCCTTACTTCTGTATCCTTCCGTTAGGTATAACAGGCAATGAAACCCTTAATAAATAACATATAATAAATAACTCTTTTCGAGTGATAGTAACTGGGCAACCCCACCTCTAATTCCCGGTGCCTCACTACCACCCCTCCCCCCGCCCCCCCACTTTCCTAACAAAACTAGCCATTAGGCTGTTAACCTTTCCTCGGCAACGCTCGATGGCCAACAGGTCATGCGCATGCCGTCACTGCCGTCTA
The DNA here is from genome assembly GCF_036172605.1 of Pelobates fuscus. NCBI lineage: Eukaryota > Metazoa > Chordata > Amphibia > Anura > Pelobatidae > Pelobates > Pelobates fuscus. The sequence goes on along the minus strand of NC_086325.1, from coordinate 135,212,962 downwards.
GGCACCATCTCCGACCACACCACCAGCACGCCAGGGAGCATTTCCAGCAATCTATTCAGATCCTGCTTCATCCATTTTACCAGCTGACGCTGCGGCACCAACCTCAGATCATTTCCCCCTGCGTGTAGCACTAGGAAGTCCGGCCTTCCCCCACCTGTTAACTTGTGAAACACTGCATTGCAAACATCCCCTCAACAGAAACCCCGATACCCAAACCAACGAATTGCCAACTGATCCCTCGGAAAGCCCAGTTGCTGCCCTTGAACTTTAGCTGCAGCTCTCCTCTTGACCCAGAACACAAATGAGTGCCCAACGATCAAGGCGATTTTTCCTAGGGAAAACAAACAAGAGCATCACCACCATGTACAGCATCCGTGGACCGTCACCCCACTTCAATCCAACATACCCAAACGCACGTATGACCGAAACCTGACCGATTCCCATCTCCCAATCCTCTTGACCACAGCCTCCCCCAGGCCCAAACGCGAGGCTTCAGTAGCCGCCCCGATACGAAAAGAATGCATTCCGAAGCTGACAGGTTGCAACCCCAACTTAGCCAATCCCAGCCGAAAAACCTTGGCAAACTGAAAACGAGAGAGCGTGTACCAACAGCTGGCCTCTGAGCCATGTACTGTGACACCGCGGAAACTGAACAGAGCGCCGAGTCCGGCAGAGTGCAGAGTCCGGCAGGGCACTCAGTGTCACGTCCCGAACCCTACTCCTGACATCAGTTTTTGACCTGGCCAGGTGCACCACGATCCTCCTTTCCCATATGCACAACCCAGCCACCTGAATACCCCCACCGGCTGCCCGATTAGCACTTACCAGCTCACCAATCCTGAATGCTCCGAAGAAGGCCAGGAGAAATGCTGCCCGAAACAACAGCCCATCGAACTCATCCCAACACACCACTGGCAGCATCCCTAGAAGACCCCCCAGCACCTTCACCGACACAGGCCTCCTAACATCGGGCACCCATCAGGCCTTACGGTACCCCTTAAGCGCCTGGCGTATTACGAAATTCTTTGTCAGGTCATCCCACCCATGTAACTTAAACCAAAACGCTAGGGCCGCCATGGTCCTATCCACCACTGCCGGATTCCCAGCAAGCAAACAAAACATGAACCACAGAGCCTGATCTAGCCCAGCCCACGAGTCTTTCCATGCAGTCCAGACCTTACTGTAAGCAGCTCAAGTGCCAGGTGCCACCGAAGCTCTCATATACCCCCCAAGCAGGATGCTCCAAGCTGCCACATCTCCTCCAGGCATGCCTGTCCTACTTCTAGTGCTTCTGGCCCCACCATCCGAAATCGGGACCACCTCAGAGGGCCCCCTGCTCCCACACTTGCCTGTGCACATGTCAGCTGCCTTGCATTTGCCGCCTTCTCACCACTCGGTCCTGGCATACAGGGGCCCGTCCCCGGGCTCAGATGTCACGGAGGCCTCCTGGCTCTTGTAGGCCGACCGCCGCCGTCCATTCCATCCGCCGCCGTCCGTTCTATCCGCCGCCGCCAGCACTGAACTCAGCTGGGCCTGTATCTACACCGCTCCCCGGTTCCTCGCCGCCTTCCTGAGGCCCTTCAACATCTTCTCCACAATGTCCATCCTGCAGGAAAAAAGAAGAAAAACCTACCAGGCCAAATAAGTGAACACACGTGGTGCACACAAACTCAGCCAGGCAGGCAAGTTAAAAGTGATTTTTCCTAAGATGTCTGCCTACCTATTTGGCCCAGCCCCTTAGCCCTCCATTAACCAATCCCAATTAGCTTCCTCCTATGTCCGCCTCCTAACCCCTGTCAAGGCCCCTTTCCACTAAGCTGTTGTTCCATGGGGCTACATGTATAACTGATACTGCTGTCCCTCTAAGGGTTTGCCTGATTCTTTGGGTCTTAAACTACATCACCCCCCTTCCTACAAATGTATGTTCCCTTTTGTTTGTGGCTTTTTTTGTAGAAAGTGCACAGTGTAAATAACGTGTTCACTAAATTTGCAGTGTTCTCAGGTGTAAACAAATCACAGACAATTGAGATGATTTCAAAATAATATAACAATTCTAAAGTGCAATATAATTATAAAGTGAAATATTAAAGTCCAATAATTAGCAGATTCCCTTGAGAAAGGCTTTGAGACGAAGCATTGGAGTGGCATTTGTTTTGGTATCTTCTCACTCTCTCTTGTCTGGTGTGCCATCATTCATTACTAGTATGTAATCTGTATTTAGTTTGTCTGTGTATACATATGTTGTTTCTGATTGACCAAGAAAGTTATGGTGGGAAAAAATAGTGATTGAAAACCCCTTCCACCTGAAGTCAGTGGATAATTAATACAATGTTAAACAGAGATCTGCACACCAGTCAAGCCATACGATTTGCTTTTCCCACAGAAATCTCAAATTTGCAGTGATGTTACTACTGCAAGGGATTCTGGGTGGACATATGCAAATTAGTTCACCAAAGAATCACATTTTTGCCTCATTCCATTTTAAACATGGACTCCTTGGAGTTTGTGTTTTCTGTAACAGCTTTGAAACACAATTCAGGAAGAGGAGCAAAAAACGGATCGTTTTCCTGGCACTGGAGTTTCCCTTTAATGCAAATCATCAGCATGAGGTCGGTTACTGGTTTGCTATTGAGGCTTGGCGTTACCAAACCAAGAAAGTTATGGTGGGGAGAAATAGTGATTTAAAACCCCTTCCACCTGAAGTCAGTGGATAGTCAATACATTGTTAAATACAGATCTGCAGACCAATCGACAATTCTCACATTATTTAACAACTCTTTTCTTTTATTCAGCTTTTAGCAAAAATGTGTCGCTTTGTGAAAAAATCTTAAAAGGTTTATCCTTCTCACAAATCAAGGAGTTAAATATATATTCACAAAATAAATCACAGATTACATTTCGTTTCCCTGGATAATGTTTGTGAGTTAGAAAAAGAGGTACGTCTTGTTCTTGTATCTTTGAATAAATCTAGGTTCGCATGACATCTAGGGTTTTCTTATTATTGACAGATTTTAAGGGTCCTACTCAATACGCCCTAAAGCATATCGACTTAAATGGAGGTCAATAAGCTTTGTATCTCTTAGAGTCATTCTTCAACACCTGCTTTTAACCTACTATTTTTATCGTCTTTTAGAAGAAAAGAAAGAATTACTTATAAATTTAACTGTTTTGATTTTCAACTAGAACACTGCTTATCTCAGGAAGAGCATTTAAGAGAACTCTCATTTTTCAATTTTCCTGATATTTCATCTATTTTGTTATTTCATTGCAGGGAACCAATTCACATAGAACAGTATACAAATATGTAAAGATGTTGTGATGGGGAACGTCAGTAGAAACTAGAAGCACTAAATAAAAATAAACATCAAGACACAGTGTTACCATTGATATCATACACATATGCTTAAAAGTACACAATAGTCACCAAATCAACTTTAGCTTAATGAAGCAGTTAGGCATTAAATCACTTTGTTTATGTAGCCATAGTAACACCTCCCTGCATGTGACTTGCACAGCTTTCCCAAACACTTCCTGTAAAGTGAGATCTAATGTTTACACTTCTTTTAATGCACATTCTATTTAATTTAGAATATCCTATCTCTTGCTCTGTTAATACCATGCTACTTCTAAAGCAAGTTAAAATCAATTGGATTCAAATCATTTCATTGAAAATTAAACCATTTTGTTTTCATGCGGGCTGTGTCAATCACAGCCAGGGGAGGTGTGGCTTGGGCTGCATAAACAGAAACAATGTGATTTAACTCCTAAATGGCAGAGAATTGAGCAGTAAGATTGCACGGGGTATGATCTATACACCAAAACTGCTCCATTAAGCTAAAGTTGTTTTGTGTCTATAGTGCCTTTTTTAAAGGGACACTAAAGTGTAATACAAACCTGTATTTCTAACGCATGAATGTCTATGTCCCTAGATATATAGGAACCCTCCTCCCTCATTGGTGCCTTAAAATAGTTTTTAAAAAAGCTTTTTACCTACTATTTGCAGCGTTAAGGCTCTCTTGGGGCTGCTTACCTCTTATCCTCCTGCATTGTCATGGAGAACGCATACTTCTCTTGGTATGGTCCAATCAAATGCTCCACATAGAGGAATAGTGGTACAACCCTAGGAAGCACTGAATCAAAGATTTCCTGTGGAGGTTGCAACTTCACATGACCATAATACATAGTTACATAGTTATATAGCTGAAAAGAGACTTGCGTCCATCAAGTTCAGCTTTCCTCACATGTTTTTGCTGTTGATCCAAAAGAAGGCAAAACAAAAACAACAGTTTGAAGCGCTTCCAATTTTGCCACAAACTAGGAAATAAAATTCTTTCTTGACCCCAGAATGGCAGTCAGATTTTTTTTTTTAAATTCTTTATTTTTGCACACGATAGTTAAGGCAAGAATCATACAGCTTAAAGGCTTGCGCAGAAGCCAACATACACTCGAACAGTTTTGTAAACGTAAAAATGCAAATACAGCACATAAGTACAAGCCACCTTGGAAATTCTATACGACTTGCCCCCCATCGAGGGTTTTGTATTTTTATACAGCATCAGCATTTAGATTCCTCACTGTTGCCCTAAAGTGTCAACACAAGAACAGTACGACTGTGTGGCCTGAGCAGAAGCCCCAGTGTAAAAGAGCAATCCTAAGGAGACTATCCTAATCGACATCTGTCACCGAGCGCGCCCGTCCCTAGATTCCATGTCACCTGCCCCCCGTCAGGGGATTGGTATAGTTTTATACGTTTTGGTTTTTGTCTTCCGTGTTCGAGTCGACAAGAGAGACAGGAACCCAGGGTCACGCGTCGGGTTAGCGATAGCCCATGGTGGTAAAACAGGAAGCTAGCTCATAGCAAATGTAGAACCACTCCAGGCGTCTCCGCACAGGTCACCTCAGTCAACTGACTCTAATTAAAGGTAGGTTGTAAATCCCAGGCATATACAAAGTGTCCTATAGGGGACCTGACAGGAAAAGGTATCCGAAGAACACCAGGTCTCCCCCCTCCCCTATTGCACCGATCGCTCCCAAGGAGATGTTGTCTAGACAGGCAAAATGAGGAACCAAAGATACTAAAACTTACGATAAAAAGGAAGACCTGCCCCCAAAACCCGGAAACCGAGAATCAAGGGTGGTCGAGGAAAGAGAGGAGTAGAAAGTACAGGGAGAGAGAGGTGAGGAAGAGGTGAGGTGTCGGAACCGGGACGCGGCGAGAGCGGGACGACCAGCCAGGGCCATCGCGGGACCGGGAAAGACTCAAGGGCCCCCTATACCCCAGTTTCCTGGTGTATATGTTCTATTTACGCAGATCCTGCTACACTGTTATCCCAGGGCTCCCAAAGTTTTATGAACTTCTCTGTCGTACCCTTCACTCGCGCAGTCAGATCGTCCATCAAGCGGCAGTCTCGGATCCGTGATATCAGTCCTGAAATCTCCGGATCTTCAGGTGAGAGCCAAGCTGTGGCAATAGTGCGTCTAGCCCCAAGGGTTAGTTTGTGGACCAAGGTCTGCTCCCTTTTGCACCATCCGTCAAGGGATCTGTTCAATAAGTAAACCCACGGGTCTAATAGTAGGGGCTTGTTAAAGGTCTGTGTCAATAGGTCTTCAACTGCCTTCCAGAAACTACGTAGTTTCGGGCAATCCCACCACATGTGGAGATATGTACCCCGATTACCACATCCCCTCCAGCAATCATCCGTATTCAATTTGTGCATCTTATAGAGTTTGACGGGGATGGTATACCAGCAGAACATGGTCTTCCATGTTTGTTCTTGGAGGGTGACGCAGACGGAAGTATTCTTGTTAGCCTCCCATATGTCCTGCCAGTCTACTCCTTCCAAAACTTGCCCCAGATCTGCTTCCCATTGGTCTGTGTATGCCAATCGGCCCCATTCTTTGTTCTCCGTGCTAAGGTGGGCGTACAAGAGTGTTATCATACCCTTGGGGACGGATCCCGCTCGGCATAGCTTCTCATAGAAAGTCATCCCTGTTTGCGCAGCTCCCTTTATGTGGGGTTTCCTAGCGAAATCCCGAATCTGAAGAAAGCGAAATAAGTCTGTTGGTGTTAAGTGGGAATCACGTTGAAGGTCTTCAAATAGGACTAATTGCCCGTTAAGGTAGAGTTGGTGAATCCGCCGTAACCCTATTCCCTCCAGGTTCCGAAATTCTCTAGGAGCCATACCCAGTGGGAATTCCCTATTCCGGAGTATCGGGGTCAAGGGGGAGGGGGAAGATGCCAGTCCGTATTTACGATTGTTCCCGTCCCAGATGTGGAGTGAGTTTTGAATGGACGGGCAAAGTACCCGCATCGGGGGCCTGTGTTCCTTCGGGACCCACATGGTAAACTGGGGGACGTCCCACTCTAACATCTTGGACTCTATTTCCACCCATTGCCTCTCTTCTGGCGAAGAGTGCCACATCGCTACCTGTGTCAACTGGGCGGCAAGGTAGTAGAAATAGTGGTGTGGTAGGCCCAGTCCCCCTCTATCCTTATGTCTGTAGAGGACCTGGCTAGATATCCTATGTCTCCTGTTCTGCCATATAAACGCACCGATTGATCTTTGCAACGGGATCAATTGGGTTTTTGTAACTCGAATTGGCAAGGCTTGAAATAAGAATAGGATACGTGGGAGGACATTCATTTTAACCGAGTTAATCCGTCCGATCCAGGAAATAGGCTTGTCCGTCCACCTCTCCAAGTCTCCGGTCAATGTTCGAAGCATGGGGTCATAATTAGCTGGGTAGAGGCGTAGAGGGTCAGCCGTAAGTTGGATACCTAGGTATTTCAAAGCGTCTCTCACCACTTTAAGGCTGTAGGTCTCTCGGACGCGGCGAACGGTGGTATCTGGCAAGTGAATCGGCATTGCACTGGTCTTGTCCATGTTAGCCTTGGGCAGTCAGATTTATCCTTGGATCAAGCGGTTATTATGTTATGCACGGTCATTACAGCGTAAGCGCTTCCAGTGGCTGTCGGTGTAACGTGTGCTTAGCTCTTTCTGCAAAATGGCAATATATTAATGTTAAATGACAGGCCACTTTATAGGCCTGGTTTACTTTAGTGGTCTTTTAAATGTATTGTACTCACAAATATAGAGTGCAAACTTAAGGCTAAAGAAATTATGAAATCTAAATCAAAACAGAAAATAGAACGATTAGAACTTTTGACACTTGAAAACGCCCAAAGTCCACATTTTGATGATCGTGCAAAATTATATATTAAAAAAAAATAGCTAAATTTCTGGATTCTACTTTTTGCAAAACACATGAAAACATACCTGAATAAAAAAAGTATTTTCCTTGTCTGTAACAGTAATTCCCGCATTGATCCGCTCCCTAATATTTAGTGGGAATATTCAGAGTACAGAATACAAGAATTTGTGTCCATTTCTAATCAGGACTCCGAAGACCCAAGACCTTTTTTTTTTGTCTACTCCATTCCAGCATCTCCCACAGGTGGGACAGGATTTTTTGCATAAATAAAATCACGAAAAAAATGTTAAAATGTTTAAATTTGAAAATATTCCTTTAAAAAAAACAAAAAAAACAACCTTTTCTCAGACTTCATGTTCCCGCACCTCTGAGAATGGTATCAGAGTGTTGGCGAGGATACAGCGTGGAGACCTCCCCGGTTTCCAGAACCAATTTCCATGTTGCAGCAGGAAGGCGTGTGTAATGACTGAGGGATTACTAAATAAGTAGTGGCATTTTGCTGCAAAATTGCCCATTCAGCTCAAAGGGGAAAAAGTTGTACCAGCACGGCAAGGTATGAGTAGCTTTTACTGATTCAGCGTCTTCTCTTGATGTAAAACAGCAGATGTGGGCAGCTGCAAACCTGTTAGTGAATTTTCTCATCACCCACCTTTCTTCCAAGTTCGCCCCCTGGCATTTTTGGCAAAGAGAATTCAAATGGTCTCTAAATTCCCAGAATCACTGAGAGCCAGAAAACCCCATAAGCAATACAATGCCCTTCTATCCAATTTGGGACACCCTTAAAGAGACACACACTTTTAAAAAATCTAAACTATTACAGCTTGTTGTAGTGGTTATGGTGCTTGGAGACTACAGATGCATTCATTAAAATTTTGTCAAACGGTTTTTAAGTGGTTTGACAAAAACTGTGGTTCTCTCTGGAACCAAAAGTCCACTTGTCTGTGTTTTACTTCCTTGTTATCCATCCAAAATATTTGCACGGTTTAGCAGGATTTGTCAGCGCCTAATCACCATTAACTCTTTCAAAGCCTCTGAAATGAGAGATGTTTTTTGTGTCTTTATTACTACATTAGTAGCAGAGGGAATGGGGTTTGAGTATTTGGTAGACCCATTGTTTTTGTATTTTTTTCTCCAAAATGTAACCTGTTAGACAAAAATTGAGTGACTGTGCCTATAGACTCCTTGGACATTACAAATCATTGTGGTGGGTATGGTGCTGGGACTTCCCTTTTAACCCTTGAGGGTTAATTACTTGTTTGATGTTGAGGAAGACTTTAAAAGATGAGCAAGATTGGATTTGCAAATTGTTCATCTTAAAGTGCTTGTTCATTTGCACATAAACTAGTGTAATTTGTGAAATGGTGATTGAGGAGGTACTCCATTTTGAATAATGAAAAGAAAACGGCAAAATAATTTAAATGTCAGAAATTTAAAGAAAAAGTCATTATTTAAAGGAACACTATAGGGTCAGGAACACAAACATGCATTCCTGACTCTATAGTGTTTAACCCACCATTTAGGTAGCCTGACCTCCTTTGCCCCCCTATAAAAGTGTAAAACTCACCTTATGTGTGACATCATCAAAATCGGTGATTTTTAGCCAATCCAATGCTTTCCCATAGGGAAAATTCAGCATTTCCATTCAGAGCGTGGGGACGCTGAACGTCAGGGCTGCTTTTTCGGCACCACTGACCCAGGAAGCACCTCCAGTGGGCATCTAAGGAGTGGCCACTTGGAGGTGTCCCTAGAGGCAATGTAAACACTGCATTTTCTCTGAAAAGGCATTGTTTGCATGAAAAAATCCTGAAGGTAACTATTATACTCTTTGAGAAAGGCGCTTGCATAGCGCCGAAACGTGCGTTAGGTTATGCTTTTTTAACGATCACCAGCACTTTGTGTGTGTTCACTAGGTGGAGGGAGGTGGATGAGAATATAGGAGACTGATGCTGATATCAGATTAGAGCAATTTGGCGCTTCTCATAGTTAAATGGCCGGGAAGTTTCATTTAGTAACTTCTCAATAGGGGTAACAATGTTATACTTGCTCCTTAAGGCTGTGCAACAGGACTTTTTCTAAGAAATCATTATTTCTGTATGAGTTTTCTAAGATCTATATAAGCGATATACTAACCACTTGGGGGCATTTAGCTCCTTATATGGATAGCTTTTTTCTTTTAGATACTAGAGTGAAACTTAGTGGCTCCTCAATAAGAAGCAATAGCATGAATCAGTTTTTCTTAAGCTTTGCTACTGAATCACTTGGAGAGATCACAAGTTCTAAAGCTCTGCAGAATAATAGATCATTATGAGCTCTCTAAGATTTATATAAGCGATATATTAACCATTTGGGGGCATTTAGCTCCATATATGGATACCCTTTTTTAGATACTAGAGTGCAACTCAGTGGCTTTTCAATATAAGCAATAGCATCTCCACTATTTGTCTCAAAACAATATACTAAGCCACTGTTTTGGGCATTTAACCCCTTACATAGACAAGCTAGTCTCAGGCACTGTGGTGAAGCTCAGTATTTTGAAGCAATAGCGATCTATAACACAAGATTTGCTAGTTTTGGATATAATTGATACTCTGTCTAAGGCTTCAATGACTATCTGTATCAATCCTACTAGTAACTAAGTTAACAGGTCTATTTATAAGAGATACTATTTTTGTTCTTATCTCCCCCAAAGGCCTTATAGATCGCTCAAGCTATGATTATCTACTTTCTACACTAACCACATGTATAGTTAAAAGAAACCCTTGACTATACGGTTTCAAGCAGTGGACAGTGTAATATTCAATTGCTCACTCCTTTCTCTGATATACATATTACCACCTCCCACTTATTTATTAGATGTGTTAGCATTATTTATAAGTTTCCTTTACTTCTTTTGGGGAATTTGTACCCTATAATAAAGGTGTTTTTTATTTTCAGTCCACAAAGAGTAGACTCATAGAATCTTTCTTGGTGTCCCTGAGCTCTTTTGGGCTCGGGTCCACCCCCAGTCTCTACATTTATTATACTCACCAGAACAACTACATTAAGCTGTAGTTGTTCTGGTGACTATAGTGTCCCTTTAAGAGTCGTGGTCTCCTCATAGGATACCAAGGCTTGCTGGGATGGTTAATTACCACAACTCCTCTATTTTCGCCTAAAGTTTGTAATACATTTGTCAATAGACCACATTACCATTACCTGAACACTGCTCTGTTTAATAACTAAACACATTTTGTTTTTTAGATCTAATGCAGGTTAATGTTAAACAAAAAAGCATGATAATTAAAAACCTAGTTTTGGGTTTTTTTAATTGTCTCTAACAGTGGTTTTCGACTGGTGTGCATTATCACTCTTATTGCCTCAAGTCTCCTCAAAGTTTACCACAAACATAATTACGTCAGGGCGATAATAGGTTGAAATCAATCAATCCTTAAAATGTGTTTTATTAAAAAGTGTCATCATTACAATTAGTATCTGGCAATTAATTAAAAGTAATAAATCAGTTTGGGTAGAATGATTCATATCTCTCAAGTGAGGCTTTACTGAAAGAAACAGTCCAAGCACTATAACCACTGCAACCTGCTACGTATGCAAAGAGTTTGACAACTTACTTGGGGTCCACCTTGCACTGTTTACTTCCTCCTTTGCAACCTGCAAATTTAAGCACTGAGATAAGACTGGTGGTGCAGGGTCTAGCTCATTGTAAGTTCATTTAAAGGAGCATTATAGGGTCAGGAACACAAACATGTATTCCTGACCCTATAGGGTTAAAACCACCATCTAGCCCCCTGGTCCCCTCATGCCTCCCTAAATATAGTAAAATCTTACTTTTATTCAAGTCTGGAGCTGCATACTTTGTCTCTGTTTCCTTTTGACCTGCTCAATGCCTGCTGATATCATCAGAAGTGGTAGCCTGATCCAATCACAGTGCTTCCCCATAGGATTGGCTGAGACTGACAAAGAGGCAGATCGGGGCAGAGCCAGCACAATTCAAACACCGCCCTGGCCAATCAGCATCTCCTCATAGAGATGAACTGAATCAATGAATCTCTATGAGGAAAGTTCTGTGTCTGCATGCAGAGGGAGGAGACACTGAATGTTTGGATGCAGTTTTGGCAGCCATGACCCAGGAAGGATCTCTAACAGCTATCTAGGCTGTAACGTAAACACTGCATTTTCTCTTAAACAAGCAATGTTTACAGCATAAAGCCTGAAGGTAATGATTCTACTCACCAGAAAAAAATGCAATAAGCTGTCGTTGTTCTGGTGACTATAGTGTCCCTTTAAGTAAGGCTTTTCGGAATGTTGTAAAGCAATGCGGAATGTTGGCGCCAGAGCAGATCCTGGGGGTTGCAGCCCGTTCAAATGCTATGTAGATAGGCGGGGTGTGCAGCACTAGGTTCTACCTCTTCAGGATGGTCTCACTCCTCTCATTATGCCCCATCCTCTCAGCCACTCTGCATCGACGGTGCCAAGGCGTGGTCTATTCAGAGGGACAGAATCCATCTGAGGGGCCGGAGTCTAGTGTTGTACCATCCAGCATATCTACAGAGCACCTGGGCGGACCGCACCTTCCAGGATCGGCTCTGGTTGGCGCCATATATGTGGGGGGCATGGAGGCTTATTGTGCTTTCCAGCCAGACTTGAGGATTTTAAGCTTGTATCGCTTGGTCCCCCAACTTCCAAATAGAGCTCTATTGGGAGAGGAGGTCGGGGATACAAGGAGGCATCGGAGGATACCTGGGGCCTTTTTGGAAACCGGGACTAAGCCGCCACATGCCTGGAACTTCTCTCCGGATCGGAGAATAGCCACGACCCGGTATATCTCTAACACGCTGTATCTCAGATGTGGATTCTCCTATCAGTGCAATATTTGGATATTTGGTAATCACACATCTATATATTAGACAGTATGTTTTGCCTACTCCCCTCTATCTCTACCGCCATTTTAGCAAATTTGGTGTGCTTTTGAATAGACCTAATTTTTGCAAAATATGAGGGTGAATAGAAAGGTATATGGCAAATGTAATATGTGAATTCTTCTCTTTCTTCTCTTTTTCATTCTCACAATGAATATATTTGCGGCCCACTTGCCCTAGGGCTGCTTTGTGCTGTGGCCTCGACCAGCCGCAAAACAGGTGCCCTGCCATCACCGATTGCGTGCATGACACTACAGTGCAAAGAGTGTCTGTCTGTCTGCAGAGCAAACCAGCCATTTCCCCTTCCCTCCTGCTAGCAGTGCCAGAGGAGCATCTGGCCTGCTTGAGCAGAGAAGAGCTGGACCTGGAGGATGGACGGCTCATCTTAAGAGAAGAGGGACTTGGAAGACCTTCCTGTGTAGTGTGTAATAAATTGGCAGAGTGAGGGGCAGTATATTACTTTGGAGGAGAAGAGGGGCAGTATGTTAATTTGCAGGAGGTAGGTGGCAGCATATAATTTTGGAGAAGGTAGTGGAGTCATGAATTAGAGTGGTGTGAGGGGGGACAGTGTGTTAAATTAGAGAGAGGACTGTGTATTAAATTAGATGAGGGAGGCAATGTATTAAATATTGGGGAAGGGGGCAGTGTATTATTGGGGGAGGGAGGGCAGTGTAGTACATTAGAGTGGTGGGAGTGGGGATGGGGCAAGGTATTAGATTGGGGTAAGGGGCAGTATTATAAGAGTGGAGGGAATGGAGTAGTGTATTAGAGTGGGGGGGGGGGCCGTGTATTAAATTGGGGAGAGGGAGGACAGGGTATTAAATTAGAGTGGTAGGAGTGGGGGCAGTGTATTAGATTAAGGGGCAGGGGGCAGTGTATTAGAGTGGGGGGGGCATGGGAGGCTGTGTATTAGATTGGGGGACTGTGTATTAGATTGGGAAGATTGTGTATTAGATTGGGGAGGCTCTGTATTAGATTGGGGGGCAGTGTTTAAGTTATGGGGGGTAGTGTATAGATGCAAGGGCAGTGTATTAGAGTGGGGGGACTGGGCAGTGTATAAGATTGGAGGGAGGGGGGGTCAGTGTATTTGATTTATGGGCAGTGTATTACAATGGGGGAGGGGGCAGTGTATTAGATTGGATCTTAATTGAGATGCTCGCCACGGCAATGCTGATTGGCCACACAGTGTTTTGCCACACATGCACAATAGCCTGCCAATGCTTTCTTATGGGAAAGCATTGGATTGGCTGAGATCATCAAGTTTGATGATCTCAGCCAAAGTGAAAAGCACACTCATAGGACTTCAAAATCAAAAAGATAACGTAATTTGTTTTTTACAGCTGTGCAACAGCATATATTCACAATTTCAGTCCCATTACCAAACTTTTCTTATTATGTCAAGGTAGTTGAACTGAAAGATTGGCTATATGCAAATACACGCCTCCAGAAAATATATTCACTCTTTTGTTTACTTTGAAGCCCTACGAGCGTGAGGACGTCCAGTGTCAGTGAGGTGACTTCTTTTATAAACCTACGTTTCTATGAAAACTGAAGTTTTGTTTTTTTTGCGGCCCCCATCAACTTAAACCTTGTTTATTTGACCCGTGTTAGCCTTTGAGTTTGACATGCTTGCTGTACACAAACGCACACCTTTGCACACATAATCACACATAAATGTTCACGCACACAAGCAGGAAAATCACAGTAAATCCATAGCTCCCTCACTGCCCAGGGCACTCTCTGAAATCTTATGAACTAAGTAAAGGTTTTAACTTTTTAAAAATAAACTTTGTCTTTTTCATAGACCCATATGCATGCACACATTAACACTGACCCATGCAGACACACACATACACTCAGAGACTCATACACGCATTCACACTCAGTGACCCGTACACATAGAAACAGACCCATACAGACACACACAGTGACCCAGAGAGACACACGCAGTGACCCGAACAGACACATGCAGTGACACAGATAGTCTGACAGTGAAATAATTTACAAACACACACATATTCAGTGATCTATACAAACACACTCAGTGATCCATACACATACTGACCCATTCAGACATACCCTCCCAGGTGGACTCAATGACCCGTGCAGACACACTGAGTGACCCACATATACACACTGACCCATGTAGACAAACACTCACACACTCAGTAACCCATACAGACACACACTCACACTCAATGCCTCCCCACAAACACTCACGCACAGCTAGCCCCTCCCCTTTACCCCCCCCCCCCCCCCACACACACACACACACTGACCTGTGGAGGCACACATACAGACACATGCACACTGACAGCTCTATTAACTTGACTTACAAGCATTCACTGTTTTGCCTTCAGTGTCCCTTTATCTTTACTTCGGAGAGTGTCAGCTGCTAGGATATGACATTGTGAAGTATCCCGGTAGCCATCAGCTCTCTGTATACACCAGAGTGGCTTGCAACCGTCGCTCCTCACACCTCTTCACTGCTGGCAGCCCACTGCAGTTCCATTGCTTGTAGAATGTCCCTCCTGGGTCAAACTAAGGCAGCCTTCTGGGTTGCCCTAAGCTTGTGCCAGCCCTACTTGGCCTGGATGCCCATAAGTTAATCATCTATCTTTGTGGGCCCCAAATTGCAAGGGGTGGGCCTTGTTAGGCCTGTGGGCTGTAGGTTGCTGACCCCTGCACTATACCATTAGCACAATACCTAGTTTCCAAAGCGTTTAAATCTTTGCACCTTTATTTTACAGATATTGATCTTGCAAGGAAATTTTGTAAATGTGTTCCATCCTTACGACCCCTGAATTCTCATTATAGCTAAGTGAGCGTGTAGGTTGTATTGTAGGTCTCCAGAATCTTTTGCAAGTCTGTATGGAACACAGAAAACAAGTGCCTTGTCCCAATGCAGCTCAGTTTTTGGCTGCACGATGACTAATATCTATTGCAGACTAATAAACAGATTGTGAGCATGTAAATGCAAGAGCCAATAATGGCTGGAAAGAGATGGGAGCCTTCACTGCTATGGCAACGGGGAATTATGTAACTTTCACACAAATGGAACCTTCTGACAAGACAGGCCATCTTTGCTACACACTTTCTGGCACAGCAAATGGGAAAAAGGGAAAAAATATCTATGTCTCCTGCATTTTTGACACATTTGGTTGTTTACGAAAAATAAAAGAGTGACTGAGCCAGAGCTAAAGTGGGCGTGAAATACATGCCAACCGTTCAAGTGAGGGCATCTTGTGAAATTAATCTAATGAGATATAACAACACCCCTAAGAAAGACCTATTGCGTGATTGTCTTTCATGAAGAAAAATATATATTACTGTGCACTGTAGTGTTATAGTGCCTGAAATACCATTGCACCCCTTATTGTAAGGAGTCAAACTGTTTTAGATTTCTTATCTGGGGTCTGCTGGTCAGCCTACTCTACAACTCTGTGAGAGCTACCATTAAGACCATTTGCAGTCCAGGGCTAGCCCATCAGCTGATCACAGAGCCCCAACAGTTTACCCATCAGGTAACCAAAGTGGCTGCCTAGGGCCTGGGCTCAGACAGTGGCTGATAGACCCCTGTTTGGGCCAGGAGTTATAGTTCTGGGTGTGAGGGGACCCTGCTCAGTTATGTGAACCTGCACGTCATTGAGGGAATGTTGTGGTCCCTGACAATATCAGGTACAGATCACAGATTAGTGTTTGTGTGCGCTGGCGGAGTGCTGTGTGTGCTGGCTGACTATTGTGTGTGTGAGAGTATAGGAGAGTCTGAGAGTTATGTGTGTGTATGTTTAGCCCCCTCCACCACTTTAAGAGTACCCTCTCGGTCCCCTCTTTCTATTCAATGACTCAGAGCACCACAGCCAATACTATGAGTCATTGGCTGAGCACCAGGAACGCAAAGAGCTCTCTTAACCCCTTAAGGACCAAACTTTTGGAATAAAAGGGAATCATGACATGTCACACATGTCATGTGTCCTTAAGGGGTTAAAGTGGTCTGTGCGTGATACTGGTGCAGACGATGGCCACCAGGGATCCAACTCACTCAATGGACTACCTGGGTGGTAAGCAGGGGGGGGCTACACGTACACATTCACAATTCTCAGGCTCCCCTACACACACACAACACTCAGCCATGTTTACTATGTCATCTACATAATGCAATAAAAAGAATGGAGCAGCTTAAAGTAACACTTAAGCATTAGGAATACAAAGCCTAATAACTAATGCTTTAGTGTCTCTGTCACTGCTTTTATAAGTCCCCCCTCCCTTGTGTGAAATATAAATAATTTTAAAAAGCTTTTTACTTTTTTTATTTCAGAACCAAGGCACCACTCCTCCTCCCACGCCGTCATGGAGGAAGTATGGCCTCCTCCACAATGATCCAATCTAATGCTTTGGGGGACCTTATATGCATGCGAGGAGAGTGTCGCAAACGCATCCGAGCTTCCCCCATAGGAATGGGATGGATTTATCCCTGCAATATAAACATTGCAGTTTATACAATGTTTTACATTGCAGGGTGTCAGGGTACCTGAGGCCTCTACCTCTAAGGGAGGTAGAGACTTGGTGGTGTATCCGTCCAGGCGAGCTGTTTCCTCCGTTCCTCGCGGTTCATCCAGTCACTTAAACACCGGCCGCGAGGAATCCACGTCCTTTTCTAGCAGGACGCTCAATACGTGACGTCATGACGCTAGCACGAGCAATCTGTCACTCAAGTGTCCGATATCCAATCGGTACTTGTCAGAGGCGTGATTTCCATCCAGAGCCAGGGTATTTAAGCTTACTCCTTACTTCAGCTCATTGCCCTGTCGTGGTTCTAGCTTGTCTAGTCACTCAGTGCTCTGGTATTCTAGTTTGCTCTTTTGGTTTTGACTCGGCTCGTTGTACTACCCTGTTTCTCTGTTATCCCTTGACCCGGCTTGTCTCTCGCTTATCTGTCTTCTCGTTCCCTCGACCTCGGCTTGTCTCTGACTATTCTTTACTCTCGGTACGTTAGTCCGGCCATTCTAAGGCCCGGTATACGTACCTTTCCACTCTTTGTACTCTGCGTGTTGGATCCCTGTCCCGATCCTGACATTACGACAGGGCCAATGGATCCTGCAGGTACAAACAGTCAGCTTGGTTCTTCGGATCCCAGGTTTGACGCCATGGAACATAGGATGGATCAGATGGCTTTGGCACTACAGGCACTTTTGTCTCGTGCTAGTAATCCACCTGAGGAGACACGTACTCCTTCTATCTCTCCTGCAGTCTCAGGTCTAGAGGTAGCCACTGTAGGTGCTTCTTCCCGTATTACCCCACCAGTACGTTATGGCGGGTCACCGGAGAAGTGTCGTGGCTTTCTAAACCAGATTAGCATCCATTTCGAATTACAACCCCGCTCTTATCCTACAGATAGAGCAAAGGTTGGATTTATTATTACTCTGCTCATTGAAAAAGCTTTGAGATGGGCCAATCCTTTATGGGAGAATGATAACCCACTAGTCTATAATTATAATGCCTTTGTAGCTGCGTTTAGAAGAACTTTTGACCCTCCTGGCAGAAAGGTCAATGCAGCTAGATTAATGTTGCGCCTTAAACAGGACAATCGAACACTTGTGGATTATGCACTAGAGTTCAGATCCTTGGCGGCAGAAGTTAAGTGGAACGAACAGGCTTATATAGATGTGTTTTTGAATGGGTTATCAGATGTAATTCTTGACGAGGTCGCTACTAGAGAACTCCCTGAAAATTTGGAGGATTTACTTTCTTTTATATCTCGTATTGATGAACGCTTAAGAGAGAGGCAGAACACTCGAGATAGGACCCGTAGACCCTCCTTTAAACTAGCACCTACCTTTCAAATCTCTGAGTTCGAAGACTTACGTATTCCTGAACCTATGCAGATAGGCAGTACTCATCTCACTGAAAGGGAGAGACAGTACAGGAGAAGGGAGGGTTTATGTATGTATTGTGGAGTCAGGGGTCATTTACGCCTAAATTGTCCCAATCGTTCGGGAAACGCTCGCACCTAAGTTCCTCTAGAGGACAGGCCTTGGGTGTTTCTACTTTGTCCTCTATTCACAACTACAAGGAGCTCAGGCTTGTGTTACCCGTTTCTTTAAAGTGGGAGAAGGGAGTAGTTAAGACTATGGCACTAATCGATTCTGGAGCTGCTGAGAGCTTTATAGATCAGGGTTTTGCTGCCAAACATGCTATTCCATCCCAGTTAAAAGAGACACCTCTGGCTGTCGAGGCCATCGATGGTAGACCGTTACTTGAGCCTGTTATTTTCCATGAGACCATACCGATTAACTTGACTGTTGGCATCCTGCATAAAGAGGATATATCCTTAATGCTCATTTCTTCCCCGTCTATTCCCATAGTCCTGGGGTACTCCTGGCTGAGGAGACACAACCCTATTATTAATTGGGAATCAGGGGAGATAGTTTCGTGGGGAGAGAATTGTCAAGAAAAATGCTTGCGGAAGGTCTTACCTCTTGGATTAACTAATACATCGAATACCTCTGACAATCCTACAGAGACACAAATTCCGCCTCAGTATCTAGATTTAAAGGCAGTATTTGACAAAAAGAAAGCCGATACCTTACCCCCACACAGGTCCTTTGATTGCAAAATTAACCTACTCCCTGGTACCATGCCTCCCAGAGGTCATGTATACCCATTATCTATAAAGGAGAACTCAGTCCTAGAGGAATATATTCACGAGAACTTAGACAAGGGATTCATCAGGAGGTCCTCCTCCCCTGCCGGGGCTGGATTTTTTTTTGTTAAAAAGAAAGATGGTTCTTTGAGACCTTGTATTGATTATCGAGGCTTGAATAAGATAACCATTAAAAATGCCTACCCGATTCCCTTGATCACCGAACTCTTCGATCGTTTGAAGGGCTCTACAATTTTCACCAAGTTAGACCTCAGAGGGGCATATAACTTGGTGAGAATCCAGCAGGGACATGAGTGGATGACGGCATTCAATACTCGATATGGCCACTATGAATATACTGTCATGCCTTTTGGGTTATGCAATGCGCCAGCGGTATTCCAAGATCTGATTAATGAGGTTCTTAGGGAATTTCAGCAAGAGTGCGTCATTGTATACCTAGATGATATACTCATTCATTCTAGTGACATTGAGATTCATCACAAGCAAGTCAGGAGGGTTTTGCACAAGCTTCTCCAGCATGGCTTGTACTGCAAGTTGGAGAAATGTAGCTTTGATCAAACCCAGGTAACCTTTCTCGGCTATGTGATCTCTGGGGAGGGATTTAAGATGGATCCGGATAAGCTCCAATCCATTCTAGAGTGGCCTTTACCCACAGGTCTTAAAGCCATACAGAGATTTATTGGTTTTTCCAATTATTATAGGCGCTTTATTAAGGGCTATTCTTCCATTATTGCACCTATCACTAACATGACCAAACAGGGGGCTGACACTAAGAATTGGACTACTGAAGCTCTCCTTGCGTTCAAGACTCTCAAGGAGCTTTTCGCTTCCGCTCCAATTTTAGTTCACCCTGACACTTCTCTGCCTTTTTTGCTCGAGGTAGACGCATCAGAGACTGGTTTAGGTGCTGTTCTATCTCAAAGGTTGGGTGTTGATAAACCATTACATCCATGTGGATTTTTCTCTAAAAAATTGACCGGTACTGAAAGCAGGTATGACATTGGTGACAGAGAATTACTAGCGGTTATCAAGGCTTTGAAAGAATGGAGACATTTATTGGAAGGTACATTACATCCTGTTACCATCCTGACAGACCACAAGAACTTGTCCTATATCGGAGAGGCCAAGCGTCTGTCCTCCAGGCAGGCTCGTTGGTCGTTGTTTCTTACCCATTTCAATTACGTTCTGACTTACAGACCTGGGTCAAAGAATTCTAAAGCCGATGCGCTATCTCGCCAATATGAACCCTCTGCTTCAGTTGAACCACTTTTGTCTTCCATTGTACCCAAATGCAATATTATTGCTAATACCAGTCTCAAAATTCATTCTCCGCTACTTGACCAGATCTTGAAGTCACAACATCTAGCTCCCGGAAACACTCCTGAGGGAAGAAACTTTGTTCCTCCTGAACTTCAACTGGAGCTCTTACAATGTTTTCATGAAAGTAAAATAGCTGGTCATCCTGGTATTCGCAAGACATACTCTCTGATATCCAAGGATTTCTGGTGGCCTTCACTTCGAAAGGATATTGAGGAGTTCGTCGCAGTTTGTGAGACTTGTGCCAAGACTAAACTACCTCATGCATCCCCATGTGGCCTATTACACCCCTTGGACATTCCTGAGAAACCTTGGTCCTGTTTGTCCATAGACTTTATCGTTGATTTGGCTGCTTCCAAAAGACAGACTGTTATTCTCACGGTGGTGGATAGATTTACTAAGATGGCCCATTTCGTGCCATTACCTAAACTTCCGACTTCTCCTGAATTGGCGGAGATTTTTGCGAGAGAAGTTTTTCGCCTACATGGGATTCCTTCAGAGATTGTTTCTGATAGAGGTTCTCAATTTGTCTCACGTTTCTGGAGATCCTTTTGTTCTCAAATGGGCATCAAATTGAACTTTTCCTCTGCCTATCACCCTCAGTCTAACGGAGCTGCTGAACGTACTAATCAAAAGATCGAACAGTATCTGCGTTGTTTTGTTTCCGAACACCAGGACGATTGGGTCGGTCTGATTCCTTGGGCGGAGTTCGCACACAATAACCTTGTTTGCGATTCAACTCGCTCTAGCCCTTTCTTCATGAACTATGGCTTTCATCCTTCGATTTTTCCTTCGGTTTCCTCTTCTCAGGGGATACCGTCGGTTGATGATCATGTCGCCAACCTGAAGAAATTATGGGATCAGACTCGACAAATTCTATTACATAGTTCCTCGCTGTTCAAGAAACACGCTGACAAACATAGAAGAGCGGCTCCTGTTTTTGTTCCTGGGGATAGGGTATGGTTGAGTACTAAGAATATTCGCCTAAAAGTTCCGTCCATGAAATTTGCTCCTCGCTACATAGGCCCTTACAGGGTTCTCACTCGTATCAATCCGGTTGCGTATCGCCTTGCTCTGCCACCTGCCTTACGCATTCCTAACTCTTTTCATGTCTCCTTGTTGAAACCCCTCATTTGCAACAAATTCTCCTCTAAGGTCCCCTCGCCTCGTCCTGTTCAGGTGGAGGGTCGGGAGGAGTACGAGGTCAGCTCCATCATTGACTCCAGAATTTCAAGGGGAAAATTGCAATATCTGGTCAACTGGAGGGGATATGGTCCTGAGGAGAGGAGTTGGGTACCTCAGGAGGACGTCCATGCTTCTCGCCTTCGCAGAGCATTTCACCTCCGCTTCCCATCTCGCCCCGGTTCATTCCGCCCGGTGGGCGTATCTGAGAGGGGGGGTACTGTCAGGGTACCTGAGGCCTCTACCTCTAAGGGAGGTAGAGACTTGGTGGTGTATCCGTCCAGGCGAGCTGTTTCCTCCGTTCCTCGCGGTTCATCCAGTCACTTAAACACCGGCCGCGAGGAATCCACGTCCTTTTCTAGCAGGACGCTCAATACGTGACGTCATGACGCTAGCACGAGCAATCTGTCACTCAAGTGTCCGATATCCAATCGGTACTTGTCAGAGGCGTGATTTCCATCCAGAGCCAGGGTATTTAAGCTTACTCCTTACTTCAGCTCATTGCCCTGTCGTGGTTCTAGCTTGTCTAGTCACTCAGTGCTCTGGTATTCTAGTTTGCTCTTTTGGTTTTGACTCGGCTCGTTGTACTACCCTGTTTCTCTGTTATCCCTTGACCCGGCTTGTCTCTCGCTTATCTGTCTTCTCGTTCCCTCGACCTCGGCTTGTCTCTGACTATTCTTTACTCTCGGTACGTTAGTCCGGCCATTCTAAGGCCCGGTATACGTACCTTTCCACTCTTTGTACTCTGCGTGTTGGATCCCTGTCCCGATCCTGACACAGGGTTAAAATGACAGGACAGCTGCACCAAGGCCACTTCATTGAGATGAAGTGGACTGTGTGATTTTAGTGGTCCTTTAAACCTTGAGCATTAGAGCATGCCTTGTGTATGATGATACGTTTCTTCATTTAAAATGATTATACTTACTCTACTTAGAAATCTGTGTCTAAAGCTCAACGTTGTAGAGTGATATTTAGGAGCCATTTACAGCTCACATTGCTTTACAACTGACATCCTGTATTCCATTCTACATAGAACCTTACCAGTCAAATACAGATCAATGGGTGAAACCCATATTCCAATGATTGTCATGATTCAGGTATAAAAATACATCATGTTGTCTATTTACCATTGTGACAGGGCAAAATCTGAATTGTCAGGTATTCAAAGTAACTTTAAAGAAAGTTTAGAATTTTAGGCCAAATTAGCAAACTGGAGGGGGCGGAGCTTGACCACCATGCTGAGAGGACGCAACGGGCTTGAGCTTCCAATCCTTTTATTTCTATGCTTTGGAGGGCATTAATAACCTCTTTATCAACATTTTGCAACTGACAAAGTAATCTGGCACCTCTTGGGAAACGTTGGTGTTGGTTCCGAGCCCAACTACAACAGCTGTAGTACAGCTACGTCCTCCAACAGGTTGCAGTCTGGTGCATCTCAACGACAGGGGAAGCGGATGACCTCTCAGACTCGGACTGCACGGTTTTTCCTGTGAGCACTAGAGCCCCGCACTCCCCTTTCCCCCTTCTAGGCTCAGGGGATATCCTGGTTCCCACCAAGCACATTCCTGCTGTTCCTGGGTGAATCCTGTGCAGTAGGTTTCCACGTGGCCTGTCTAAAATGGCCGACGGTGGCTCTGCTACGAAGCATGATGTACAAGCTCCGGTGCAGAGCTGAAAAGAAGGCTTCTTTAGCGCATTCTAAACCGTCTGTAAGTGGTTCTGGCGGAACCTGCAGAGACAGAGGAAGCAATCTGCACAGTTGACTCCAGTGGTACAGCCTAATCGCGGAACTTCTGCTCGGAGACTCCCTTCCAGATGGAGACCCAAGTGGACCCAGCAGGCCATACACAGTCCATGTAACCATGAAGACCATCGCTCCCTGAGATCTCAACGAGCTTGTGGCCATAGATGCTGGAGAACTGCGGAGAGACATGGAATCAAGGGAGGCTTCTGTCACCCTTTATACCTGCCTGGACTCTGTCTGTATGCTAAGGGTATAGGATGAGTGGGCTGCTGCTCTGAAGTTACCTGTTATAACAGTGACTTTCTGACTTTGCATGAGAGTTCCTTGCTTTTATCACTCAACCGTTCATCTATTCCTGCCCAGTCAAGCACCTTTCCTTACTCTATCTGCCTCAACAATTAACATGAGCCCAGTTAAAAGCTCTTGGTGGTTTCAATCTCGTTTGCTTTTCTCTTGTATAGTCAGTTGTCTTAGCCTAATAATTCCTTAACTCATTTTGTTCATCATTGACCCACATCCGTTTATTTTCTGTTCTATATATAAAAAGTGCTGTATTTCTTACATTTTATGACCATCTTGCTTCCATACTCATCGAATCTATTCATATCAAAATGTCTGTGTAAGCTGCTATATAAGACAGATTAAGGAACAGGACATTAATAAAATACGTTCCTAAATTCTACAAGGCTTCTTAAAATCGCCTATCTCAGTAAACAGATATGGGGATTCAGTTCCACTATATGGCCATATTGTGTGAAGCCCACCACTACACAGTACCCCAATATTGGTGGGTCAACAAATCAAATAGTGCTAGTGCATTGTGAATATATATAATGTTAAATTAATGTGGTGAATGCAATAAAAAAAAAAACAATCAGTGTCAAAACTAAACACTTAAAGTGATAGTGTATATGCGTGTAAGCTTGTCTGTCTAACTATGCACTGCAAAAAATAAAGAATGTTAAATAAACAAATTGGAAACATTCTCCAGGTCAGCAATGTTTTCAGACTGGCTATTTTGGCCTGAAGTTGAAATTCCTGGCAGTTCACACTTTATTGGATAAAGGTGTACAGATACCTGCAAACACTATATCAAATACATTTTTGATCCTATAAAGACTATAATGGTTTCCTGACAAACTCAGAAGATGGATGGGTTGATGATCAAACAGAAGGGAATGAATATTGACAAATGTTCCCCTTTTAAGGCAATTTGTGACTTTTGAACAGAGGTTACACGTGGACTCCAGCAAGGATAATGGATCAATAAAACAACTGACCCTTGTCAGCAAGGTCTGCGGGTTCTAGGATGAGTTAGTGTGTAGCTTTTTTTAACTAATGTTCAGCGTGATAATACATGACATCTTATAAAAAGCTCAACCAGGAGACAATCAAGACTTCAGATAACGCTCTAGGTAAAAATGATTCATTGTCAGTGTATCAGTGCCTTGTATTTACATACGAACAACTATGACAATTATTTGCATGATTAAACAACTGTTATTCATGAACCATAATTGCATATTTTTCATTATTTAAATGACACATTATGCTGGATATGATCCAGTTTGAATGCAGTGCTGTGTTTTTTATAGTGTTAATATCCGATTGTTGGGGTGTGTTTGTGTGTAGTGTTGGTGTATGAATTCAGTGTAGAGTTTGTGTTTAGTTCTGGCGTGTGAATGCTGTGGTGTGCTTGTGTTTAGTGCTGGTGTGCGAATGCAATTGTGTGTTGCGTGCAGGGTTAGAGTTGTCATGCAGGAGAATATTCACCTAAAGACATAAATTGTCACACATATACAGATTGCCACACATAGAAATACACAAACGCTACTGCACAGAGATGCACACAGAGCTATACACAGACATCCTCTCCAAGAGATAGAAGCACAAACAGTGGTGCACATACACAGACAGACATACATGCACAGAACCATACACTGGCAACATGTACAGATACACAAACTAGCACACATGCACAGTTACACACACACACAGATCCCCAAACACTGACACACCTGCGCAGATTCACACACTGACACACATTTAGAGATACACATACTGACATACATGCATTGACCCACAGCACACAGATTGCCACACATGCACATATCCACACACCGATATACATGCACAAATACACACAATGACACACCTGCACAGATACACTCGTTTTCCTGGCACTATAGGGTCTTTACGTTCCCCCCACCCTCAGGGTCCCACTCCCGCTGGGCTCAAGAGGGTTGAAGGGGTTAAACACTTTTCTCCAGCACCGGGCTCCCTCGGCGCTGGGGAACTCTCCTCCTCCTCCCGACGTCAGCACTGAATGCGCATGCGCAGCAAGAGCTGCACGCGCATTCAGACAGTCCATAGGAAAGCATTTCTCAATGCTTTCCTATGGACGTCCAGCGTCTTCTCACTGTGATTTTCACAGTGAGAAGCGCAGAAGCGCCTCTAGCGGCTGTCAGTGAGAGGCTGGATTACCCTAGTGTAAACATAGCATTTTCTCTGAAACTGCTATGTTTTCAGCTGGAGGGTTAAAACTAGAGGTACCTGGCACCCAGACCACTTTATTGAGCTGAAGTGGTCTGGGTGCCTATAGTGGTCCTTTCCGCTATTACAATGTATTGACTTCATTTATATCAGTTACCAAAACTGCGCATTTGTTAATCACAGGTCTATTTTCAAATCATTCTATGTAGGAAATCCTGCTTAGCCCAAGACACTATTCATCAAGTAACCAAGATGCTAAATTACTGTTTAATGAATAAGCCCCTTTCAACCCATCTCCCTTGAAGTGGTCAATGACAGAAAGTACAGTACGTGAATGTCAGAGCAGCAACATTGGCAAGGGCAAAAAATTATCCTCAAACATCTTAAGCCCCTTGGGCTGACAATCCCTTGCTGGTCTTTCATTGTCACATCATAGTGATCATTCCGCTTCATCACACATAACAAGCGTTTAAATATAACAAACAGGATGTAGCAGACAGAATGGCAGGCTTGAAGGCCTACATCCCCAAGTCCTTGATTTACGTCTTTATTTAGTCTCGTTCTCCTGCTGCTATCGATCACCGATGTCCTCATAACGGTTTCTTTTTCACTTGGCCTGTGTCATCTTTCAGTTTCATTCTGCTTTTTATTTATTATTAAATACCTAAGTCTATGGATCTATTTGTTTGCAGGAGATTTGAGCCTTGGGTTACAGTACTATTCCTGGTCTGAGATAAAACCTCGTCTATTTTTATACCCTAGTGCAAACTGGAGTATTGATGGATCTGAGAAAGGGATCATGTGTTGGAAATTCGACTGTATTCAGAAACAGAGCCCTAGATAATCTTTGATGTATGGTAATATGTCTTATCGAACTAAAGGCTTAAGGATTGGCTGGCCAGTTTGTAATGATTTAGGTCATCATGGGAAGATGTTTCCTTCAGAGGAGAGACAGGATCAAAGCCCTATGGAAGCTGCAGGACCTCTTAACAAACAGAACGTTCAGATACCATGATTGATAAAGTGATGGACAATTTAGACATTGTCTAGAGAAGCACAACAGTGCTTGACAGATTCACTATTGAAGATCTGGAGCAACGGAAATACATGAGCCTACCAGAATTTGTATTTTTGGAAGGAGTGAAGGAGTTAAAAAGACCACTAAAGTAACCCAGGCCACTTCACCTCAATCCTTTAGATTTTTATTTATTTTTTTAAAACTGTAATCTTTATATTGCAGGGTTAAATTATCCTGTGTTGGCTATTTAATTTATTTTTACCACAAACTGAGGAGGGATTTAGATGTTAGAAGGGACAAGGGACAAGGGACAACTAAAGCGCATAAATGCACGTTTGTATCTCTAGCTTTAATGTTCTTTTTTAATGTGTCAGTTACCCTATGTTCTTGCCTTCCTTTGTCAGCGGTCGACAAGGGAATTAGATGCCTGTGCCTCAACCAACACACCTCTGTAGTATGCAGTCCTGCCATTCTTGCATGGCATAATGCAAGAGGAAGAGGAGATATAATGTAATTTCCCTTCAATCGATATTATATAACCTCTTACCAATAGGCAGAATAGAAGAATGCAATGAACACATACATTTCTACGAAGGGGCAAATGCCATGCCTGGTAAAGTTGAGTACTGTAAATGTTGCCTTCATCCTGAAGAGAGCTACTGATGACATTTACAGTCCTCCCAACAGTCCCGCGATCCTGTCCCACTTTAGTATCCTGATGTCCCACATGGGAACTGTCCCTAGGCAGAACATCATTATTCGTGTTCAAATTATGCTGGGGGCACACGGACCATGCAGGGAGTACACTAGCAGCGCTCCCTGCATGGTTCTGAGGGGTGGGGGCCAGCCAAACAACCTGTCGGTGCCCGCATTATAAGCATTGCACTCTCTTTGTGATCCTACTGTCCCTAGTGCAATCGTGTCTCATGATGCGCCTGTGCTATGATTTCTGAGGACATCAAGGAGCAAACCCAAGATGATGGGCCAGGACACTAAAATAGGGACGTCTCACCAGAATCAGGACGGATGGAAAGCCTGACTAAGTGGCTGAGGTGTTTTATGGTTTTACAATAAAAGAAAGAGTCTTATTCACTAAAAAAAAATATTGCAGTATATTGAAAACAAAGCTGCAAAATCTAGGTCAAAGTCACTGATTTTCTCCAACTCATCCAGAGCCATAGTTTGGCTTTTTTTAGTGAGGCATGCAACTTAATTTCCTTTTGCTTTTCAATCCACTGCAATTCACCGTTTTATAAATCCTCATGTATGTGTTTAATTCAGTTCAGATTTTTTACTTAACAAAAAGCAAGGACAAGAACAGAACCAAAAAAAAAAACAAAAAAAAGTGGGGCTACTCCTTTAAGAAACAGACATGCAGATAGTTTTCTATCACACCCTAATGTCCTCAATGTCATTAGTATTTTCACCTCCGGACAGCCTTCAATGAATGTAAAGAGCAAAAATCCATCTCACACCTCTGCAGTGGCTTAACCTTTCCCACATGTTGTCTCTGGGAGCAGAACTGCAGCACTATGCACTTAGCACTGCTCCGTGAGATGCTTTACTTTTATGCTTGGGTCTGTGTAATGCGACCCTACAAGGTCACCGGACGCAGAACAGGATGGATCAGCTCATTCACAAGTCCTTCTTGTGGAATTCAATACCACAGGACGAGTACAGTAAGATTCCTATTTTTATACCAGTGACTTTGTTCTGAGAAGTGATGAAAGGTGGAGACGCTTGGGTACCCTACAGGGGAATAAGAACACAAAAAAACAAAAAAAAACAACAAAAAAAATCTATATTGTGATATTCTGGTTAATGTTGTCATTATTAGGCAAATGTAAATAGTAAAATGGATTGCAAGCTCTTTATTCACTCGGATAGTGGGAGATTCCGTTTAAAATCTAATGGTATTATTCACCTTGTTATACATTGTCTGAAATAAAAAACTAAATGCTTGAGTACCATTTTTTCCAGGCTGTGGGTGAGATAAAATAGATAAACAAAATGGTTAAATACTCCAGTTATGGATATTTGTAAGTAACTACAATTTGTTTTGGAGATCGATTCCCACCAGAAAGGACACCAGAATGTTAATAAAATTGGCATGCAAGCATAATGCATACATACAATATACAGTTACCTAGACAGAGTTACCTGTAGTGTTTTTAGAACCCTCCCCCAGACTGAAAGAATGCAGCCACTGAATATTGAGCAATACAAGTTCTTGTACATTTTGGGACAGCCTTTCAGTCCCTCTGCACCAATGTCCCTGCCATTCTGTAATTCATCGATATTGCATGACTTTATAAACAATATAAACCCAGCCTACCAATGTCAGTACTTAAAGTGTTTTTGAATACAGACACTCCTCACTTATTGACCCGGTCGTAAAACGAATTGGTCGGTAAGTGTGCTAGCGAGCATGCGCAAGAGAGCAGGTCTACGTTCGGTGGCATTCCCCCGAACATAGACCAGTTCACTAGTGCAGGGAATCCCGCAAATCTATGTTCGGGAAAACTTCCCCGAACATAGATTAGCTTAATAGCACAGGGAATTGCTGAAATCTATGTTTAGGGAAAATTCCCAGACCATAGACCAGCTCTCTAAAGTGGGGAATCCCTTGAATCCCCACGCTAGAGAGCTGGTCATAAGTGCAAGCCATCGTAAAACATGTAGGTCAAAAAGTGAGGACCATCTGTATTTTTTTTACTTTTTTACCTGCAGTCCCTCATGCGCAACCCCCACTTGACTACCGTCTTCAAGTTCTAAAATTGGTTTACTACTTACAATTTGGTTGGGTCATCAGGGCCCACCTGACACCTCAAGCACTACAATTCGCTTACAGGTACACACAAACTGCCCCCCCTGCCAACCATACCAACTTGCCCACCATGACGCCTGGTTCTTATATTGCCAACATTTCTTTAACCCCATTTAATGGCTCATTGCGGTTTATGAATTCAAAGAAACCTACACATCACTCCCCAAAACTAAAATCTTATTTACTGATCTACTGTTTACTGTATGTGTATTATATATCATTATTCAACAAACATTATCATAAGAACAAGTTAAATCAATCAAATAACTTATCCTAGCACTAATTTGGACAGTTGTAATGGTTAACTGGTAATCCTTTAACAATATTTATAAACCTTTAATAGCAAATGCTGCGCTCACCCTTTCCAAGGCTATACATTAATCATTCCCCGTCCTCGGCGTACCTCAGTCCTGCACTAAGTCCAGAACAAAATGTTACTACTTAGATACTCCTGTATTTGTTCTGTCGGCTGGCCTGCGCACATATTCCATGCACCTAAAAAAATGATGTACCTGTGCTGTTTTTAAAGTCCTTAATTTAGTATACTAAACCCTATAAAAAGTTGATTGGGAACTGTAACGAGTATATACCCCTACACGCAGGATCCAGCCTAACAGAAGACAGTACAGAGGAGAGATGCGTCTACCGGACCTTAGAGTGGCCGGACTCGACGTAATAGGATAAGACAGAGTCAGGAACGATCCGAGGTCAAGGGCACAAAGAGACAGCGTAAACGAAAACTAGCCGGGGACTGGTACACAGGAATCAGCAAGCCGGCAAACAGTACAGAATAGGATAAAGCGAAAACGAAGTCAGAATACAAAGCCAAGGTCAAATACGGAGAAACACAACTGAACACAACAAGCACTAAAGGGAACTGTAGCAGAAACCACGATAGGGCAAGGAACTAAGGGAAAAGGGTAAGTATAAGTAGCCTTCAAACTAATGTGATTGGCTCCTGTCACTTCCACTCCCCCAACAGGTAAGTGTATGGGGTGATTGGCATGACAGGAGCCAATGGGAGCCTTTTTGCAATTTAGGCTCCCACTGTCTCTTTAAGAGCGCGCCCGAGATTCGCGGCGCGCTCTTAGCTGCAGGCGGGACACGTGACCGCTTCTCGCGGTCACTGCCCGCCTTCCTGTCTGAACAGTCGGACGAGCCGCGCGCGGCTCGTGCAGCCGCAGGACCGCGCGCGGCTTGAAGAGAGGACCGCGTCCGGCCCCCGGATAAGGTAAGTACCGCTACAGTACCCCCCCCTGAGGACACGCCCTCCGGGCGGGCAGGACCAGGCCTGGCAGGAAAACGCGAATGGAAAGAACGTACAAGGCGGGGAGCATGAACAGCATCCGCAGAAATCCAACTGCGCTCCTCAGGCCCATAACCCTTCCAATGTACCAAGTACTGAAGCCGACCCCTGAGAAAACGAGAGTCAATAACAGCAGATACTTCGAACTCCTCATGACCCTCCACAGAGACAGGAGGGGGAGGGGGAGTATGCCGGGTATAGCGGTTGCGTACGTAAGGCTTCAACAAAGAGGTGTGAAATACATTGGGTATACGCAGATTCTTAGGCAGACCCAAGGCATAAGAAACGGGATTAACCTTATGTATAATGCGATAAGGACCAATGAAGCGGGGAGCCAATTTCATAGAAGGCACCCGGAGGCGAATATTCCGTGTGGAAAGCAAAACCCTGTCCCCCACAACATAGGAAGGAGCCGCTCTGCGATGCTTGTCAGCCTGAGCCTTCTGGCGGGCAGCAGAGTCCACCAAAGAACGCTGAACCTGCTCCCAAGTATTACGCAAACCAGCCAAATGCTCATCCAGAACTGGCATGCCCTGTGAGGAGAATGCAGCCGGAAGAACAACGGGATGCTGGCCATAGACAACGTAAAAAGGGCTTTTGCCGGAAGAATCATGAGTGGCATTATTCCGAGCAAATTCAGCCCAAGGAAGCAGGTCAGACCAATTGTCCTGATGGTGAGACACAAAACAACGGAGGTACTGCTCAAGAGACTGGTTGGCACGTTCAGCAGCTCCATTAGACTGGGGATGGTAAGTGGAAGAAAATGAGAGGGAAATACCCATCTCCGAACAAAAGGCTTTCCAGAACCTGGAAACAAATTGGCTACCCCTATCGGATACAATAGATAAGGGAATACCATGTAATCGAATCACTTCTCTAGCGAAGATAAGAGCCAATTCCTTGGAAGTGGGCAACTTGCGAAGAGACACAAAGTGAGCCATTTTGGAAAACCGATCTACTATCATTAGGATGACTGTGTTACCATTCGAAGGGGGTAATTCAACAATAAAATCCATTGATAGATTAGACCAAGGTCTCTCGGGAACGGGCAACGGGTGCAACAGCCCACAAGGAACTCTACGAGAAGTTTTCATACATGCACAAGTAGTACAAGCACTTATATAGTCAGTAACATCCTTACGTAAGGTATCCCACCAGAAATACCGAGAAACGGCTGACACTGTTTTGGAAATACCAGGATGTCCAGCAGTCTTAGTATCGTGATAAAGTGACAGAATATCCCGTCTCTCGGGAATGTCAACGAACAATTTATCATTAGGCCTCTCGCTGGGTGCCATGCCTTGTTTCGCTTGTATGGCCTGCAAGAGGGACGAGGAAATAGACAATATAGTAGTTGCTATTATCCTGTCTGGGGGAATGACAGGAGTGACATCAATCTCCTGTTTGTCAATAGTCTCGAATTGTCTGGACAGAGCGTCCGCTTTGGTGTTCCGGTCACCTGGCCTATAGGTGATTATATAATTAAAATGAGACAAGAACAGTGACCACCTAGCCTGCCGTGAAGACAATCTTTTAGCTTCGCTAAGGTAGGATAGGTTCTTATGATCTGTAAATATGAGAATAGGATCCTTAGTTCCTTCTAGCAAATGTCTCCATTCTTTGAGTGCTAAAATGATAGCAAGGAGTTCGCGATTACCCACATCATAATTCCTCTCTGCCTTGGACATTTGTTTAGAAAAGAAGCCACAAGGATGCAATGGCTTGTCAGGAGACTCTCTTTGGGATAAGACAGCACCTACCCCTATATCGGAAGCATCAACCTCAAGTATATATGGCAATGAGGGGACAGGATGCTGTAAAATAGGGGCAGAGGCGAACGTAGTTTTAAGAAAGTCAAAAGCCTGAAGTGCCTCAGTAGACCAGACACGTGTATTGCCATCCTTTTTAGTCATACGAGTAATAGGCGCTACTATAGACGAAAAACCTTTGATAAAACGTCTATAATAATTAGAGAAACCCAGAAAACGCTGGATGGCTTTCAGACCTTGCGGCAGAGGCCATTCTATGACTGCAGCGAGCTTCTGGGGATCCATCCGAAAACCCTCGGCGGAAATCAAATACCCTAGAAACTGGACCTCGGACTGGTCGAATAGACATTTTTCTAATTTGCAATAAAGACCATTAGCAAGAAGGGTCTTCAGAACTGTCGTAACATGTCTGTGATGAGTGTGAATGTCTGTAGAATATATTAAAATGTCATCCAAGTACACAATAACAAATGAATGAATAAAGTCCCTTAAGACATCATTAATAAATTCTTGGAACACTGCTGGGGCATTGCAAAGCCCAAATGGCATGACGGTATACTCATAATGACCTGACCGAGTGTTAAAGGCTGTCTTCCATTCGTGGTCCTTTTTAATACGTATCAAATTGTATGCTCCCCTAAGATCTAATTTGGTGAATACCGTAGCATGTTTGAGCCT
This sequence comes from Pelobates fuscus, assembly GCF_036172605.1. Lineage (NCBI taxonomy): Eukaryota > Metazoa > Chordata > Amphibia > Anura > Pelobatidae > Pelobates > Pelobates fuscus. Next base: position 135,179,836 of record NC_086325.1, on the reverse strand, counting down.
GTCAAACAATTCTGTTATTAGAGGTATAGGGTAAGCATTTTTGATGGTGATCTTGTTAAGACCTCTATAATCAATGCAAGGTCTTAAATCACCTTCTTTCTTTGATACAAAGAAGAACCCCGCTCCAGCCGGAGAAGAGGATCTTCTAATAAATCCCTTGTCTAATGACTCTTTAATGTATTCCTCCATGACACGGTTTTCTTGAACCGATAGGGGGTACACCCTGCCCTTAGGAGGTATAGTACCAGGCAACAAATCAATAGCACAATCGTAGGGTCTGTGAGGCGGTAATTTGTCAGCTTCTCTTTTATCAAAGACAGTCTTTAAAGTTAAATACTGAGAGGGTATTGTCGTAGATAAAGGAGGAACAGTAGGAACGTTAATAGAATTCACAGGCGTGACTTCAATAGTACATGACTCATGGCAGGCTTCACTCCATGATTTTATCTGCCCTGTCTCCCAGTCAAAAATGGGATTGTGGGCACGTAACCATGGATACCCTAACACCAACTGTGAAGAGGGAGAGGTGATGACCTGGAACCGAATGGTTTCATAGTGTAGAACCCCTGTGTACATGTGTAGCGGTGCAGTCTCGTGAGTAACAACAGGAGATATCAATGGTCTACCATCTATGGCCTCAACGGCCAAGGGTATCTCCTTCTCTCTGATGGGAATATTGTTTCTCTTTACAAAACCAGAGTCTATAAAGTTCTCGGCTGCCCCAGAATCAACCAGGGCGTCTATGTTTTCAACTATACAACTCTCTCCCATATGTAAAGAAACAGGGAGAAGCAATCGGTTAGGAGGCAATGTAGGAGACTTAGAAATCACACCCAAGGCCAGTCCCCTATAAGGTCTTAGGTGCGAGAGTTTTCCGGGAGCAGAGGACACTCCTTTACCATATGGTCTCTCTTACCACAATATAGGCAGAGTCCCTCCCTTCTCCTATGTAATTTCTCAGTATCTGAGAGTTTGGCAACCCCTAATTGCATAGGTTCCTCTTCAGGTACTTTAACACTCTCCGGTATATTAACTCTGGGTTGAATAGGTGTAACAAAACGTCTATTCCTGTTCTTAGTATAGAGCCTGTCACGAATCCTATTATCTATATCGATGAGGTAGTCAATAAGGTCCTCTAAGGCAATAGGAAGCTCCTTAGCTGCTACCTCATCCAATATAGAGTCTGATAAACCTTCCATGAAGGCCGTAGTTAACCCATTATTGGTCCAATCGACCTGTGAGGCAAGGGTACGAAACTGTATAGCGTAATCAGCCACAGACCTAGAACCCTGTTTAACCCTCATTAATGCTCTAGCGGCATTCTTAGACCTTTTCATAGTATCAAAAGTTCTGCGAAAAGCTGTTAGGAAACTGTGAAAGTTATGCACCATAGGTCCATTAGCCTCCCAAATAGGGTTTGCCCATTCAAGTGCTTTGTCGGTAAGTTGGTGCATAAAGAATCCAACTTTAGACCTCTCTGTGGGAAATGAACGTGGATACATTTCAAAATGAAACTCTATTTGGTTAATGAACCCTCTGCATGTCTTAGAATCCCCTCCGTACCTAGGAGGAGGCGTTAAATGTGCTGTAGCGTTAGGCATAGTCGATACTTCAGGAAGCAGGGGTGCAGGAGGGTTAGGTGCGGTTGCTGGAATGGTTCTAGTTAAGAGCGTCTGGAGAGCCTGAGCTATTTGATCCATACGGTGATCCTGCTCTACAAATCTAGCCTCATGGGTCGCCATCTGTTGAGCTAAATCTGCGGGGTCCATGGCCCTATCGTAATGTAACGAGTATATACCCCTACACGCAGGATCCAGCCTAACAGAAGACAGTACAGAGGAGAGATGCGTCTACCGGACCTTAGAGTGGCCGGACTCGACGTAATAGGATAAGACAGAGTCAGGAACGATCCGAGGTCAAGGGCACAAAGAGACAGCGTAAACGAAAACTAGCCGGGGACTGGTACACAGGAATCAGCAAGCCGGCAAACAGTACAGAATAGGATAAAGCGAAAACGAAGTCAGAATACAAAGCCAAGGTCAAATACGGAGAAACACAACTGAACACAACAAGCACTAAAGGGAACTGTAGCAGAAACCACGATAGGGCAAGGAACTAAGGGAAAAGGGTAAGTATAAGTAGCCTTCAAACTAATGTGATTGGCTCCTGTCACTTCCACTCCCCCAACAGGTAAGTGTATGGGGTGATTGGCATGACAGGAGCCAATGGGAGCCTTTTTGCAATTTAGGCTCCCACTGTCTCTTTAAGAGCGCGCCCGAGATTCGCGGCGCGCTCTTAGCTGCAGGCGGGACACGTGACCGCTTCTCGCGGTCACTGCCCGCCTTCCTGTCTGAACAGTCGGACGAGCCGCGCGCGGCTCGTGCAGCCGCAGGACCGCGCGCGGCTTGAAGAGAGGACCGCGTCCGGCCCCCGGATAAGGTAAGTACCGCTACAGGAACTTCATGTTTACTTCCTTCTAACCATCCCGTTCTCATAAATGTTGGCCAACTTCTAAAAACCTATTCACATACATTTTTGTTGACCTTCTTAGTCCACTTCCTGACCCCAAAATACTTCCTCTTCCTCACCAGTCCCACAGAGCCTAGCTAATCTAATCTCATTACATATTCCATTAACCCCAGTAACCAGTGAGTGAGGTCCAATGTCATGACCTCTATCTGCTCTTCTCCTCGGTCATCAATAATAATAATGTATAATTACACCAGATGCTAAGATCCGTTTCTCCGTCCTTCATATAATACTCATGAATGAAGGTATGATAAAGGACATTAAAAAAAATATATATATAAAAATTAGCCTGGAGTGTTGAGTTTGAAACACATAGGAACACAATGTTGTCCTAAGGACCATGAGATAGGTTTTGAGATTACATGGCAGTAGTTCCAAAGTTTCCCAGTGGAAGAGATGCCCATTGTCCCTTTTCACTAATTTGGGAATGTACCCCAAAAAGCATCCATGAATGAGCTACGTCAGTCCATTCAGTAGTGAAGGAGTTAAAGCTATTTTTGTTCGTCGGAAAGAATCTAAATATTGAATTTCTAATGGGAGTGAAAAGGTTTTGATGCAGCATCCGGAGGGTGAGAGAGTCCGGTTATTGCTGTGTATCTCATGGGAATCAAGGGAAATAAAACAAGCAAGCAAGAGTATTTTATTGTAACTGAGAACTGCATCACTCGCTTCCAAAAGGTCTTCTTTGTAAACGGACTTAATATTAATTTAACAAACCTCTATATTGTGCATCCTGCAGAAAGCCATGCGTTAAGACCTCTGGTTCTGTTTAAAGAATAAATAAGAGACTGGGTTGTAAAGAGATATAAGATGTTCTTTTATTAGACAGCTAAGTCTCCGGGCTCTTTAACCATATTACTCAATAAAAAGCTTATATACATTTCAGCTGATATAGACTTAAGTTAAGGGGGACAGCGTTTAAAAAAAATATATTACAAATATTTTTCATTATCTAAGCGTTATAGTTAAGGAATATTAATATTGAATTCTTTAAAGCAGAGACATTTTATTTATAACATTAAGCTAAATATTACTTTGGTCATGATAGATATATCTAACAAGACTTTGTCATATTGCGTCTTGGAAAATAAGTATAATCCATGGGTATAGAACAAAAATGTAATCACGAAATTAATCCATTGCTCACTGCGTACTCACTCACCAGTGACAAGACTAAGACGAAGGCAACTTAAAGGACAACTCTTACCTCGAAAATATGTTTTAATATCATAATCCTTTCATCAAATATTGAAAGGAAATTGATTTTTTTTTTTTAATGAGAAAAACCCATCCCTACCTTTAGTATTTGACAGGATCCTTCACCCATTTACATGCACCTTGGGTCAGACAGATTGAAAACTGACAGTGACACAATCTGACCTAAGGTGTACTTGTTTTTTTCTACATATACTTATTATTTTTATTATTATTATTATTATTGCCATTTATATAGCGCTAACAGATTCCGTAGCGCTTTACGATATTATGAGAGGGGGGATGTAACTATAAATAGGACAATTACAAGAAAACTTACAGGAATGATAGGTTGAAGAGGACCCTGCTCAAACGAACCTACAGTCTATAGGAGGTGGGCTATAAAACCCATTTTAAAAATGAATTTCCTTTGAAAACTTAATGATATAATTTTTATATCAAAAAATATTTTTGAGGTTAATTGTCCCTTTTATTTTTATTTGAAACATGTGCTAAATAATCCCTTTTATGTCCCATTTAAAAAAAATAAAATACTTTTTTGTTTTTCCAATTTTTTTGTAAGGAAAAGTAATGACTACTAATCTTTATGCAGAACCAGCAAGTTGACAAAAGTTGATGAAGAGTGGAGAATTAGCCAAGCTCAATGGCCTTTGTTAACTTTCTCATTTGCTCTGGATCCATGTACTCACTTCCCTCCAGCACCGCGCGATTGCGAGAGTCAACGGAATTCAGCTGAAATGCCAGTGCACACCCTGCTATGGGCGGAGAATACTTTTTCCGGACGTCAACATCTTAGAAACGTGAAGATTGTTGCATCTAGAAATAAGAATGGAGGGAAGGGTAGCCAGTTCCAGAGTCCAAAAATGATTGGGGGAGAATCAGGTGGAACGGATGCATGGATCCTTTGGCTTTTAACAGAGACGTTTTAAGGAAACACTGAGTGGTATCATGGCAAAAAGGGGCGCTATATATACGATAACCACTACAGCTTAGTGTAGAGCTTATGGAACAAAGGAGCGTGTGTGGCACACAATTTTTTATCATACTGTCTGGGAGCCATGTCTCGAAATTGTGGCTTTAATCAGCACCCTGAGGCCGCCGTCTCTTGAGTCACAATGATAGTGTGGAATTAACACTTCTGCATTATCAGTTCCATCCTACCTGGACATCTGTGATTGTCTGAGAGTGTTAGGCATGGGCTAGCCAGTACTGGGAAAGGGTCTAAGATGATGTGCTAAATACACAAAACGTGTAAGACAGTGGTCCCTGTTTCCTGTTGTGGTGGTCCCCCCCTCCCCCCCCCCTTGTTCCCCAGCTTACGTATTTTTGAAATTAAGAAATAAAGGTAATCAATTTGATTTAAATTGGAAGGTAATTCAGTTTTAATTATAAACAGAGGTGTAAACAGCGCCATTAGCTCCCCCCTATGTATTTACATATATTTTTAGATTTGTGCTCCCTGTACTTCAGCTGCAGACTTAGTGCTGCAAAGGTCCTGTTTTTCATCAAACCACTCCCAAAATTTGACAGGAAAATGTGGGACATCATAGACTGTTGATATTATGACCAATACAGTAAGTTGTTGTGGTTGTGGTGCCGACAGTGACCCTTAAAATAAAAAAAAAATTTTTATTTGAATCCATTAATCTTTTTTTCAGTCACTCATCCCTTTAAAAACGACATAATCCTTCGCTACTTATATTCAAAGCAGGATCTGTTGAGGGAGTAAAGGGGGGAGGGCAGAGTTTGCTGAAACTACAACATTGAGCGCTGAACTTCACGAAAGCTACTTATGAAAACCAAATCGATCTTTTCTTTATTGGAATGTTACACCAGAAAAATGAACAAGCTGCAGACAGAATAATCAGTTTCCAACCCTCCCACCCCCCCCCCCACCCCCCACCCCCCTTACACACACTGTCATCCGGCTGCTGGGCCTCTGAATTTTATACCAAGGTCATCAGTCGTTTGCCGGGAAATGTCTAGCTAGTTGTGATATCGTTATTGTCTGATTGTCTCCAATATTAACATTTACTGTGGTTGTTGTATAGTTTGTATGGCCTGGGAACTATCCTTAGATGTTTCACTACTGCAGTGAGCACACTGAGACTCTGCCAGCACTGAGTCAATTGCTGCGGACTACATGTTTTTATCACACTCAGCCACACAGAACCTGGCTAAGTGTGTTGAGAGTGTAGTCTTCAGACGTTGGATTACCACAAGACAGCCTCTGCAGGATTTTATCCAACTGCCCCTGAACTGTCGGAAATTAGAGGGGCAAAGGTTTAAAAATAATATCAGGAAGTATTACTTTACTGAGAGTGTAGTGGATGCATGGAATAGCCTTCCAGCTGAAGTGGTAGAGGTTAACACAGTAAAGGAGTTTAAGCATATGTGAGATAGGTATAAGGCTATCCTAGATATAAGAAACTAATGCAAGTATAAAGAAAATTCGGCAGACTAGATGGGCCAAATAGCTTGTATCTGCCGTCACATTCTATGTTTCTAAAATGAGAGCAAAATCTAATTTTGTAAACCTGACATATTCATTTAAATATTATTCTTATTTATAAAGCACCAACGTATTCAGAAGCGCTGTATACACTAATTCAGAATATTCAGAATCTGAAAGCTTTAAACTGTAGTACAGGGCTTGCAAAGCTCATGCGCGAATGTTTAGGATGTTTGGCTGCAATGCATGCATTCACAAGCAAAGAATCAATAGATACTTTTGTATCAAATTCTACAATGATAAATGTTCTACTGATAACTTATCTGACATGCGCACAGTCGATTATTCGGCAGGTGCGCTGTTTACCCCAACCCCCCAATAACTTACAGACACCGTATTTCTGTTGGAATAAAAAAGTCCACAGCTTTATTTATTATTATAAACAAGGTAACAAATTGGGGTCATTGCCACAAAAGTAAATATACCTCCACCCCCCACCGTACATAAATTACCCCCGGCAATGACCCCGCCCAATAACAATAAATAACATTATAAAAAACAAATAACACATAACACATGGCCTACCAAAGAGGCCCCATATCCATAACTTTTTAAACTGTAGGGGTGTACCGAGACCCCCCTACACCACCTGGTTCGGAGCCACCGATGAGCTCGAACCCACAAACCATTTCACACTCCAGTTTAATCCAGCCTAACCAATTTATACTCCTCCTACCTTCCAATTACCCAAGCCCTATCCCGCCATAGCAAGAGACTTGAACCCTTAATGTCTCGAGCGACCCCCACCACACATAAATAGGGCTTTGGAAATACCTTCTTGGAAACCTAAATTTAATAGATCGCACCCCACATCAGACAGGTGCACACCATCCCGCCTAAAATAACCGGGCAACCCGCCCTCCAATTCAAAGTGCCTCACTGGGACCCCCCCTATTCTCCTAATAAAGACAGACATGGCCTTATTTACTTTACCACGGCAACGTGCCACAGCCGCCGGGTCCCTGGCATGCCTCCAGTTCAACCGCGGCACCATTTCAGACCACACTATTGTAACTCCAGGGACCAGAGCCCTCACCCTATCCAGGTCCCTCTTCATTCTCCTGACCAACACCTTCTGGGGGACCAAACCTAAGTCATTGCCCCCACCGTGAATCAACAGTATATCTGGGGCAAACCCCCTGGACAACATCCCAAAAATTTCACCACTTATACTCTGCCAGCTGAAACCCCGAAAACCAAACCACCGAAGGTCCACTGTGTCCAGAAGAAAACCCAGTTGTGTGCCTTGTCTCCGAACTGCGGCCCTCTTCTCCGCCCAGTAGACAAACGAGTGACCCACCAGCCAAGCGACCAAGCCTGAAAGGAAACAAATTCAGTTAACCGGCAGAGCACCCTTTACCCACATCCACAACATTCCATTCACACCAACCTTTCCGGCCTTACATATGCACGGAACCTGATGGATTCCCATCTCCCAATCTGCTTTATCCGCTCCTCCCCCAGCCCGAGACGCGCCGCCTCAGTCGCAGCCCCGATACGGAAGGAGTGCGTACCAAATTGTCCGGGCTGCAAGCCCAATCTCGTCAACCCCATGCGGAAGACTCGCAAGAACTGAAAGCGCGACAGCGCCTTCCCATCCTCGTGAATCAGGAAGCAACCACCAACCTTCGGGCGAACCCGTAAAAACACGTCCCCACACGCTACCGGGCACACCGGGGACCCTGGTAGCGAGGACAGGACAACATTCTTACCCTTTCCGAAGACGTCCGTCTTCGAGCGCCGGAGCCAAATCACGACCTTGTCCTGTTCGATAGCCACATCCTCATACCGGAGGCCCGATGCCCCCGACCTATTGGCGCTCACCAATTCGCCAATACGAAAAGCCCCAAAGAAAGCCCACACGAAAGCCACAGAGAACAAAGTTACCTCAAATGCCGAACTACACACTTCGTTCAACAACCCCACCAACCCTTGAAGGGTGGCAAAGGACACAGGCCTCCTCGTATCCACAGACCCCCTGCCCTTCTTGAAACCCTTCAAAGTTTGCTTCACCAAGAAATGTTTCGTCAAGTCTTCCCACCCGTTAAACTTGAACAGGAAGGCTAACGCAGACATGTAGCGCTCCACCCTAGAAGGGGACGACCCACCTGCCACCAACCTGCAAAGAAGCCACAACAGCGTGTCCAACCTACCGGCTGCAGAATCGCCTGCTCCCGCCTGGGACAACATTTCCTCCCATTCACACCAAACCTTAGTATAAGCGGTCCAAGTCCCCGGCGCCAGTGAGCTCCTTATGTATCGCCCAAGCACAACGTCCCGAGCCGCCACATCTCCTCCGGGCACGCCTGCCCTGTCACTTGCGCGTCCGGCGCTGCTTCCCGGAACCGCACCCACTGTGAACGAGACAGAGCGTCAGCGACCACATTCAGCAGGCCCGGCACGTGCCGTGCCCGGAAGACAATGTTCCAAGACATACACAAGAGCACTAGCTGCCGCAACAACCTAACCACTGGCAGGGACGAAGCCGATAGACTGTTAATTACCTGTACCACTGCCATATTATCAGAGTGGAAGATAACTTTCTTGTCCCTGAGCTCCTCGCCCCATAGTGACACCGCTACCACAACTGGAAAAAGCTCCAAAAAGGCGAGGTTCCGAATCAAGGGGCTCTTGGACCAAGCCGCAGGCCAAACCTCGGCACACCACTTGCCCCCAAGGTAAGCCCCAAAGCCAACGCTCCCCGAGGCGTCCGTAAACAGCCCGGCGTCGCCAGATGCCTTCATCGCATCCCTGAAAAACACCCGTCCATTAAACTCAGTGAGGAAGCGGTCCCATATGTCCAAATCCTCTCTCATACCAACCGACACCCTGATGTAATGACTCGGCAGACGGACACCACAGGTAGCCCTAGCCAGCAATCTACAAAAAACTCTACCCATAGGGATCACCTTACAAGCGAAATTAAGGCTGCCGAGCAAGGACTGCAGTCCCCGAAGCGTAACTTTCCTAGCGCCCTTTATCGCGTGCACCTGCTGGCGGAGCACCCTCAACTTCTCCTCCGGCAGCCTACATTCCCCCACGACCGAGTCGATTTCCAGCCCTAAAAAACTCAGACACTCGGTCGGGCCCACTGTCTTGTCCTCAGCCAGAGGAATCCCAAACTGTTGGGCTAACCTCTGGAACACCCGCAGTATTTGGGCACATCTGTCGGACCCAGCCGGGCCCACACACAGAAAGTCGTCCAGGTAATGGACCACCGTACCCCCGCCCGATTCCCTGCGCACCACCCACTCCAGGAACGTGCTAAACTTTTCGAAATACGCACATGAAATGGAGCAACCCATGGGTAGGCACAGGTCCACGAAAAACTTACCCTCAAAAAGGCACCCTAACAAATGGTGACAGTCTGGGTGGATAGGAAGGAGCCGGAATGCTGCCTCCACATCCACCTTCGCCATCAAAGCCCCTCGCCCTGCTCTCCGAACCAACTCGACAGCATGGTCGAATGATGCATACGATACGGAGCACAGGGCCTCATCGATGTCATCATTTACTGACGCCCCTTTCGGGAATGATAAATGATGAATCAACCTAAACTTACCCGCCTCCTTCTTGGGGACTACCCCCAGCGGGGATACCCTCAAGTCAGGCAGCGGCGGAGCCTCGAACGGCCCAGCCATCCTACCCAGTTGCACCTCCTTTAGCAACTTGTCCCTCACAACTCCCGGGTGTTCTCCCACCGACTTGAGGTTACTGCATAACCTCCCCACATCCCTACTCTGAAACGGTATTGAAAAACCCTCCGTAAAGCCTTGCCATAAGAATTCAGCGTCCTGACGGTTACCGTACTGTTTTAGCCACGGCAGCATCTCGCCTACTTTCACCGGGGTTGCCCCCCGCGGCAGCGGAGGGGGCCGACGCTCCAACGGCTCCCGCTCCTGGCGCAGACTTACCTCGCTTAAAACACCGGCTGGCTCCATGTGCACCCCCACAACCTGAGCACTCGTGCTTAAACTGGCACGACGTACCCCACTTACATTGGCCCTCGTTAAAGAGCCAACAGAAGCCTTTCTTTTGCCCGGCCGATGCAGGTCCCCCAGGGGCCGCACCGGCCGTCCCTTGAAAGGGCGCAGCCTTTTGCGCCATCATGAGCCGCATCCAGAGGGGAAGGTCCATTTGATCCCACCGCATGCTGGGATTCGCCGCTAACCTCTGGCGAAATTGTTCGTCGTACCGCCACCAGGCGACCCCGCCATAGGTCCGGTACGCTTCCCCAATCCCATCTAGGTAGCAAAACAATTGGGAGCATTTATCCGGCGACTTTTCCCCTATCACGCTGGCCAGGATACAAAAGGCCCGTAGCCAGTTCCCAAACGTTTTAGGAATCTTCCGATACCTACGCTTTTTCTCCTCCTCCTCCTTCTTTGCGTCCTTCTTGTCCTCCTCTTTCATGTCTAAGAACTCCTCCAGCGGGAGCAAGGAAAAAACCTCCACAAACTCACCCTTCCAAATTTTCTCCTTGATGTCCATTTTCAGATGACAACCTAATGGGCCCGAGAAAGACACGTGCACGTTTTGCCGCGCAGTGTCGGTAATTTCGCCCCCAATACCTACCTTTTCCCCCGACTCCTTACTAGTTTCGGACACAGATAACCCCACTTCGCTATCCAGTGTTGGGCCCACGGCCCTACCTTGTAACCCCTGGCCTTTCTCACACGTCCACACTCTCCCAAACTAAGGTGAAGCCATTTCCCCACCCGCCCATGAATCTAAGAAAGATTTTAAGCAAGTCAATAGTGTTCCTGCGTGTGGTGTAACATTTGACTCACCGCCTGAGCCCGAAGCCGCAGAAGGCCGTGGGTTCGTTTCCCTTCCGTCCGCCATGCTTGGCTCCGGAGCATCCAATTGGCGCCGACTCCCGTCAGCCTGGCCCTGCCTCAGGACCGCGGGTGTAGTGCTGCGAGACCTGCAAGGAGAACGACACCTGGGTAGTGTGTCCACATGATCACATACCCGCCCAACCTCCTTATGTTCCTGCCTGTAGTTCCGCACCATATCCCGTCTCCCTGCCTGGCCCTCCCGGCCGTAAGCGCTGCGCCGCTGACCTGGCGAGCTCCTGCCTGATGACCCAGACGCACTGCGCCGCTGCCTCCACCTCCGTTCCCCTGAGGCCGATCTCCTCCTGCTAAACCTGCTTGCTGACCTGCTCCTCTCTCTACCCCTCCACCCGTCAGCCTGCCTCCTGTCATGCCTGGCACTGACGCCGCGCTGCTCCCTGCTGCGATGCGACCTAGGGCTCCGCGAGAGACCCCTCGGTCCCCGGGAGCCGCCCCTGCGGCCCTCCCGCTCTCTCCCAGCCCGTCCTGTCTCCATGCCCTGAGCTGATTCCTGGGAGCTATCCCGACCTGCTGAACCTGGCCCCTTTTGGGCCGCCTTGCGAACTGGGGATTCCGCCTGTCTGTCCTGGCGTTTCCTGTCTGCTAAAGCCGCGGGCCCTGCCGGCCCCAATGTACCTGGCTGAGCGGACCCGCCGTCTGAGTCCCTTGTGCTGCACCTGTCCCCACTAGAGGCCGCCCCCGATGTGTCCCCTTGCCCAGGGGCTCCCCCTGCCATCAGGGGGACCGCCTGATCACTAGAGGCCTCCGCTCTGCCCCCCGCCCGCTGCCCAGCCCCAGCGCCATTCCCTGACTCACTGGGCCGCAACCGCTCACTGCATCCACCATCCGATCTGCTCTGGGTCCTGGCTCCAGCCGCAACCGTCCCGCCTGCCGCCTCCCGGCGGGGCGCACACCGCGTGGTAGGCCTCGGCCTAGCTGCTGCCCGCGCCCGGCCAGCACCGCGTCGAACCGACGATGCCGGCCGCGGTACCTCCACTCCGCTGGGGCCCGCTACCTCATCCAAGGCCCCAACAGACTCCGCTGACGGGCTCCTCCGTCTGCCGACTTCGGGCTCCATGCCTGGGCTCAGCCGCTGGGGCGGTCTCGCCCTCCTCATGGAACGCCGTGCAGCCGCCGCAGGGGTTGTAGGGGGGGGACCCTGAGCCCCCAGTTGCTCATGAAGCCAGGCCAGTCCTCTATCGCGCACAGCAGCTCTCACTCCCTCCAGGATTTCTTCCATCGATGCCATGATCTGCAAGACAAAGAAAAAACCAACACAGACCTGCCAAAAACAATTACCAGGTAAGTGTCAGTTTAGTTAAAATGTCCCTTAGTCATAAAATGGCCGCTTAATATACTCCTATAGTCCAACCCCCATTTACCAATAACCACACCCCTTTAACTGGTTACTCCCCTGCCTACTCCTGGCTCTGTCAAGGCCCACTCCCCTGACTGCGCTGTTCCATGGGCTACATAATTGACATTGTCAAACACAAGGAATTGTATAGATAGGAATAGCAAATTAAGCTTGCCCAAGATACAGGGTGGAATTAAAGAAGAACTATCACTTGAATTCTCTGAAACTGCTATGTTTACATCTGAAGGATTAAAACCTGAGGGACCTGGCACCCAGACCACTTTATTGAGCTGAAGTGGTCTGGGTGACTATAGTGTCCCTTTAAGCTCGGATAGTCAAAATTTAAACTGATCTGAAAAATACATTATGAGTGGGTTGTATTCACAGCTGGGCTCTTTTGGCCTCAATTTTGCTGTTTGGATTTTAATAAAGTACAATCCATAAGGTGAATTCCAAGTGAATTTTAAATTTAAGGCCAGAGTAGCAGATCTAGATACATAGAGGGATTTTTCCAATTCGACTATTTTTACCTCAAATTTGAAATTCACTTTGAATTCACTTGGAGTTATTACTTTAGCGAATAACCCTGTCAGAGTTTAGTGAATAAATCCCAAAGTGTATTTTCTATTTTAGGCCAAAGTAGTCAAATTAAAAATTGAGATGACGTGGAGAATATTTATAATTTAGCTATTTTTGGCTTACAAATTTAAACTCACTATGAATTCACTTTGAGTTCTAGACAATTCATACTTCATGAATGATCTTGAAAGTAGTGATTTGATGGGTCTGAGAATAAGTGAGGAGGACTCTTACATTTAAAACTTTTTGGGATCAGTAGACACATTCCTCCCAATGTCGGCACCCAGTGAATCTAGACGCTGGTGGGAGGGGGGAAAGGCGGCGAGCCAGTGACACGATCGTTCATGCACAGCAGGTTGTCAATCATGCAAAGCAGGCTGTCAATCATCCAGGCCAATCCACTGAGGGCAAACCATGCAGGAAGCACTGTTACAGTGCTCTCTAAATGGTCCTAGCGCCTTAAATGTACAGCGAGAGCACCTGATAATGTGTTTGCAATACACTTTTTGGGAACAGTTACCTGATGTCCAAAAATCGTGACTGTCCTGCAGAAATCGGGTATGTTGGGAGGCATGCTACATATGATCAATTTAGCTCTCTAAGTCTCTCCCATGTTACAGTGTAACCTAGCATGACAGTTACCCATCTACACCGCAGCCTATGGCTGATGCATCTTGAAACAGAGCGGGCGAACTAGATCGATATCAGAAAAGATAAATAGGCTGAAATTGACTACAGACTGTGCTGTCACTAAATGACGATGAAAAATGATCCCAGGTTGAATGCATAGCATTTTTATCTTTAGACCTTTTAACAGAAAATCCTGTCAATATCAGAGCATTAAGTAATATTTCTGTGAGCAGGAGGTAGGAGAATGTTTAATGTGCATCAAGGTAAACGGAAGGTTTTAAGACATTACAAACCGTAGACAGTGTCGAATTTGGTGTGAAAATATTAAAATATCAGTTTTATACTTTCCTGCAAGTGACGTCACATGGTTGACATTTTACAATATCACACTTGCATTTTCTTTCCTCGATTTATTAATGTATACCCCATGCTCACTGTGCCTACAAGGGTATCAACTACAGCTCTATGATGAGGTTCAAAGACGGCCGAACGATTGTAGGAAACGCTGCTGGTTTGCCTCCCATTCCTGGTGTTCGGTCTGGCACTGCATGCTTGCACACAGCGTGCTTCTATGTGCAACAGAATTCGGAATTCGCTGAACTGTATCCAGAATTCGGACCACAAATATGATGTATGGGGTCAAACTACAGGGGTCCAGTATTTTCCTCAAATTATACGAAATTCCCATTAGTGTGGACCAATGGGAGTGAAGACTACCATGTTTATACTCACCTCTCCCATTCCTCGTTGCCATGTTGTGGTTCTTGCTAGGCCAATAGTGTGTTACTGCAGTACTCATTTCTGGTAATTATTCCTGTTCTAGCGTATCGTTATTCCTGTCTTCTGTAATCATTTGGCTTGTGTATCGTTTATCCTGATTTCTGCATTCCTTTTTAACTCGGCTATCCTCACTCACTCTGTTTTCCGTAAGTCCGCCCAATTCTAAGAACTGGTATATGGAAAGTCCATTTATTGGGATTTGGTCTGCGTGTTTTAATTCCACTCGGTCCTGACATGGGGAAATTGCCGGCATCTCGGTTTAGGCTGTCCTTATGGGTGGGATCGGTCTGAAATGCCTTGGAACTGGTTTGCTCTCTAATAGCACAAGTGAGCAAAACTTTTTTAAGATGTGAGCGAGGATTTATCAAAGGGCAAGCTACTGAGTTCCTCTAATCTTTTATCTGCCCTTATATTCTCTGTTTCAGGGATACCCATCCCTAAGCACCACCGAAGGTCTGCATGAGACACACGTATCCATAAATGGGGATTATACCACTGCACGCTATAAAGACTGCAGCTGGTTTGAAGCTCTGTAACATGTGAGTGGGCATTCACACATTTAGCGTTGTGTGTTCTCTACCTATTGTTGCGCCATTGGTTCTCTTTTCTGTCTTTTACATGTACCCACGGACAAAATTCAAGTTTTATAAGAAGCAAGACCACTTGGTAAAAAGTGAAAATTTTGGACTATGTCCCGATGCCTTTTTTTTATATAATGTTCTACTATAATATATTATCCATTTGTCACTAGGCACATCCTGTTGTGTTTGTTTTGTTAGGAGTACATGCATGCCAGGGTGACTTGGCCCCCTTTTCTAAAGGAACTGCCCCTTTTTTAGGAGAGTCTGCATCCTGGCGTATCAGACGCGAAGTCAGGGCATGCCCTCTATTTGTCAGCCCAACCACTCTCGGTACACGTTCATACCTTCAATGTTGATAATTATAATTTATTTTATAAACCCCACAGGGTTAGTGGTCTAAGATGTACAGAGTATACCAGTATCCAGGATGCTTAGTCATCAGGAAGTGCTGGAAACGGACTATGCACCTTGTGATCTGTGTAATGTATCTCAGAATCGGAGGATACACTTATCATTCTTTATTTAGAAACCATTGATTGCACAGTGATATTGTAGCTAGAACTGTAATCAAGACTTTAGACACAAACTTACTTACAACATCATCGTATACACATTATAACATTGGAACTGTCACATTTTATAGGCAACAATGACTCACTTTACAAATGTTGACAAAAAAAAGCGTTCATCATTATAGTGACACTATATTGTTGGTGCACTGAAACGATTACGCACAATTCTATTGCTGTTTACAATTAAACTGTCAGTACAGAACACGATACATACCTGTACCTGGTATTTTAATTATGTAGGACTTAAATACTACCACATGCAGTAATCCTGCATTATTATTTAGGGTGAGGACTAGCAAGTTTTTAGGGCTTTGTCAGGCAGAGATTCATGACATCGTTGAAGACTTTCAGCACCCCTAAAATTAAAAGGAATACTCCGGATATCTAAAGCACTTTAGCTTGTTGAAATGCTTTATGTATGAAGAGCGTGTCCTCTTTTTTTTTTTTCCTTTTACAAAAAGTGCAGATTTAAATAGAAATTTGTACTGTTATAAATTAACCTTTTTACACCACCTTGGCTTTCAATCAAACAACTGGTCCTTTTACTTCCTGGTTTGGTTAGCTAAGAGGAGCTAAACTCGAGTGACAGCATTTGCCCAAAGCACCTGCCTTGTAAAGACTTATCAATGAGCTGCCTTTGGAAGTCTGTAATTGGACAGTTGTAGTCTGGGCTGAGTCAGAAGGAGAGGGCTTGTAAAGGCTTCAGACAAGAAATCCGCAGCTCTTGTAAGCTGTTTTAAGATACACCCCAATGACAAAAATTCATAATTTAATGCATGTATGTCTTCATTGGGGGTATATGTATTAAATAATAGACGTGCAATTCGTCTCGGTCCGAATTTAAATTCGGCCAAACTTCGGCAATTCGGACATTGGGATGCTTCCAAATGTCCGAATTGCCAAAGTGCCGAATTTCAGAAGTGCCGAACCGAACTGAATAGCCGAAGTCCCGAACTGCCGAATTTCGGAAGTGCTTCAGATTTCTGAAAAGTGTGAAAACAGGAGAGGGAGGGAAAATTAAGGGAATGATGACAGGAATCTAACCTTAACCCTAACCCTAATCCTACCCCTTACCCTACTCTTAACACTAGCCCTAACCCTTATCCCAACCTTCCTCTAACCCTAACCCTAAACCTAGGGTTAGGTGTAGGGTTAGGGTTATGGGTAGGGTTAGGGTTAGCCTTATGGGTAGGGTTAGGGGTAAGATTAGGGTTAGGGGTAGGGAATTGCCAAAATCTCGACTTCCCGAAGTCCTGAAGTTCGGAAGTGCCGAACTGAACCAAAGTACCAAATTGCGGAAGTCTGAATCGAACCGAAGTGACGAATTGCTGAAGTCCTGAATTTCGGAAGTGCCGAACCAAACTGAATTTTTTGCCCATGCACATCCCTATTAAATAGCGATTTTTTATAAAACAATTAAGAATTTACTAAATAGCCCTAACTCCCTGCTAGCCTTAACTCTATTATTCTCTATTATTTCTTAAATTCGGGAATATGGCTCCTGTGCATTGCTTCTATAACACAAGGCAAACACAGGCACATCTGTTTTGAAAGAATGTGTTCACACAGTTCTCCCAAAATTCCATGCTGAATGCAAAATACCTAAGAGAACTCTTACTTTTTATATTTCCATTCCATATTTATGCAGACTCCTGAAAAAGTGATAGCCGTCTGGGCTTATTTGCATATTCAGCATTCTGGGAGAGCTGTTGAAATCTTTCACTGCAGATGTGAACGAGATAGACATTATCTAAAGTTTGCTTTGGGTTATGAATGGGATGCACAACTGTACACTTCAGAATTTACTTCAATCAGGGTTGTATAAGTAGGTATGTGAGAGATTGGGAATGCTGGACCACAAATATTGGAAAGGCACAGGACAGCAACGCTAACAATGAGGAAACTGATAGGAATAAATAGCTTATAGGGCACCACTTTTGTGTGACTTGAATGTCCGGCCAGGCTCTAGGGTTCTAAGGCCAGGGTATGCGTCACAAGAACTGTTGCATAAGCAATATCAATGTGAACCCGAACCTCCCCCCCCCCCTTTTTTCCTTTCTGTATTCCCCTCCCTCTATGTTATCTTTCTATGGTATTCTAATGTTTTAATGAAGCTAATAAGGCTACAATTACCGGAGGACAACAGCATAATAAGCAAAGCTTAGTTGCCAATCTAGGAAAAATAGTTGTAAATTGTTGTATAGCAATTGTTTACTCTGTTATATGAAAATGTTAGAGTTTTGATATTATATGCATTGATAACATTCTCTAATAAAAATGATATATGGAAAAAGAATTAACTTCAATCTGTGAAAAAAATAATCACATTTTGATCTCACCGCAAGTTTCATAGTGCTGAATATTATTCTGCATTCTAGAGTGGCGATACTGGGTAGTAGATGCACACTAAAAATCTATTTAAATTCCCTGCCAGCATCACAACATAATAGATATTTTTTGGCACCTTGTTTGTCCTGTTCTCCTACCTTGATCTATACCGCAGTATTTTTTTACTTCTATTGTTGGATTATGTATGTGCATTAATGGAACACTAAAGGCACCAAGACCAATTCATCTTAAGGGAAGGAGTCTGGGTGCAGTGACCCTTTAGTTTTGATCCTGCAATGTAAAACATCAAAGTTTTGAAGAAGTTGCAATGTAAACAATGGAGGGTTAAACACACCTTTTTCCTGAGTCTTTTCCACTGTGAGAACCGAGTCAGACTTCTGGAGAGCAGTTGATTTGATGCGCATGAACATTTGAATCTCAATGGGGAAGCATTTGATTGGAAGAGTGGCTGCAGGGATACAACAAGGTTAGTAAAACTCATGTTCAAACCCTCTGAGGTTGCAAACTCTTTAGGAATACATACTCAAAGAAGGTCCTGGTGAAACAAGCTTACCATCTATGAGGAATTTGAGGTAGGCAGATATACATTATTAGATGTCTTGAGCAAGGACACATACTGGTGATGTGGTCTAGACCCGGATTCAATTTGGGTTTTCTAGTTCTAAGGTAGTGATATTACCACTGCTCTAACCAGTTGGTATGGGAAAGCCTTAAAGGAACGCTATAGGGCCAGGAACACAAACGTGTATTCCTGACCCTATAGTGTTTAACCCACCATTTAGTTGGCTTCCCCCCCCTTAACCTCATTAAAGGTTAATAAAATTCACCTTATTTTCAGCGCCACACTGGTCTGCTGGCGCTGACCCCTGCCCCTTGGTGACATAATCAGAATGGAGAAAGTATTGGATTGGCTAAAATCAGCAAGGGAGTGGGGCCAAACGTCGTTTTGGCCAATCAGCACCTCCTCATAGAGATGCATTGAATCAATGCATCTAGATGTTTAATATTCAGCGTCCCCATGCAGAGCATGGAGACGCTAAAAAGCACTGCTGCCTACATTGCAGCACTGAGCCAGGAAGCACCTCCAGTGGCCATCTAAGGAGCGGCCACTTGGAGATGTCCCTAGAGGCAATGTAAACACTGCTTTTTCTCTAAAAAGGCAGTGTTTGTATGAAAATGCCTGAAGGCAATGATTATACTAACCAGAAAAACTACATTAACCCCTTAAGGACACATGACATGTGTGACATGTCATGATTCCATTTTATTCCAGAAGTTTGGTCCTTAAGGGGTTAAGCTGTAGTTGTTCTGGTGACTATAGTGTCCTTTTAATTATGTATCACATACCGATTGATTTTTCTAATTCTTGATTGCTTCTGCAGCATCAAATACACTTCATCGTCCCAAGTTGTACAGGTCAACATAGACAAATCTGATATTAAAATCAGTAAAGTGTAAACGGGGCTCCAAAAATCCCTTCACCACAGAAAGCTATTATAGACATTATCTTCCCAAATACTCATTCTGCTAGCCATCCACGGACTACATAAAGTAAAGTTCATCATACATCGACGTTCCTTACTGGCAGGTCTGGGACATCTCACAACTCCAACCTTTAACACCTTAAGGACCAAACTTCTGGAATAAAAGGGAATCAGGACATGTCACACATGTCATGTGTCCTTAAGGGGTTAAGACAAATTCCAAAAGCCCTGCTCTCCTCTCATGGAGTTGTCGTATGACCATCCAATGAAAGCAATATTCCCCAATTCCTTTAGAGTCAAGTCGTGAAAGCCTTGATTCATGGGTAAATGTGGAAATTCTTGCTTAAGAGCAGGGTTCTCCATACTCTGGGCTGACCCTCCAGATATTGCTTATGATACCCTTATGATTCTCTGGCTATTTATTTTATTCATAGAATCATGGGAGTTGCAGCTCAGCAACATCTGGAGGGCCAGATTTTTGAGAAACCTATTTCTGAGAGTCAATATAGGCACTACAACCACACCACCTTACTAAATTGGCTATACAGCCTGAAGTGGCACTGCACCTCCATTCATGTTGTTTCAGATGAAGGATGTGTGTGCACAAACAGTATAATTTATTTTGCAAGAAAAGTATCCATGACTCTTCAACATCAAATACCTGAGAGTAGTGGAAAATAATCTGTTTTTGATGGAGATCTAAATGATGTGCATGACATAAACTGTGACCTATTCGTCAACTGAAACATGAACACTGTGACTCATTCTCCCATTGTAATACAATATGGAGTAAAATAAAATCTATGTATTCTCTTGCCAAGGCCAAATGGATCATATCCCATTATCAGCCAATGGGACCATGGAAAATAAATTTGTTGTTCCAGTTTTGGCTTTGGACCCATTGCCTTAACGCACTAAAAGTGGTCAAAAATGGGGACAGGGCTTGAGCCTTATGGCGGCTGGATGTGCAAAGTGAGGGCTATGAGCTCGATCCTTCATTATCAGCCTGCACTAGTGCCCCAATCTGGGACTCACCCATGTCTGGAACCTGAAGTGGTGCCCCCGGATCCATTGGTGTGACTACACTGGGTGAATTTATCAGAGATCTCCGCAAGGCGTAGTGGAAGGCCTGACGGACAAAGCAGCCATTCTCCCGTCTGGCGTGAAACTGTGCCCTCAGAAGCTTACCTGGCAGTCCTGCTTCCCCCCCTCCTGGGGGATATCACGGTCCCCACTGGCTTGCAATCCATGCGGATGTTGATCTCGGCGGCTGCCCTAGCTCAGTGTAAGCAACGGCTACAACACGCAACATGGCAGCTATCCTCAACTCGACAGAATCAAATCGTCTCCAACCTGAAACAACACAAACTAGCCTCAGAGCAATCCTGGTGATGGCTGGAAGAGCTCTTAGATAACTTCTGGAACTCCTTGGAGGCACGTCAGATGGCCACATCTTTGCAACCAAGAGAGAAGATCCGAGAGAGCGGCTCCCAGATGATGGAGGAGCCTCCAAGAGGCAATTAGCTTTTCCTGGTGAAAATACCCGTGACTATTAGCCAGCTTGGCCCGAGGGCCAAACGGGGGAAAACCCCACAGCATCACCCACAAAAGCAGAGGATCTTACGCCACCGGCGGCAGCAAGGTACCATCAAGACCCTTTGCTTTCCTCCTTTGAGGCAGGACTTGGTCCCTCTGGGCTCCCGGGTCCGTGGCAAGAAGATGCTGGCCTGTAACCCAGCCTGGGGCTGGAGGAATGCCCTACATCGCATACAGGATGCCATTGTCTCTCAGACCCTACGCTTGCCTACCCTATGCTTTCCAGTTTTGGGCATAGGCTGACTGTTGGTTTACTTTACAGGGCAGTTTCACCACGTACATTCTGGGACTTACCCGCATGCTGGTATGGCTATTTGGTTCCATATAGCCCTCCTGACCACTATAAGCTTGTCTAGCAGTAACCCTTCTATACCTGCTTCTATGTTTGTTGTGCCTGCAATTTTTCATTTGTTTGCTATCTTTTTGTTTGATATTGTACATAGCTAGGTGCAGCCACTTTATACTAATTTAGAGTCCAGTGGTTTTCAACTTTACAGTATAATCTACACCAGTGGTTCCCAAACTTTTTAAGTTCAAGGCGCCCTTAAAATGTCAGTATTTTTCCAAGGCACCCCAAGTCAAAACAACTTTCTAGGTTGTATATATGTACCGTGCTGTGGCATATACTGGGCCCCTAATCTTGGGAGTGGCACTGGTAGACTATTTAAAGTAACAATCCAGGCATAATAACCACTATATTACGTTGTAGTGGTTATGGTGCCAGTAGTGCCGTAGTGCCCTCCCAGGGTAAGTAGTCGAACTGTTTAAGAACAGTTTGACAACTTACCTGGGGTCTGCCGGGATAGGGGCTGTAATGTGCGTGTGTGTGAGGGGTGCAATATGTGTGTGAGGTGTGCTATATGCAATATGTGTGTGTGTAAATGGATGCAGTGTGCGTATGTGAGGGATGCATTGTGTTTGTGAAGGATGTAGTTTGTGTGTGTGTGAGGGGTGCAGTGTGTGTGTATGTGGGGCAGTTTGCGCATGAGGAGTACAGTGTGTGTGTGAGGGGTATAGTGTGTGTGTAGGGGGGTAGGTTGTGTGAGGGGTACAGTGTGTGTGTGTGGGGAGGGGCAGTGTGTGTGTGGGGGTGCAGTATGTGTGAGGGGTATAGTGTGTGAGGGGTGCAGTGTGTGTGTGTGGCATTGCAGTGTGTGTGAGGGGCACAGTGTTTGTGTAGGGGGTGCAGGGTATATGGGGGGTAGTGTGTGTGTGTGTATGAGGGGGCAGTGTGTGTGTATGGGGGTAGTGTGTGTGTGTGTGTACGGGGGGGGGGGGTAATTGTGTGTATGGGGATAGTGTGTGTATGGGGGCAGTGTGTGTGTATGGGGTAGTCTGTGTATCGGGGAGTGAGGTCTGTATATATATATTTTTTAATTAAAAATAAAAATTACCGGTATATCCTTCCTTCCTGCTTACCTTTGCCTTGGAAGGGGGACATTTCCTGCAATCCCTGGTGGTCCTGGTGTGGAAGCCCTGGTGGTGAAAGTGAACTCTAGCAGCCTCAGGAGCTGCTAGAGATCACTCTCGCGAGGTTCGGAGCATTGCTGTGGTAACTGTGGCAACGCTCTGAGCTCGCAAGAGGAGAACCTGGTGGAGCTGCAGGTTAGAGCTCCCCCGCCGGCTGCCAGCAAAGTGCTAGTGGGCCGGAGAGGGAGAACTCTGATCTCCCCTCCGGTCCTGCAGAGCCGGCAGGGGAGAGCACAGTTTCCGGTGCTATCATCATAGCACTGGGAAAATAACTTGCGGCTCCCTTGTGTGCCCTGGGGCGCTGTGGCACACAGTTTGGGAACCGCTGATCTACACACATCCAGTAAACATTTGCTTGATGTCAACTGTTAGCCTTGTCGTGCCTGACAGCTTGCATTACATATTCACTAAGAAATGAGAGGATTAACACATTTTTGTCTTAGTTATTGCATTTGACTGATTGCATTTTTCATGTTAGCATATTGTATACACATGTCCAGTCCAGGTAGCACTATGGATCCTATTTGTTGAATCTATGTAACTAAAAAATGAGACTGACGTACCCAGGTATTTATTACACTGTGCATGTATCTGTAATTATGCACTATAACCATCTGTATTAACTCGGTTTCTTTTTTCTGTATGTTATATCTTGCAGTCTCAATAAAAGACAGATTGACAAAAAAGGGTAAAAAAAAAAAAAAGTCCAGACACCATTTTATAATATCTAGTATGAGAGGGCAAGACAAATCAGGTCATAAATATCATCTTACATTTATGATTATATCAAATATGAAACAAAAATTCGTACAAACCAAATAATTGGCCATATGTACCCCTTCCCCCAAAACAAATAAACAAAAAACAACTACAAAAAAATAAATAAAAAAATTATAATAATTTTACTAGAAACTTAACGTCCTTTAGTATCTAATATATTTATGGGAAACATAAAAACATGCAATGTTAATGGTTGGATTATATGATAATTTGGATATTAACAGGCTCCTGATTTGATACCACTGGGCTCTCTATCTGTCTTGTATACGCACTGCCCTAGAACTGAATTTCATCATGTTGCTAATTACACTGGGCTAATCACTAAAGAGAGAATTTAAGGTGCATTTGACATCTAAGGAAAAATTGCTGAATTGGAAAAATTCTCTTAAATCAGCTATGCTTCCATTTTGGCTACTTTAGCCTGAAATTTTAAATAAATTCACTTTGACTTATCATTTTAGTAACTAACTCTGACACTCTTTATTTTTATAATCATTTACAGTATCCCCTTTGGTGCCCAGCAGCTCCAATCTAGGAGTTGCTGGTTATAAACACCCTACAACGTGCACTACTATCGGACTACAATACCCGGCGTCCTTTGCGCGCTCGTGATGTCATCGGTTGGCGACGCTTTCCCGGTGCCCAGGGGAATGATGGCGGATGCATTGAATGTCGGGGTGAATCTGGAGGCCTTTTCTCAGGCCATTCACGCTATCCAGGCCCTGCGGTCCAGTGTCACACGGGTGTTTGACTGCCTGAAGGATGGCATGAAAAACAAGGAGAGCCAGGAGTCCAGGGAGAGGGCCTTCGTCAGCGAGTTCCAGGACAACCTGCACTCTGTCAACAGGGACCTCAAGTAATACCCCAGGGATGGAGGGATGGAGGGGTGCTGGCCAGCCTGGGGTCTGAGAGCCACCAAGGCTTGCTGGGGCATAGCAGAGGGGCACTGTGTAATGGGACTACCTGGGACTGTTTACTGTACCTGCTTGAATGAAGGTGATGGGAGTTGCAGTAAGGCAGAGGCTTTTAGTCAGGATGATGGGAGTTGCAGTTAGACTGGCTTTTAGTCTGGTTGCTGGGAGTTGCAGTAAGGCAGAGGCTTTTAGTCTGGTTGCTGGGAGTTGCAGTTAGACTGGCTTTTAGTCTGGATAATGAGAGTTGTAGTAAGGCAGAGGCTTTTAGTCTGGTTGCAGGGAGTTGCAGTTAGGCAGAGGCTTTTAGTCTGGTTGCAGTTAGGCAGAGGCTTTTAGTCTGGTTGCAGTTAGGCAGAGGCTTTTAGTCTGGTTGCAGTTAGGCAGAGGCTTTTAGTCTGGTTGCAGTTAGGCAGAGGCTTTTAGTCTGGTTGCAGTTAGGCAGAGGCTTTTAGTCTGGTTGCAGTTAGGCAGAGGCTTTTAGTCTGGTTGCAGTTAGGCAGAGGCTTTTAGTCTGGTTGCAGTTAGGCAGAGGCTTTTAGTCTGGTTGCTGTTCTTTACTTGTGAACTCTGCTCCAAGCTGTGTATTAAGTCATCACAACAGCTGCACTCACACAGCTTTCATCACTGGTCTGTTGTTCAATTGCTCACTGACTCACAGTTGATCGATATCTTATCGTGAAAATCTAGCAAAATTTCAGATTGGTCCATATCTAGTGGTTATTGTTTCTAGACTTTGTTGGTTGTGCGTAATTTTGAATTAATATGGTTTTTATAATTATCGCCATTCTAAGCTGCACCTGACAAAGGCTTGGAGACAAATATTAGTTTTTGTAATGTCTTCTATAACAATTTACGTATGTTTGTTTATATAGACCTATGTGGTTTAAGAAATATTAGGAAAGTATGGTTTAAGAGATGTTAGCTATCACAGTAATGCCATTTGCTTGACAGAATAGTTTGTTATAGATCTGTCTGTATATTAGTACAGTGATAAATCTGTAATTATGACAGCTGATTGAGAATTGTTTTAATAGTGATCAATTTATTGTGTTTTTGCATTGTGATGTGTTGATTTGAATAATACTCCCTATATTATTTCATTATTATTTTTTGTTTTTTTAATAGTGAGCTGGAACGTCTCAGTAACCTGGTTGGTAAGCCCTCAGAGAACCATCCTCTCCATAACAGTGGATTACTAAGCCTTGATCCTGTTAATGATAAGACACCCCTCTACAGTCAGCTCCTTCAGGCGTACAAGTGGTCGAACAAGGTAAGTTATCCAGTTTGTACTTAATGGACCACTACTGACACCAAACCAACTTTATGGCAGTGAGGTTGTTATGGTATGAGGAGGTCACATGGTGTTACCTGAAGGGGTTAAAACATTAAGGAATGGTTTAACTCCAAACTCTGGAAGATGGTGTCAGATTGCATTGCCCTCTGCTCCCTAAAAGTATTGAGGCTTTAATACGGAGTCCTGGGCCGCGCATCACTTAGGAATTAGAGGGGGCAGATCAATCAGGTACCATTTTCTAGAGTTTGGCAGTAAAACTGTTTGTTAATTATTTAACCCCTTAAGATAAGACTCTGCCTGGGTTCTCCTAGCACTATAAGAACGTCATTGTTCTTGGAGCATTTTATGCTTGATTATGAACAATAGAGTGTATGTGGGTATACGACCTGGTCAAAGGCCAGGTCATACAATAAAGTTTGAGCTATACCAGAAGTAGCAAGTCGAGTAGCAAGTAGGTGTGCCGAAACCAAATGGGTAGGCCTGAAAAAAGAGGGCAACGCGATTAAAACTAGATAAACATGTAACTACATAAATTAAAGCCCCCTAATGATTAAGCATACTTGTACCTTGATTGATACTGCAACTGTACATACTGCCAAAACTTCCCAGATTGTTGGGAAGATAACATCAAGAACTTAAAGATGTAATTAATGATGACAAAATAGTCTTGTAGACAACTAGCTGCAGGTTTGGAGCAAGTGGGCATTGACAAAAAGTATAGTATAAAACAGTGAGGATATGTGGAGTAACTGAAAATTAACAGCTGCAAAACGCTTTATGGTGCAGATAACTATGACAATGAAGGAACTAATAAAGAGTCATATGCATGAGCGTGTGAAGTTGCTTACGGGCTAAAAAAAACAAAAAACAAAAAAACAGTAGAAGCTTACCTGCAGTCTGGGAACTAACTGTGGGCATAACAAAAATTATCTGTTAAGGCATGCCGAAAAGTAGCATGGCTAAACGAGGCTTAAAATAAGATAATGAAAGCTTGGCAGAACGTAACAGTTTGAAAAGTAGCGTGGCCAAACGTAGGTCGAATGTAGTGAACCACAGTGACTATGTAGCGTAGCCGAACGTAGGTCGAATGTAGTGAACCACAGTGACTATGTAGCATGGTGAACTAAAGTGATAATATAGCACAGCTGAACATAAGCTGAATGCCCTAGACCAAAGTTTCTATGCAGCGCTGTCGAACGTAAGCCGAATGTACTGATTCAAGTAAAAATAGAGCGCGGCTACACATAGGCTGAATGTACTGAAGTAAGTGAACATGTAACATGGCCGAATGTACTAAACCAAGGTGATTATGTAGTGTGCAGATCAAGTAAAGTAGGCTAAATATACTGAACCAAATTGAAGAATGTGTGGTAAATGTATTGAGCCAAAGTTGGTTGAGGGGGAATATCGTGGATGAACTTGGCCTGATGTACTGAAACCAAATGGAGCATGGCCGACCGTAAGCCAAATGTATTGAACCATAGTGAATATGTAACGCGTCAGAACATAGACCAAATGTACTAAAAGAGCCATGAATATGTAGCATAGTCAAGCGCAGGCCAAAAGTACATAAACATAGTGAACATGTAGCATGAAACGCAGTGAATATGTAGTGTAGCTTAATGTAGGCCTAATTTACTGCTAGTGCAGTGAATATGTTGCGTAGCCGAACAAAGGCCCAATGTATTAAAACAGATTGAAAATGTAGCATAGCTGAATGTACAATGCTAAAAGAAGATAACCAGGGGAGGTTAATTTGGTTTAGGCTTCCTACTCACAAACTCAAACGGATTCTCCTCCACTGATAGTGGAACTCAATCCTAAACTGGAAAGCCCGCAAACTGGAAGTTGAGTCGGTAACCTAGGAACCAGGTTCCAAAATAAACCCCTCCCACTCCAGGCATACTGTGTTTATGTATATGTTTCTCTTTTTACTAATTTTTTTTTTTTTTTTTTTTATATATAATTTCCCCCCAGTGTGTTGGTCATCGTGTGGCTGCCCTCCTCTCATTGACTGAGATTATTAGTCCTGATAATCTCAGGCCATTAGGATTGTAGTGCGCAAGCACGGGAATACGCCTTGCTTCTAATCAGCATCTCCTTGTAGACAATCAATGCATCTCTCTGGGGGGCGTTCAGTGGGGACGTTGAACGTCGGTCCTGCAATCTTTGCATTACCTAACCCAGGAAGTACCTCTAGTGGCTGACTAAGTGACCACCAATAGAAATGGATTTTACTCGGGTAAAAAAAAAAACAGCATTTACACCGCTAAGGCTGCAGGGTCAGACTCCATTACCCAGAATCATTACATTAAGCTGTAGTGGTTTGGATACCTTCAGTGTATCCTTAAAGGGGCAGTTAGTTTTCTTTTCTTTTTTCCCTAGGCTCCATGAATCTGTCCATGGTATTTTTGACTATTGAAGGAATTTGAATTGTAAACTAGGAAATTATACAACTGTGACAAATTTTGGCCAAATTAATTGAACTGGAAGAATTCCCAGCTTGCCTCTGTTTTCAGCTCTGCCTAATACATATATAATTCCCAGCATCCGCTTATCGCTCTCCGCTTAGGAGTTAAGCCTTGCAGCGCTGGACCTGGCTCAGGTAGAGAGCTACTGGCGCTCTGAAAGGCAGGGTGCGGTGCTGGGTAGGACCCAGGTAGCAAATCAAACCATTGGAAAAAGGTTTGACTACTTCTATTACGTTGTGCCAAGGTACACCATATCCACTGCAGTGCGCTGTAGTGAGTATGGGGCACGTACTGTTCCTTTTTAGACTATCATTTGTTTGGAATTGAACAAGGAGGTTAAAATTCTAGACCAGTTGTAGGAAACATTCAGCACTCCAGATGTTGTGGACTACATCTCCCCTGATGTTTTTCTAGCATTATAGTTGCAAACATGGTCCACAGCCAACATTGGGAGTGCCCACAATTACAAGGTCCTGAATGATTTATATTATATATTGAGTAATAATAATTGCATTTGATTGTGTAAATCAATGCCCCCCACCCTTTTTTTTTTTTTTTTGATAATATTTTATATTTAAAGGAAGATTTACAAAAACCCACCTAAAATAATAAACTGTTATCTTATGTACACATTGCATTTAATGTCCGTAGGGGAATGGAGTGTGTATTTAAATAAAACCATCAACTAAATTCTTTCTAATTGTTTGTCTGTTTTCCAGTGCAGCGATAGCAGTGCTTTGTGTGTTCCGTTACAGAATTTTATTTTTCTACTTTATAATATCTCTACTCCTTTTTTATCCTGTAAATTTTTTTTGCTTACTGCGGTAATCTGCTAAGTAGAAAATACGTGATTGATTTATTAGTGCTGTTCTGTTACAAACATAAAGATTCATCTTTATAGATTGTTCTATCGTTTTCTAATCTTTCAAAATTCTGCATTTTATTTTCCCTTTTTTGGCGCAGAAAGTCAAGTCGGGATGTCTAGACACTTCATATTTTTATAGCATATATCAGAAAGGCATTCAAAAGCACTTGAGCTTTGTAAAAAAAAAAAAAGAATAATTTTTTTTTAAATAAATACAAAAAAATGTATGTATTTTTAAAAGGAGAGAATCGAAATTGTGATGTTGAGAAGAGATGAGAAATTTTCCGTTGTGATATTTTTCTGGTTGTTTTGATTACATAACGGTGAACCATATACCATTAGACTTCATAATATGAATGTTTGCAGAAAACTGACGTTATTTGTCTCGAAGACGCTGTTCACGCAGGAATTCATGGCGGCAGTCAAACTGTGCAGCACTGCGGGGTTATATTATCTGCGCATTAAAATAATATGCAAACTGCTTCTCTATGGCCTTTTGATTACTTCATTTAATTCCAGTTCAAGAATGGACCGCAGATATAAAAATCGTATGAAGGATAAGAGCGTAAGACCCAAGATCAGGGATTTGTGATGAGTTACTTGTACCTCCTCCACTGGTGCTGCTGCACTAGTGAGAAAAGCTTGTTTGTGTCTGTCTGTGTGTGTGTGTCTGTATGTTGCATTCCACATCAGATTAAATGATATCAATAAATGTATCCTTTTTCTTAGCACTGTATGTTGGACATGCTAATGAAGGAAGTAAAACATACTGGTATAAAAGTAAATGAGATCCCTGTTCAAGCATCTGAATGCTAGTATTCAGACACTATTCTAGAAAGTGCACAGACAAATCTACAAGATTGGGAATGATTTCTGGCAGTTAAATTATTTTTAGAATGTATCTAGAATAAAATCGAAGTAGGTTTTATTGAGAATAGAATACCGTGTTAGGGTTCTGGCGATTTTAAAATAATCTGTGTGTGTGTGTCAGATTTTAATGAACTGATGAGGAGAGAACATGATCAAAAGTTCTACTCCATTTTAAGTAAAATCCTTTGTTTCCAGAAGATTTCCCAGAATGCTGTGCAACAATATGCAAATATTTTTATTTTTCCCCTTCGACATAAATCTATAAGTGCCCAGCAATAAGTCCATTACACATTACTTGCGGAGCTAAATGTGAATTAAGGTACAAGTGAACCATATGCCTAGTCGCAGACAGCAGTTGGCACCTTCTGGTGTGTATCCGTTTTGGTAGGAGATCTCAATGTTTAAATATGGCTGTAAAAGGAGGGTTACGATAAGATGGTCTTTCCGAGTTCTATCGATTAGGGCAGTTTTTTGCGTATGTACTGCAAATGTCGATGTTTGTGTATCTGTATGTTTACATATGTGTGCAATTAAAGAAGTTGTGTGTTTTCTAATTACAAAAATGTCTTCTATATGTTTACACACACACTCACGTACTCCCTTGGGGAATAAGAAAGAAATGTTGGGACATCATATACTTGGTCTACTTCAATTAGTACCAAAATACATTTAATGGCCCTAAATGACTTTTCAGGGGGCTTCTCACTCAATACACTTGATAGTGGAGTCACAAAGTGTTTGTATCTGTATAAATAAATACATTTTAGTGTATTAAAATGACTGCTTTTAATAGTGTCTTACAGTTTAAGGTTTGATGCCAGTGGCCCACTGTATCTCTTTCATCAACTTTCATCCTAAACAATGCTTTCATGCCCCTCTCTCTCCGGCCATCACTCGTAATTTCCTCTCAATCTCGTATGTCACTCTCTGTCATCTAGACTGTAAGCTCACAAGCTGTATAAGGAGGGTGGGTGCATAGAAGGAAGCAAGCCAATTCAAGGGTTAGGGACATGTGCTTTGGCAATCTAGTCATTTATTTAGAGATTTAAGTTTACAGTTCCCTCTACCTTTTAAAAAAAAAAAAAAAAAAAAAAAATCTCCAATCTCTTAAACTCGTGGTGCTTCATCCAGTGGCATCCGTTAGTGCTACTTTATTGCACATGCTCCAGAGTACAAAACTCATGTCTATGGAGGATCCCATGAGACCGTGGGAGCCTCCAGAGATCATGTCTCGCAATGGCCTGATTCCCAAAGCTGTCCCTAGTGACATCTGTGGTAACTGACCAAACACGACGGAGGAAATGCTCTTGCTTTTGTAAAGTTTTATAAACCTGAGACTTTACCATAAGACAACAACTTAACTTGTCTTGTGATATCTTTTGACTTTTTTTTTTGAAATTTCAGTGAAATGCCAGCATGGTCAATATAAGCATTTCATGTTTTATTTTGTTTTGGTGACACAGCCTTTATTATACTCAGCATATAACAACTGGCATTTTAATCAAGCTACCAGAATTCTACTTTTTCCAATGTTTTCAATCCAATTTTATACCCAATTGGGGGACTTCCCCTTTAAGAAGAGGTTCCTTACTGTGCTGCCTATGTTCTGTTTAGCTTTCGAAGTTAGCGGCAGCTGCTTTTCGCTGTTGTGTATTCCCCCCATTACTCCATTATTAATGTGTCCACCCCACACCCCCCTTCGTAGACTGCACTTGTATATTTGATGAGCTGAGATAAGGGCATTTCCCTTCTCCCTCCCTTAGCCTTTTCTTACATTACTGCATGCATGAGTAACCATGTGGCAGTTTAGCTGGAAAGGAAGAAAATAAACAGGCCAGGATTTCAGAAGGACGTGTCTGAAGGACAGCGTAAACTCTCAGAAAATAAAGCATGCATTGGTAATGTGGAATTGAAAAATGCTTAAAACTGTACGATCGCATCACAAACAACCCATCATTTCCACTGAAGCTTTTCCTGGTGTTGAATTTTATTAATCTTCATTATCGGTAGCTTAGTTATAGTTTCAGAATAACAACTTGTAACTGATCCAACATGTCCAGCATCGGTGGTGGCTGAGAGGTGTGGGGTTTAATGGGTTGAAACCCTATGGTTGTTTTTTTTTGTTTTTTTTTTCAATTCTTTATTTTTGGTTTGACAGTTACATAGTAATACATATGCTTAGTTAGGCTTACGCAGAAGCCCGTTGTTTCCGTCATAGTAACCGTCCATTTTTCTTTTTTTGTAATTAAATAATACAATAATGTAACAAATAACATAAGCTATTTAACATATGTCACATAGTTGCGCATTACAGGGTTGTTTGGCTCAACATTATTATCTGAACCGTTTGTTGTACCAGTTGAGAGGTAGGTCCCCTAGATCATGTGTCAAACTGTTCCCATGGTTCCCATACTTTTCGGTAGGTAGATGAGGTGTTTCGCACCTGGGCCGTCAACCTGTCCATCAGACCGTTATCTCTAATTTTCGTCCGTACAAGCGTGATAGGTGGGGTGTCTGTTTTGTTCCTATGGTTGTTTAAATACTACCATGGAAAAAACACTCACATGTGATTCAACCTGGAGGTCTTTACCTATGTGACTGTGACTAATGCACCCTTTACAATTTTTAGTAAGGCCTCCAGCCCTTCAAAATTATGGCAAATGGCTAGCTGAGTATATGGTACAAAGTAAAACATGGGGATGCTAATAGTCCTCTTCTAATCTATGCCTATCAAACTGACACCCCCCCCCCCCCCCCGCCTGTGACTTTCATAGCCTGCCTACACATTTCCTGTAAAGAAAGATCTAATGTTTAAACTTCCTATTTTTGCACAGGCTGTTTTAACGAAGAGTTTAATCCCGCTCTGCTAATAGCCTTGTAGAACCTGCAGGTGCCTCGGGTATGATTATAGTTCGAATAATAGAGCAGGAGATAAAAACACATTGTGCTGTAATATCTGATTAATATCGACACTACTTTTGTTGTGGAGGCTGTGTAAGTCACAGCCAGGGGATGTGCTACGAGGGCCGCATAAACAGAAACATAAGTGATTTAACTCCTATATGGCAAAGTATTGAGCAGGGAAACTGCAGAGACATGCTCTATACACAAAAACTACTTAATTAAGCTAAAGTTGTTTTGATGAATATAGTATCTCTTTAAACTTCTGTGTACTTTGCTGAAATGTCTGCTCCATGAAGTTGCATTCAATTTAACACACACACCATCTAACCCTTTTTATACTCTTTCTGTACAAGTTCACCCACAAGACACCAACCCTTTAAAAAAAAAAAAACATTTTTATTCAACCTGTAAGCAAATGGAATAGAGATAATACCTGAAACATAAATATTTCAAATATATATACTTTTGGCAAGAAATACAGCTGGTGTCATGAATAAATAAAATTTTGTTGTCTTTAAACTGATGCTAAGACATGTGAGTATAACAGACACACATTATTACTGGCACTACTGATCCCCCTCCCCGGTAAATAAAGAGCTAAAAACCCTTTTATTTACTTAACTTATCACATCGGTACTGGGTCGAAGCTCCGCCCCCTCCTCCGTCCCGCAACGAGTTGTGCGCACATTAGACCTCCCCATATGGGAGCATTGCTTTTAGAACCTGCAGGTGCCTTGGTGTGATTAAAGTTCAAATAATTAATGCTTTCCTATGGGGAAAAATCTGATGCTGGAGGTCCTCATGCAGAGCGTGAGGACGACCAGCGTCCGATAACGGACCAAAAGTCCGTTTGGATTCCGGAAGCCCTCTAGTGGCTGTCTGAGGGCAGACCTAGTGCTGCAATGTAAACCTTGAAGTTCTCTGGAACTGCAATGTTTACATTGCAGCAGTAGGTGCAAAGGGGTCACAGCACCCAGACCAGTTCAATGAGCTGAAGTGGTCTGGGTGCCTACGGTGTCCCTTTAATGTGGAACTATTTTGACGCTAGATATTACTGCATGTTTTAGATGTTCAAAACAAACATTCTTACTCCTAAAGATTTTAAACTGTTTGTCAAGGTTTAGTTACTACCAATGTAAGGTTGTTAGACATTGCTGGGAAGTGGAAGTTGTGCCGATTTTGTGGTGGGGAATAATTGATAATCGGAGAAGCCATGTACCAAATTCATCCATTCACCGAACGCACTACTTTTGAAGGAAAAAAAGCCCCTCAAGTTTTGAGTAACTACAAAAATAGTATCTCTGTGAATCTTGGCATTTTGTATCTTAACACATTGAGGAATTTATGATCTTAAGTACTTGATGGTTGATAAAGAACTGTTTTTAACCATTCCATTTACTTTCAATACGTGATGCATAATACGCAGATCACTAATGAATGCTTCTTTGAAGGAAGTAGGTTCTTGATACAGAAGGTAGAGAAATTGCTTATTGATTATCTAGGTAATGGGATGATATGGAAACTCCATCCCTCGTTCACTAGTGAAGTGCAACAATTCCATCTGTCATCACCTGTAGTGTTTACTAATGCAATTCCAATTTAGATGTTGTGGTGCTTGGACCCCTTGGCAATTGTCATCCTAAACTTCACACTGGACTTCATGTTCCATAATAACTTTAAGTACTTCAGAACTTGAATTAGTGCTAGGGCTCCTCTTATTGTATGCTAACTAAAATTTTAATGTAATGCTATTTCAAATTTTATTTCCTTCCCACCTGTCGATCAATTCTTGGCATCGACCTCCATGTAGATAGCTAGATGTATATGCCAGGAGTCAAGTGATCGGGTTGAGAAGGAGAACCTTGCTACAATTCTCCTGCTCTCTATTATTGACATTTCCCATGTCTGGCTCTTGTTAGGAGAATTTGGGAATGGAGTGATAAAGATTTGCTGGCTGAAAACCAACATGTCAGACCCACTCCACACCTGTCATCTTAACTCTGCAAACCAACTTCACCTGCCATCTGTACCCCCCCTCCCCCCCCTCCAACTCAATCCACACTTATCTTCACCTCCAAACACAATTCGGACCTTTTTTTTAGGTATCTTTACCAACCTCTCCCCCCCCCCCCCCACAGCACCCCTATTCAGTGGAGTGTGTGCGTGTGTTCAGCGGTTGGTGTGTGAATGTGTTCAGCAGTCTGTGTGTGTATGTATTGCATTTGTTGAAGGTACTAATAAATATAAGCTTAATATTCTCTATTATTTATATCATTATTTAAAATTTGTATCATTAAACCCTCTGTTGTTGTGTTCTTCTTTTAAAACAAAAGATGTTAATTAGTTCGGACAACTGTACGAGTTGTTTTTTTCTCAGTATTCAGGTTTAATTGCCTTGTTGGCATGTTGAGGAAAAAAAAGTTGGCATGTATTGCGGTTTGGGCACCCTGGCTCAAAAAGGTTCGCTATCACTGAACTAGACCCACTGCACACCTGTCATAGGTACCACCAGACCCACTGCACACCTGTCATCTCTACCACCTAAACCCACTGCACACCTGTCAACTGTACCACCCAGACCCTGTCATAAGTACCATCAGACCCACTCCACAACTGCCATCTATTTATTTTATTTTTCTTAAATCGGATTTAATGGGAAAACAAATATTCGTCCAATTAATCATCTATGTAAGTACGTTTCTTGCCGCTCTACAAGACATTCTTGCATACATATTTAATACAATTCTCTAAAAACACTTTCATTACATTTGTCCTATTTTCCAAAGGTTTTCCATTGCACAGTGAAATGCTACAATAAACAACTGATTGTGTGCAGTGGCCCTGGGGCTGAATGTATTTGATGTTCATGTTCTGACCAGTGGGACTCTCTTATAGCTCGATAAGTCAATTTTGCGTGCCAACCCTGAAATTCTATTTGATTAGATCATTTACTGTCCTCTATTCTGCCAATATTATCGCTAGTCTTCAACCTGTGGCATTCAGTGACTAGTCTACCTCACCATCTTTATGATCACTTATTTTGGGACTTAATGAAATAAAGAGAACAACAGAAATCGTTAACATTCTTTGGCCTTGTTATGTCATTCTAGAACAGAAAACAAAAGTTTTGCTGCCTTGTTTGCTCTGGCTTTGAGGAGACCTTGGAATATTTATTTTTTTTTTCTCTGTGAGAACAGTAAGGTGTACATGATTTTAGTTGAAGCTTATCTGTCCGTGTAAAGTTTGCCCCAGGAAAAATAATTTACATGCGGTCCCTCTCGGTTTTACGAGGTTGAAAGTAAAAGCATGTGTTTTGCATAGATGGGTATCTTGGGTATGTAATATTTTATTTTTTTCATTGTCTATATATAATTTTCCTTCCTGGTATTCACACCAATTGGAACACGAGAAACCGTCTACTATTTTTAAATGTTTGTGTTGAGAATACGCTTTGTAAAAATAATTATATTTTATTATTTATTTTTAACTATAAAGATTTCTTATATTTCATTGTAACTTATGTAAGGACCATAGATATGTGTGTGTGTATATATTACTTAAAGGGATAGTATAGGCACCCAGATCACTTTTATATCAATGAAGTGGTCTAGGTGCAGTGGTCCTGTCATTTTAGATTCTATCCCTTCAATGTAAGACGTTGCCATCAAGTGGATACAGCAATGTTTCCATTGAATGGCTAAACATACCCCTAGTGGCTGTCTTCCGGACCGCCACTATTGGTGCTTCCGCTATTGGTACTAACCTCTTGAAGTTATTCTCATAGTGAGCATTTGATACCTACACATTGAATCACTAAGCAT
Organism: Pelobates fuscus; assembly: GCF_036172605.1. Taxonomy (NCBI): domain Eukaryota; kingdom Metazoa; phylum Chordata; class Amphibia; order Anura; family Pelobatidae; genus Pelobates; species Pelobates fuscus. The sequence continues at coordinate 135,143,425 of NC_086325.1, read as the reverse complement.
ACATGTATGCCTCCTTACATTTACACACAAGTGTGAGTGTACACACACAGATAAAATGATCCCTAGGTGCATTCATACACCACTAGATTATTGTGCCAAAACACACATTATACACAAAGACACAATCTAATTAAAATATTAAAAATGGTAAAAGAGTAATGCTCACCCCTAAATTTCTACAACCACATTTTCAACTTTTATGGACTGCTTTAAACTTTGTCTTCCTAAAGAGAATATATGTCTGTCTGTCTGTCTGTCTCAAGCTCCCTTTGTATGTAATATTTAAACTCTGCGTTGATTAATTGATATTCTTGCCTCAAATTTGTGGTTCCTGGTCTTTGCAGTAAGGTGAGCGTACACCCACAATGCTCGAGGCTCATTCCCAGTATGCTTTGCAGACAAGCTGTCTGCATGGCACTCCTGGGAGAACAGGCAATGCGCCGTGGCAGTACGCATATAGCTCAGGTGTAGCCATTTCTTACCTCGTACAAACAATATTGTTGCTTGAAGCTTTAACATAGAATAAAATTTCATCTATATGTTGGTCAACTGCCTTGCTTTCATTAGCTTTCTATTGATTATTAAAAAATGCACACTTAAAGGCGGTCAAGCCCCATAAAACGTTAGGTTTAATAGTGTAGAAAAATGCTGTAAAAGTTCATTTTTATAAAAAAAAAATTAAAAAAATGTATTGCCATCCTTTCCTTGGCTGTTCCCTGGCACGACTGTTAAGTTTGTATTAATTGTTGGATGAGATCAAAAATTTTAAGCATAATGTAGTTTAAGGCAGCAGATTCTGTCTAAATGAATTACATAGTTGGCAGGACAGTTTTCACCAGGGATCTTATCCAAAAACATTACCTGTGTAAAGATTTTTTTTTTCTCCCCTTAATCTCTCCGAAGTAGACGAAAAGAAGAAAGTTTGTCCTTAATAAATGCAAAGTGTCCTTTACTTGTATACAATAAAATGAAGAAAGATGGAGTTTGAACGTGGTCTTCTTGTGGTGTTTTGTACACTCTGCATGCTGTAATGTGAAAAAGTTATGTATTATGTTGAGTAGACTTTATAGGATATAATTCAATAGGAGATACAGAAAATGTGCGTTTTTTTTATTTAAAAAAAATAAATAAAAATAAATAAAAAAATCTTCTTCTGAGGACCTGTATCAGACTCGGAATAATCCACGTGTGGATGATTTTAGGTTTTTTTTCGTAGTTATAAATACAAATATAAAATATATTAGATAGCTGGGTGATTTATGTTGACCTATAATAGGGGTGTCCAAAAGGTAGATCCCCCAGACGTTTTAGAACTGCAACTCCCATGATGCTTTGCATGCCTTTATAATGACAGCGCATCATGGATGCTGTAGTTTTAAAGCATCTGGGTATCTACATTTTGGGTACCCCTAATATAATATGATAGCACATTTACAAGCCATACACCTGTTTTATTTTTTATTTACGGTATATATTTTTATATATATAAAAAAAACCTTGATTTAGGAAGAAAAAGTTGTATTGCGGTTAAGTGCTTGGAAAAAATACGTTTAGTGAGAGAGATATAGTGTGTTTTGATTATTTCTTTTTAACATTAGGGGCACGTTTTTTTCTACAGTGTCGAAGGAGTGAACTGATCATAAAGTATGATTAGTAATTTTGTTTGATGGTTACTATCAACAAAATACATCTAGGCTGAAAATACCTTCCAGTTCACACCATGCAGAATTAAACAGCAGTGTGGTTCCCCCACAGTGCCTTGTGTGTGTTGGAAACATATGGGTATGCATTTACTCAGTGATCTTCTGGATGTACTTCTGAAACTTTCAAATATGTATCAAAGGTTTTTAATATCTCCATCTCTTAATCTATGACTGATTTTTTTTTTTTTTTTTTTTTTTTACTTATTTGTTATTCACAATAGTCTTTTTTTTTTTTTTGTAAATCTGTTTATTGATTTATGAGCATTTTTGACATAATATGAAAGTAAAGTAAGACACGCAGGTCTGGGCATGTAAAGAAAATAAAATGAGTATAGTACAAGCGGGTGAAAACCAGGATTCCGTGAACAGAATATACACAACCGATAATACACTTATCAACAAGGTAACAAGATCCATCCTTACGGGGATCAAATGTTAGCATGGTAACCAAAACTACACCTGTATTTACATTCGGGAGTTTGCGTTCGGTGTACCCGGGAGGAGTACACCTGGTGGTATACCTGCCATTATGCATACGTGTAGGTGTAAGAATTTGCTTGAAAGGCGCCCCAACAAATTGTCTGAATCATAGATAAAGGGTTCAGTATACAGCAGTGTAGTGGTCGGCATGCAAGCGAATAACTCTAATAATAGTGGATGTAGCATTATGCGGAGGCAACAATGTTCCCGACACCAGGCCTAAATCGGGGCCTGAAAGGGCACCCAACCCAAGCCTAGCACCCGGAACAACGAGTTTCCCGTGAACCCTTACTTTCAGCAGAGCTCGTGCGTTGTCCAGGTATCCCTCCACCTTAATTGAGGCGCTCGGGTCCTCTCCCCTGTGCATCGTGATAGATATGTTGAGATGGCATGTAATGTGGGTGCTACTCCTGCACGAAGGTGGACCAAGTCATGCGTCTGTCCAGTCGATTCACAATAGTCTTGTGCACATCCCAATATTTCTTAAAGGGATTCTATAGTGTTAGGAATACAAAATTGTATTACTTACACTATAGTCCCCTCTGCCCCCCCGCCTCTCCCTTCCCCCACATGGAAAGGGTTGGCTCTCCATCTCCTCTGATGTCTTACGACGGGAAGGGGCTAATGCTTATGCACATGAAGTGCATTTGGTCCCTCCTCATAGGGAAGCATTGCTTTAATGTTTTCCTAAGGGGATTTTATGGTTTCTGAATGCAGAGCGTGAGGACATCCAGCGTCATTGGCCATCTGGAAGTTTCTCTAAAACTGCCATGATATACATTGCAAGACTAAGGGGAACATGACATTGCACCCAGACACTTCAATGAGATGAAGTGGTCTGGGTGCCTATAGTGTAAATGTAAACACTTTGCTGCCTGAATTCTACCACATCAGCTGAGAGTCTGTACTAGGTGTTAAAGTGGCTCTGTCACCTTCTGCATTTTATGAAGAGTGGTGACATTGCGCTTGGTGTCTAGTGGCTCTGGTGTGCCGGGAAAGGTAGGTTATACTTTACTGAACCGGTTTCTCGCGGCCGCCGTCTTGGTCCGTTGTATCGTCTTCATCTGCCAGGAGCCGACGTTGGTGTTGTACTCTCTCGTCTGCACGAGATTACCACTCTGATATATATATGGAGGATTCATCAAGAACGCCAGATTCTCCATAGACAAAGCCTTTTTCCCACCAACCGTCACTAGTGATGACTTGGACCCTGACAGACCTTGATTGCAAAAGCTCTGCCTTTTTTGTCATGCATAGAAATAATAAATGGGCAAAGTAGTCCCTTTATGATATATTGTGAATTTGTTAGAATTTAGGTGAGATTCCAACACAGTCCTTAGGAGCATTTTATAAAAAATGGGTGTGTATGTGTGAGACAGAGATGCTTTAACTACCCTCTCTGTATAGGTCTATGTCCATGTATCGCCACTCAGTCTGCCATTCTCCAACTTCAAATCATGCCTTTTGTCCAACTATTTATTAGCGTCCATCCGTCGGCAGTAAAGGTGTATATATATTCCTACTTGAATTTGTTTGTTATATTGATGTCTTATCTTACTCAGTTTGTCATAGCTTGGTGGTTAATATGCCAGCTGCATGGTGTCCCAATTCCAAGTTCAACCCAGCCTTTTATTTATTTATTTTTATAATTTTTAGATTCCAGGGAATACTTTGAAATAATAGAATACAATAGTGCTTAAACAGGGAGGGTACTTTTAGCTTTTACTATTTATTATTTCAATCCAAGTCTGTAAACAATGCAGTGTGACTTGTTTTTTTTGTTTACTATTTAATATTCTGCTTGGCTGAGAGTTAATGCATGATCAGAGTCTCAACTTGTCTCTCGTCCGACTCTCTGCACATCATATATCATAACACGCTGTGCATGTTGTCTTGGAAAATGTATGTGTATATATTTTATTTATTCGCTGCACTGAATTTAGACTTTAAAAAAAAAATAAAAAAATATATATATATTTTTTAAAATTTATTTATAATTTTTTTGTTTATGCATTCCCTGCAGGCTGTGCTGAAATTCATTTAATCTGCTGAACCGCATATAAAATATTTACTAATTCATTCCAGTATTATATTAATGTTTCAGTCACTGTTGGTAATCAGCCGTTTAACAAATATAAAAGTGCTACTGTCCAAATGGAGGATGAAAAGCATGCTAATTGCATATTTTGTCCCCCTGGCGACAAATTTATGTATTTTATTATTTTATTTTAGCCGTTACCTGAAAACTTTTCATCTCCCCAGATCTGGTTGCAGAATAGACAGCAGTATTTTCACTCCTTCCTCCGCTTGCATATTTTCCACTAAATTAAAAATTATTTAAATGAAAAAAATTAAAAAGTTTATTTCAAGAATAAGTCTGCTAGCTACCCGACACCATCTGTTCTTATTTCTTACATAAGATCTCTCCTCATATAATCCATGCTGTAAACGGCGGTTTAGCAAGAGGTTGCATGGGGAGTTGCTGTAGACCATTGGTTTTAGGAGCTTTGAGTATGTTGAAATACTCCTTCAATATCCTCTTACGGACACATGACGGAAATATTCCGTCATCATTCCCTTTTATTCCAGAAGTTGTGTCCTTGGGATATGTGATTATTATACACCTATCTGGAACTTGAATAAAACATTGAAAATTACATTTTAGCTTTTGTTATCTTTTTTCATGGGGTGCTCAGATTTATTTATTTTTTTTTTTTTTATATATTCAAGATATATAAATTTCATCATACGCAGTTTAGTCCAGGTGCAGCCAGGACCCCACATCACAAATGAGCAGGAGAAATCGAAATATTTGGAGGGGGTTTAAATTTTTTTAAAAAGTAGTCTGAAAAGTGTCACTGTACTTCTATATCTATCTATCTATCTATCTATCTATCTATCTATTCATTCTCAACAGATTTTAGCATCTTCACAATTCCCAATAATGGGAATAATGTAAGACTATTCTATCTTGCTTTCTATACTAAAACAAGTCGTGTAAGAATGCCAGAAAATGTAATCCTTTTTTTATGCAAAAAATGGCAACACTATAATAATGAAACGCTTTGCATTAAAAGTAAAAAAAAAAAGAGAGGGGACAGGGCGTGATTGCCGGGCTGACTGGAAGCAAACCTCAGCAGCTCCCGCTATATGCAGCACATAAGGCGACTAACTCAGACAGAAAGGCCAATTGAGAGAAGACATCGAGCTGAGCGAGAGGACATCACACAAACAACTTTGGTGCACGATCACCCGGGAAGGGCTTGAGGCCTACCAGCACGACAGGCACAGGAGAGACGGACGATCTCCTGCTGCTATAACAGACTGCATATCGGCAGAAGGGCCCTCGTTCCCAACCCCATCTGGACCGGCGGGTGTTATCCCGGTCTTCCCTCACCGAGAGAATACTCGCCACCAAAGCAATCCAGGACACAAAGCGGGTGGAAAAGCACTGCATGGCCTAACCAAGATGGCCGGCGGCCCCGCTAATCACCTGGCGCCACAGACACCCACGGAATGGGCAGTGGCATTTGAGCTGAAGTTTGATGACATCTGTAGGTGATTCTGGGAAAGCCTAGAGGCCAAGCGAGAACCGCTGACTCCAACTCCAGCCGGCGACTAGGGCACGCTATCCAAACCACAACGGCCACGCAGAGTTCAGCCCACAGCAAGACGCACAGCCAGGGAGGCCCCATCCGGGCAAAACACACACCAGAACCACGCAAAACCAGCCAGCTGGCCCACCTGGGAACAGAGCTACATGGGGTGCAACCCCTCCACACCACTCACACCTGCGGAGGAAAGCAAGCAAGCCACAGCTACGAAGTAAGACACTGCTAAACCCCACAATGGGGGAAGGGCTTGACCCCAAGACGGCAGCAAGCCCGTGAGAAATTGGTGCTGGCTCCAGGAAGGTCCCAGGGCAGAAGGAGAACCTCCCCCTGGTCCATGCGGAGCGACTGCCGTAGCCACGCGGGTCACTAAAGAACAACTGGGGAGACCCAGTAACACACCCGCTAGCCCTGCACCTAAAGCCTCCAAAACGGGCATTGGTTGAACTGATATGGACTGACTGGCTATCCAATACCTGGTCGCAGCCCGATCACAGATCACACACCGTGAGAACTCTTCTCTATACCTTGTTTTCCTCTATTTAGCTCTTGCGATATTTGTTTCCTTGACCACTTGTATATCGACTGAAACTTACCTCTCACCTTGACTGACGTAATAATCTAGCCTACCATACTATTTGTGACTTGGCTAGTTCACTAAGCATAGATTTCTAACAACGTTCTCTCACACCACAGGCGTCAGCTACAATATGTCTGTAGTCCATATATGCACCTGGAGCTACTTAGCTTAGTAAATCTCTCTTACAAATCAAGCTAAATGTTTACTGCTTAATCTGTACTTATTACATAAAATTGTGCATGTTTACCTCACTACCCCGACTGTTACATGAAATAACTGGCTTGAGGACTGCTGTTGGGGCACCTCGTGCATGTTTGTATTGTCATAATGCACTGCAACAAAAAAAAGTTAAGAAAAAGAAGAAAAATATGGAAAAGCCGCAATGGTAACAGTGCAGAAGTTCCTCAGAACTGGAAGTCACTCCAGAAAAGTTACATATTATTTAACAACAATGTTCGATAACCAAAAAGGTGCACGTGTAACAGTAATTCACAGTGGACCAGGATAGAAAAGCTGTAATCCAGGATAAAGCTAAATGTCGAAGTGAGTTTGTACATTTCATTCTATTTTTTCAGACCTCAGAAATATTTTTTTAAATTAAATTATAGGGGAAGAAAAAAAGATGGGATATCACCATTCCTACTAAAGGAACACTGTAGGCACCCAGACCACTTCAGCTAATTGAAGTGGTCTGGGTGCAGTTTCACTTTTGCACTTAGTTCCAGAGAACTGCAATGTTTACATTGCAGCTCAAACTCTGCCCACAGTGGCCGTCTACCAGACCTTGGTCCGGATCTGAAGCTGACATCCTCCAGCGTCAGCTGTTCCTCATAGGAAAGCATTGACTAATGCTTTTTCTATGGGGAAATCCTAATGGGAGCGTAGCCATTGCCGCGTATGCGCATTAGGTCTTCCTTGCTGGCTGACCTTGTCGGGGGAGGAGCGTGGGCGGAGTCTGACCCAGGCTGGATTCTGGTAAGTGACTGACGGAAGGGGTTTTAATACCTTAGCGCCGGGAGAGGGAGAGGGAGATGGGGAGCACCTTAGAAACCTATAGTGCAAAGAAAACGGCTTTGTTTTCCTGGCACTATAGAATCCCTTTAGAGCAGTGGTTCCCAACCCAGTCCTCAAGTACCCCCTACCAGTCCAAGATTTAGGGATTACCCATTGGTGTCTAAGGTGTTTTTAGAAAAAAAACACTTTAGACACATCCCTAGATCCTGGACTGTTAGAGGGTATTTGAGGACTGGGTTGGGAACCACTGCTTTAGAGGAACTATCCAAGCACCATAACCACTATAGTCTGCTGGAAAAGTGCCCTGGCACTCACAGTATAATTGGTCAATGTGAATGGTTTGACAACTTACCTGGGCCCCATGGGGCCAGACCTGTGTCCATCCTCCTTGCAAGAGAATCCAGTTAGCTGTACTGAGCTAAGCAGGTCCGCTCTAATTGGCTGACACAGCGAGTAAAGTGCTTCCAGCCAATGAGTGTGTCCCTGTATTAGTCTGTACAAGGGTGCACGGAGGACCCAGGTAAGTTGTCAAACCATTCCTAACCGGTTATCAAATTGTGCTGTAGCCCTGGCACCATAACTACTGTAGCAGACTGATTCTCCGTCTAGCACTAGCTCCCAATTCAGAAAATAGAGTGAAAAAGATATATATCTAGTGAATAGCGTTTTGTTTTGTTGTTTTATTTTTTGTAGTTTGGAAATGCAGTGTTGCTTATCCATGGGGAAAGAATTACTGCCCATTTACCTTTTAAAGATTTTGATAAGGCGCCAGAAACCAGGTACTATATTTTAGTGAAAAATATTACTGCAGGTGCATAGCTCTGCCCAATATTTTAAATCAAACTCTATAGAGGTGCTTCTACCATTGTTCCTTGTCTTTTTTTTTGTTTTGTTTTTTTACATAATTGTAAAACGTAAAAAAAATAAAGTTCAAACCCTATGCTCGCTTAAAGCAACACTATATGTCAGGAATACAAACATGTATAGTAGGGCTTGACAAATTTGCTTTAAATCTAGGTGCCAGCTAAAAAAAGTTAGCAAGTGTTACTAGACACCAATGTAAACGCTGCCTTTTCTCTGAAAACATTGAAACGCTTGTAGGGACATGATATAGACACCAGAACCACTACATTAAGCTGTAATTGTTCTGGTGACTATAGTGTCCCTTTAAATAACTCTAGGTTTTTAATATCACTCCACTGGCCACAATGTAGCTCACTGCTTTCAGCGAAAAGGCAAAATAGCTAATGAGACAGAAACTTCGAACGCACACTTCGAACGTACCACTACACAATTTTAAAATGTTTGTTTTCATGTATGTATAAATGTTACTACAAGTGAAATTCACCTTTCCGGTGATTACAAATAATAATCCTAGTTATTTTAATAGTTTTTACAGTTTGTGTATTAACCAAGTGAACTATTTCACTAGCTTTTGGGTATCGTACTTGCAAAAAAAATGACTATCCTTGGTTTAAATGGAATGTGCTCATTACAGTGTGTGTTGTCATGAAAATGGAGAGATTAAAAGATAATTAATGCCATTAGTAATTGGCCTGTTGGGAGGGTTTTTGCATTTTTGTATAACTTGGGGAGCTAAAAAAAAAAAGTATTTTGGTATTTATTAAAAAAAACATTTTGAATATGAATCTCAATAGAAATCGAGCATTTGCAGCTTGACTGCTCTGCATAATGGACTGTTTTAAGTGTATAACACACATTATGATGTTTTAGGTTCAGACTGGTAGCTATGGGAAGCAGAACATTTGTTAACATCTTTTTTCGTGAGTTTTTGAGATATTTTGTTTGACTGGAGTGAGAGAAATTTAAAAAAAAAAAAGGAAAAAAAGATTTATTTTTCTTTTAACCCCTTAAGGACCAAACTTCTGGAATAAAAGGGAATCATGACGTGTCACACACGTCATGTGTCCTTAAGGGGTTAAAGATGCAGATCCGATTTAAAGCAGCTCTGTTACTTTTTCTTTGCAGAGTCGTTTAAAGGGACACTGTAGGCACTAACCATTACATCTTATCCTTCCCCATTAATCTAAGCTACACCAAGGCAATGCTGAGGATTTTTGTTTAGCATTAAAACAAAATATTTTACACTGAATTGAAGGACTTTGGACACTATAACCACTCAATAAGATAAAGCCCTTACAGTTTCCCTTTAAAGGTTTTTGACAGATTTATTTTTTATTTTTTTGTAAATGTGTTCTTCCAAACTGTCACCTCCACATACAACCATCATGACCACTTTAGAAGTGATCATGGTAGCTGTAGGAGTTGGCATGCGCAGCGTTTCTCCTTGAAACGCTGTGTAACGTCACCTCCGGCAGCATTATTGAGTTGTCATAAGCCAGCGCAGAGCTAGAGTTCCGGGCTTGCTAATGTTAATTCTGTGCAACTTTTATTGCACAGAATGTCCGTCATGGGCTGAGAGCTCTCAGCCAGTAATAGCGACTGGTAGCGCGTCACCTCGGACAGTTGACAGCGGTCGGTGTTGGTTATGATGCTTGGAGTAATCCTTTAAACTTGAATGTTGGACTTAATTCTACTGGTACAATTCATAGCATTTTCTTCTCGGTCGGTTTTACATTTGGAGTTATCGCAATATAAATCTGACTTTAAAAAGGAATTTTACATTTCAGGCCAATAGGACAAAATTAGAAAAAAATCTCCAAGTCTGTATTTTTTTTTTTTTTTTTGCTAGTGTTCATTTTATTGACGATAAGATTGTATACTATTCATAATTTTTTTTCTTCTCTTGTATTTCTATATTTCAAAGTCCAATTTTATTTTTCTGTAATCCAAGAATTTTTAAACTTCCTTTATGTTTAAACTATATTCCTGTCCATGTTTAGCAACATATTGAAAGTTTTGATATTAAAGGTATCAGAGGTGTAGAAGGGTTAGCTATCATGCAATGTTTTTTTTTTATGCCATTGCCCTCCTTTTGTGTGTGTGTGTGTGTGTGTGTGTGTGTGTTGTTGTTTTTTTATATTTATTTATTTATTTTATTCTAACCTGCCATGCGTGCAGCCATGTTTCCCCTCTCTAGTGACTAGAATAAGACATGGTCCACTGGTCCACTGGCTATGGCCATGTTTTCAGATTTAAAATGCATCTGCCATGCACAAATGACAAATGAGGTTTCGTTTAAAGAAAACCATAATAATAATAAATAAAAAAAAAAGAATGGTCAACGCTGCGTTCTTTGCTGTTCTGCTAATTTAATTGCTTGCAAATGGGTAGATCAAAATTCATGTGTGTGCATATAACCATTTTCACTGTCACCGCTATAATTACAACGTACTAGTGATGTAAACTACTTGTGCCGTGGGACATTTTGTGCATTAATGGCACCTCCCCACTTTAGCCCTGTCCCTCCACTGCACTTCAATTTACATTGTCCAATGTTGGATTATAATTCTGGTTGTGTCTATTCTGGTAAATATTAAATCTTCGCGTTTAATTCAGTCTAGAGAAATATTAACGCTTTTTTTTTTTTTTTTTGTCTCTTTCTAAATATTTTTACCATAACTGCTCCTGTTATTTCTGTGCAATCTCTTAGACGTGCACGGTGTCTACAGTTTTCATATTAAGATTGGCACATAGTACCTGTCTTGTCGTAATGTCTCTCATTGACCTTAATGGTAATTGACAGACAATCCAACTTGGTTTACATTAATTTTTTGAGAATTGGTATCAACAGGTCTACGAGCATTGAATGATTAAATTTTGTCCTTGTATAACAAATTCTCAAAATGTCCCCTCTGATTTGATATGTTGGCTCCGTAACATTAGCATCTAACATTTTTGTTGTGCTGTTTATTCCTGGTGTGACCGTTATCTGTAGAATTATGGAGACCGATATAATGCTGCATAAAATAAAAAAAATCGATGCCAGTATTTGTAGGTACCATGGCATACATCTTGAAACTGGGTGGTAAAAATATAGATAAGGAGGGTTCTGTGACCAGATGCTTAACACGGGGGACGAGATCAAAAAGTGGTGGGTAAATGGGCAGCCCCTGATTTGGCTGGTGATCATATAAGTGACTTTTTGTGGTCTCTCTATCTAGTTGGCACAAGAACCATTGGCTGCCTGTCTTAGTTGAATCCTGTAACCTTTTGTATGGACTGATAGTTTTAAATGCCTGCCCTGGGCCTTGCCATACTGATTAGCCAACTCTCCAGCTTTTATTTATTTTCTCTGTGATTTAAAGGCTGAATATACCTATTAACGCTCCCCTAATAATCGTGCCAACACTTGTTATTTTAGAGCGTGCGACTGTCTGTGCCAGCACTCATAACAGCAGAACTCTGTATTCGCTGTACGTGCCAACATGTTTGTTACTTGTAAACATATCTGATGTCTCTTAATTACAAATGTATTTAATTGCATTCATTTACATGTTTGATATGTAATATACACTTATTACATGCTTTGAGTGTGTGTGTGTGTGTGTGTGTGTGTGTGTATGTATATGTGTGTGTGTGTATATGTATATATATATATATATATATATATATATATATATATATATATATATATATATATATATATCATTTATTGTGTGTGTGGTAAGTGCCGTATGTAAATATTTTTACAAATCATGTACTAAACTTTCTTATATATTTTTTGTGTGTGTCTTTTTATTATATTCGTTTGTGTACACATAACCATGGACTGTGTGTTATGGACAAATAATGCTATTAAGAGTTTATGGAGACATAATTCATAAGGTTGATCTCTTATGATAAAAATTACATTAATGCGAAGTGTTACATTACAGGTACCCCCAACATAAAGTGGGAGGGGGGGTGGGGAGGGTCTGTTCACGGTGGGTGGATGATACTAATAAGCCAAAATATGTTTTACAGACTTGTAACTTTTAACAGGTCTGATATAGTGTGGGAGGGGGCATGGTCAGTGGGGGAGGGGGGACATTACCTTGATGCAAAAGCTATTGTTGGGGTGGCAATCTTTGGCACTCCAGATGTTGTGGCCTCCAATCTCCCCTGATGCTTTGCCAGCATTATGGCTTTATGGGAGATTTAGTCCAAAACACCTGAAGGTTGCCTAACCCTGAACAAGTGCTATGCTAATGAGTCCTAACAGAGCAATAAAGTTATCAGTCAAACACTACATTTTTTTTTTTCATTTTTAGGGCAGATAACTCATAGCATTATTAAATGGGTGCTGGTAGGGGACCATTTAGAACTACGATATATATAGGACAGGTATAGTATTTGCCTTAAACTGTGCAGATTTTTACAGGTAAGAATATTTTAGAATTTAACCTAGATCAATGAGGGGTTTTTAATCGGTTAAACTCCGTGTGTATGTATTTGTGTGTGTATACTATTATACTTGCGTGAAAATTTAACGAGCATGAGAATGTATAAATAAACTGAATTTCTGGTGACTCGCTAATGTTTTAAAGACATCACACAAGCTTTGAGGTTTCCTCAGATCTGTCCTTCAAAATCTGTCTCCCCGAGTTCATGTTCCACTGTTTTTACATGCTTTGAACTGTGCAGGGTTGTACCAGCATGTTATTTTTCGCTTTTCCTAATGATGCTATAGGTTGTGAGGCCCCGATGGCAGTTAAAAAGTTTTTTTTTTTTTTTTTTCGTTACTGAAATAGAAATTACGTAGAACAAGATTATGCTGAACCTTCTTCTAATCATTCACTGCAGAAATGTTCTGTTTAGTTCTCTTAACTCCTCATCAGTTTCTCAGTTCGGACAGAATTCTAAAAAGTAAAAATGTAAAAGGGCCTGCAGAACTGCATTAAATAAAATGTTAATTGAGATTTGAAGAACTGTTTTTTATGGATGTAACTAAACTACCAAGGTGCCGTTTAGTCAATGTATCATCAGAAAGTAGCGGTCTGCAAAAAGGCTTTTGAAGATATGCAAGGACCCCAGGTCATGAATATGTAATCTTTTGTTACAGCTAATTTTCCTGTGACAGGTTACGAAGACGCATTCAGTGCCCTCCCTCTGCGTTTTTACTTTTGTCATCTTCAACAAATCATCTCTACAAAAGAAGATGAAACACATCCGAGAGACATTAACGCGTTTGAAATGGAAATCACAGTCCTCAAAACGCATTGTAGAGTGGGGCTTCAATGGATAGTGGGAGATCCTCCTTATTACACTCTTTATTTTATTTTTGACTTTTTTTTTTTTTTTTTAATTTAGAAATAAATCTAACCTCTCCGCTCTGCCCGTGATCTTCTCCTGGTCGTTGTTCGCACCTGTACGGCCAACTCACGCTTGCAGGACTTCTCGTAGGCGGCTCCCTTCCTATGGAATAGCTTGCCTACCACCATCTCTCCCCTAGTCTTCAATCGTTTAAAAAGTGCCTCAAAGCCCATCTCTTTAGGAAAGCTTATGGCCTCCCAGAGTAACCTTTACCTCACATAGCTGTCTCTTGCTCTCTCCTGAAGGGCAGCTCTTTACTCTCTCCTCCAGCTCTGCTTCACTCCCAACCTTATTTGATTGCTATTTCCGGTCCTATTGTGTTTTTTACCCCACCTCCTATAGACTGTAAGCTCGTTTGAGCAGGGTCCTCTTCAACCTATCGTTCTTGTAAGTTTTCTTGTTATTGTCCTATTTATCGTTAAATCCTCCCTCTCATAATATTGGAAAGCGCCACGGAATCTGTTTGCATTATATAAATGGCGATAATAATAACCTATACCATTTATCGACTTTAACAAAAGATGGCGCTACAAAATGATTTTCTGATCTGAAGATGTATGACTTATCTCAATCCTGACATCCATCAAAAAGCAGTATTGCATGTTGAAGCACGGGGCAGAATAGTGCTCCTTGTTTGCCGTCACCCGGTTCTTCTTCTAGTGGCTTCATCGGCCATTTATGGAAGATCCCGCAGGATCAGTATCTTTTTGCACGTGCAATAAGATACCTGTTCCCATCAGTTGTCATGGAGTAGGAAGCACTGTTCATATTGTGTCAAAATGTAACTTGTCCATGTGACAATCTAGTCTTTAGATATATACATTACGCAAGCTATGAGTATTTTCATAAAGATTCTATCCTTGTGGAAAAATTCAAACGTGATCATGAGGCTTTGAAGCGTCAGTGTCAAACTCCCCCCCCCCCCCCCCCCCCCAAAATGTGTATTTTGTAAAGATAAAGTAGCCAATACTTTGTCTTATTATTTTTCCTATGCTTGACAAAAAGGTGGAGCTAGTGCGGGCTGATGGGAAAACTCTGTCTATGCAGGAACCTGCAGTCATGCGCGAGAGTAAAAAGCTGATGTGAGCTCCAGCTGAAGTGCCAAGAGTTGAAGAGCATGGCGGCGGCCACGAGGGACAACTCACCTTCCTCTGTACACAATAGCATCCAGGACTCCCAGCAACAATGTCACCTTGAGTCTTTGAGAATTGGAATGGGTTGCTACTCTGATTTTTATTTTATTTTATTTTATTTATTTATTTTCTTGACCCAGATGTCAATATATTTCAAAATATCAATAATTTGACACTGATCACATTTATTACCAGATCTGGACTGTTTAATGAAGAGTTAACATTTTGATGTTAGTGTCCCTTTAATGTTCTCTGCTGGCTGTGACAGTGTTCCAGAATTGGGGGATAGTGTAGGAGTTTCCAGGTGGTGATGTGTGTGTGATCTGGGAACTGTGAATGATGGCCTTGCATTTCCCACAATCTATGGAGCCGGCACAGGGGATCTTGTAGGATTAAGGAGATTATTTGGCTCTCATCATCAACCCTTGTGTACACCTTCTACATGCACTTTTTCTAATAACTATTTAGCAAGACCGTTCGTAACTGCAATGGTTTCTGTTTTTATTATGTGTTTTATTTGTGTGCCTTCGAGACTCAGCAGAGACCAATCTCTTTCAGCGGTGACTGCTAATCTTGACACTGTTGGTGAGCTTTGCTATTTCGATGCTCAGCCAGCCATTATTAAATAGAGGTTTCACTTTTGACTGTTTAACTTGTTAAAGGGGCATTGTCACTTCCAAGGATTCTTAATCTGATGTGTACCTATCCCTATAGTTCACAAATAAGTTTTTGTGAGGTGTGAAAAATAAAATTACATGTAGAAATCCACCCATCTTTATTCTGCAAATGGGGGCCTCCCTCTTGGCTCCTTTTCAGAAACGGTCTGTCCTTTGCATCTGGCTGTCCGCATAAAGAAAACAGTCAGAGAAGAGAAGTGAAACCACTTCTAAAAAAGTGGTCTAAAGTACGATGAGTGTAGTCACCATGGAAACCAATGGCACCGTTGTTTACATTGAATTGGTGACTTCGGCCCTCTTCCATGTTTTTTTTTTTTTTTAATTCTTTATTTTTTTGTGCAAGGAGTAACATACATGCATGCAGTGCCACGACAGCATTAGCAGGCTTAATAGAACAGTGTTATACATGTGTGACATTTGAGATAACTGCACATTTTATAAATTTTATGGGTCAAGAGTAATACAGATATATTCAACGGTAGCTACCTAAACAGACTAGTACTAATCCTTGTTGGCATCTGTGCAGATTGACAATTACAATACAAGTTTAGTAAAGAGTAATAGGTTTAAATGATGTGAGTCTATGCTTGTACTGACACTTGTGGTGCTGGAATAGAACGTAGGTTATATGTGTCATATATGATTATTACAGTATGGTTTTAAGCAGCTGGAAACATTAGATATTCATCTCAAACTAGGTATATGGTACGTAAGCTTAATCCAAGCCAACAATTCTGCTATGCTAACCACATTTTACAAGGGTTAAATAGACATAGATAGTTATGTGCATGAAATTTAAAACATAAAAATTAGTTTTGCAAGTTGGGCTAGGATAGTCACTGGGTCAGTCCTGTGGATGAGATCAGATAAAGTCCCGAGTGGAACATATTCGAGTTGGGGTTTGTGTGGTCCATACCCTGTGCTGGCAGGCTGTTTGCGCCTCATAAGGGAATCCAGGATGGAGGTGCAGCCAGTGGAGTCGTTTCCAGAGCGTTTGAGGTGGGCCCAGTGGGATGCTGATGCCCTCCACAGGTATAAGGTTTCCTTTTTTCAGCTTAATATATGTGCTGTAGGCTTCCTTTTGGTCTGATCAATGTGGTCAGCCGGCACTTCTCTGGGGCAGGTTGCTGTGGCAGTCGGATGGCGTTGGATGGCTGCCGCTGCAGCAGGCTCCATCTTACTGGCAGGTTGTGCATGTGGCAGGCGTGCGGCAGCCATCTTGGGGGATGCCGCCGGAAAGTGTGCTGTAGCAGATTGCTGGCTTACGGCCCTGCTTGGAGTGATGGTAGTTGCTTGGGCAGACCGGGATAACCCTCCCGGTCCAGAGGGGGGGGACGCCAGACGCCGGCCGGAGACCCGGGAGAGCGGCCGTCTCGTCCCGGCTCAAGCTTCCTCGCGCCTTGGGCCTTCGTCGGGCCGCTGTAGGTGCCGGGCTGATTCCCAAAAGGTATCCCCTCGTAGCTCTGGATCAGGGGGTCGTCGTGATCTGCTTTGCGGGTGGATGGGGGGATGTGAGCCCCCAGTTAGCCCCGATTTTACGGCCCCAAAGCGGGAGCTCAGACGGAACATGTCTGATCCCGTCGGCGGTCCGGCCCCGCCCCGGCCCTCTTCCATGTAAGCACCACTTTCCAGAGCAGACCGTTTTGATACATAACCCAGCATTTTCCTATGTTTGTCTTGGCTTTGCCTTGTCTGAACTGGATTATTGTGTAATTTACTAAATAATATAAATTTTAGAGAAAACTGCATTTCATGATAAAAACAAAAAGGTTAAAACACTTTCTAGGTCAGCGGGGCCCAAAAGGTAGATTCCCCATGATGCTTTGTCATTGTAATGGCATCCTAAAGGCATACAAAGCATCAAGGGAGTTGTACTTCTACAACATCTGGGGGATCTGCTTTTTGGGCACCCCTGTTCTGGGTGATTTCAGTGATGTAAAATGACAGTTCCCCTTTAAAGCGACACGGCAGTACTTTTGTTAGGTTGCTGTTGATTTTATTTCAATATTTTAGCTTTTTGGAGGACTCGGTGACGTGGTCTGGGTGCAGTGGTCCTGAATTTTTTAGTTTTGTAGAAACTGCAATGTTTACATTGAAGCGTCTAACCATTAGAGGCTCTTCCTCTGCAACACCCAAGTGAACGTCGAGAATGCACCAAATGCAACTCATCGGTAATAGGTAAGCCTTGAATTCAGTGCTTTCCTATAAAAAGCATTTGATTGGATGCATGCATCATAGTTGCTGCTCGCCGTGTCCCCAATGCTTCTCTATGGATTGGACATTCATTCTGGCAGCAACACCTCTGATGTTGCGTGAGGTGGAGGGGAAGCAGCTTTGAGAGTGTATTACGGTAGTGCTGGATAAAATAAAGGTTAAAGAGTAGTTTAAAAAAAAAATGTATAGACCAGAATGGGTTGCTAAATCTAATTGAAGGCTGTGGCACTATAGCGTTGGGATTGCAAGTTTATATTCCTAATGCTATAGTGTTCTTTTAAAGCCTTCACTTCTGTTCCTTTTTTCCACCAGTGATACAGTTGTATGTGATGTTCTAACGTGACAGACTGCACATCAGGGATCTATGTGAGTTACAGTTCAGATGCCAACTTGTACAATAGAAAGCTGACAGCTGGAATTAAACTCCCAGAAGCTCCTGCTGTGCCCACAAGAACCTGGAATTTATAGAAAAATAAAGGAGCATCAGGATTGGTGGAGTTCACCCCAAAGCCCTAAAAACTATAGGGGTTTGTAGCAAATGCAGGAATACAAATTGTGAGTATCTTTTTCTTTTTTGAAATAATTTTTGGTATTTTTTTTACCTTAAAGTGAGCCTGTCATGAGAAGTTCATTTCAGCTGTTCATGGCTCATTAAAGGAACACTATGGCATTAGAAATACAAAAATGTATTCCAAACACTGTAGTGTTCTACTCCCTATTTAGATTCAGGCACCCCGCCTAAATAAAAAGGGAGGGTTTTGTTTGTTTTTCAGCACCGAGACTCACTCCAAACAGCTGCCACCTCCACCTCCGGTGACAAAGTCTCCTCTCTGTCTTTTCGTCCAATCCAGTGCTTCTTATAGAGAAGCATTGAGGACAAGAAGTGCATAGGGAGGGATTGAATCCAAGTCTTACTTATGATTAAAGTGAACCTGTAGTAAAAAAATAAACTTGCCTTAACTCCTTCTGCATACATTCAATACACCATGTAAGAGGTAAAATATAGAGGTTTATCCACCTTCCCTCCATTCCTGCGCCATTTCATGAGTGTTACTCTTTGTATAACACCCACCTCCGGAATGTCCTCCACTCCTCCATGCCACCTGCTATCTTCTTTGATTTGCCCTTCTTGGGGACACAAACCTCCTCAGGGACGTTGGCGTCCGAATACTCCCTAGTCAGTGTTAGGGAGAGTAGAAGGACTTCCTGTGGGAGGTCTTTTCTTCTCTGCCTTGTTAGTCAGTGCCTCTGCATTGACTGACAGCTGGGGAGAAAACGCTATTTCTAAATAGTTTTTTCTCTCAATCAAAACTGCTAGCACAATGTATAGATGAACTAGATGAAATGTTATGCTCTCTCAGACGAGCATACATTTTTTTTTTCAGTATAGTTATCCTTTTGCATTAGAGCAGGCCTGACCAACCTGCGGCCCTCCAGATGTTGCTGAACTACAACTCCCATGATTCTTTCAATGAAACAGATAGCCAGGGAATCATGGGAGTTGTAGTTCAGCGACATCTGGGGGGGCCGCAGGTTGGACAGCCTTGCATTAGAGGATGCTCGATGGCCTCTTGCAAAGCGTGAGGACATTGATCACATGACAAACTGACTCGTGTAGCAGTCGAAGCATGCTCCAATAGTTGTCAGGAAGACTGCCACTAGTGGAGTGTTTAGCCCTGCAATAAAAACCTTGCCATGTCTACAAAGCTGCACTGCACCCCACGGCCACCAGATGCCCAGCAATGCGGATGTATTTCTGTGCTTTGGGAGCTAGTCAACAGCTACTTCCTCTTCTGAGGGGCTATAATACAAGGTCTGTGTGGGCACTCCCTGCCATCTATTATACTATACTATATTTCTTCATATGTTTAAGGAAGTGTTTTTTTTTTTTAAGTGGACTTACCAACCATAAATAAACACTCCAGGCACCATAACCACTACAGCATGCTGTAGTGGTTAAGGTGTTGGGAGTTCCCCTGCGTGGCATGTTTTGACTCATGGGAGCTGTTCCATGCAGGATTTCAGTGGTCGGCGTGACTGATACCTGCTGAACCCCAGGTAAGGTGTCAAACCGTTGTCATGGGGTGCCATGGTGCTTTGAATTTTCTTTCAATATTTATTGCACAGAAAATAAAATATTAGAGTGCTATTAGTGGTTGCTTAGGGGTGTTCATTTAAAAAGAGCTTTCTATAGTATGGTTTTATGGCGTTAAAGGCTTTGTAGCTTGGAGTTTCCTGCCAGATACATTGTGTTGACAGCCAAATGCTTTTGCAGTTGATGTGTGTGACTTTGGTCATCCCTGCTCTTCCTTCAGTTAAAAAAATTACTTTTTTGTTTTTTTTTTCTGTCCAGGTGCACTATTGATTTTTTTTTGGTAACGCAATGATATTTTATAATATTTTACATTTTGGAAAACCTCTCTTGGTGACTTCAATGTAATGCCATCATGTTTACCTATTTTTTTTTTTTATTTTTTTTTTAAATTCTTTATTTTTATTGTGCAAAAGCTTGACAGACATGCATATTTTGCCACGGCAACAAGTACATGCTTTTCACATGGCATTATACTGTGGCATACAAAGGAACTGCACATTTTTATGTAACTAACAGATTAATACAGGTTGTGTCAGAGAATGGTATGGCTTTAAGCTTGATGAACAGTAGTGTAGGCTGACATTAACTCTGTCCTATGAAAACAAATGGTATAACATGCTAAACTCTGATTAACGTTTGCGTGTAGGAGCCGCTGGGTACTTATTTTCATACTATGTGGAGGTAAGATATTTTCATACAGGAGTAATTGCTGAGCATGGTGTTAGCTGGTTCTGAGCAGTAGGTGACATGCTAGTTTAGTTGACTGGCGTGTACGCATATTGTAGTTAAAATGAAAATGAAATAATAATTAAAACCCGGTGTTCACTGCCACTAGATGCAGTCCTGAGCTGGTTGCATTATCGGTGTGGCTGTTACAAGCTGAAAGTTAAACAGGAATAAGGAATTGTACCAGCAACACAACCCTGGGGCAGCATCTCCATCAGGGAGCGTATAGAAAAAGGATTGGCCCTTGGGGGTTATTGCCTGTCCCCATGCAGTAAATGGGGGTAAGCTTAACATAGGTGATTCTGCCTGGGACTGCTTAACCGGTGCCTGCTGACGGCAGGTTGGTATGTGTTAGCATAAAACAAGTGACACATTTAGCTTAATGTCTCTGCAGGGGATGTGCTGGATGTTTGGGCTAGAGCGTCCATTTTATCCGATGCCCCTTGCGTCTGTTGGGAACAATTTCGGTGCAGAGAGGGGCAAAGGTTAATAATAGCAGAACATTAGGTCTAGCCTGTTTGGCGAGCTCATGCTGCTTCTCCGCATGTGGGTCTGCAGGAGCCCTGTCCGTCTCGGGTGCAGTCCGCCCTGTTCAGCCGATGCCGGCTCTGGAGGCCTGTCTTGTGGGCCAAGGACAATGGTGTATGATGGTAGCAGTGGCCAGGTAAAAGCAATCTTGGGGTATTGCAAGATGCAGCTTTGTTGGATTCAGTCGCTGTCTCTTCTTACTGTTGCTGTGCAGGCTTACAATGATCCTACAGGTATTAAGTGTTCCTGACTGTGGCTTTGGGGCTCTCTTCATTAGTGTCTGGGCTCGGTGCTGTGAGATGAGCTTGCCTGCCTTTGGCTGTGCTGCTGTTCCATGGCTGCGTTGGGCAGGACATCTGTCCTCAGCTTGCTGTTTTAGCCGATGATATCGTTTCCGTGGTTTTCGCCATTTTGGCGGGATCAGGGTAGTGCGGGACGTCTGTCGGCTCGTGGGAGGCTTCCCCGGCCGTTCCCTGTTTCGTGCCTGTTCGCATTGGTCTAGTGCCCGTGTAGCCGTTGCTTGCCCTGCTCGGTTAGATAGCATGGCCCAGAAGCGGTCGAGTATGGCTTCCAGAGTGTCCGGTACCTCGGTCTTAGGGCCTTCTGGGATAGGCTGTGGCAGTGTTTGGCCTTCTGTTGCAGAGCCCTGTGCCGCTGCCATCTTGGATCCCTGCCTTCCCGCGTGGTGCGGACGTTTTGTAAGTCTCCCAGCAGCGTCCTCAAGGACCGGGATAACCCCCACCGGTCCACGGGGGGGGGGGGGGGGGGGAGGTGTATTGGGAGTGCCCCCTTGTCCACCAGAGAACCGGGAGAGCGGCCGTCTCTCCTCGGCTCCCACCCATGCAGGCCGCTGGCCACGGTTTGGTCTGCCTAGCCCCGGGGGCCCAAGTGTCGGGTATCCCCGGGCGCCTTGCAGCCTCCTCATCACGATCCTCGAGGGTAGCAGTCCGTATAATCGGGTGGTGGGGTGATATACCCCAAATCTGGGCTCCGGACTCAGGAGCTCTCGGCTTGCACGTCTATCTCGCTTGAGAGTCGGGCTCCCCCCCCATGTTTACCTATTTTGAAAAATAAATAAAAATTAATTCATCTTTTTTTAAAGTTTCCACCATAAATGTTTTTTAAAAATCCATGTTTTTCTAATGGAAAGCAAGGCATATAGTCACCAACAGCTCATTATTTTTCCCCTCTAACCTTTTAACTCTTTTCATACAGATTAAAAACTGGCTTTTTGCATGACAGTAGAAAATCCCCATCAAATATTTTAGTTTTTCGTCTCATGTGTCACATTGATTTATTGTGCGTTGAAATGATTTCATCACATCCAAAGTGACGCACACAGCATTTTCTGCGGCAAGACAGTGAAAAATGGGCCCAGAGGATAAGTAATGGTCTGGGGGGTAATTTGAATAAGTGATCTTGTGTTGTGTCTGCAATAATAGTATTCCAGCGTGGTGATATCCGCTGTCACAAAGACAAGGGATCTGGGCACACTGCATCAAGGACATATATCTGTTTGTTTATTTTGTGGCATTTAATTCTCTGTCCATATGTCCCACTTGACCTGACCTTGTCAACTGTAAGCTGCTCTTGGTTATGTGAAAATGCAATTGTTAGAGCTTTATTTTAATTTAGAGTAGAACACCCAGGGCTCTTTGCCAGGTCTGTTTTCAAGGGAAGGTCATATACAGAGGGGCTCCCATCATGCATTTCTCTCAAATGCAATCAAACCTCGGCCTGTAAAGATATTTTGTGTGTGTGTGTGTGTGTGTGTGTGTGTGTGTGTGTGTGTATGTGTATATATATAATCTCTATCTATATCTCTACTCTTAAAAGGACTTCAACAAAAAAATGTAAATGTAATAAAAAAAAAAAAATCATCCCCATGTATGTTTTTTATTTTTTTTTGTTTTTCACGTTTTATCGGGGTGGTGGATGTTCTATATATTTCTATCTATATTTTGCACCTGTGTCACTTTCACAGGTTTTTATTTTTTTTTATTTTTTTATGGGACACTGAAATTTTCCAAGTGGATCCCATAGTAAATCTTGTAAATGACATTCATTTTTATTATTATTTGATAAACTTTGCAATAGTGTAATGTTTTTATTTTTATTTTATTTTTTAAATTTAATCGCGTATTAAATCTCTGTTCTTATTTCTGTCAATACATTTTAATTTTTAACCCCTGAAATATTATTTGCACATAGCATTGTATGTTGCATTGGCCCCTCTGCAGAGCAGAGGACAGATTTCAACTCCTGCATTCACTAGATCGTCCGCAATACACATCTTGCATTTTCACCTCTGTTGTACTGCATTCTGAAGCCTTGCAGATGCTGATTAGCAAGACAGAACGTAGAGTTGTCCTTCAGATGCAAAGGTCAGCTAATGATCCTTGCACAGTAAGGGGTTGGATACAGGATGAAGTGCTGAATTTGAAATGAGAGGGTCAGGGCAGAGTGGCCAAGATCCATTTTTCTATATGTTGATTCATTAATAGTTGGGCCCTTCTCTTAAAGGGGTAAACACAAAGTGCGTATGTCTATATGTGATGGCTCAACGTTTCAGTCCGTAAGCTTCCTTCCAGGTCTGAAATTGACCACGACAAACTCTCTAGTGTGCAATATATAATTTTATTTGACATGTATGCTGTGTGTAAGTAAGGACCTCTGGGGTGCATTTCTGTGTGATGCCAGTGTGTGGTTTATGGGCACAATGTGTCAGTTTGTGTGTAAATGTAGTGGTGAGCACTTGTGGAGTGCTAGTGATTCAATGCACGCGTGTGAATACAGCGAGCTGCTTGTGTTGAAATGCAGAGATGCATTTGGCTGGAGTTTGGTGAGTGAAAATGTGGGGATGTGTGTGAATGCAAAAATGTGTTTGTCTGGAATGTTGAGTAAATGCAGGAAAATTCTTGTATTGTGTTTGTGTGAAGGAAGGGATGCCTAGAGTGTTCCTGTGTGTTTGAATGCAGTGTGTGATTTAAGTGTTCGCAGAAGCTATGCATACTCTGTACAGTACTAGATTTTGTGTTTGTTTGTTTTTTATGTATTGCATACGTTGCAAATGTTATGTGCCTATTAACATGCAATCTTTTATCCCCTAAACATCTCTCATTTATTTGACACCATAGTGCTGAGCTCTTCTTCAACTCACTGTATAAAATGAAAAGAGCTGTCTGAATCTCTAACTATAAAGATGTTGGTGTTTTTTGTTTTTTTGTTTTTTTTCTTCTTCTTTTGTTTCTTAACATGGGCGTTTGAATATCTCTGTTAGCAGTAGACATTAGATTGATACCTCCCCATCTTGCTGTATCCAGCATGACAGGTCCCTGCTGGGGGTGGACATTGCAGTATGGATAGTCTGAAAGCAAGTGCTTCAAGTAATGAATCTGAGCTCTCACCTAAAGCCCAGCGCGGACCTCTATAACTGCGCTGGAAGCATTTTATACCAATTAGCCCATGTGACCTTCCGTTCAAGGTACAGTTTAATAGCAGCCAAAATGACGTTCTCCTGCTGTGCCCAACTGCGTTGTAGCTTTTCCTGCCTATTAGTTGACTATTCCTAGGGACTTTGCTGTGAATCCTTTGTAAGAATAAAGCTGTGTACTTTTGTCAGTCTTTTTGCCCCCTTCTGCTCCGATCTGTTGGCATTGGCTAAATGTATCTCCCTTAGTATTTTCAGTTCATAAAATCGTCTACCTTCACATTTCACATAATGTGCCCCTAACTGGTAGAGATGCAGGATGTTGTCCTTCACCAATATAGTTTGTTAAAAGCTGAAAATTATTATTTATTATTTTTTTAAAAGAGAAAAAATCCTGTTTATACTTTTTATCGCACTTGTAATTCTGCTTGTGTTAAAGACTGGATTCTTTCATTCTTAAAGGGACACTATAAACACCAAAACAAGTTTTAGCTAATGAAGGAGTTTTGGTGTATAGGCCATGCCCCTGTCGTCTCACTGCTCTGTTCTGATCTATAGGAGTTCAAACAGTTTGTTTGGGAAGCCATAGTCACACCTCCTTGCATGTGACTTACACAGCCTCCCTACACAGTTTGTTTTAATTTAGAATTCATCTCCCGTTCTCATTAGACTGCTTGACTTGGCAGACTCCTGTTCAGTTGTCAGGGTTGCTGGTGTCTTACCTGGTTCCTGCGGCGTTCCCCCGGACACTGCATGCTCTCTCACCGCGTTGCGGGAGAACACCACTGCATTATTCGCAGATAGCCACTAGAGGGACTTCCTTTGCCTTTCATGGGGTTAACTCCGTGAAGGATATTTTAACCCCTTCCAGACCTGGGGGTCAGGGGAAGAACACACAATAACTTTAAGGCAGAGAGACACTACGGTGTTGGGAATATACTTTTGTATTCCAGAGGCTATAGTGTTCCCTTAAATTATTTGGTAAGCTTATCCAAAAAATAAAATCGAGGCCTAGATTGGAAAGTTGTGAAGAATATAATTTATCTTCAAGAAGGAAGGTAGAATCTTTTTAAATTCCTACAAGATATTAATTATAAATATCCAATTCATGTAATTGGTAGGGAAGATGGACACTGTTCTTTTACATATCTAAATATTTTAAACCAAAGGAAGAAATGTCACACCTTCAATGCACACCAAACAATTTGTCTTACTTCATTTCATTCCACCTTAATTACCGATGGACTGCCGTAGAGGCCGTGTAGCGGACTATATCCCACATCATCCTCATGCCACCTGGATCCTCTGGTTTGCCTGCCCCAATCTGAGAATTCTGTTGAACTTTGGGGAGCAAAATTTATATGCCCAGCTGTTCTAGAACTACACCTGCCACAATGCCCTGCTTGACCCAAGGTCGCAGATCTACACTTAGACTCACCTACATATTACTTATCCGTATAAAATAAAGATCAGATTTCAGCAATGTCCTCACATATTGCCGTTTCTGAATTTACATAATATTTCTTTCCATTTTGATGTAACGTTCCCCTCGCCCCCTCCACTCCCACTCAAACACACATATTCAGCTTACTTTGGCTACACAACCTCCCTCTCATCACGCTTTTAGAGAAGCAAGCACCGTGTGCCAGGATGATTGCGGTTGCGCTATTGCGACAGTTAGTACAGCTCGAATTTCAAAAGGGACCGAGGAGGGAGACCCGTTCTTGTCAAATAATTCCAGCAAGTTAGTCACAACACAGATGGAACCCATCCATCGGCAGACTTGATATTTTGTTTCTGAATCTTTTACACGCACAAATAATAGATTTTTTTTTTATTTTTTATTTTTTTTTGTCAGTTTTATTTAAGCCACCCAGATGGTTATAGGAAATAATTATACACTAAGTGTTTGGTATATATCTTATTTTACGGAAAATGTTAAGAATGTTGGTATATTGTGAAATAAATAATTAAATCTAATTTGAACAGGTTGCTGAGATACTGATTTATGTAACGGAGTTGAGTAATACCATTGGCACATTCTGTAAGGTTTAGTAATGTTTTATATAATCTTTTTATGTGAAATATCACAGACTATTTGCTATAGGAAATTTACTCATGCATGAAGACCTGCCTATTGGTGATAGTGGGCAATCAAAGATCGGGAATGAAAGCACAATAAAACAGGAACCATTTGAAAACGGTCTTCTGATTGGTTGAAGCCACCAGTCAAACCAATCATGTTTGACGTTAAATTGTGATTAGCGATTCAAACAGAAGCAAATAAGGAAATGTGCTGTAATATGGATCGATAATATAGGCAGATATTTATGAGAGATCCCCAGCTTTTTTAATTCAGAACAGTGGGGTTGTGGATAGGACTTTTCTGCCACTTCCTAGTCTCTGAGCCCTCTGCAGAAGCTGCAAATACTGAAGAATTAAATTTAAAGGACCACTCTAGGCACCCAGACCACTTCAGCTCAATGAAGTGGTCTGGGTGCCAGGTCCACCTAGTTCTAACCCTGCAGCTTAAAACATAGCAGTTTCAGAGAAAATGCTGTGTTTACACTGCAGGGTTAATCCAGCCTCTAGTGGCTGTCTCCCTGTCACACTTATTTGATGCTGGATGTCCTCACAGAGCCCAGTGTCAAAAAAGATCCCAATAGGAAAGCATTTAGTAATGATTTCCTATGGGCATGCGCATTCGACTCCACTCGGAAGCTGACGTCGATGGAAGAGGAGAGGTCACCAGTGCCAAGGGAGCCCGGCGCTGGATTAAGGTAAGCAAGTAAATGGTTAACCACTTATTCGCTGCAGAACGGGGGTGGTGACTAGGGCTCTCTAGCGTTAGGAATACATATTTATATTCCTAAAGCTATAGTGTTCCTTGAAGGACAAAATTTAAAAGTTTGTGATTACACATACTAACTTTTAAAAACACGTATTTAAGTTTAAAGACCGATAATTGCGATTTTTGTTGCTGTGAAGCTCTGTTTATCACTCGGACACACAAGCTTTTGTAGAAAAGAGAAAACTGGGGTTCCAATATGGAGACTGTGGGGTAAATGGGAAAAAACGTATATATTGCAGCAAGCTTTGGTTTATGTGTCCTCTTTAAAGTGAGAACAATATAATTTTATGACAATCTTTACATGGCATTTTTTTCTTCCTAAACATTGTAGCCCCCCTTTTTATTAAGCACCACTTAATGTTGAGGTCTTAAATAACCACTTGGGATTTCAAAGCTTTATTCAAAGTAAAAGCAATTAATTCAGACCTGACCTTAGGATCAGCAGTTAGTTGACCCAGAATGGTTTGCAGTAGTCACATTTATAATGTCCCCAGAGATGGCAGCCAAAGGCACTTGCTAGAGCCCCACCACCCCCCTTCCTTCTCTCTAGTACAGATCTTGTACTTGAGTCTTAGCACTATATCTGCTTTTGCTGCGTCAGCCACAAGATGAGGCCAGTGGAAGCCTACGCAGTAAATGCAAAAAGCTTTTATTTATTTAAGACGACAGAGTGATTTTGGCACAGAAACAAAACCTAACCGCTAAAGGTACTTGCTCCCATTGGGACTTTCGGCAAAAGCAAAATCTCATAAAATATGTTCACTGTCAGGATAGGGTTCAAAACCTTCTTGATCCATTCTCTCTCGGAGTGGGTCATTTTTAGATCCCAGAGGAGACTTCTTCCATGAAGCCGTAGATGGCGAGACCGTGACTGCTGCCATTTCTTTCACTCCAGCTAACTACAGAAGCACTATTTGACCGTGGAGATTCCTTGAAAGAGTACACTGAGAGTTGTCTGATCTTAACCACGATGCAGAGATTTCAGCCAAGTGGTTGTTGACATGTATGGGTAAAAGTCTTCAATCTTTATATATTTTTTTCTAATTGAAGCTGGGATTTATCCAGTCAATGATCTGAGCAGGGTTGACACTGTCTTGCACATTGGTTCGATTCATTCAATGAATCTCTGCACCAGTCCGAACAGTCTGCTTTCTAGTTAAAGCACCTACTTTCTTGCGTGGGCATTCCGAAATCTCACGGGAAATGAGATGTACCGAAGATTAGACGGTCTTACAGAGGGCACATGTGCTGGACATAAAGCCTAATCCTAAAATATGTGCATCGATTTAGGCAGGGGTGGTGGGGGGAGAGAGAAACCCACATTCGCCGGTGGAAGCATTAACTAGTTCATTGTAAAGAAACAGTTTGTAGATTGTTAAACATGTCTCTCTGAATTAGAACAATTACTTGTTGCCTTACAACATGATATCCAGTTGTGAACGCATAGAGCAAAGAGTCGTATTCAGGAATTATGACCAGCAGGGTGTCATTCACATCTCCTTGACAAATTGCTGACGGCGTATAAAGATTACATTTACCTCCTAGGGAGGGTGTGCGAATTCACTCTTCTAGATTTCACAACTCTGCTGTTGATGTCTGTACAAGCAAAGGTTTTCCTCATATGTAAGACGGCACCTGTGCAATAACTTGGTACTTGTCCCGCATTAGTGTTACTGTTCTACCTGGACGTCTGCATTCACGGGGAGAGCATCTAAACGTGTATCTGTAAAGGTGCTTAGTGCTCCCTGCACTGAATAGACAGGGTTGGTCTAGTGTACCGGGGGGCACTGATATATCGATTCTGCCAATTATAGGGTACACTCCATTACACCGTGTATAAAGACTTGAGAGAATATGGATTGTACACAAGTCTACCATGGACAGAATTCTCTATCTTGTATAGATATAGGTGTAAAAGTTTCTCTAAATTAACAGAGCTAAAAATACAATGCTTTTTTTTTCTTTCCTGCAGACTGCATTGGCTTTTCTCTTGGTGCATGCTTTTTAAGTGCCCTATCTGATTTAGAAAATCTTTCTCTGAGGCTGTGGAAATATTGACGGCCTTAATTCTGAATGTCATAACGTGTCCTTTCTTCTAGAGAAAGCTTAAGGCTTCAATGAATACAGCAGTGTTCAGATGAAGGGGGCCATATCTAGAATAATGCAGGGCAATATGTGGGCAGGTCATGCTGAACTCTAACTCCCATGAAGCACAGCCAAATCTTTTTTTTGGTTGATTAATGTAATGGATATTTTGGGGGAGGCCTTTGCTGAATGTGCCTGCATTATAATCCCTTAAATGGGTGACACACTGGATTGTAGCTTACCATAGTGTGAAAGGCAAGAAGAGTTTTACTGAAGTTGGCACTGCAGCTGACATTCTCAGCCAATGAATGGCTATAAAATAAAGATCAAATTGATATTGCTAATGTGGAAGTGGAACTTCCTCATTAGCAATAGTTGAATAGGGACTTCATTTGGCTCAGAGCCCTAGAGGCTGCACCATAACCACTATTTTGACATGTAATGTTCCTGATACCTAAACAGTTACTTAAATGTATTTTATTGTGGCTTTAATTGTGTTTTATCTTCATTTTTTTTCCCCCAAGTTAGAAAATAATGTTCAGACGATATAGGTATTAAATAAAAAAAGATTCAAATATGTTTACCTTCAAAATTCCTGAAGACAATCTGCATCCAGGGTTTCTAGGGTCACTTCGTTTCTAGGAAGAACAATCTCAGAACAGGAAGAGGCTCGATCAGTCAGGAACCACTCACTCTGGTCTATGGTGCCAGATCTTATCCAATAAACTCTGTCCAACAGTAATGTAAGAGAGAGCACTCACTTTTTTTTCCTTAAGGGTGCATGGACTCTGGTTGCTCCCTCCCAGATAAATGTAAAATAATAAGCAAAAAAGATGGCCAGCACTTCTTATTATGAAAAGATGATATCCATTTATTGGCAAATCAGTACATTTTGTCTGTGTCTCTCTATCAAAGAACAGGGGTTTATGTGATAAAAATGATATCCTCCCACCCCCCACCATACCGCAGCTGCTGTCTGTTTATACACACACCGGTTTGTGAACTGAACTGGTCTTGATACCGGAGAAACTGACGGAAGCGAAGCAGAGAGAGATGGACACAGGTTTCTTCAGGAAGGAAGAGATTCTTTATTGGATCACCGATCGGGACTCAGAGGGACTAACGTCACCAAAATACAGCAAGTTCTGAGCCCCGGACAATAGTGCAGGCTCCTTATATAGGCACATAACTCCTCCCATATTAAGCTCCACCCGCACAGTCTCTTAACCAATCAACACAAATAAGAATTAACTTCCTGTTTGACCGCATGGCTTGTCCAGCACAATGGAGGAGGGGGAATACTACATCCTGTATTCTTGCACATGCTCCGTACACTACTGATCGTATCTTGCCTCGTGCAACCAACTGATCGATACGTCAGCATATGCACGTACACATGCCACGTGGTAATCTCTGCCTACTAAATTTATTTTTACCGAGATTCCACCACATTCCCCCCTTTGATGCCTCTTGATATTTCACAATTACTTGAGGCATCACTTAACCTTGGTTTGCATACACCGCAAGTTACCATGAACCAGACCAGACTTATCTTATGATGTGAATCTTCAACACTCATCTTCCTGCATTGGTTCTCCCTGATCTAGAGCCTTATACTTATAAATCGCCATTATCTGTGCAGCAGCCTTCCTCTCTGCTATATTTTCTATCAGGCTTTGCACAGACCTAACTACTAAGGGTATAAGACACGGCAGGAGTAGGCACAACATTAAAATCAGTAGGACTCCACCTACCACTGCCTTAAGCCCTCCAAACCACTCATACCAGCTACCAAACCAACTACTTGGATTATACCCTTTCCATACCTGAGTAGGCACATGCGCTAGTTTAACCATATGGCTAGTAAGCTCAGCTATTGCTTGCCCGTCGTCATCTATTTGAAGACAGCAATTGCTCAGGTTAAACTTCCCACATACACCTCCCTCTACTGCCAAAAGATAATCCAAGGCTAATCTATTCTGGTAGACTGCTGTCCTCATCCTGGTGTTATGCTTCGCTAGAAGATTGAGCGCTTGTGATGTCTCGTTAGTAATAATCTCAACCACCGCCTGTAATCTTATAATACGGTTGAGCATATAAATAGGGGTTCTATAACCAAAGGTACCATCCTCAGCCCACGTGGCTGGCCCATAATAATCTATGATACGCTGGGGAGGCCATTCATTATCTTCCCAGGTGCCTATCTCTATGGGTCCCCTTTTCTTCCTATGATTCACATCATACACTTTAACACCTAAAGTCTCACCTGTTTCAATCGGTAACAAGAAGAAGGATGGTTTGAGCATACCCAACACACATGCCCCTTCCCAGTCCTGTGGCAACTCCGAATAGGCTTTCTTACCACAGATCCAGTACAAATTTGCTGGGGCTCTCCAGGTAGATGTGATGGATAAATCAAACCACACATCCTTTAAATTGGCGTATCTAGCAAACGGGTTAGATGGTTCTGAGACATTTGAAGCCGACCACCAAGTTGTATTCTTTGTATCATCATCATAAGCTTTTTGCCCTAGACAAGTTAATTCTCCTACAGAAGTATTATACAGTATTCCTTTCCTTGCTATGCAAACATAACCTATGATGGAGGTCTTTAATCTCCACTCAGATTTACCTCTAACACTCATATGATAATCGGCTTGTGTAGATATTAGTTGGTCAACTGCCTCAGAACCGGACATTACCTCCTTTGCTTCCCAAGGCCATTGGTCTCCCATGTTAGTACCTCCACACACATAGCAGTTGGTAACATTAAGACTACCGGCAATACTTTCAGCTAAGTCAATGAACAGGTTTTTAGCATTATGGGGGATCTTATTATCTATACTCATCTCTTCATAAAAGGAATGGTATACTTGATGAGTTTGGGAGG
Source organism: Pelobates fuscus (assembly GCF_036172605.1). Lineage (NCBI taxonomy): Eukaryota > Metazoa > Chordata > Amphibia > Anura > Pelobatidae > Pelobates > Pelobates fuscus. The sequence continues at coordinate 135,111,192 of NC_086325.1, read as the reverse complement.
ATACCGTATCAGTCTCTATCCCTATAAACAATACTGTCCCAGGATCTAAACCCGTCCCGTATATCTGAAACCCAAATAAATTGCCATATTTGTCTAAGAACTTATCGGGGTTATTTATAAGTATATGGATGGGATTACATTCCATAGACTTACAATATGGGCTAGTCGGCAACTTAGTCACTATCATGTCTTTGTCTACTGTCTGTCCCCAAGTCGCCCACCCCACACAAGACCAATATGGGCAAAAGTTATAGTCTTTATTTGGGCATCTAGGACTCACATATTTATTTTTACTACTGGGACAAATATATTTATCATTAGACCCATACGTCCTCTCCCATCTAAGATCCCCACATACATTCCACGGCTTTCTACCACTCGATATCGCTTTACACGCATCAAATAGCAGAACACCCGAAGAATGTACGGATTCTAACACCGTCTTATTGATTAGGGTCCCCTGAGGATCTCCATTCCTGAGAGTCAACCAAATTGTACGAGGTTGATACTCCGGACTGAAGCACTTAGGTTCTCCTACTCCTAAATGGCACACACTATAGTCTATATTTAAGTATCTACATCTCGATACATCTCCTTTACACTCGTATTGTGAATGCCAAATTAGGGTTTGGGAAATATGGTTACCTGTTCTCGTAGTCTTAATGCATACCTCACAGCTAGGAGTGTCGGTACCTCTACCTTCCTGAATATAAAAACACACATAAATAAACACTATCAAAAACACATCTTTCGCCGTCATCCTCAGTCTTCGTCCGTGCGAAGGCACCTCAGCTTCCAGGATGTAAGGGCTGCAGGGAATGGAGTTCTGCTCGTCTTCACAGGAGTCCCTTCGAGACTTTCCCTGGCTTATAAACTATACGTCGGTGGGCGGACAGGCTTTATTATGGCCTTCTCACTCACGCACCAAATCCCAAAAATAATAAAATTTGTAATCCACAATAGTTCCTCGTTACTCCGACTGAGTAGTGCGTTTTAACCGGATCTTGCAGGGATTCTCTGGATCTGCTGTAACTTGCCAAGAATCGACTGCTGCTGGTTTAACCCTGGAGTGATGTATCCACGGAGTCACTTCGGCTACTTTTATCGCTGTAGGGGTAGACAAAAGAACAACATAAGGACCTCTCCACTTGGGCCCTAACGGTACATTATTCCACTCTTTAATCCACACTTGATCTCCTGGATGATAACTATGAACAGGGGGATAAATATTCACAGGTAATCTATCTTGTACCCATTTCTGTACCTCCTCCATAGTCTTACCCAACTCTACAACCTGCTGCCGGGTAATTCCTTCTCCCAACTGACTCAAATCCCCCCTTAAGTTACCAAGTACGGGAGGTGGTCGCCCATACATGATTTCAAAAGGAGAGAGGCCCATCCTTCTGGTAGGGGTACTGCGGATTCGCAATAGAGCTATGGGTAAGAGAACGTTCCACTTAAGTTGGGTTTCCTGACACATTTTAGCCAACTGGTTCTTAATAGTTCTATTCATTCTCTCTACCTTACCAGAACTCTGGGGTCTATATGCAGTATGAAGCCTCCACTTTATACCAAGCATATGAGTCAGTTGTTGTAGGCACTGGTGAACAAAAGCTGGACCATTGTCCGATCCTATAGAACAGGGTAGTCCATATCGGGGTATTATTTCTCGTAGCAGGAATCTCACAACTTCTCCTGCTTTCTCTGTACGAGTAGGACATGCTTCTACCCAGCCTGAATAGGTGCACACAATTACCAACAGGTAACGATGTCCACCCGATTTAGGCATCACTGTAAAGTCTATTTGTAGATCGGACATGGGGAGTCCCCCCATAAACTGGACTCCTGGTGGCTTTACTGGTCCTTGTCTTGCATTATTTTTAGCACACGTTACACATCTTCGTACAATGGCCTGAGTCAAGTTGGACAATCTTGGTATGTAGAAATGTTTTCTAAGAGATTCTTCAGTGCTGTCTCTCCCAGAATGTGTCCCGTTATGATAATTTTGGACAATTTCTACCGCTAGTGATGCTGGTATGACTATTCTTCCATCTTCTAGCTGATACCACTTGTTCTCCAAATACTTTCCTGGTTCAGTCTTTAACCACTCCTCTTCTTGAGCTGTATAAACTGGAGTCCATTGGGACAGTGGAGTTGGTATAAGAGCAGCTATATGCCCCACATACTCCTGTCTTCCTGATTCAGCAGCACGCTTAGCTGCACTATCTGCCATCCGATTTCCCTTGGTTACATCACCATCTCCTCTCAGATGCGCTCGACAATGTATGATACCGACTTCTTTCGGCTCCCACACTGCTTCCAATAGTTGTAGGATTTCAGCTGCGTATTTGATTTCTTTGCCTTCTGAATTCAGTAGTCCTCTTTCTTTATACAAAGCTCCGTGGGCATGAGTGGTTAAAAACGCATACTTAGAGTCCGTATAGATATTCACTCTTAAACCTTCAGCCAATTGTAACGCTCGTGTTAGTGCTATTAATTCTGCCTTTTGTGCTGATGTTCCTTTCGCCAGTGGCCGAGCTTCTATCACCTTGTCTATTGTTGTTACTGCATATCCTGCATAGCGGATCCCTTCTTTCACATAACTACTGCCATCGGTATAATATTGAACATCGGGGTTCTGGATGGGAAAATCACAAAGATCTGGTCTACTTGAGAATACTTCATCCATTACTTCCAAACAATCATGTTGACTTTCAGTAGGTTGTGGCAAAAGGGTAGCTGGATTTAAGGTGTTTACAGTCTCTAAATGCACTCTTGGGTTTTCACACAACATTGCTTGATACTTGGTCATACGGCTGTTACTAAACCAATGATTTCCTTTGTAATCCAACAACGTCTGTACTGCATGTGGGACTCGTACATAAAGTTCTTGACCCAGAGTGAGTTTATCGGCTTCAGCTACTAGCAGGGCGGCTGCCGCTACGGCTCTTAGACAAGGTGGAAGTCCGCTGGCCACTGCATCCAATTGCTTAGACATATAGGCAACAGGTCTTTGCCATGATCCCAAGTACTGTGTCAATACTCCCACAGCCATTCTTCTTTGCTCATGTACATATAAGTAGAATGGTCGTGTGTGATCAGGTAGACCTAATGCTGGGGCACTCATCAAAGCCTTCTTCACATCTTCAAATGCCGTTTGCTGTTCTTGGGTCCATAAGAAGGGGTCGTGCTCTGTACCTTTGATAGCTGCGTACAGAGGTTTTGCCAGTATCGCATAGCTGGGAATCCATATCCTACAGAAGCCTGCTGCCCCCAAGAATTCTCGCACTTGTCTTCTATTCTTGGGTATTGGTATTTGGCAGACAGCTTCTTTTCTCTCTGGCCCCATAATTCTTTGACCTTCAGAGAAATGGAATCCCAGATATTTGACAGTTGGCAAACACAACTGAGCCTTCTTTCTAGACACCTTGTATCCTGCCTTCCAGAGAATGTGTAGTAGATCGTGCGTTGCTTGCTGACAGATCTCTTTTGTAACTGCTGCTATCAACAAGTCATCTACATATTGTAACAATACACACTCTCCTGGGATGGACTCGAAATCCAGTAGATCTTGACTTAGGGCTGAACCAAATAGGGTAGGTGAATTTTTAAACCCTTGGGGCAGTCTTGTCCAAGTCATCTGGCGTTTTGAGCCCGTTACAGCGTTCTCCCATTGGAAAGCGAAAATACATTGACTTTCTGCGGCAATTCGGAGGCAAAAGAAGGCATCTTTGAGATCTAAGACTGTGAAGTAAGTAGCCCCGCCCGGAATTAAAGCAAGCAGGTTATATGGATTGGGTACAACTGGATGTATACTAACAACCGCATCATTGACTGCTCTCAAGTCCTGCACAGGTCGATACTCATCTGTACCGGGCTTTTGAACAGGCAGCAATGGGGTGTTCCAGGGGGAAGTACAGAATTTTAGGATACCATACCGTATGAACTTATCCAGATAGGATTGGATGTTCTTCTTAGCCTTCTGCGGGATGTGGTATTGTCTTAGGCTCACTGGATAAACCCCAAGTTTTAGTTCAATTTTTATAGGTGGAATATTGCGGGCCAGTCCTGGTGGGTTGTTCTCTGCCCAAACTCCTGGTATGTTAAATAATGTCTCATCACTCCTAGGGTTTTGGCTAGTCAACACTGTATAAAGTCGCCACTCTTCTTCCTTTGGTACGGATAATGTCATGATACCTGAAGGTCCATTAAACTTTAAAGATGTTGTTCCATTTGGTAGGAACGTAATCTGCGCTTGTAATTTTGATAGCATATCACGTCCCAGCAATTGGACTGGACATTCAGGCATATAGAGGAATTGATGTTTTACTACGTGGCCTCCCAATGTACAGAGTCGACTTTTAAGAACCGGTTTTTCAGCACTTCTTCCAGTTGCTCCTATCACAGTAATAGTCCTTCCAGATGGAGGAGCAACTAGATTAGTCACCACTGAATGTTCAGCACCAGTGTCGATCATGAACGCACTCCTTTTTCCCCCTATTGATACATCGACCATAGGCTCCGCTCGACCAAGGGGGATGGAGCCCGGTCGGTATCAATAGTCCTCCATGACCGTGTCAGCCAATCCTACGAAGTCCCTACCTTCTCTATCGCGGGACCTTTGCGCTGCTGGAATATACCTGTCTTCCCTAACACTTCCTCTGTTCCCATTACTCCCTCTATTACCATTACTCCCTCCGGGGCCTCCTCTACCTCTCGCTCTGCCTCTAAAGTTTCCGTAGCCTGCCCTGGGTAGGTCTCTCTCGTACTGCTCTCTTTGCGGACATTCGTTCCTCCAATGCCCTTCTTCCTTGCAATACGCGCACTGATTCCTACTCAAAGGCTCCCTACTCCATCTACTATCGCCTCTATCTGGGCCCCGTCTATCTACACCTGCGATCGCTACCGCTAGCATATCAGCCTTTTTACGCATCTTGCGCTCTTCCTCTTTCTTACTTTCTGTTTCCCTATTCATATAAACTTTATTCGCTACCTCCATTAGTTGGGTGATTGACATACCTGCAAACCCTTCTAACTTTTGTAGCTTGCGCTTAATATCTCCGTAAGCTTGGCTGACAAAGGCGGAGTTCACCATTCGGGAATTATCTGCGTCTTCCGGATTAAAGGGGGTATACAAGCGGTATGCCTCCAATAATCGGTCATAAAAGACACTGGGCGCTTCATCGCTTTTCTGAATCACCTCAACTGTCTTCGACATGTTAATAGCTTTCTTTCCTCTGCTTTCATGCCAGCAATTATAGCGTCTCTATAGGCTCTGAGTTGGACCATATCAGCACCATTTACGTTCCAATCGGGATCGGTGTTGGGATAATGTGTTGCGGCCCATGCTGCTGGATTAGCTTGGTTCAAAGCACGGGCTCTATCCTCTAGTGCTTTAATGGCTGCTTGGTTAATTCTTGTCCTTTCCTCATTGTTAAACAAAGTCATTAATAACTGCTGGCAATCAGCCCATGTCGGGTTATGTGTCTGTACTATTGAGGTGAACAGATCAGTCATAGCTTGTGGTTTCTCAGTATACGAGGAATTGTGGGTCTTCCAATTTAAAAGATCGGTTGTCGTGAATGGGACATATACAAAGACTGGGTCAGCATGTGCCATTTGGCCTGCGGCATCGATATAGGCTGACCCAGGATTCAGACGAAGAGGCATCTGATAGTGTCTTAATTGTTGGGCACCGGTCAACTGTCGGGTCTGTATGGGGCTACGTGGAGGGGCGTCAGTCATAGGTTCCAGTCGGGGAGAAATAGGGTATGGGGATATGGGAGCTTGGTTTTGGGAAAAGGTTGTAAATAAAACACTTCGAGCCGAGCTAGATGAAGCTTGACCGGAAGTCTGAAGTGGCGCCAAATCAGGATATTCGTTTTTAATGGGGGTTGGTTCTGATTCCGGAAGGGGAGATTTAGTACGAGGGGGGGGTGGATCCTGTACTGGAGGAGGAAGCGGAAGTGGATGAGGGTAATGAGGGGAGGGTTGCAGGACTTCCTGCGTTTGCGTCACTTCCTCTTAACGGAAAGTAAGGGGGCGGCAAAGGGATCTCGGACTCAGGGGGCGTGTCCAAAATGGGCCTAACACCAGTCCTAGTGGACGAACAAGTCCTAGCTACCATGAGGCGACACTGCTCCTCGTGGCATGTCCGGAGCCATTTTGGCGAGTCATTTACGGCCTGTCTCCAACAATCAATATAAGGAAACTGGCCGTAAAGTTCAGGCCTACCTGATACAGCCACGTGTAAGCGCTGTACCAGAGTTGGATCCAAACTGCCACGTGGCGGCCATCCCGCAACCAAAGTAGGCCACTCCCTAGTACACAAAGTGACCAAACGTACAGGAGACATTTTAACCCCAAAATCACAAGTTTTGAATCCCTTTTTAAAATTCTTCACCATACAACCTAAGGGATCCGGAATCGTTGACTGCGACGCACCCATACTTAACAATGGAACGTCGTCGACAACGAATACTATGCACGCGTACTATTCAACAGTCACACCCGTTTCCTCTGGCAACAGCACCACGTGGTACGGTTACCAAGTGAAACGTACACAATAACAATAAACACTCAGGGAATTCCCGTACACACACAGCTGCTACACCAGTCACTATATAATCAATATTATGCCCTTTGGCGTAACTATACAGTCACCCACGCTATAATTCTCTATATACGAATTACCCGTCTATAACACACCCCAGTAACATCGTCTTTTACAAATAGCGGTTACAGTACGGTTAGCATAGGTCAAAGCACAAGTTAAGGTCACAATACAATTATTAGTAGTTATGGTGTTAAACATGCAATGGACGACAATGATTAGTACTTATATACAGTGTCAGTAAATATACAGGGTTATGGTACCGTGCACTATAATACAGCAACACACTATTAACACTCTCGCTAGACGGCTGAGCTCGCGCTATCTAACAAGATATACACTTTACTAAACAATCGTTAACACATTTACAATTCCCAACTAAACTATTGGCCAGTACCTTGAATGGACTACCTAAAACTATATACACCCGTTTTGGTTAGCCACACTGCCCAATCACCACATATATAGCGAGCTAGAGAACCGAATTTACACAGGCGCCTCTTAGTCGCACTATCAAAAGTCTAGTGGGTTCCAAATTTACACGCCTTGTCACTTAGCCAAGATAGGTTGAGAGCTAGCGAACCGAATTTACACAGGCGCCGCTTAGTCTCCCGGTCCCTCCGACCTAGCGAACGTAATATACACCCTAGAACGCTAGTCTAGACAAGACACCGGTGTCCGGCTAGGGCTATTTACACCAGGACCCCGCCTGACTAACAAAATCAAACGGTCTGACTAAAGAGCGTTCGATCGAGCGGTGCGCCTTCGCTCCTTCCCTCCGACAGAGGGGGCAGATACACAGATTCAAACCCCTTTGGGCCTACCGCACAATCGGTATACCCCTAGTGGGTCCTGCCGTCTAAAACAGCAGTTGTCTTACCTCCTCGTTCCTGAACCTGAGTTCACACTCATCGACGGGGACACCCCAGCACTTCTTACGTAGAGGCCGATGATCTCCTGGACAACAGACCAGTTGCGCCGAGACGAAGGGAGGTCCACGCAGAAGTTCAGGGGTGCAGCCGTAGAGAACGTGGGCAAAGATAGACCGTCTCACGCCTCTGCCTCTCAGCTACCGTTGAACGATGAGCTTCCCGGCCAATGCACCAAATGATACCGGAGAAACTGACGGAAGCGAAGCACAGAGAGATGGACACAGGTTTCTTCAGGAAGGAAGAGATTCTTTATTGGATCACCGATCGGGACTCAGAGGGACTAACGTCACCAAAATACAGCAAGTTCTGAGCCCCGGACAATAGTGCAGGCTCCTTATATAGGCACATAACTCCTCCCATATTAAGCTCCACCCGCACAGTCTCTTAACCAATCAACACAAATAAGAATTAACTTCCTGTTTGACCGCATGGCTTGTCCAGCACAATGGAGGAGGGGGAATACTACATCCTGTATTCTTGCACATGCTCCGTACACTACTGATCGTATCTTGCCTCGTGCAACCAACTGATCGATACGTCAGCATATACATGTACACATGCCACGTGGTAATCTCGGCCTACTAAATTTATTTTTACCGAGATTCCACCACAGTCTGTGTATTGTGATCTGCTGCTCCACTCTCTCTGGTGGAGAAATAATAGCTTCTTCATATTTTATTTGGTGTTTAGATGTCACAACCACAACTTGGACAACACTAGCATCTCAAAGGTGGAACTGAAACCGGGGGGAGAGGGGCTTTTAAAATTCACTGCAGTTATACGTCACTCTGAGAACTGTGAGTTTTTGCAGGTTACTCTCTGCAACACAATGTTTACACTGATCAGCCACAGCATTAAAACCACCTGCCTAATGTGTAGGTCCTGTTCATGGTGCCAAAACAGCTCTTATGTGTCAAGGCATGGACTCCATAAGACATTTGAATGTGTCCTATGGTATCTGGCACTAAGACATTATCAGTAGATCCTTTAAGTCCTGCAAGTTGTGAGGTAGGGCCTCCATGGGTTGGATTTGTTGTTCCGTCACATCCCACAGATGCTCAATTGGATTGAGATGTGGGAACTTTGGAGGCCAAGGTAACACTTTGAATTCTATCATGTTCCTTAAACCATTCCTGAGCAATTTATGCTGTGTGGCAGGGTGCATTAATCTGCTGATAGAGGCCACTGCCATCAGGGAATTCCATTGCCATGAAGTGGTGTTTGTGGTCTGCAACAAACTCTAGGTAGGTGGTATGTGCCAAAAAAACATCAATATGAGTGCCAGGACCCAGGGTTTCCTTGAAAAACATTGGCCAGAGCATAACACTGCCCCCGCTGGCCTGCATTCTTTCCATAGTGCATCCTGCTGCCATCTCTTCCCCAGGTAAGTCTGGACATTGTCAAAGTCACTCAGATCTTTCCACTTGCCCATTTTTCCTGCTTTTAACACATGGAATTAAAAAAAAATATATTGATCTGAGGCGCTTTCCCTTTCAGAAATTTATATATAGGATATTATATCTTTAATCTTTATATAACTTGTGCCGCTGATTATCTTGCTTGCCACTTCAGTGGCAGGACCTGTGCATGAGTGAAGAGCAAACAAGCAAGAGTCACCATTTCTGTTGAGGGAAGAATTTTACTAGATCTACATTGGCTAATCATGCAAGCTAAAATACAGCCAAAGACTTAAAATAATGACTTTCCGGCTACAGCAAGCGAGAGGCTCGAGCTGCATCCAAGGGGCAAGTGATAGCCACACAGGTAGCTGGAATTGGAAGCTTTGACAGGACTGTCGCTGAGCTTGCCTTTTGATAGAGCGCCTGAATTTTAGAGAGTTCCTATTTCGAAGAAATAGATTTCCCATGCTGTGATCAAACCAAGTGGGTGATCAGATATTAATTGGGACCAGGCACAGACCGAGTGCAAGTGAACTACAATAAGGAGAGAGCTCCACATAGGGTGTCTTTGGTGGAGGCATTATTACACCATTTTAGCTCTCATCTCTTTAGATTGCTATTTGAATTGCAACCCCTGGAGTGCTGGAAGATTCCGAAGGGGTCACTATATTTATGGTGTGGACTGTACGACCTTGGGATAATTAAAAGGAGTACTGCATATACAGTCAGGTCCATAAATATTGGGACATCGACACAATTCTAATCCCTTGAAAAGTGGGAGGCACATATACAAACTGTTGTAATTCCTACATCGTTCACCTGATTTGGATGTAAATACCCTCAAATTAAAGCTGAAAGTCTGCAGTTTAAGCACATCTTGTTAATTTAATTTCAAATCCATTGTGGTGGTGTATAGAGCCAAAATGATTAGAATTGTGTCGATGTCCTAATATTTATGGACCTGACTGTTCATCAGGACAATATCTTTATTTGCATGAACTTTCTGTTGAATTATTTTTTAAAAACATTTTTTACATATTTTTTTCAAAAAGGTTTTATTAATACTTTGCTCTCTAATTTGAGAGTCTGTTCCAAGTTTGTGTGCTAACTCACTGTTTTAAACACAGTACCATGCTTTGTAATGTATCTCACCTCTTGACAGGTGCCTTTGTAACAATATAATCAACGCTATTCTCTTCACATGTCAGTGGTTTTAAATTTGTGGTTGATCAGTGTACATTAATTCTAAGTTGTTGTGGTAGTTAGAATGACCATTTAATGCCTTCCTTCTACCTTATTAAGAAACGCCCTAAATGTCCATATTGTATTACCCTTTGAAAGCTCATTTTGTAGCATGTGTGTAGAATTACCCAGAGTTCCCGTCTGTACAGTTGTTCTTCTACAGACTGCTGTTCAGCTTTAACACCGAGCTCTGCTATACTGACAGATGGTGCAGTTTCAAATTAAAACTATTTTTTGCACAGACGCCAACCGTTGCCAACATTAAACACCCTTTTAAAAGATTCCTTTTTTTGGACAAAGCTCATTATCATGGGTATTTAAAGCAAAGTTGTTTTTTAATGTTTGCAGGTAATTTACATTTGTAAGCCAACTGATGTTGCGTGTGTTCTCTGCATGGATTTTGAGTGGTTAGAAAGAAGTGGTGTTGATTCTTTGATAGAGATCTTTCATACGGAGTAGGCTTGAGTCCCATGTGAATTCACATCGTTAATATTTTATTTCAATTATACACTATTTTTAGGACTGCTGTATTATCTCACAATTTTTAATCCACGAAAACTGGAGAAGACCATGTTTTAGAGTTAGTGTAGAACGATCAAACAATAACTATATATACATATATATATATTTTTTTCTGCCAACACATTCAGTGAGGTGTAGTGAAATTTACATACATGCACATTTGATGCCTATAGTATTCCCTTAAAGTGACAGATTTGTTTCAATGGATAACTGCTCCTAAATCAGCAGATATATAATTTATCATAAAAATGCATTTGTATAAATAGTTGTTGTAGAAGCTGTTAAGTTAGAGCTTTATTCTTCCCCAGCGTGCCAGTGCTGCCATGATACAGTGATTATAGTTCCTCCGGCCCTCTCCCTCGGCTTGATTGTCACTTCTTCAACCCTTCCACAACCAGAGCCAATATCCTGGTAGTGCATTGGTGTCACAAGATAGTTGCATCTGCCCCCTGGTTCCTATACTCATAGGAAGCATGAGTTGGGTTTTCTAGAGGAGTAATCACTCTAACTACAGTGCATACACTGCAGGTTTTGTGGCAAAAGATCTTATTATGGAAGGATCCTACTACTCTTCCCTGTCACTCAATTTTTGACATGGACCTCTCTACCTAGTGACAGAGGAAAGATGGAAAGCTCAAATTTTATGTGAAAATATCATATAGAAGTTCTTTCACAGCGCCTTGTTCAGTTTGACTATGTTGGCCGACACTTAGCAATTCTCTTCTGATTTCTCACCAGATGTTCAATCCAATTGCTATTTTTATGTTTTATATAGTTTATCATTTTGAGCATGGAAATTATACTTTAATGTATTTTATATTTAAAAAAAACAAAAAACTGTTTCACTTTAATTCTTTGACCAATTTTACCAATCATGGCTGTACTCATCCCCCTTAATCTGCTTGAACCTTACCATAAATTCTGGTTACATACCGGCACCTTTTCGGGCATAGTCAGCAGTTTGTTCTTTACCTGTCCATCTTTGTTTACTTTTTTTGCTCTGTTTTGGTCAAGTGACAAATACGCGTAGCCTCATTTATTTGACCTCTCCTCTTTGTAGATGACCACCTCCGAAGCCTTGAAATGAAATATAAATGTTTATTTTGAGTTCATGAATAATGAAAGCTCAACGAGAGTAGAACTCTCGACCAGCGCGCTGTTTTATGACTGTACATTGATAGATCTTTTCTCCTGCTGGACCAGTATTGTCCTGACACTGTGTGTACGCAGCACAAGTTCTTGCGATATGCAAACAGTGATCCGAAGGGAAGAGCCTACTTATCCTTGGCTGAAAGAAGAGACATTTAAAGGTAATTAGGCTCCTGCCATTTGGCTCGGTTTACTGTACATGGATTGTGCAAGGTAGCGGATGTATGGGAATGCAAACCCGCATCAATCATTTCTCTATAATGCCCTTCAATTAGAGAGCCTTTGCTTGCTAATAAATCACATAGAGGTTTGTCAGCTAAAAGGGAACTTTTATTTGGTAAATGGGAGGGGAAAACAACAAATTGCCTTCTACTAGCTAATCACGTTCTCAGAATGATATTTACATCTTGTGTAATTATTATACACAGCAAATTTTAAAAGACAGCAGGCTCAATGCCGATTTGTTTTTACTTTATTTTTTTTTATTCTTTCTTTGTCAGTTCCGGTTTAATGATACAGACTTTGTTTGAGTATGCCACAACAGCAATTGCATAAAATATATCAGTGATCGAAGCATCCTGCCATTGGAGCTAAGATTATCTGTGCACATTTTTCTTATATAGGGCTAGGTAGTCATAACGATGTGATCGCCCGTGCCAGTGGTGACTATGGGTATCATAGCTATTGTGGATTTAGTGGGTTGCACCGATGGTGATCTGGTTCTGGTACAGGAGTTGCGCTGGTAAGCCTCCTTCCCCTTTTTGGTCAGCTCCGAAGTCCTCCAGGACCTTTTGCAAGGCCCGCAGCGAATTGATGGGGTCAGTGAGCGTCAAGAGCACATCATCCGCATATGCTGATACTGTGAATTCCCTGCCCCCCACTCGAACCCCCTGAATATTCGGGTGTGTCCTGAGGGCCTGGAGCAGCGGTTCTAAAGAGAGTACAAATAGGAGTGGGGACAACGGGCAGCCCTGTCTGGTGCCATTATACAGCCTGAAAGGGGTCAGCGGGGCTCCTGAAATTTTAACTTGCGCTCGCACATCGCTATACATGGCTTTGATCAGGGTTATCGCTTGGTCGGGGAAACCAATATGAGCTAGTAGCGTGAATAGGTACGTCCATGTGACCCTGTCAAACGCTTTTTCAGCATCCAAAGATACTAGCATAGTTTTGGTGCGCGTAACTTTCTGTTTCCAAATGATGTCGATGTTCCTACGGGTGTTCTCAAATAGGGGTTCAGTCTAGTCGCCTGAATTTTTGCTAAAATCTTCATATCGTGGTTAATAAGGGAAATAGGCCTGTAGCTGCTCGGGAGGGCCGGGTCCTTGTCCGGTTTTGGTATTAAAACAATGGTCGCTAGTGACATATCCAGATCCGGGGTGCCCCCCGATCTGAATTCATTGAAAAGAGCCGTTAAGTGGGGAGTCAGCTCCTCCCGGAATTCCTTATAGTAGCTCCCGTCGAACCCGTCAGGTCCCGGAGCTTTTTTCCCTTTCAGGGCGGCTATAGCCTGCGCTACCTCCTCGTTTGTGATTTCTGCCGCTAGTACGTCCGCAGCTGCTTGGTCTAGTTTAGGTAGCCCTAAGTCTGCCAGAAATCGCTGCGTCAGCGCCTCGTCCCCCTCTTTCCGCGTCTCGGACCCCGGGGAGTGGTTGTACAGGGATTTGTAATAATCCGTGAAGACTTCCGCGATATCTCGTGGACTAGATTTAATCGAGCCATCTTTGTGTCTTATGGACGTAATGTGACCCCCGCGGTGTCTGGGTTTCAGGACCCTAGCCAAAAGAGTGTCCATTTTATTTGCATGTTCGTAGAAATTCCTTCTAGACCACATAAGGGATCTGGCCGTATCGTCGAGAAGCAGCTGGCGTATTGCCAACCGTACCTCCCGTAGACGCTGCGCGGTGCGATCTGTCGGGCTACCCTGGTTTTGTTGTTCCACCCTTTTAAGGTCTCTCAGGAGGCCCTCCAGTCTCTGAAATTTCAATTTCTTTCTGGCCGTTGCGATTTTTATGAGCGTGCCTCTTATCACTGTTTTGTGGGCTGCCCACACGGTTGCTAGTGTCACATCAGGGGTTGTGTTGGTCTCGAAAAATTGTTCAAGCTCCGCCCTAACCTGGTCTGCTACATCTTGGTCTTTCAGTAAGGAGGCGTTAAGTCGCCACGTCCATGGGGTCGCTTCGCATAGCTTCCCCAGGGTTAGTGATATGTCGGCATGATCCGACCAGGAGATGGTCCCGATGTCCGTGCCAAGTATCTTAGGTAGGCACCCGGAATTAACCAGGAACATGTCGATCCTAGAATACGACCCATGTGGGGCCGAAAAGAAGGTGTAATCCTTCGTACTTGGATGATGTGCTCTCCACACGTCCACCAACCCCGAACCCGCAATGAAGTCCTGCAGCAGTCTGTCCTGGCTCCCCTTCCCCTGGGACCTGTGTGTGCCTCTGTCCGTCTTTCTGTCAGCTGCAGGGCTGGGCGTCGCGTTCATGTCGCCCCCTACGATCACCATCCCATGGGGTAGTGTCTGAAGTTTGGCCTGAAGCGATTCCCAGAAAGCTGTCTCTGGGCGGTTTGGCGCGTATATATTAACTAAATGGATATGGTGGGAGAGCATGGTGCCCGAAACTATCACATATCGACCCTCCGTGTCGGATTCAGTGGCTACTACTCTAAGGGGGAAGCTATTCCGTATCAGTATCGCCACTCCATTGCGTTTACATAATGCCCTGGCTTCATAGGTCGAGCTGTAAGTGTGATCTTTCAGTTTAAATTTAGCCTGTCGGGGGAGATGCGTTTCCTGAATAAAAGCTATGTCGGTTCTCATTCTTTTTATTTCTCTGAATAATAATCTCCGTTTAGTCGGGGAGTTAAGCCCTTTAACGTTCAGGGAAGAAATTTTAACTGCCATGAGTCCAAACTACTCGGTCTGCTGCAGTGCACGCCCACCTCTGTCCCCTCCGCGTTCCCACCATCTGACTCAGCCGCCACGCCCCCAGGATAGAACAGGGAAAAAGCAAGAAAATGAGGTTTAGGAAGGGGGGGGGAGAGAAAGAAAGAATAAGAGAGAGATAAAAAGAAGAAAATAGAATCACCTATGAAAAGGTGGTGCACGTCTCGCGCTCCACCAAGGTTGCCTGGTCTTATTCTCCGCCAGGCGTCTGTGGGGTCAAGACCCCGCATCCCAACCGCGTCCAGCGCTGGAGAGAAATGCGGGTTCACGAGCCCATCCCCCTCAGCACAATGGTGTTTACATAAATTGTATCTAGACATCGTAAAATACAGCATGGCATGAGAATTACCCTCTGGTACGCGCTGCTAGGGCACCGTATAGAGTGTCCGCACGCCCTAAGGCCTCGCCACATCGAAAAAACATAGTGTGTAAACATTTGGTAACTTTACAACATAACATTTCAAAAAAGTAACCTTAAACAGTAGTAGGACTGTAAGACCTGGGATCTCCTATCCCCAAACAGGACCGGCCTCCCGCCTCCTCCGACCCATGACCCCCTGTATTTCCAAACCGCCCCCAACCTATTCCTTGCCTTGCGATCGTGGTATGCAATAATGTTGGTATGCAGTTCTCCTCCCTCTTATGTTGGCGTCTTTTTAGTTTTCATGTGCCCCCTCAGTTGTTGCAGTTTTAGATTTAATACGTTATCTCTTATGTGTACATCTTACGTCTTTCTAGTTTTTGCTTGTTTACTCTGTTGTTTATAGATTGATTTTATTTTTTATTTTATATAGTTTTTCTCTTGTTTTTTTTTTTTTTTTTTTTGACGTGAGACAAAACTTTATTTGTTGCTAGGGCTAAAACACGCAAAGAAAGAGGGTTTACATTTTGTTGTGCCCCGTCTCTTTTATTTTACGTTGCGTGAGGCAAAACTTTATGTGTAATTAATTCAAAAAACAATAGAAAAGTGTTTATCTGTTTTTGTTCCCCCCTTTACAGGTGGTTGTACCTGAGTCCCCTATGTTGTGATGTGCGCTTTGTAAACTATATGTTTGTAGTATTGTGAAGAACTCCTGCATGTGCTTATGGACTGCATCAGGAGGTGACTATGGTTGCATTCCATTACCCGTCCCTTTATCTAATTTTTACCGGCAGTATGATTGCTCCACATGCTCCCCTATCGCAAAACAGCATGTACCCCGGATTGTAATCCGAGATCGGAGAAAGAGTAATCTGCACAGGGTTGAGCAGAAGTGTGTCGGTCCCCCTAAGGCAGTAGGAGATACCCGTGCCCCGGCCCCCGTGCATAAGACAAACCATAGGGATAGAAAACTATAAAATGCTAAACAAGGTGAGTCAGGCCCGAGGGCCGCATGGGTGATCATAGCCTCCACCAGCCCCTAGTGTTCGTAGCAGTCCTGCAACTTTCAAGCCCCCCCTCGGCCTGTAAGTAATGGGCCTTGGCTCCTTGCTGCGATGTCCCAAGCCTCCTCTCACACATCTTAGCAGAGCAGCCGGACGAGTATGGGAAAACAGACCCCAGTCCCAGCACCATTTGCCTGGAAGGTCGTGGCATCATTCCCATAGCCCCCTCCCCAAAATCACCAGGAGCCCCCCCTCTCTCAACTCTAGGCCCCAGAGACCAGGGGTCAGGGATGCTCGGGCCCTACAGGCCCTAAAAAACCCCCCACCCAAACACAGTCTCGGTCCCCCCCGCTGAGCCTCTACCTCGCAGACAGAAAGTTAACTCTGGGCCAACATACTATACCGGCCTCCGAAGTCAGCGCCGACCTGCTCCCACCTCCTGCCATTCAATCGGAAGAAAGTCCAGATCCCGGTGCGCAGGCCTCATGTCAGGTAGGTCTCCTCGAGCAGCTACTCCCAGGGCATTCAGGAAAGCTCCCGGGTCCCCGGTAGGGGTCAGAGTAAGGGTCTTCCCCCCTCTAAAGGCCATAAGACGAAATGGGAACCCCCATGCATACTGTATGTTTGCTCCCCGCAGGGTTTCCGTAACGGGCCTCCACTCCCGTCTCCTCTGCAGCGTGCTGGGGGCTAAGTCTTGTTACACCTGGATTTCTTTTCCGTCGTGCATAATCTTGGCCTCTCTGCTTTTGCGCAGTAATGCTTCCTTCGTCTGGAAGAAAAGGAACCGGACGATGACATCCCGAGGGGAGTTGGCGTCAACCCTTCTCGTTCGGAGGGCTCGATGGGCCCTCTCCATGTGCCACCTGTCTTCAGGGAGATCTGGCAAGAGAGGTCTAAATAGCGCCATGAGAATCGCTGGTAGCATGCCCTCCTTTTCGCCCTCCGGCAGGCCACGTATACGGAGATTATTTCTCCTAGACCTATTGGACATATCTTCGATAGCCAGCTCCGTTTCAGTCACTCGGGCCGCCAGGCCATTGAGATGGGCTACCGCCGCATTATGGGCCTTGGTTGTGGCCTCCATCCGTTCCTCGAGTCGGGCGGTGCGTGTGCCCAGGGCCGCGATCTTGCCACGGAGCACCTCTGTGGCGTTCACAATTTCGCCAGCCAGGTAAGACTGGACTCCATCGAGGCGCTCCAGGATTTGTGATGTTTCGCTCCTTTTCCTGCTATCTCCCAGCGCTTCGTGTGGTGAGGATGGTCGGGGCGAAGGGCTCCGTCCGGCGCCATCTTGGGGATCCTGAGGCCCGGTCTTATGAGCCGTCATCAGGTCCAGAACCGTCGTTCCTCCCTTGGTCCCCCTCCTGGGCTGTTTTTTAGAGTTCTCTTTGTCCATGCTTGGCAAAAGGTGTCGATTTGGGTCTAGAATACTGCTAAAGTGAGGGCTGGGTTCTTTAAGACTGTGCTGGAGGTCTTTGTGAATTTAAAAAGGTTGGACCATTCTGACTAGTATGTGTTCCAGCGGTTGCTACGCCTCTTAACCCTGAGGCATTGGAGGAGGGGGGGGGGGGAAAGGGGGAAGGGGGAAGGGGGGGGGGAGGGGGAAGGGGGGGGGTAGGGGGGTTAGGGTCAATCTGCAGCTGTACTGCCTTAAAGGCACAGGGTAATGCATGACCTGTTGGTGTGAGAGATGAGGGCCTTAATAAAAACAGGTTATACATAACTTGGTGTAGTGAGTAGAACATGAACCTGAAGCATTAAAAACTTATATAACAGGGGGGGACCTATTAACACTATAGTGCCAGGAAAACGAGTTTTCCTAAAGCATAATCTGTATAATCGAGAGAATATGCTATTTGTTATGTCAGTATAGCATTTTATATTCGATTTCATGTGTATCTGCTCCATGATCTCACTGCCTGGACGTTCTATTCAGTATTCTGCTATTTGATCCCTTGAGGGACCTTATGTTTGGCAATCCCTTTAATGTGTGTCGTGGGTGGCATGCTCTGGGTTCTTAAGGGGTTAAGGATCATAATTTCCCAAGGATTCCTCAGTTGTAAGTTTGTCAGGGGGAACATTATAATTTAATTTCTGCAATAAAGTTTACTCTCTTAGGCTCATATTCTCCATGTAATATTGATGCTGGGTATTGCAAGTGTCTTAATTGCCAGTGAAAGGTCTTTTCAGTACCCAGACCACTCCACAGGTTTAATCTTGCATGTAATATTTTACTTGATACCAGAACAATAGGGAAATACTTAAACATGAAGTCCCACTACTTCTGGCATGTTCTGTTATTCTAGAGGACTCTTCTCGATGTCCTACCCAGACTTTCAAGCCAATATGTGGTTTTAAGCTATAGAGCCATCCTGCAAAATTGTAGCTTGTGACAAACATTTGGCTGACATTTTACACATGGTCTCTGTACTTAGATAGTATAAGTGAGGTTCATTCCTGACATTCCATCTAGTGAGACAGAGAGAGGTATTTTTCTAAACCCCTACATACTTATTAAAGGAACACTATAGGGTCAGGAACACAAACCCTATAGTGTCAAAACCACCATCTAGCCCCCCTTTGCTCCCGCCTCCCTAAATATAGTAAAATTGTACTTGTATTCAAGTCTGCAGCTGCTGGCTCTGCCCCTGTCTGCCTCTGACCTGCACTCTGTCTGCTGACCTCATCAGAAGTGGTGGTCTGAGCCAATCACAATGCTTCCACATAGGATTGGCTGAGACTGTCAAGGAGGCAGATTTGGGGCAGAGCCAGCACAAGTCAAATACAGCCCTTGCCAATCAGCATCTCTTCGTGGGCGGCAGCGTTGTAACATGGCTGTGTGATACAAAAGCAAATCAATTCTGCTTATGTGTCTGTTGCCACAATGGATCCTTTGCCACTGGTTACCACCTTTTCATTGGTCTCCTGCCTATTACAGATTATCGAGTTATGTTGATCAACAGTCTCTGATCATTTTGAATCTGATGTTTGGCATAATTTGTACTATTTACAGTATTTTGATTCTTTGAACATATGTCCTGATGGTGTTATCCTAAATTTCCTACTTATAACTAGTAGTTGCCACTGTTTTTATGGTTCCTCCTGATATTCTTTCACTACGATCATGATATGCTCCTTCTTGCCTTTACCTAGTAATAACTCCTATTTGTGTTATTGGGATCTACGTCTCCTGTAACTTGTCATTACTGTATCAAACAATCCATTTACAGTGTTAGGTGCAGTTGAGTGATATTTGCAATATGTAGTCATTGTTGCAATGTTTTCAGAACAAACTCTCCTATTTCTCTACCAGGCTCTGCCTTTTCTTACAGGCAGATATTGTAAGTAGCTCACAAGGCAAAATGAAGCCGTAAGAATTCTGCCTTAACTAATACATACTTCAAGAGAACGGTAGGATCTTCAGTTTTATTTCTCCTCCCTGTTTGATAGCAGGGTATGGCTGTTTTCATTGAGTAGTGTCTGAAATTTCAGGGCTTGTTCCAGTCTGATCTCTGGAAGTGATGCCTTTTGGCTTATTGGGTTTTCGCCATTCAGTTAATGGTTTTTGTAACTATTAGGCATATTGGAACTCTGTCCTTCCTGCTATAAATACTGCTTGGGTATTCACTTTAATAAATGCTACAATGTTTGATCAGGGATATGGAAAATTGTTTCATACTTACCGTAATTTTCTTTTCCTGATCATTATTCATGGCAGCATTACGTTCCCACCCATATACTATAAGTTGTGAACCTAGTTACAAAGACTGCCTGATGGGTAGGGGGAGGATCTATTTATACCAGTTTCAGAGTTCTATTTCCTGTCCTTTCTGCTGTGAGGGGAGGGGCTAACTCATGAGTAAATGCTGCCAAGAATAATGATCAGGAAAAGAAAATTACGGCAAGTATGAAACAATTTTCGTTAATATGAATAATTATTTATATATTCATTGTACGTGTATATCTATATATTATTTTCAAATAATTATGTGATTGTTATTAATTATATATTGAGGGATCTGCCTGACAACCCATGTAAAAAGCCCAAATAATTTTTCAAACCCTATGTTTGACCCTGTAACTTTCCAAAATCCCCATAAAACCTGTACATGGGGGGGGTGCAGTTGTACTCATGAGACATCGCTGAACACAAATGTGTGTATATATTGCAGCAAAAGCTAACAGTATTATGATGTTCACAATTAAAATGTCATGCAAAACGAAACAAATCATCAATTTTTTGATTTTATCCATTTTAAATTGTTTCATATATGAAATATATATATATATATATATATATATATATATTATATATAATATAACTTTTTGATGTGAAATAAATGTTCTATTCCTCCTGAACAAAATGATATATGATATTTGTGGGTATATTTAATATGAAAAGGGTAAATTATTGTTGAATAGACATATTCTAGGTTTTGTTTGTCAAATTCAAATTACCGAGCAGGAGATACAAACTTATAAAGTCCACATCTGATGAAAATGAAACCATTGTTTTCATGCAAGTTGTGTGTCACAGCCACAGAAAGTGAGGCTAGGACTGCATAAATAGAAGTGGATGAGAATTGAGCAGTGAGACTGCATGGTATTTACACTAAAACTGCTTAATTAAAGGACCATTATAGGCACCCAGACCACTTCAGCTCAATTAAGTGGTCTGGGTGCCAGGTCCATCTAGGATTAACCCTGCCTCCTGGGTTAATCCTCTAGCGGCTGTCTCATTGACAGCCGCTAGAGGTGCTTCCCAATGTGATTTTCACAGTGAGAAGACGCCAGCGTCCATAGGAAAACATTGAGAATGCGCGTGCGCATTCAGCCGATGACGACCGAAGGAGGAGGAGAGTCCCCAGCGCTGGAGAAAGGTGAGTGTTTTACCCCCTTCAGCCCGGCGGGAGTGGACCCTGAGGGTGGGGGCACCCTCAGGGCACTATAGTGCCAGGAAAACGAGTTTGTTTTCCTGGCACTATAGTGGTCCTTTAAGCTAAAGTTGTTTGTTGCCTATATTGTCCCTTTAATTAAAAAAAAGACTGTGCAATAAAGGAAGTTTACACATTAGATCTCTTTTTAAACTGAATTTAACGCTTAGATGGCAGAGGATTCAGCAGTGAGACTGCAGGTGTATGATCTGTACACCAAAACCTTTCTTTCCCCCTTAATGCTTTAGTGTCCCTTTCTATAGCTTATATATGTCACCCTCACCCATCTGTCACATAAAAATTTGTAAAATAAAAGTATTTTTCATTGTTTTTGTTGTTGTTTTTTTCAGCGTTGAGGCTCCAGTTACTTTTCTGCATCCCATAATATCACAAAGGAGGCTTTTCATAGAGGAGCATTGGAGACCTAATGCGCATGCTACACACATCAAACCTTCCTTATATAAAAAGTTTGAGCCAATGCTTTATGTGGGCTTCCATGTCACATGACCATGTTTTGTTTTTTAGATGAAATAGCCTGGGTGACATTACTTGTCCTTTTTATGGCTAGTGCTTATAGTGTCCCTTTAAAGGTACAGTAGACACTTAATTTCCAGTTTTGATATTTACTGAACATCTACCAAAACATCTTAAATCACAGCTTCCTATGATAACATAAGGTAAATGCATAAACCTAGTTATATTGCTTATTGTGTCTAAGTAGATATGAAATAGAATTAAATTAATGCACTTCCAATATAGCTGTATCAAGTTTACATTCAGGGCTTAACTCGTGTTGGACCGGGTTAATAGAAGCCTGTAGGGTACTTTTTCAGAGGAACACTACCCTGGGTTACCGCAGATACCTTCAAGCTCCATAATGGCCTTCAGTGCACTATATACTGTCTGTTTCTATCACCTGTGCCCCTCTATGAAGGTCCGTCTTTGACGGGATTGAGTAATAAAAAAATCTCTTAAATAGACTTCACCTAACATTTTAAGGTCATTACCTGGTAGATCATCAAAAATCAAATGATTTACTTATTTGGGAAGAGGGTAGTGTGCCTAATGCAGGGATAGTTTTTTTTTTTTTTTTTTTTTCTAAAAAATTCTAAATATCACAAGACAGATTGCATGTTCCAACCAATTTTAAATATATAGTACAGTTTTGGGTTATATTAATGTTTGTACAGTAAAGTAAAATAAAGTGAACTCTTAACCCATAGAGTACTAGTAAGGTCCCCCTACATTACCGCTTCTACAGAGTGCGCGGTTATGCCACCCATACAGGTTACAGTTAGTTCTACCAAGTATTTATGTTATGTTTTATAGAGAGGGAGAATATTTGTAATGCATTCTTTGCATCATTTTAATGCATTATATGCATTGAATTAAGATAGAAGACTTAACTGTTTAGTGTGTGTGTCTGGTCGTGGTGGCGTCATGGGGCATGTTGCCTGTAACTTACGGCTTAGTGTTGCTCAAATCAAACATGGCAGCCTTTGGAACACTGAGCCATATGCTCCACATCTACGCCTATTAACGCCTTGTGAAACTGTGTTGTGACAGTTAAGGTCTCCTGCAATGTTCCAATTAATTGGTTTGTGTTGGAACACACAGTGCTGCATTCCCCGCCTCGTTATGCTGCGAAGCACATTAATACCTTGTTAAAGTGAGCTCAGGCCTTTGCCTAAGATGCTTCACGGCACATGTTTTGTCCACTTGTAAGGTTCTCCTATCATCCATTCTGTGTGTGTGTGTGTGTGTGTGTGTGTGTGTGTGTGTGTGTAAAAAAACAGATACAATTTGAATCTTGTAATACCTTTTTTTTTATTGGACTAACAGAATTTTTTAATGACAAGCTTTCGGGAGAACCTCCCTTTCTCAAGTCTGAAGCATTTCTGAGCAAGACGACACAGAAATGCTTCAGACTTGAGAAAGGGAGGTTCTCCCGAAAGCTTGTCATTAAACATTTCTGTTAGTCCAATAAAAATGGTAGATGCAAAAAACTGTTAAAATTCAAATCTTGTAATACATCACTGGACTAATACGGCTACAATCTCTACTTGAACTATAAATAAATATAAATATTTGTTATATGTGTATATATATATATATACATGCACCAAAATTGTATATAACATATTCTCCATCAAAATAGTAACCGTGGCAGTGTCCCTAGTAAGATACTTTTTAATTCTTGCTGCTGCCAAGCCTGTAGCGTGGTAGGGGCTGCTTGCTGTCAGGATGCTTTAAAGAGCCTCGTCTCTCCACTGGCACCCATTCAGCAATAGCACTATTTTGCACTTCGCCTACAGCATCCACCTCCTTGCATCTAAATGCACCAGCAGAGAAAGCGTTCTGCGCTTCATTATTTCCCAAACCGAAGAGCATTTGCAAATTAATTGACGCGTGGGAGGGAAGGCATCTGCTATTGTAAGAAGAATTAAAAAAAAATGCAAACTGTTGGCGCTCATAATTACAAACTGAATGACCTAAGTGTTACTATGTTGCTTCATTATGGGAGGGGTCAGCGCAGTAACCTCACTTCATTTTTGTGTTTACTTTATATGCAATTTCACATAATTAGTGGTGATTGTATATGTTTCCTCAGTGCTGGGCATTACTGGGTTGCAAGAACTGTCACCTCTCCTCTCATGATAAAAGTGGAATAAAAATAAATAAATAAAAAAATTAAAATATACATGTGGGAATTTTTTTTTTTATTTCCCCCCGAAATTGCTTTATCTATTTAATAGCCTGTGAGATTTGTTTCCTGTATTTAACAACACAAAATTGATGTCATCTAAGCAGTGTTTAGCACGGTTTTGGTAGACTTTTATGCATTTATCATTTAAAGGACCACTATATTGCATAAACATACTAGTTTTCCTGGCTCTATAGGGTCCTTGGGTCCCCTCTCACCCTCTGGGCCCCCCTCCCACCGGGCTCTAGGGTGAGGAAGGGGTTAATCCCTTACCTTTTTTCCAGCGGCGGGCTCCCTTTGCACTGTGAAAATCATAGTGAGAAGCGCCTCTAGCGGCTGTCAATGAGACAGCCACTAGAGACTGGATTAACCCATTTGTAAACATAGCAGTTTCTCTGAAACTGCTATGTTTACAGCAGAAAGGGTTAATCCTAGATGGACCTGGCACCCAGACCACTTCATTAAGCTGAAGTGGTCTGGGTGCCTATAGTGGTCCTTTAACTCGGCAAGACAGACAAGATCTCTGTGCAATCAAATGCAAAGACTATTGCACCCTAAAAATTGCTTGGCTGGAGAGATAAATCTTGCTGGAGATCATGGGTTTCTTAGCATTGCTTGTAATCTTCATCTTAAATAAAATCTTAGTTTTGGTATGTCACACTGTGCATGGTGGGAGCACAATAATCCATTTGAAGCCCTAAGCAGAGACCTAGTTGCTAACTACTGTGCTTGTTCAATGTATAAATTAAACTTTTTATAACTTAACTTGTCATCTATACATCTGCTAAGGACCGGTCCACTTTAACAAAGTTTTTGCAGTACTTGGTTGGCAGCAACGCTCGGCAAACACACATTAAATGAAAACGCTTCCTGGTGTATACCAGAAGGTATCAAAGTCTTTTTTTCTTTTTCTTAGCACGGATTAATTAACCGTGCTGGCATGTTGTTTGTTCTATGCATGTTTGGGTCACGCAGCTCTGTCTTCCACCCCGTGTCCAATACATAATTTTTTTAATTTATTTTTTTTGCAAGTGGTTTTGAAATGCCAATCCTTGATGCATTCGCCTCTCGTAGCATTTCTTTGATTTATGTGCTGCATAGTCCAAAAAAGGCAAAGAAAGCAAATTAGGCCGAAAGAACTGCGGCTAGGAAGCAAAATCTATCTTGGTTTATCAATCACCCAGACTTCCTTGGTTTGCATTTTGTCCTACGGTGCTGTGATATTTTAGTGGCTTGGTCACTGTTGGCTAAAACTATATTTTGTGTTCAGAACTCTGGTTAACTCTCCCTCCTTTTTCATTTTGTTTTTGGGGGGAGGGGGGAATAGATGTACTCAAGCTAGGGTTGCCATATCCGCCATGTTTTTTGGACAAATACTGTTTTTTTTTTTTTTTATGTTGATGGGCAGGACGTGAAAAGTGATGCCCTGCCGCATGAATAATTCATATTCTGTATGATACGGTGTCCTAGAAAAACACGGTAGTCACGGTATCACTATCCTACTGTAACGTCATGTAGATACCAGGCCTGCAGTTCAGCCTGCTTTCTTAATATTTCAGATAATTATCTGCCATGTTGAGTCCAATTGTAACATAGCAGCCAGGGTTTCCCTGTGTTATGGCGTGACAGCCTGTTCAGAAACCTCTGTGTAAAGGAGCTTGTTAATGCTCTGGTAATCTCTCCATGGACTACTGTAAGTCTCTCATAGTTTGTCTCCCCAAAAGCCGAACTGCCCCGCTACAATCGGTAATGAATGCTGCCACCAGGCTGATCTTTCTCACCCGTCCTTCCTCCCATGCCTCGCCCCTCTTGAGTTCTTACACTGGATTTGTGTATCCTATAGGTGTCAATTCAAAATACTAACCCTTACCTATAAAGCTCTAACCAACTCTAGCCCCTCTTACATTTCTTCCCTTATTCATAGATATGCCTCTTTTCTGACTCGCCGCTCTGCCGGTGACCTTCTCCTGTCCGCTGCTTGCACCCTTACGGCTAACTCGCGCTTGCAGGACTTCTCTGGGCGGCTCCCTTCTTTTGGAACAGCCTGCCTACCCCCATTAGACTCTCCCCTAGGCTTCAATTATTTTAAAAGTGCCTCAAAACACATCTGTTCAGAAATGCTTATGGACTCCCAGAGTAACTTATCTATACTTATCCAAATCTGTATCTCGCTCTCCTAAAAGAGTTATACTCTACTCTCACCTCCAGCTCTGCTACTTTTCCACCTTGTTAGGTGGCTGTCACCCTTGCTGCCCTATTGTGTATTCGTACCCCACCTCCTCTAGACTGTAAGCTCGTTTGAGCAGGGCCCTCATCTACCGATTGTTCCTGTGTCTCTGTGTAATTGTCTCATTTATTGTAAATATACCCCTTTCGTAATATTGTAAAGCGCTGCAGAATTGTGACAGTGGATTGAGCGGTGACACTTCAGAGGCATAATCTACACACCAAAACTGCTTCATTAAGCTAAAGTTGTTTTGGTGACTATAGTGTATATATGTGTGTGTAAGGGGCAAATAGCCGTATATGGAGTAAGGATCCAGCATAAGCGTAGGATAGTATAAAGGGAGCAAGTCGGTTGTGGTGTGCCGAGACCGACGATACGGTAGGCCTGTAAATAAAGAGGGCCCACCAAGGAGTAAGAAAGTAAAGTAAATGGAAAGAAAAGAGAAAGTGTTGAAATGAGGAGTGGGTGGGAGGGTCATTCTGATGCTGACCTCAAGCGATATGAGTCAGGTAAGGGGTGTCCCTTATATAGGGGAGTGAATTAATTTAAGCCCCTCCCACAAATACAGGCCAAACGGCCTTAATACTTGTGTAAGGGGCAAATAGCCGTATATGGTGTAAGGATCCAGCATAAGCGTAGGATAGTATAAAGGGAGCAAGTCGGTTGTGGTGTGCCAAGACCGACGATACGGTAGGCCTGTAAATAAAGAGGGCAAAAATGAATAATCAAAGATTTAATACAGTCAACAAATATTTACAAATTAACCAGACATTTCCTTAAATGCATTACAGTATTTAATTCCTGGAAGAAATTTGAAGGTAGGAATCTAGGACCGAAAGTGGACACCATTTGTTGTGGGTAGGATAGTATGTTATCTCTACTGTTGGTCCGTGTTGACTCGTTTCAGAATGTGGTAGAGCCAATAGGTAATGAAATATGTGTTTACGTACGTGGGATCGTTGAAGACAATGATCTGTCTGAGTGGTGGTGATGGTAGTGGATTCTCTGGCCTGAGAAAGACATAAAAGGCAATGTGCATGGCTGGTAATGGCCGACTTGGTAGTATAATTTAATGGTTGTAGATCTAATAAGTCCAATAAGGATGAAAAGTTGGATGGCTATTGGTAATCTCTGAGAGGAACGTAGGGGAATGGATTCCTGAAAACCTCTGAGTATATTCGTGTCTGGTATGATAGCATGAAGTTATGGTAGTTTTGGTCATAGGTTATCCTGTGTTGTTGAATGCCTGTAAAATATATAATTAATGGTGTGTGAGATAGTTTAAGGTGGCAAAAAGAAGCAAAACCTAGGAGAAATGTTATGACACAGGTTGAGCTATGTCGTGTTCCAATGAGATTCTTTAAGCCAGGTGAAAAGCTGTGTTATGTGTTCTACAAGTATGGGACGAAAGTGCTAGGTGGGATAGTGCATGCTATGCTGCATGAGTATGTCTAATCCATGATTTTGTCTCTGGAACGAAAGCGTGGCCGTGACTGTATGGGCGGCTGTAGGAAGCGTATGATGAACATGCCTGGAATATAAATGAGACAATTGTCGGCAGGGATGTATACCCCCGTCTGGTACATGAAAGTGAAATGTGATAAGTGGCCAACCAAGTGAGTTCCCCAGAAATATCATGACCTTGTGGGTGAGTAGTGGCGTTTGTTGATGATATGACATGTGCCTAGTTGTCTGAGTAACAACAGATTGATGACCCTGACCATGATTTACCCCATGCCACAGCAGCTGCTACAATGGGGTAGATCTCCCAAAGGGGCTGAGGTGGTGGAAAAATTTCCAAACCTGGATGCCATGGCCAACAGCTCCAAAGCAATCGTTCCCGGTACATCGCTGCCAAACCCGTGGGTAGACGCCGCGTCTGACCATCTCGTTGGAGAAGTGTCAGACAATCCTGGAAGTAACATGCTTTTACCATGCCAAGTGGTTAAGAAATTCCCCCCCATGTGCAGATCTGCTGTTGCTGAGGTGTCTAGGGACATCCTCTGATCATCATGTTGGAAGTGTGGAAAAAAGGGGAAAGTACTCTGGATGTGAAAGCGTGGTCTTGTGGTATGATTGGCATGGCAAAATTAAGGAACCTGGTAGTGATTGTAGTTCCTTGCAGTTGTAAGTACTAAGCAGGAGGTAGTGATTGATTTAGTTGAGAATGTTCCCTATTTGTCTTGTGGTAACTTGCTGGTATGGATGCCGACTCAAGTCGTATGCCCAGTAATGTGATGATAGTGTCTGGGCCTTCTGTTTCTAATGGGGTACTGGGACGCCCAAGTGGTCAACCAGACTAAGCTGCCGTGAGGCTTCTAGTGAAAAATATGTTATCTTTGATCAACAAGAAGTCTTCTAGATAGTGTATGACTGTAAGACCTCTGGATATGTTATCATAACCAGCACAGAGTATCTGCGAATATCGATAGTAGGCTAATCTGTAGCTCGAAAGTTGATCGGGGAAAGGATTGCCCAATTTATGCCATGTAAGTGCCAGTGTGTAGGGTAGATGGTAGCCGTTTACTGCGTTGATGATATTGGTCTTACTTAACCAAGCTTCAACCCATGCTTGAGTGATAGCTGTAAAGGTAGATCAATGGTGTTGTATAGTAAGAAAACTCCTCGGAGGGTATGAGGGAGTTGAGACTTGGGGTAGCGGAGGTGTGTGGTGCCAATAAGTCTATGGTTAGTCTTTGTTTAAGGGAAGATTCCTTGTGACAATACCAATGTGTTTGTGTTTGGTGCCATGCTGTAAATGGTGGAGATTGGAAGACCCCTCTGCAATTCTTGGCTATGAGTGTGTTTACAGCCAATGGTTTTGTTATGCTGACTGTAAGTGAGGGCCTGCTATATTCCTTGAAAGTGTGTTTATGATACCTGTATGGGAGCCCTTTGAAGCTCCAGAGCTTTAGTAAATCTACTACAAGTCTGGAAGGGTGATGAGTCAGTAGTGTTGAAAATGCATTGGTGTGTACAGATGGTGAGTACGTTATTTGTAAGTTGTATTGGGACACATGGTTTGTCATGTGCCCTGAACCATTTGAACATATATGCAACAGTCTATATGCAATGCAACTACTCATATCAATGGTCTCTGGTAGTTCAGAGGTGCTGGTACCTGGAGCCTGAGAATGCTCGTCCATTTGTTTGGGACAAAATCCCTTCTGTATGGGTACCTGCACAAATAAACATCTCTACATATTCCAAATGCCAACCCAACCAAGGGATGGTCAGTTCCCGATTTACCTGGAATCGCTGGATCTGACCATCACAGATACATCATCATACATATATATGCCTTGCTTCCCCAATGTGCTGACATCATACGTGTCAGGTTAACGTCTTGTGTGTCATAAGAATTGATTGTACCAGGTAACCAAGTTTCGGTTGGTGCTGGTTGTACAGTAGCGTGAGGCCCAGCCTTGTGAGGGCTGTGGTGACCAACTCGAGATTGCCAGTCTGTCAAATGTTTTGGCTCATGAGTTTATGAGTGAGGCTAGCATAGCCTGGGTGTCACCTGAGTTGATGTAGCTGGGCCTTCCCCTGCCTCCGTGTTGTCCGTTGATGTATGGAGGAGTTTGAATACTCTGCTTTCCTTGCTGTAGCAGGGTAGGGGATTTGTCACCTCCTTAGGTCGGTGGTAATGTGTGGGATCGTCCAGGATCTGATTGCTGCTGGACTAGCAACATCTCCTCTGCTTGAAGGTGTATCATTTATAGCCGGGGTGCTAGGAAGAGGTGATTCTTCACTATCTTTTTGAGAAATACTTAAATAACAATAAAGATTGCAATTATTATTTGTACCCAGGGTTCTTGTACTGGCTTGCTAGCTAAGCCGTAAGGCGAAACGATTAGGCTTGGTGTTTTTTTTTTTTTTTTGGTGACTGGTGAGGCCCTGCTAGTTGCCAAGTGGCTTGAGAGGCTCTATCTATGCTTGGCGCGAGGGGATTTTGAGTGGCCACCGAACGTTGTGGCAGGAAGTTGGCCTCTCGGTGACAGTAACCAGAAAATAGGAAGGGGAGTGACGGGTGAGGCCCTCTCTATGATACAATGCGAGGCGGCTAGCTCACGAGTGGCCCGAGGGGTGTATGCCTCCGAGTGTGAGGCGGGGTGTTGGCCTCGCGGGACCACTAACCGAAGCATAATGCAGAGAAAAAAGGGGGTAATACCTATTGGGCCCTAGAACCCTAATTGCCAGTATACTATTACTATTCCAGGGAAGGTAAGAGATGAATAACTACGTGAGCAGGTGTATGTACCTGGTAGTATGGTATTGAATCTGACAATCCGTATAGGTTTTTTAGTAGTAACTGTAACCTGAATGGATAAAACGGTATGGCATAAGGAAATATGGCATAGACCAAGCTTATCTTAATAAGTACAGTATATGTGAACAGTAAAGGGCCGTGATGTGTAAATAATAAACATCGTAGCCATACCGGTTAATTATGTATCAATCTTAACCCATTAAGTGCCGTATGTACAAGTGAAAATGTGTCCCCACCTTGTATGTTGTATGTCCCCTTGCTAGGGGAAAGTCTGTTGCGTGAGCAGCGTGCTGTGAAAAATGTATGAACTATATTACCAGTTACGTATATACAGATGCGTCTGCTATTGTGTAATAATATATGTATTTATACCAGATGTTGATATAGTGCTTGCTATGTGAATTGTTGGATGTCTTATTGAATGGTAGGGGTCAGTGAACATGGTGTTGCAAAATGCAAGTGCACTGGAGATCTGCCGAGTGCCCTATAGGTGGCAGTGTAGTTGGATACTGATTGGTATGTGAGATGTTGTTTGTCTGTTGACCTATAGGTGTCAGTGTTTTGGTGTTTGTAAAACCCCATGAAAATTGTCAATGTACTTGACAGACCTGTAGGTGGCAGTGTTGATAGAACCACTGTTGGTCTTGATGTGAAATGTAAATTATTGTGAATTAACCTGAAGTTGAGCCTGTGCTGGAGTTTAATTTATGGTTTATGGTTATGTTTAAAACAATCTTATGTGTAATTTATATTGGCTGGTAAATTGTATATGACATGTGAAGACCGTTTTGCTGTTGACCAGTAGGGGTCAGAAATGCTGATTGTATGTTACCATACCCTTTAACCCCTTAAGGACCAAACTTCTGGAATAAAAGGGGATCATTACATGTCACATGTCATGTGTCCTTAAGGGGTTAATCCTACCGTTTGACCGATAGGAGTCAGTATAAAAGCGAAAATGCTGTAGTTAGTTTGTTTGCTTATGAAGTGAAATAAAGTCTGAGAAGCCTATAGTATACCGATTGACCGGTAGGGGTCAGCATGTAGGCGAAAATGCCGTGGTTAGTTGGTTTGTACATGAAATGCAATAATGTCTGAGAAGCCTGTAGTACACTGAATGACTGGTAGGGGTCAGTGTGTAGGCGCAAATGCAGTGGTTCGTTGGTTTGTACATGAAATGCAATAATGTCTGAGAAGCCTGTAGTACACTGAATGACTGGTAGGGGTCAGTGTGTAGGTTAAAATGCAGTGGTTTATTGTTTTGTACATGAAAAGCAAAAACGTCTAAGAAGCCTTTAGTACACCGAATGACTGATAGGGGTCAGTGTGTAGGTGAAAAATGCAGTGGTTTGTTGGTTAGTACATGAAATGCAATAATGTCTGAGAAGCCTGTAGTACACCAAAAGACCAGTAGGGGTCAGTGTGTAGGCGAAAATAGAGTTGTTCGTTGATTTGTACATGAAATGTGATAATATCTAAGAAGCCTGTAGTACACCAAAAAAACGGTAGGGGTCAGTGTGTAGGTGAAAATGCAGTGGTTTATTGGTTTGTACATGAAAATGCAAAAAACGTCTAAGACGCCTGTAGTACATCGAATGACCGATAGGGGTCAGTGTGTAGGTGAAAAATGCGGTGGTTGGTTGGTTTTTACATGAAATGCAATAATGTCTGAGAAGCCTGTAGTACACCGAATGGCCGGTAGCGGTCAGTGTGTAGGCGAAAATGCAGTGGTTCGTTGGTTTATACATGAAATGCGATAATGTCTAAGAAGCCTGTAGTACACTGAATTACCGGTAGGGGTCAGTGTGTAGGCGAAAATGCGGTGGTTCGTTGGTTTGTACATGAAATGCGATAATGTCTAAGAAGCCTGTAGTACACCCAAAGACCGGTAGGGGGTTTAAACGAATGATATGCATGAACATGCAATGGTTTTAGAACAGACTTAGACAAAATGCAGCCGTAAAGTGAGGACCTGACCCGTGCATGGTGCCGTGGGACTGATGCCTGGCGTAACGGGTAGGTCGACTTACGGTTTGTGAGTCACTTGGGCACCATCCACGGCGATGGATTGAAGAAAGAAGGTGGTAGGCCGGAAAAGCCTGTGGCTGGATTCCTGACACAGCTCTGCTTAGAAAACCTCATGGAGTAATCAGGTAAAATGGCGTCCTGATGACCCGGAAGTGGAAATCATTCTGATGCTGACCTCAAGCGATATGAGTCAGGTGTCCCTTATATAGGGGAGTGAATTAATTTAAGCCCCTCCCACAAATACAGGCCAAACGGCCTTAATACATATATATAAAAAACTTTCCTACCAATATGGCAGCAAACACGGATGTTTGCATGTCGTCCTGTTTGCAAATGGTGAGAGCATCTTGATGGTGGGCAGTGGGCTGGAATCCCTTGAGTATATTTCAGTCTATACATTTGGTGACGGTTTCTAAAAATTAGAAGCAGAATGTACTGTTTTAATCTAATATTCGACACGCCAGTCTTTTTATCCCTAAATCTAGCATTGGCTAGACCTTCAAGTTTGGAGTAATCAAATATTCAGTAACTGACTACTTTCTGTACTCCAGTTGTCTTTAAAACTAATATACCCTTACTGCTCAACAAACTACAGACACTTTCTTTCAGGATAGTGTGGAGCACAATGCATTAGCTGAGGAGATACATGCTGATTTATTTCTGATGAATCATTACATTTAAATGTGCAGCCCCAGCATCATTTTTTGAATAATAATAAGAAAAAAAAAAAAGACCTACTAGTGGGTTTTATGCATCTATCGAAAAAATATCCATGTGGGGCCCCTGTCTATAGTATTAGAAACCTGCTTTGTTGCTGCCTATCCTGCAGAGCATTTTAGGTTGATAAAGATTGTTATGCCTTTGTTGGTTCCAGATCTCGTAAATGATTATCAAGGTTCGATTTGATAGACTCCCTGTTTCACAGTCATTGGTGCCTGTAGGGGGGTGGGATTATTTTGGGAACACGGAAAAGGGAGGGAGGAAAAAGATCCATAACTTGGGAGAGCTGAGAGGGTGTGATCTGACACTAATTAAAACAGCGCTTACGGCAAAAAACGCAGGAACCATACATTGAAAATAAAAATAATATATATAAAAAGCAGCAAAATAATGAAGGGAAAATTGTGCACAAAGGGAAAAAACGTGCTAAAAAGCTCTGACAAGATGCCTGGGAACTTGTTTCTGGACAGTTCGTAGAAAGGGAGATAAATTTGTGCTGTTGTGGTCGCTTTCGCTGCTTGTAGCAAGTGAATCATTTTCTGTTTTGTGATGTTGACGATTTCTCCCTGGAATGAAATCTTTTACTCGTAATTGTTTCTCTTTGAAAGAGAAAAGTAATTTTTCTTTTTATCTTTGACCTGGAACTGTGTTAAAATTCCGTACCTTGTTCTTTCCCCTCGAGAGTGAGATTATGTATGAATTTTCTAACCCTGTGTTGACGAGTGAATAAAATTGCAGAGAAATGTGTTGAAATATTAGAGGTTATCTGAAAGCTTTATTATTTTGTTCTGCATGGTTTTTTTTTTTTTCCTTTTCTTTTTTTCCAGAGTGGTCTCATAGACCTCCTAATTTTTCCTACCTACCTATTAAGAGATTTTTATTCATATCTGGGTGGAAGCAGCTACGGTTCTCAGCATTTTTTTTGTAATAAATGTAATGTTTAAATTAGATTTTCTTGTATATGCTCTTCTAAATATTCCTTCTTCGTGATCAACAGTGGCTAGTGATGATCAACAGTGGTGAGTTAGTAAGTATATGATCATTGTATCAGTTGAAGACCAGTGTCCTCGAGGTCACAATTGTACATTTTTTTTCCCATTGATTATACAGAGAGCAGATTGATCACCCTCCTATTTATTTTAGATTCTATCCCAGAAAGTTAATGGTAAACTGGGTCTCTGTCAAAACGTCTGCTTCAAAATTTGTTTATTTTTTTCCCTTTAATAGACCTTGAAACATTGGTGTGTCTGTGGTCCAGATGTCTCCCTATTCATCTTCCTCTGGGACAGGATGGAAATGTTTGTAAACTCGTTTGAGCCGGGCAGTCTATACCTCTAAATATCCCCTTTCTAGAATGAAGTGCTGGGGAATACGTAGGCAATATATATGTGATAATAAAATGCCGTGATCATTATAAAGTAGATGGGCTTACCCTAAAGAGCACAGTGTCTAGTCACTGGTAAAGAAGAATGAGTGACGGGAACTATAATACACATTTTCGTGCCTGCAGATTAACACAACCTGCTCTACCCATGGTGGAAAACTCTTCCCTATCCAGGTTTTATTACAAAATGTATTGCTTCTGCTTTGTGTTCATCTATAAAATGTAGTCTTTAAGTTTTTACATAATGTATATTAATTGCATTTGTTTACAAATCATTATTTTACTTTATAAAGGTTTTTCTATATCTTGTCTCTAGTAATGGATGGGGCTTCTTAAAATGGAAGTCCTTTTTAATCTATGAAATTGCCAGGAATTTTGATGGGAAATAATTTTATGAATTTACATTCATTTAGTTTTATTTTTTTTTTTGTTTTACTTTTATGCCGAAGCCCAATGATCCAGAGGAAAGCAAAAAAATCTTGTTTCACAAGCAAAAATGTACTTCTGACCCTGAAAAAGCACAATCTGTTTTACAATCCTGACTCCAGAGCATTGATTTAATCACATAGTAGTGCTTGTGGTTACTCTATTTCCTACATATGAATTTGGGGTGGGCAGTGGAAATGGGTCAGTTATGAGCCAAGGGGTGGTGGGAATGGACACCAACAGATCAATCTCTAAATAGAAGGAACCCTGGCCCTAACTTTAGTAATACATTTTTAAAAAAAATCTAAAATATATCTTACACCACTGCATCACAGCACTCCAGATAAGTGCAAATGTAGTGAAGTCTATTTATGCCTCTTATGTGGCCAAGATGAACTTAACGCTTTGAACAAGAGAAACTGATTAGTTCATAGATCTATATATATATATATATATATATATATATATATATATATATATATATATATATATATATATATATATATATATATATATATATATATATATATACATACATACATACATACATACATACATACATACATACATACATACATACATACACACACACACACACCCACCGTGTTTCCCTGAAAATAAGACTGGGTCTTCTATTAATTTCCCACCCGAAAAACCCACTAGGGCTTATTTTCAGGGGTGGTGTCTTATTTCAGGGGAAAACGTGTGCAGGTCTATGTTTGGGGGAATTCCCCTGAACATAGACCAATTCACTAGGGCACGAAATCCTGCAAATCTGTGTTCGGGGAAACTTTCCCGAACATAGATTAGCTTACTCGCTAATAGAATACCGCAAATCTGAAAACCGAATGGAATCTTCTGTATCTATGTTCGGGGAAACTTACCAGAACATAGAGATTGTTCACTCGCGAATGGAATCTTGGGTATCTATGTTCGGGAAAACTTCCCCAAACATAGATTAGTGAACGTCTAGGGTTTATTTTCAGGCTAGGGCTTATATTAGAATGCTCTCCCAAATGTATTAATGTATGTGTATGGATGTATATTCTTTTCAGTGACCAGAGATACGCATATATCATTTCAGAGAATCTAGCCCTGTGTGAGAAACGCATTTTTCTTATAAACTTGTTTCACCTGATTATGAACCATTGAAGAAACACAGTTGTGTAGACCCCTGCCCACAATGGACCTCCATGTCTGTTATATCATGCCAAGTAAAGATAGATACCATCCTTTTTTTCTGTTTGAGTGCTATAGTCTACGAAACCAGTGAGTTTCTCCTTGGTGGATACAACAAATTGTAAAACCTTGTACTGACTAGACCCTTGAGAGCAATGTATTTATTGTCCTTGACTTGAAGGATTAAACTGGACCTGTCAACAAAAAAGCAGCTCTACATTCATCAATAACCAGCTGTTTGGTGGTGTGTTTTTTTATTTTTCATTTTATTTCCTTTACACTAAATTAAGGTTGTTGCACACTTTTAAGTCCATTTTGTTTCTACCTTTCTATCTGCTAAATACAGAGATCGTTTTATCTAAGTGTAGGTGGAGCAGATGTTTCCTTCAACAAGGGATATTTATTGAAGTCGTTTGAGTTGCATTCAAAAGTGTTGCTTCTCTGCGTGATGTTTCCCCCCCCCTTCTTCTTATAACATATGAATGCTCCTAGTAAAGAGTAAATCTTTTTAGTGTAGGCTACTGAAATAGGAGGCACATTAGTTATTTAACCCACCTTCTCCCATCCCAGCTAAACAAGAAGGTATAAGGATTTAGAAAAACAATTAAAGTGCACTGTTGGTTATACAGCATCTATGTAATTAGTTGATTGCAGACATCCATCCAGACTACATATCTACTTGCATGGTGGTACCACCCGTCTTGCACCACCGTCTTCTAGTCTTTAGTTCCTGGAAGGTGAAGCCACCAGGAGCTGCATCAACTTTATACTGTTGATAGAACAAAATGGGGAGGAGTATCTACGGTATGTAAGATTCTCCAAAGATCTTCTTCCATGTGTGCAATGGGATGCTACAGATATTGGTGCACGTCGAACAAGGTGATCAGATTCCTATCAGCTACCACTTGACAGTTCTAATTTAGAAATTGTGAGATGCTACATGCAGAAACTCTTTAAGGGACACTCTAGTCTAGGCTCTAAAACCACTAAAGCTTAATGTAGTGGTTCTGGGGCAAATAGATTACACTGCAAAGCCTGCAGGGACAGATTCTGATATTGGGCAGTGTTTACATTGCTGCATAAAGCCCCTAATATAGCTGTCACTCAGACGCCGGCATACTGACTTCCTAGATGAGGTCCTACAAAGATTGAGGACCTTATCAATCTTTAGTGATTATGGTGCTTGGAGTGTTCCTTTATTTTATTTTTGTTGCCAAAAATCATTACATAATCCTATATGTAAGAACAAGGTGTCCAAGCTTTGTTTTATGTCTGTTTTATTCAAAAAAGATTCCATAAAATGACAGTGTTGTTTTAATATATTCTATGCAACATTGGCAGGGAGCGGTATATAGAGCTGGGGCTGGCTTTAGCGGGGACCATGTTAGCTTGCAGCACCATCAATTATGTCTTAATGGACAAACTCCTAGTTATAAGCCCTGTTCTATACTGGTTGTCCGCTGTATCCTTCCAGGTAAAACACTTGCAAAATAAACACCATATTCAATTGTGTGCCTAAAGTAAGAAAGCCGAGTTTGGTTGCTATAAAGATCATTTTCTAACCCTTTAATTGCTGGACTGTTCAGAACATAAATGCTTCTGGAGACCAGTGGGGCCACAGCGTTCAAGAGAGAGAATAATGTACATGTTACACTGCAGAGTTAATCTCCTAATGGTTGCTGTAAGGGAGTGGGGGTCTGCCAAATGCTGTATGTATGATAGATTGGTGTTCATTCTTACGCTGTTCCTTGCATACAACCACAATGGAAACAGGAGCGGATGCCGAAAGATTAATAATCAGATAAGTCAAAGCACTCAAGTTTTTTTTTTTTTCCCCCCCCTCCTTCTTCTTAGTGTAAATTGTATACAGCGAAACCGCTGATGATATGGAGAATACACAAAGTAGTAATGTATATGTGATACGACTGTTTGCAAGGTAATCTCAATTGTCCCATTCCCGCCAGTAAATCTAAAGTCACTCTGTTTTAGAACATAGAAGCTTTCTATGTTAAAGGGTATTTCTTATTCTTAAATTGAAAAAGAGAAGCCCCTTCAAAACTGGCTGATAAAATGTCGCAATTCTATCTCCGTACGGAAACGGGCATGCAAGTCTTTTCTATCTGTAGTCCTGAGCAAAGTCCTTGTCCTAGCAAAGTGCGGTGAAAGGTAGACAACATACCTGCTTATGTGTTTAATAATAAATATTAAACCTAAATGACTGTGAATAGAGTTTATTATGGAGAAATAATGCTGTTGAGGTGTTCTCGAGACATCATAATAAACCGCGACAAAGAAGGTCGAGAGAGCATTTGAAGATTGAAGGATGATGTTACCCACCATCCCGTTGATAGCATGGTCTGCCTATTGAAATAATGGATGGGATAGGGTTTTTGAAAAAAAAGTTTTTGGAGGGGTGGGGGTGGGATTTATGAACCCATGATGATTATGCCATACATTAGATTTGCATGTATACTGTTAGTTGTAACTGGTGGTAGCCAAACTAATTTGGGTAAAATACATTTTGGCAAAATGTTTGGAGAATGCCCCTGCCACACTTATGCCACCTTTCATGTCTCTATTTGGCCACGAAGAAGTAGTCACCAGGGAAAAGTACCGGTAATCCTAATTACTCAAATGTTTTGGGCATCAGAAAAGGTGGGGAGTCGCACCAAAATGGGAAGAAATGTTGGAGTTGGTGCAGTTGACCAGCGCTGCAACCAATGTCCAATTGGCAAGTTTTCTCTTTTTCATAGTAGTTTATATCAACCTTGTCCGACAAGCACCCCCAAAGCCTTTTGTACTACTCCCATGATGCTTTGCCAGCCTAAAGTAGTTCTTTTACTGGTTGTCTACCAATTTGCCATCCCCATAGCATCAAATATACCCCTCCTAAACAATGCATAAATGTTACTTTTAATTAGGTGTGGTTCTGTATTACCTTTTTTTTATTTTTAAAAGAGTCAAAGATCATTTTCTTAATAGGGAAGTCTTTGGTTCTGTATTTTATTTTCAATTTCCTTGTATGTTGTATAGAACAAAGTGAGCCTTGCGGCATCTTCCTAGCTTTCCCTTATCTCTGCTGAAATAATAATTTTGAGACTGCACATCACATCCTGACCCTGTGTATTTTCATTGAACCCCATATTGACTCCGTCTCCACCCACTGCCTGGTAAGGTCTGCTTAATGGGCCTCTAATTGGAGCAGGAATAGGCCGCAGCCTTCCGTCTGCCTCAGTTACTCGCTAATTGAAAGACCCGAGATCCGGGCTGCGTGAAAACGTCCAAAACAAGTAAATAAATTGGAGACCCACGACTTTACTCCATTCAATGTGGCGTTTGGGCCATGTTGCGAATTTATCTCCCTGTTAGCGGATCAAACGTTGTTTGAAAACCAAACATTTCCAAACCAATCTCATTATCGGAGAAATTTTCTTTTAATCAATTAAAGCAATTTAATTTCTTTTTCGGCTCGCTTTATGCTAGTAGGATGAAACCAGGGGCAGCTACCGTTCACTCACTTCTCGTAGTGTTCAAAAGAATAGCTGTTTCTTTTCTCTCTCTCTCTTTTTTTTTATATCAGAATATAAAAACTCTTCCTCATTACCGGGGGAAAAGAGAACAATTTTAATGAGTAGAAACAAGGCCCTGTTTTTCTTAAAAGGAAATAGAATCTGTATGCCAAATGCATGTATAAAAGAAACTCTACCGATTAGACCCTGGCATCTGTTAAATAATGCATTAATTCCCTTAGGGAAAAGGAGATATTCTGACATGAGATATTTAGATCTGTTCGGCTTTTATTTTTGAACAATATAAATTGTATTTTTTCCCCCCCATCTTTGTCATTCTTTTCTGACTTTGCTTGAAACATTTGTGACTGTCACATCATATATGTAGACCTTAGTTCATGTTTCCTTTATGATGTCCCCTGTAACACAGATCTCCGTATTTTCACGGTTCTTGTGAGTCACATGGAGAAAATAATAAATAAATGAAAGTTGTATTATTTTCATTTCGATTTCATTTAATGCCATGATTGCATAGATTACAACTGCTTAATTACATTTTTATTTAAAGGGACTATATAGGCAATCTCAATAAAGTGAGTGGTCTTGATGCCATGCCCCCCCCCCCCCCCCCCACTGTCAGGATTTAAATGTCTCTAGTGTTGCACTGATAGCCGTCAGAGGCACTTAAGGCAAAATAGTAAACACAGAGTAAAATTTGGTTATTTGAATTAGATGGTCTCATAGACTCGATCTGATTGGTGCAGTGGTTTGCTGTACATTCGCACTAGCCTTTCTATGCTTTTCCATAGAAAAGCATTGGTTTGGCTGAGATCAAGATTTATTAACTCAGCCAAGGAAGTGGGGAACTGCGACGTGGTGAGCAAATTAATATATTAACCCTTGCGGGGGTTGGTGGTCACCTAAACAGTGATTAGGACACTATAGCATTGGGATACACATTTGCATTCCTAATATTATAGTGGTACAGATAGAACCTTTTGAGATTTCTGTGCTTTCTAAATCAAATTTCTTAAAAAGGAGAAGCACTGGGGACGAGAAGTGCCTGTGCGACAAGTGCCACACTCCTTCAATGAAATGCTTCTCTGAGCATTTTCATTTGTCACAGAAGAAAGTCTGACCATTTGCAAATGATATTCACAAAGAGTATTTGAAAATGTTGCTATTTGGGCAACATGATATCTTATGCCTAATCTTTAAAGGGACACTGTTGGCACTATATCAGTTCCATCTCATTGAACGGAGTATCTGGAGTCCTGTGGGGCTCTCCTTTTGGTCAGCATTAAACAGTTTTTATGATTTTTTGCTAAATAAGATAAACCACATTTTTCGCTCTAAACATCTTTATCTTGTCTGCTTAAAGGAATTCTATAGTATAAGGAATACAAGCATGTATAGTGAGAAAAAGCACTTGCGTTCTACTAATTATTTGAATGCCGCTCCCCCCCCCCCCTCCCGTGTTGCAAAAATAGATTCTATCAACAGATTGTTAACTTGTTAACCACACTGATTTATTCGCAACTCTCTGTACTGTGGTTTTTTTTTTTTTTTGCAGTGTACTATACTATTTAATTCAAGATATATTGTTGATCTTATTCCTGCTTTGTATTCTATTTTACCTACAAAACCAATAGTCTTCCTGGTTGGGAAAACAGTTTTGTATTTGCCTTTTAGCCCTCACTGCATCAGTCTTGCCACGACCACCTCTCCTCCACCTCCACCTCAACCTTTATGGTCTCCACCAATCCAGTGCTTTGCTATAGGGAAGCATTAGGGGGCTAGTGCACTTGTTTGGAAAATCGCTGTGCTGCTCAATCAGTATCTCGTCATAGAAGTGCTTTGGTTAGTGCATCTGTGGACCACGTTCAGCGTGTCCATGCAGGATGTGGAGACCCTGAACGCAGCTCCTGCAAAGTGCTCACTAACTTGAATCCCACCCATATTTGATGGGGGACAATATTTTGGGCCTCCATGGGAAGAAAAACCTGGACATCTCAGCAATAGCTTATTTACAAAGTTCCTAGTTACTGCTTTTTTTATTTTTTTATTTTTTTTATTTTATTTATTTTTCCCATTTACCTATGCCTGTCCTTGAAGGGACACTATAGTCACCAAAACACATTTAGCTTAATGACCGTTTCTGTGTATATAGGTCATGCCTCTGGAGTTTCACTGCTCAATTCACTAACATATAGATTAAATCACTTTTGTTTCGGTTTATGCAGCCCCCCGCCAGACCTCCCCTGGTGTGACTAGCACAGCCTGCATGGAAAAAAAACCAAAACGGTTTAATTTTCATTCAGATGTAACTTACCGTACTTTAAAAGTTTTTTTTTTTTTTTAATCTCCAGATCTGTAAATTGAACTTTAATTACATACAAGAGACTCATGCAAGGTCTAGCTATTAACAGGAGATAATGAGATAAGAAATTTTATATTAAACAGAATTTGCAATAAAGTTAATGTAAACATTAGATGATTCTTTACAGGAAGTGTTTAGGAAGGCTGTGCAAGTCACATGCAGGCAGGTTTGCCTAGGGCTGTATAAACAAAGTGATTTAACTCCTAAATGGCAGAGAATTGAACAGTGAGACTTCAGGGACATAATCTATGCACCAAAACTGCTTCAATAAGTTAAATTTGTTTTGGGTACTATAGTGTCCTTTTAATTCAAAGCAGCGCTGTCACCCCCATCCTTCCTGTAAAATGAGTACTTCATAAAGATAGATTCTGTATGAAATACTCCTACTAAATGTTTGAATTTCACTGAAATTCCAACACAGTCAAAATATGTACTGAGACATAGTAAGGACAATTTTGTCTCCATATTTCTCCTACGCCTGACACGGCTTGACATTAAGCAGTGTAATTTCCCCCCAGCTGCAGGGAATTTAGCTCTCTTAAGGGAGGGTCTTGCAAAACTTCCATAGACCTCTCTGATGTACTTTGAAGCAAGTGTGAGAGTAGAGCAGGGACGTGCCAGAAGCAGGAATGGACCCTCGGGTAGAAGATGGTGTTCTCCATGAGGCACATTTTTAGGGTAAGATAAACCCACCTTTGCCTCACCCCTTTGGTAACAGACTGTAACAGTTCTGCTTTAACGCTGTCCCTTCACTAAAAGTTATTTAGGCACAGCACATAATGCTCCTTAGGCAGTTTCCATTCATAAGACATCGGTTCTGACAGCTCACATTCTCTGAATTAAGATCTCCCTTCTACAGTTTATAAAACAGTCATGGCAAGAGAATTCTTTTCAAACTGTATCGTCCTACATTGTAAGGGCTTTGGCTGAAATATTTAAGACACCTTGACAATTGCATACATTGGATTTGTGCGTTGGTAATGGTTTTGAAGCACTGCGTCAACATTCATTCACGCCCGTATTCACAAGTTGAATAGAAAAAAAACTTTATTAGCAACTCTCGGGACGGATGCAAGGCACATTTTTTATAGTACCTTGTTCATGTATGTCAACAATAGGTACCCACTGTCACTCCAGATATTTGTGAATTCTATTCTCCAAGATTCTTGCTCGAGCAGAAATCGGAAGTGTAGTAGACTTTGTCTGACCTGTCAAGATTGGCCATCACGCTTGTAGACTATAAAAAAGTCTGTTTCTCCCCATTCCAACGGGTTATTAAAAAGCAGGCCTTTGTAGTGCTTAGCAAGTCAGCATCCAGTGAAAAATATTTTTATGGTAATTCTCATTTTCACTCTTTATCCATTTGTCTTCTCTGCATTGTGACCTGTGTTATTCTTGAATCTGTTAGATCAGAAATGCATTGTCTGTGGTGTTTAAATAATATATAAATCAGGTTAGACAGGAGCTGTCTGTCAGTATTATTAACTTTGACCTTTTTCGCCCATTAAAAAGACAGTTTTCTAAATATTTAATGTTTGCCTATAGATTTGTAGGTCCCTGTTCCTGAAAGGAAGGGTGTAGTTACATATTATTAACACAACTTATCTAATACGTTATGTATTTTTGTTTTTATTTGATTTAAACTTGATGTGTTAGGATACTAGGAAATGAATAGAAACAAGTCATAGTACACATTTATTTATTACTGCCATTTATAAGGCGCCAACATATTCCGCAGCGCTGTACATTTAGGGTAGAACATACAATATACACAGACCAATACAAAAGGTAACAAAGGCCATGCCGTAAACCATTGAAGCTCTTTTATACAAAGTGTTTAGATAGACAGCTTGTAAACTTACAATCTAAAGGATATAATGGGGAATTGAGACAAAAGGTAGAAGGGTGAATTTAGAAGTGATGACCTGAGGAAATTAACAGAGTTGACATGCATGTCTTTGCCTACCTGTTCGTTATCCAGTGACTGAAATCTCAAATTTCTTAACATGTTTGAGCTCCT
This sequence comes from Pelobates fuscus, assembly GCF_036172605.1. Lineage (NCBI taxonomy): Eukaryota > Metazoa > Chordata > Amphibia > Anura > Pelobatidae > Pelobates > Pelobates fuscus. The sequence goes on along the minus strand of NC_086325.1, from coordinate 135,067,235 downwards.
GTGACCGATAACTTATAGGACCACTATAGTGCCAGGAAAACCTACTCGTTTTCCTGGCACTATAGGGTCTCTAGGTCCCCCCCACCCGCCGGGCTCTAGGGGTGGAAAGGGTTAAATCTTACCGGTTTTCCCTGTTTTCCCCCCCGCCGAACTCAATCGGCGCGGGGAACTCTCCTCCTCCTTTTCGCCGCCATCGGCTGAATGCGCATGCGCGGCAAGAGCAGCAGCGCGCATTCAGCCAGTCCATAGGAAAGCATTCTCAATGCTTTCCTATGGACGCTGGCGTCTTCTCACTGTGAAAATCACAGTGAGAAGCGCGGAAGCGCCTCTAGCGGCTGTCAGTGAGACAGCCACTAGAGGCTGGATTAACCCATAGGTAAACATAGCTGTTTCTCTGAAACTGCTATGTTTACAGCAGAAAGGGTTAATCCTAGGTGGACCTGGCACCCTGACCACTTTATTAAGCTGAATTAAGCTAAAATGGAAAAGTATTAATCGCATTATGTAGCAATCGTATGCTACAAAGTTCCTTGCGACTGACTTTTCATGTGCTGCGAATCAGGATGTAGAATTGGTACGTCTAAGAAAACATTATAGATCTGGCATCCCTACTACATCTTGGACGAGATGAAAATAAATTCTCTCTCTCTCTTTTTTTTATTTTTTTACTTTGGGAAGGGAGAACATACACAGAGGAATGTGGGGGATGCAATTCAAATTAATTTATTTTTGATTTAGCAAACGTGTGCACATTATTAATCATTATTATTAATCAATGCATGCTCAAGTAGTTAATTACCAAATTAGAGTCAAGAAAACGCATGAACTACAAGCAGTACACAGGAAAATATTTGTACAGTAGCAGAGGGCATCTGGTCCACACCAATCCAAACTCTCTGACCTTATTGCAGAATTGTATACAGATGTGGAAGATATCAGATTTTGGGGCAAAATACTTAAATTCATTGCTTTGTGTATATATTTGTTTACACTATTTTTTATTATTACTCATGATTTGTAGCGTTATAGCTTATGCTACTGAATTATGAATAAATAAACATAACTGGGGCTGTCCACTAGGGATAACCTTTTTCACAAAGTTAGGGACAAAATTATTTGACATCAGAACTGCATATTTTAATAGGTTGTTGGGGCTTTTTACTGCTTACTATTTATTAGACATTGCCCCCTACTCACGGTATAGCGAGTAGGGGCAGATTAATTATTAGGGGAAAATTTCGCTCACCCACAGGAAGTGGGTCGGAGTGGGTCTAGCGTAGGAAAAATACATAAGACAGAGTTGTTCCTAATTTGTCTGTTTTAAAGAAAGCTAAAGCAGATAGAAAAAAAGAACGTATCATGTGAGAGGGAGAGAAGAGGAAGTGATTAGGGTAAGGTAAGTTTGGCAACCTTGCTGCATTTTGACATCTCTATTCTATCCAGTGCTCAAACATTTCCTGCTTTTTTTTTTTGTGAAGAATTGACAATGTAGTTTAATTGACAAGGTAGTTTAGAATTCTTTTTCTTTTTCTGGTAGTTTATTTAACACTCCATATCCATGACCCAAACTGTTAATATGAATTAATACTGACAATTAATATTAATGTGAATATGCAAGCGAGATAGTCACAGCTAAATATACCTCTCCAAATCCGAATTTGCCTAAATTTTGCAATTCAGTTTTTCAGTAAGCTTCAGTTTGGTGTTTAGTAATAATAAAAAAAAAAATACACAAAACCCACTATTTAACTAATTGTTATGTTAGCACTTATTACTTCTAGCATTTTGGTGCTTTGTGCCCCTTTCAGGAGCAAAAGGTTTTAATCAGTCTCTAAATCCCTGACTTTACAGATTTACATATTTTAAGGTTTATATTCTCTTATTCTTTTGGTATATTCATTTCGGTTACATACTTTAGCTTATAGTTGCCCTATTGCCAGCTGTGTATTTAAAAACTGCATTTGCACTCAGAGCTTTAGTAAGCTGCACATCATTTAGGAAAACCCTTCCCCTTTCCCCCCCAAAAATAAATAAATGGGGGATAAAATCAGACAGAACATTCTGTAACAGGCGTCCTTCTGCCAAGCTGTCTTTCACTAATTCCATAACGCATTGCGCATATTGCTCTGATTGCAAATTCTACCAGCAAAGATCGAAGCCCTGAGCTGCTGACATTTTGAAACATTTGTCTTTCAAACTATCTCTGTCCCCTTTTATTATGGGTTTTCAACTTTGGGGAAATCCGGGACAGAAAAGGGGAGAAAATAATCCATCCCCCCCCCCAGTAAAATTTGCATTGTTTCTAAGGAGACCTAATATTGATCTTTAGATGTAAGTAGCGGCGTTGTAAACAGCAGAAGGTGTGTATGTGAATGATAACAAGTTTAGCTACAAATGAATATTATAATTTAATCTATGTGTTGTGCTGGCAAAATTACTATCCTAATTTATATCACATTACATTATTCTGCAGTACTTGGTCACATGCCCACTAAATGTCCTGGATTCATCGGGACAGTCCAAATCTACTGGCCAGGGTTTGTTCTCTGGTACACTTCTAAAATTACCTCCCCCACAAAAAAGATCTTTGCTCTTGGAGAAGCTCTGCATTTATTCACTTAATTTTGCTGACGTACCCCTATACTCAGGGCTTGCACCCTACTTCTTCATCTCCGTCACTGGTGTTCTTTCTCCAGATCTGTCCCACCTTCACATCTTTCAATATTGGGAGTTACGTCATCATAATGTAATATATTAACAGATATTATTTGAGGTTTGCTGTGCCTGCGTCAAGATGGCTGACGTAGCAAATGCAGTTAAAACCAACTTGTGTACCTGTTCTTAATTGCTCCATTCAGCCTCCCGCAATGTGTAACCTGTTATCACAAACAAGGAATTGCCACATTTAGGATCGTTGAAGGAACCCAGGACCCCCAACCATATCTTTCTAGTTTTAACTATTGGCTAACTGCATAAGCGTAAAAATGTGCTCTCTTTATTTAGTAGACATTTGGCTTGCACAGTTTAAAAGAAACCAGAGCACCATTTGAACATAAGTTGATACAATTATTATCAGTGATTTTGTTGCATTGCGTAATTTCTAGAGAAACTAACTTTTAACGAAAGATGAACTCAAACACGGATGTCATTGGCTGGCACCTGTGTGTGTGTGTGTGTGTATGTGTGTGTATATATATATATATATATATATATATATATATATCCGCTCACTAATCCTGAGTGCAAGTGAATTGCAATTTCCAATGAGTGGTTGTTAATTGCGCTTTTTAAATTTTTTTATTTCTTCCAAGTGAATGAGAAACTGGTCCTTGTAGTTGTCTTTCTGTACAAGAGATTATCGGTAGACTACCATAGTACACTGTCCGGTAGCCATCTGGACTTCCTCCTGGTTTTACCCAATGGTCTGCTTTTAGCATCTTGGATAAAAAGAAAAAGAAAGCAGGGTAATTGTTTGTTTTTTTTGTGTGGGTGCTGCTTCATTTTTGTTACCTTTTTATTTTTTTACGTCCATTTGAAACCTCCATTTAAATTTTTGTCTATTTTTCCCACTATTCATTTCACCTATAAAGCATAACAATTCTTTTGCTATTTTAATATTGCAAGATATACATAGCTATAGATTTTTGTTGTTCCTTTGTTCTCCTGTTACTGCAGCTCTGCATATTGGCCTTGGGGGACAGTTAAAAGGACAGTGATATTGGGACGGCATTTCTCCATAGATATAAAATGTAAAAAGCCTGTTTGAACATCGCAGTACACGTGTGAAGGGGGTAACTATAATACTGTTGAAGAAACGCAACCCCGAGGCAACAATAAAATTGTTGATGACAGCGTCAAATGTGAAAGTCTGGAATATTGGCCATAATAATAGTGAATGATAGAAGATGTGCCTGTAGTGCTGTGTCTAGTTGCCACGTCTTTAAGGGAGAAAATAATTATTGGTTGTTCTTGGAGCTTTAAAAATAAATTGTACTAAAGAATATAATGTATTATTATTATTTATATATTGTTAACGTATTCAGCTGCGCTTTTTACGGTTTTGCATTGAGGTATAAAACAGCAGGTAATTGACAAGCAAAATAATGGCGTGAGAATCAAGAGGTGAAGAGGGCCTTACGCAAACAACCTTACGATCTATATATATTGTCAGTTACTAATTTTCTGCCTTCGCTCGTCTGTACACACGTTTTCAGCGTTCATTAAAACATCAGTTCCTCAGTCAGTCTGTGCGGCGTCAATATGTAGTATGGTCACTGCTGAAACAGTCCTAAAAGGGATTTACAAGGTTCTATACTAAAGCGAGAATTCAAATTTAAGGCCAGAGCAACTGAACAGTCTTCCTGTTAATCTTTGGCCCATTCTCCAGAGAGAATTTTAGATTCCACTTTAATAAGGTTACCACCTGTACGCTGATGACACCCAGCTATATCTCTCCTCCCCGGACCTCTCCCCTGCTGTCCTGCAACGTGTCACTGCTTGCCTTTCTTCCATCTCTGACTGGATGTCCTCCCGCTTTCTGAAACTCAATCTCTCAAAAACTGAGCTCCTTGTCTTTCCTCCTCCTAATACTGATCCTCCTCTTTCGCTCTCCCTTCAAGTTTGTGGTACCAACATCAGTCCATCCTTGCAAGCGCGCTGTCTTGGCGTCATACTTGACTCTGGTCTCACCTTTGAGCCTCACATCTAGCATGTTGCCAAATCCTGTAGATTCCATCTTAAAAATGTTATGGTACTTTTTGAAAGTAAACCAAAATGTTCAAATGTCTATCTGTTCCTGTCCAAATCAATAAAATTAAATTGCGTATATACGCTGAAGTAATTAAGTCTGACACACAAGGTTCAGGTTAAAATAACTTCGAGAAAGTTTATTGGCAAGTGAAGAAAAAGCGGGCGCGCAGGCCCTTTTAAGAGGCATTTTGCGTCATCATTGATTATTAGAATATCAGCAAATAAACACCATCAATTGGATTAATTGTTAAGTGTCGGTGTTAGTGTCTTACCTATTGGTTCAAAAATAAAAAGGTTAGTCCCGTGCCCACCCATCAGAGGTGGGATTATTCTGGACACGGGTGGGGATAAGGGGGTCCTAAGCGTCATTTTACACGGTCAATGATATCAGGCTTTATGTCCAGGTGCAAGGTCTCTTATGAATAGAACATTTCATTACTACTGTGTTCTGTGGCCTTCAAACTATACTATCTTACAAATTCTAAGGAGTAGCCAGCAAGTCTTAAGGAGTAACCAGCACCTCCTGGTATTTGTCCTTGTAGGAAAACACAGTCTTTGTCTACTGTACTAATTGGGTTGGGAAGTTCAGTCACGTAATGTAGTTTTAAAATGAACAAGTTAAGTCATGAGGACAAAATGGAGGATTGAAAGAGTCAGGTTAGGGGGACAAAATGGAGGATGAAGTCACAGTATAAAGTTAAAATGGAGTTAGTACAATAATTCAATACAAGTACAATAGTAATTTTTAATAATTCCACATCAGTCCCCCCTATGAAATGTTAGATTCTAAGAGATAAAACTTTATTATGTTAGTATCAGAAGACGTGTTAACCCAAAGGCACAGAAACCCCGTGGCCGCTAGTCAGGTGTTAATGCAAAGTGCAAGTCTGTCCCTAGAGCTGACCCTAATAATAGGCTAACTCATCCATCAGTATGGCTCTCGAACACTTCACACCCATGGGTGTCCCATGGCAGCTAACCCACCACTTCTCCGCACGGGGCCTTTACCATTCACTGACAGATGCTGTCCCTAAGCTAGTCCCTTCCTAGAATTCCTGCACTTTATCAACAAAAGGGAATGTTTGCAGCGGCAGACAGGGTGAATTGATGTCTTGGGATTCTTGGTCATCAACTTCGAGATGGGTGAAAGTGGGTGCCGTTTGGTCAACAGTCTTCATGAGGGATTTTCTCAGACATGGGAGGACACAACAAAAGAGAAGAGCAAGAATAAAAAGAAAAATTAGTATAGCCATACCAATCTGCATTAAAGCCTTTTGCCATCCTGTCATCCAACCAAACCATCTTTCCCAGGGATCTTTTATCCCAGAATTCCTTTTTAACTCTTCAGACAGGTCATTTAATTTTTCTATGGCTAATGTAACTTTACCATTAGGGCCTGTGTTTTCTGGGATATATGTACAACATGTCATGGTGTCGGGTAAAATTTTACAAACCCCTCCTTTCTCGGCTAAGATCATATCCAGGGCCATTCTGTTCTGAAAAGTCATTTGGGATGTGGCCTGCAGCTGTTCGGCCAACCCCTGGAGGGCGTCTCTGGTGTAATTAACAAAACGCTGTTGGTTGTAATAAATATAATTTATCCAGTTTAAATTCTTGTTTGCGGTAACTATGGTAAAAATTGATTCAAATCCTGCAGCAACCTCATCCCTTGCTTTAAACTCATTGGGCACCCCCCTAGGCACTCCAATGGCATCAATATACACATGAGGATCAAAACTTCCTTTCACTGGGGCGTCACGCTTAACCTTAGTGTGTTTGGACCCATGGGTGACGAGGTGTGTGTCAGAGATGATATGTATAGGCATAATAGCTTTAGCCAAAGTACACTCCCCCCACCACTGTTTGTCCATTCTGGATCTTAGCTGTAAATCCCCACACAACCAGTAAATATCCCCTAATGACCTGGTGTGAAACTGCAACAAGTCCATAGAGACATTTCTGTAGGTAGCACAATACCCCTTGGAGAAGTTACCCAAGAATTTACCTATTCCATCGTAATTAGCATAACAAGTGTAATTACCTTTATACACGGTAATACCATCTGGGGGTTTGACATCCTGGGTTAGGAGAGGATACTCCTTTGTCCATGCAATACATATGGACCTGTTAAAATTATAGTGATAGGCAAAAAGGCTTAAAACACATTCTTCTATATCTACTGGTAGGATTAGAGGCACGGTTCCCAGGTGAGGCCGGGCACCGCCACACACATAACATGCAGTTCTATTATGCTTATTAGCATTATATTTCATCCATTCTAACCATAGATTTACATCATTAAAACCTGTTTCAGCGGCCATGGTATCTTCAAAAGTGGGGTTAGCAATGGCCATCATGTCTTGAAAGGTCTGAATATGAGGTTTTAATGGGTTAGGGACCATATGGGTGGCCCCTTGCCACTCAGAAGAGTTGCACATATCTTTAAGGTAGAAATGCCCTAACTTTTTATAGGAACCCTTTTTCCAATACATTCCCATCACATACTGGTCCGCATCTGTTGGGCTTGGATGCTCAATGTTAAGGATTAATTTAATTGGTGTACTCCCCCCAGGCTTTCTCAAAGTCATTCTCTGGAGGAGGGATCTACCATGATCATCTACTTTAGATACGGCACTTTTTGGTTTGTAACCCCAGGCAGGCCCGGCATTCCATCCCGCCGCCCCCCAATGGTCACAATTGTGCCCCCATTGCTTGTCAACTACACAAACATATGGGTCTTTCGAATGAGGGATATCTCTATAGATACTCTGGATTTGTGGTGTGGGAAATGGGCATTCTACAATATCACAGTAGTCAAAGGTATAAGTAGCCACCTGGGTGCACGATGAATTATACCAGAAGGTGTACCCACTAGTGTCTTTGGTAATGGCTACTTGCTGGGCCTTCATAAGGCTAATTAAGGAGAAGATGTACCAGAGATACATGTTTATGCGATATTCGCTTCCTCTGGGGCAGGAGATTTCTTGCAGTGGGAAGCGTGGATCCAATTTGGCCTACCGGCCAATTTGACGGAGGTTGCGGTAATCAGGAGAACTTGGAATGGACCGTCAAATCTTGGTTCTAGGGTATTTTTCCGCACAAACTTCTTGACCAGGACCCAATCTCCAGGAAGTAGGTTATGAGAACCTGTATCCAATTCGGGATCTGGAATTGAAGAGAAAACTTGGGCATGTATTTTGTTTAGGACACTTGCAAGTTCAGTTACATAGTCTACTAAAACATCTGATTGGAGTTGCAACTGCTGCGGATAATAACAACCTAGCCTGGGTGCTGTCCCAAATAGAACCTCATATGGGGACAGTGAATGCTTCCCTCTAGGTGTGTGCCTAACACTAAATAAAGCTATTGGTAGGCTTTCTGGCCAGGGCATCTTTGTTTCTTGTGACATTTTTAACATTCTGGTTTTTAGAGTGCCATTCATGCGCTCCACTTTACCACTACTTTGTGGGTGGTAAGGGGTATGGAAGGCTAGGGTCACCCCTAGGGCAGTCCAAATTTCTTTAGTCACAGTTGCTGTAAAGGCTGGGCCTTGATCACTCTCAATGACTTCTGGGAGTCCGAATCTACATACAATATCTGTAAGTAGGCGCCTTGCGGTTGTTTTTGCAGTGATATTGGCCACTGGGTAGGCTTCTGGCCAGCCTGAGAACATGTCCACTATTACTAGTGCATATTCATGGGGCCCACTCTTGGGCATTTGGATGTGGTCAATTTGAATCCGCTGGAAGGGGTACATGGGCTTTGCCAGGTGTTTCGCAGGTACTTTAACTGGTCTTCCTGGATTGCATTTTGCACAAATGACACAGGCCTTGCAGAAGCTATTGATCAATGTTGTGATTCCAGGTGCTTCATAATACTTCTGTATGAGGGCGGCCATCAATTCTTTTGACAGGTGTGCAGGCCCATGTGCCCATTGGACAACTGCTGGATACAAATTTCTGGGAAGACAAAATTTGAAGTTGTTGTAATATATTCCGTCCTTTTGGACAGCTCCTTTCTTTTTCCATTTCTGGATTTCTTCAGGAGTGACTGCAGCTTGCTGTTCTTGTAAAATTCGCAAATCAGTAGGAAGAGTTTGCAGAGCAAAAATAGGGACTTCTTCTTCTTCTTGTCCGGACACTTCTTCATCCACTTCCTGCAGATCCCTGGCCGCTAGCTTAGCAGCCTGATCAGCTAAATGGTTGCCCTTTGCTTCATCTGTATCCAATTTCCCATGGGCCTTGACTTTCAAAACGGCCACTTCTTCGGGAAGTAGGAGGGCATCCATTAGCTCCTTGATTGCAGTGCTGTGTTTGACTGGTGTACCGGCGGTGGTAAGAAATCCTCGTGTCTTCCAAATTAGGCCGAAGTCATGTGCCACACCCAGAGCATATCTTGAATCTGTATAGATGTTGGCACGTTTTCCTTCGGAAATTTTGCATGCTGAAGTCAGAGCCTGTAATTCAGCTTCTTGCGCAGACATTGCTGGCGGTAAGGATGATGATTTGATGACTTCGTCTGTTGTGGTTACGGCATATCCTGTGTGATATGTTCCTCCTTCATCGGCATATCTTGATCCATCCACAAACAGGGTAAAATCCGGATCTGGTAATGGATTCTCATGCACAGTTGGTAAGTGCACTGTTTCCATTTTCATCTGTTCAAAACAGTCATGAGGTGTTTCTGGGTCATAATCATTCTTTATGACCAGGTCTTGAAATTCCTTTTCCAGGAAATGGCGTGGCCATGCTTCCAGAAGGTCAGTTGTTGGGTATTTGGCAATACCATTTTCCTGTAGCTGTTCTTCATTCATGGTGGCCCATAGTTTTGCCATGGGCCCAAGATCATTCCATGACCTTGTCTTCAACTTGGTAACAGGAATATGTGGGATAGCGGTATCCCAATGGCGGTAGAGGTAGTTAAGTTGTTGAGGTAGCTGGACCAAGACCATGCTATTACCTTCAGAGTCACAATAAAAGTCTTGTGCAGTGAGCTTTACATCGGTCCAGTGGTAAAGCTCATCTTCATAGCAAGGTTCGGGAGTAATGTTTGGCTTGTACCACATGGTACAGAAGGCGTAATCCGGACCTTCACAAAGAGGTGTCTCATCTTCATAAAATGACAAATGTGGATGCATGACTTTCTTGATACATCCACAGAGCAGGTAGATGTAGGTTTCATCTGTGATAAATCCATAATAGATACCCCCCGTAATCCGGACCTTCACAAAGAGGTGTCTCATCTAATTCTATGATCTGAGCTTTCTTTCGTGCAGGGCCCGGGTAAGGTGACAGGACCGGAGGATGAGCGGGGGTCCCAGATGCGGGGGTGGCTAGCGAGTCATAACCGGGGGATAGGTAGTCACCGGGAATTACCGGCATCAGGGCTGTACTGGGGGCCGCCATATTAGTGGCCGGAAAGGGTATTGTATTAGGGTTAAGGGAAGAAATGGCGGCCATGTTGGATGTGGGCACATCCGGAGCAGACTGTGTCGGACTGGGCATGACCGGGACCTGGGGAGTGGCTTGGGGAAGGGGTAGTGGATATCCGGGATAGGGCAGAGTCATGGGATACGGGAAGGGGTAGGGCCAGGCTGGGGAGGGGAAGGAGGTGGGGTATTGGACTGGGGTGGAGATGGGAGGGGACGGAGAGGGATTGGTAGGGGTGGGTGGAGGGGAAGGAGTCGGGGCGAGGGTGGAAGAGGTGGTTAGTTGGGCGGATGAGGAGGGGAGGGGGTCATGAACGGAGAGGGAGCGTAGGGAAGGAATGGCAGATGAAATGTTAGGGAGAGGTACAGCAGGTAGCGTAGGGATGGATGAGGATGATGGGAATGTTAGGGACGGGGAGGGGGAAAAGAAAGATCCATCAGAATTCAGGACCGGTCAAACAGGGGAGGTGGCGGGATGGGTGTTAGGAGGATTGGGAGTGGGGAACATAGTCAGCTGGCTATCACCCACTGCTGACTGAACCTTGGGGATAGACGTCCCCTGGGCGCCACTTTGGGGCGCTGGCTGAGGGTAGACCCCAGCAACACAATTCTGATGATACACAAACAATTTCACACCTTTGTGATTTATTTCTTCCTCAACCCAACCTTCTAGCTGAATAGCCTTCGCTACTCTGTACCATGCTTCAGCAGTCTTTAATAAACCATTATCTGTAAGCTTGCCTTTCATTTCTGCCAGTAACTTACGCCAACTTTCTTTTGCAATCTTCCACCCGTTGGTACAGTAATTTTACATACTTTTGCAATCTTTACAACACCTTTAACCATCTCCTCACCCTCTCTGTTTTCTACCAAATCACATGCTAACCAGCCCTTACTGGGCTTGCTTAAATCCTGCCCCATAATCCCCCTACCCCTATACCAGCGTCCTAGATATAGAGAGAGAGAAGGAAAACGGAACAAGAACGTCTACAATGCTCGACTGCCACCCGAGAACCGTGGGACTTTCTCAGGTGCGTCTTCCCAAAACGTAGACTAGTCACTGAATCCGCCTACCCGGGGTGGTAGACGCGGATTGGAGTGAGGTGAGAAGTGTGTGACCAATCACTTCTCCTTTAAGAGGAATGGGAGTGGATAGTATAATAATATAGGAAGTACAGAAAAGATGAAAGGCAAGGAAAATCCTTAGAGACAGACACAGGAGTTCATGAGACTCCTATTAAACAAACAAGACAACAATACAGTTGAAATACAGTGCATGCATCACAATTCAAATGAAATCAACAGTAATTCCTTTCCTTTACTCGTGTGCTTACTCCAAAGTCACCTCCCTCAATCTTAGTATCTTACTACCAACGGCCAAGGATAACAGCTAACACCGGTCCGAAATCCATATGCCTCCCTCGTCACAGCAGCCCACTCGTAGTGTCTGCGCTACCCTCACCCTTGTAGTGCCCCTATAAAGACCCACTTTATAAGTCCCACTACTCCGTGGTGATGAAGACAGCAATGCCTGCCCGAATTCACACACCACAAAATAAAAATTGGAATGGCTCCAGCTCAGCGCTCAAAGCTGGAGGGTACCACCACTCTGCAAGCAGAGTAACGTGCACAGAGAAGCTAGCTAGGCTATCAAAGTGACACAAGAAGGATCCCCAGGAAACTATGAGTCTACACAATCTCCACAGATCCAACACACCTCTTTTTCCCTACAGCCCCAGCCACAAGGCTCCTAAAAGAGTTAAACAGGAAAAGATGACCCCCAGGAACACATCCACAGGTCAACCCCCCTTTTTCCCTACAACCACAGCACCGTGGTTCCTAAAAGGGGTAAAACAGGCAACAGAAGACCAAGGCAAATCCCCTCAGGTCCACCCCCCTTTATCCCAAAAGAGGTAAAATACAAACAGATAGACAGACACACTGAAGACCCAGGCAAGTCCCCTCAGGTCCACCCCCCTTTATCTCAAAATGGGGAAACAGGCAAACAATTCAAACACACCCAGGCAACAGATAGACTAAAATGCAGGTAAAACAGGTGGGTAACGAGGCACCGGGCAAGATATTACCTGTCTTTGATGTCCTCCCGGGAAGCAGTCACAGACACGTGGACGGGTCAATCAAAGGGGCCGGAACATACCGGTGGCTCTGCAGAAGTCTCTACCGTGTACCTGGAGGTGATCAATCTCCTTTCCTTCCCCCCGGATTCCTCCGTCCACCCTTGTCTTCCTTAGGACGGCTCACCGGCCGGACATAGCCCGATGCCCCACGTTGGGCGCCAAGTTGTTATGGTACTTTTTGAAAGTAAACCAAAATGTTCAAATGTCTATCTGTTCCTGTCCAAATCAATAAAATTAAATTGCGTATATACGCTGAAGTAATTAAGTCTGACACACAAGGTTCAGGTTAAAATAACTTCGAGAAAGTTTATTGGCAAGTGAAGAAAAAGCGGGCGCGCAGGCCCTTTTAACCCCTTAAGGACACATGACATGTGTGACATGTCATGATTCCCTTTTATTCCAGAAGTTTGGTCCTTAAGGGGTTAAGAGGCATTTTGCGTCATCATTGATTATTAGAATATCAGCAAATAAACACCATCAATTGGATTAATTGTTAAGTGTCGGTGTTAGTGTCTTACCTATTGGTTCAAAAATAAAAAGGTTAGTCCCGTGCCCACCCATCAGAGGTGGGATTATTCTGGACACGGGTGGGGATAAGGGGGTCCTAAGCGTCATTTTACACGGTCAATGATATCAGGCTTTATGTCCAGGTGCAAGGTCTCTTATGAATAGAACATTTCATTACTACTGTGTTCTGTGGCCTTCAAACTATACTATCTTACAAATTCTAAGGAGTAGCCAGCAAGTCTTAAGGAGTAACCAGCACCTCCTGGTATTTGTCCTTGTAGGAAAACACAGTCTTTGTCTACTGTACTAATTGGGTTGGGAAGTTCAGTCACGTAATGTAGTTTTAAAATGAACAAGTTAAGTCATGAGGACAAAATGGAGGATTGAAAGAGTCAGGTTAGGGGGACAAAATGGAGGATGAAGTCACAGTATAAAGTTAAAATGGAGTTAGTACAATAATTCAATACAAGTACAATAGTAATTTTTAATAATTCCACATCAAAAACATAGCCCGCATCCGCCCCTTTCTTGCACCAGATACTACCAAGGAGCTTGTCCATGCTCTAGTAATTTCCCGCATGGATTACTGTAACCCTCTCCTGATTGGTCTTGCCAAAAGCCGTACTGCACCCCTACAGTCCGTAATGAACGCTGCTGCTAGACTGATTTTCCTCTCTAGTCGTTTCTCTCACACCTCACCCCTCTGCCAGTCCTTACATTGGCTTCCTGTATGCTATAGGAGTAAATTCAAGGTACTAACTCACACCTATAAAGCACTGAACAACTCTAGCCCCTCTTATATCTCCTCACAGATCCATAGGTATGTCCCTTCTCGGTCTCTCCGCTCTGCCCGTGACCACCTCCTGTCCGTTGTCCGCACTCGTACAGCCAACTTGCAGGACTTCTCCCGGGCAGCTCCCTTCCTATGGAATAGCCTGCCTAACGCCATCAGACTCTCCCCTAGTTTTGCATCTTTTAAGAAGTGCCTTAAAACCCATTTCTTTAGGAAAGCTTATGGCCTCCAAGACTAACCAATACCTCACATACCTGTCTCTTGCCCTCTCCAAAAGGGCAGTCCACCTTATTTGATTGCAAATTCCTGTCCTAATGTGTTTTACACCCCACCTCCTATAGAATGTAAGCTCGATCGAGCAGGGACCTGTTCAACCTATTGTTCCTGTAAGTTTATTTGTAATTGTCCTATTTATAGTTAAATCCCCTCTCATCATATTGTAAAGCGCTACGGAATCTGTTGGCGCTATATAAATTGCAATAATAATAATAATAATGTTCTTGGATCTGTTAGAAACTTGTATAGTTTGCTGTGTACGGTGTCGATTGTATATTATAAATAAAGCTGATTGATGTTGGACTTTTTATAACTTGTATAATATTATTTATTGAAAAAGAAATGTGTTGTTGTTTTTTTTTGTTTTGCTTTTTCAAGTTGTCACTCAGAAAATTTAATATTTTTCCTGCTCTCTCAACAGTTGCAGTACCACGCAGGACTGGCGTCTGGTCTCCTTAATCAGCAATCTTTAAAGCGTTCCGCCAATCAAATGGGTGTGTCTGTAAAGCGAAGGCCGAAAGCCCAACCCACCACGCTAGTCCTTCCACTTCAGTAAGTAGTATTTTTAAATGGATGTTGCATATCTTGCAACATTGGGAGGGGTATATAGTTGGTATTGGGGGATGATGGGACATAGCCCAGTGGCGCATCTTGCGTCGCTATAACAGGTGAGTCTGCCTGGAAAAAATGGCAGGCGTAGCTAATGAAGAGGTTGTCGAAGATCACTCTGCATGGTCCTAGTGAGTACTGTGCTTCATGGGGAAGTGGGACTGTCGTGACGAAATTGGGAAAGTTGGGTGAAAAAGGACAGTTATAGCATGTGACAGTTTTGTGTTTTTTCTCTCTGTATATTGTTCTGAATATACATTTTTTTCACATTTGCTTGTTTTGTCTTTTTATTGCTAAATGAATCCTTGCATGTTACAAAAGTTAAGTAATGAGAAAAACAAGACCTGATTTCTCAGTGAGAACTATTCATTTTGTCAAGTGTACAAGTTTGGAGAGTGATGGACCTACCCAGAAACAAAGAAGATATCCCCCACAGTCCGAGATAATAAGCGTAATCTCAACGTATCCTGAAATCAGTACACTGCCAAATACCCTAAAATGTAAGCTTGTTGAGCAGGGCCTATTCCCCCCCCGCCCACTTTCATAATATTGTAAAGCGCTGCGGAATTAGTTGGCGCTATTTAAATACCAATAATAATCTATTTAGAATTAAAATAATCAAATAAAATTGTAATCCACCACCATGTAGCAACCTAGTGCATCTTCAGTATTTTTTGCAGAGTAGCACTAAAGTTTGAGACTCTTGATGTCTGCTTTTGTCACTTTAATTCTACTTAGAAAGGCCTAGATAGTTTGCTCTGAGCCCGCGGGGCTTTGTTATTGCAAAGTATTAACTACCAATATTCACGGGATAGCTTGCAGATAACCTGTAATGAAGTCATAATCCCCGCACACCACATCGCTTCCTCTCTCTTGGATTGGCGCACAGAAAGCAGCCTAATTAAAAATTAAAACACTGTTTGCATTTCCAGCGTAGAGAAATAGGTATTTGTACAAGGCCGGATTGAGCTAATAAGAATAAGATCTGTGTTCAATAAGTTTCATTATATAAAAAAATAAGCTCATTTAATATTCTTCAGGCTTTGCTAACCTACATGACCATTTTAAAAGTAACAGCCCAAGAAAACTTCAACTCGTTGTTTCTTTCTTGAATTTATTATATTTTACTCACTATGATTCCCTTTCAAGCAGAGGTGTGAACTCTGTCAAGCATACATGGTAGAAACACAGTATGCTATATGGACCTAGAGGTGTCAGCACAGCAAAGCGGCAAATAAACCTCTTCCAAATCCCTTGTTTCGAAGAGTAGAGCTCGATGCGGCAAGGGGAGAAATAATATTAGGATGCAAAATGCCAAAGTGCGGGTAGGCAACAGGTAGGCCAATACCAGAAACCGTTGATTATCAAGTACCACAGAGAGATGTAACTTAATCCATGGTCTATCTTTGACCAAGCCTAAGGAGAAGCAGACTGACTAGAATTATAAAAAAACATTTTGGAGTCTCTGAGCATTTAAGTGAAGACCAGAGGAAAACCAAAGTCAAGGCTGATGGTAAATGGGCGAGATTAAAAACCGCCCCAGATGTGAAAAGTTGGATACCAGAAAACAAAATATGGAGCACTCTGCTGGAAATCTAGCAATAACTTAGCATGGTGATTCAAAATCGCATGCATTTGCATCTGATTTTGAAGTTTTAGCAGCCATAGACTGGTATGGTAACAGTAGGTCATTGTGTGAAAAGACTCTCTTAAAGGACCACTATAGTGCCAGGAAAGCAAACTCGTTTCCTGGCACTATAGGGTCTTTAGGTCCCCCCCCACCCTCATGGCCCCGCTCCCGCCGGGCTGAAGTGGGAGGAAGGGGTTAAACACTCACCTTTCTCCGGCGCCGGGCTCCCTCGGCGCTGGGAACTCTCCTCCCTCTTCCGACATCAGAGCTGAGCAAGAGCCACGCGCGCATTCAATCAGACCATAGGAAAGCATTTCTCAATGCTTTCCTATGGACGTCAGCGTCTTCTCACTGTGATTTTCACAGTGAGAAGCGCAGAAGCGCCTCTCGCGGCTGTCAATGGGACAGCCACTAGAAACTGCTATGGTTACAGCTGGATGGTTAACCCTAGATGGACCTGGCACCCAGACCATTTCACTGAGCTGAAGTGGTCTGGGTGCCTATAGTGGTCTTTTAATGTCAGGACCTTGGTACAAGGTCAGGACCCATGCACCTCATCCTGCTGATACATAGAAGAAACTAAATACCAGCAGCATTGCTTCTTCTCTGGGTTTTATTTATTTAAAATATCCAACAGAGTGGTTTTGGCATATAGTTTTATTTTTTGTCAGGTTTATAGATTTGAATGAAAAATATACCCCTGAACAGTGCTCCCCTGAATCAGCTCAATGCCTCCTGTGTCTTCCAAGGATTCCAAGTCCAGAGATCAAATTCTGCCAGATTCCTTCTGAAGGCCACAGATGAAGTGTATAGCCAATCATAGACAAGCAGGTGTAAGCTCTGTATATCTTATTTATTCCTGCTATGTAATCCGTTATTGTAACAGATTTCTTTTATATCAGGACTTGGTTAAGTCCAGTCACCAGATCTTTTAAAATGTTACTGCTGGTACTACATTTTTGGGTATTCAATGTAAAAAAAAAAAAAAAAAAAATTCCTTTACAGACTCCTAGAAAAATCATGTTCCTCCTAACTATGTGTGGATCCAGAGGTCTATACCTATTTGTTAATATGTGCTATGCTCCCAATGTATTTGTGAGGTTTTGATAATCCACAAGAAGGAGCCACCAAGGATTAACCAAACGTTACCAAAGCTGTGATGGTTTATAACAGTGGACCTTGCACTGAGGGTCACGTCTGACAACTTCTGTGTTTCTATGTAAGCTTTAAAAAACTATTTGTTCGGAATTAAGGCTCAGTGATCTACGGGATTGGGGAACAGGGTTAGTGAATAGACATGGAAACCAAAATTGCTAGGATGGACCACCAATGATGTGTATCGTAAATCACTCGCCCACGTACTGAAGTCAGGCTTGGAAAGTACACCCAGGACAACTGCACAGCACCATATACAGGACCCACTTATATAGCACATTTAGCAAGTAAGAAATTGCGATGGGAGCATGCGAGTTTGGAGGGGACCCTGTAAGTGTTTGAATGTGTGCCACTGGTAATATTGCATGTGGGAGATTCAAAAAAATAGTGTTTTCTCTCACGGTTACCCTTACGCTAACTACGTTTGTAAAAGTTATTCACTCTGTGCAACTGTGTTTTTAGGAGCGCTCAATCAAAGAAAGACAGGACAGGCGTCCTAAAACAGGGCTGCCCCTCTGATTCAGTACAGTAGGAGTTAGGACATAAATAAGAGTTGGAGCAGAGAAATAGTTATATAGACTATTAATGTTAGGGCGCCTGCTTTTTAAAATATAAAAATGTTCTCATTGCGTGGATCTGCTTACTAGAGCTAGCATTGAGATTATAAATAAAAACAAATTAAACGTGAAAATAACGTACAATTTACACTATTCCAACACGTTCATTAATCGATTAAAGCACCAAGCACTGAAATTCCCTGAGGCTGTAACAAATAGAGCTCCACTCTGAAGCTGCCATACTACAACCTAGTACTTTTGTTTATTCATCTTCTAGGGCCCTCAGCATTCATCTCAGATGTACAGAAGCAAGTTTCCCCACATTATTTCTCATATTCCTGTAAATTTGTTGTCTGCCCCTTTTCATATAAATAAAGCTTTCATTTGTTGTCAGCGATGGATTTCATTGGCACAGGATGTTTGTGTTTCCACAGTTGCGTGTGTAAGATTTACAAACGTCTTCAATCTAATTTGGCTGAAATAAGCTTTTCCTATTAATATAATCCCACCCCGATAACATTCCATAAAACCTGTTACATAAAATGTTTGTCCTGAAGGTAATCCTTGCTTAACAGACCGCGCAATTAAATGCAGTAGCTTTGGAGTTAATACTTCATAGTATACTCCAATGCTAAATATTCTGATATTAGTTGACACAAGTCAGACATGAAAACTGTAAGGCAAATGGTGCACTATAGTTTAGGTTTGTAGGCCTCAACCCCCCCCCCCCCCCCCCCCCCCATTTACATTTGAAATTTAAGTTTCAAATACCCACACTGGGAGTGTTTTCCAAGTCACATTGACTAATTCTCACTTTATTGAATAACCTTGTTAGATTTGGCAAAGTAGGGTATACACTGCTTCTTTCTTTCTCCATAATCTTCATATTAACAATCCTTTCAAATGACCACAAGCCGACACTCTCTTATTATAGGGTGTGTTGGTATTATAGAGTGTTGTTGGTGGCCCAGAGGTTGGTGACTGTTGGATATTAGGTCATTTTAAGTGACTTTGTGACTGACTGATAACCATTAATGTAACTGAAATGTAAAGCCAAAATCCAAAAATCTATTGTTGTAAGCTCTGTTATACACTCACCATCAACTTGGTGCGAAAAAAAAAGTAGGTGACTAGGAGGGAAGAGAGTGAAGATGATTTTGGGACAAGTACAATTGCAATTATTTATATAGCCCCAACATATTCACAGCGCTGTACTCTCGGGGGGGAAAAAAGAGACATTTCATTCTAGCAAAACATGTACGACATACGGGAACAGTAGGCAAAGAGGACCCTGCCCAAACCAGCTTACAATCTAAAGGCCAAAACAAGGACTGCCCTCTTAAAGTGGGACACTTGGAATAAGTGGATATGACTGAAATGGTCTTGCTGGCAATAGATGGATCAGAACTCTAAACCAGGCTAGGCCAAGTTCAGTATTTCCTAGAGATTGTTTTTAGTCCTCATCTCTCTGTCGTCAGGACCTCAAAGTAGATGTATCTTGACAGCAGCTGTCTTCAAAAGACCCTACTGGAGGATGTTCTTTTCTCTGTGTCTGGTTGTGACATCTGATACGTTCATCCAGATTTAGATGTTTGACCTTCTTAACTCAGTCTAATCTCCTTATACATAGACTCACGTGTGAGAATGGGTTTCCACCATGTAATCTTAACCCCCTCCCAAAAAAAAGTGTACAAAAGTCTACAATAAGCTCCTTTAAGTACTTATTTCAAGCTTGACTTTGAGTTATTTAACTTCCAAAGATAAAACGGCGTAAATGAAAAAGACGTAAATAAAGAAAAATCAACCTCAAGAACACCCAGGTGTGACATCTTTTGGCCGATTGTGTTGTTTCCCTTTTTGCAATACAGTTTGAGATATTTGCACATAGAATTCTATAAGACATAGTATAACAGTGTACCTCTGGGTTACTGCTGGAAGGATTACATTTCTGGCTACAACCCTTTCTTTGTGTGACCTTTTCTCTGTGTGCATCACTTTCTGATATCACATATTATTGTTGGCTGCTGAGCGTCTGTAGACCAATTAAGTCAAGTTCAAAGATTAAAGGAGACTTGTTGATGCAGCAATGTCACTTAGCACAGATTACTGCAATAAATGGAATATCTCTTTAACATACAGCACAAAGTATTTAAAAGAAACATGTTGTATTTGCCTCTAGACTGTAAGCTCGTTTGAGCAGGGCCCTCATCTAACTATTGTTCCTGTGTCATTGTCTAATTTTTTTTGTAAATCCCCCTCCCCCCCGTTCATAATATTGTAAAGCGCTGCGTAATTAGTTGGCGCTATATAAATATCAATAATAATAATATTAATAAAAAGGAACATGTTGGATTTGATTTTTTTGCTGTAGGGATGCCCATCTCAAATAGCAAGTGATGTGCATGATTTAGTATAGTTCTTCCCATTCATATAAAAACCTAACTTTAGATGTTGTACGCATTGAAATTAGAGCAGTCTACATACTGGTCAAAATTGCTATGGCTCTACAACTATTCCTTAAAGGCACAGACAAACCAACATGCGTATTACGTAAAGAGGTATTTTAACCTACATAACCACTACAGTCACACGGTTTGGAAATCGTTTTACAAAAAAAAAAAAAAAAAAAAGTGCTCTCGTGAAAAGTCACTGTTTGCAAATTCTAAGGGTAAGTTGCTCAGTTAATCTCAGGTGAAGTGCGCATGCATAAGCAAATTTTTATTTTTATTTTTATTTTAATATATGGTGACCTGATGAAGTTGCTATGATAACTAATTGGATATCGTACCTTTTTTGTTGAGATATATCCGATTTGTAAAATGGTGATCAGTATTGGTGGAGGCGGATGTAAGTGTAAAATAAAATCGTAATAAAAAAAATTGCAAATACTTTTTTTGCAAGCCAATCAGTGACTCTCTGCTTGCCATAGGTGTACAAAATGGTTCTGAAATATCTGATACCAAGTTTAGCTGGAAATCGTTTAATTCTGTCTTATTAAACAAAAAACTGCCAGGCAGATTTAAAAATGATCAATGTAAGGTAGAGCCGCTTTTAAATATTTCCTATTATAGGCAGATCAGCTTTATCCAGTAGACCTCTTCAACCATACTTTTCTGACGTGTAAGGTTTTTACCATTTTTAGGAGCAGAAAGAAATAAAGTTTACGAGAGTTCCTTTTCTGGTGTGTGTTTATCTATAGATATATTGAAACTCAGTGCATGAACGGTTAATATCTTGCTGTCCTAACACATTGGCATATGTAATTAAATGAAATCTGTATGAAAAGGGGGAACAAGAAAATCTATAATTAGACACTTCATTAGCATAGCTGTCATTCCATTCCTGATTTCCTCACAAGTGTGAGTGTTCAGGGCGAAGAGGGATAATAATTTTAATCTCTTGTACCTTGGAGGCACATAGTGACGTGAGCTCTGTTTAACATCCAATGCCGATTCTGCTTAACCTATTGCTTTGCTCGAGCATCTCTGTTTCACTAGCGGAGAACATAATTATAAAATCGTTGGGCAAAGACGACAACGTGTTTAAATGGGTTACAATACTGCATTGACAGATCATTCATTGCACTGTGGCCATTAGCTTACAACCTCAGGGAATGTCTGTTTTGGCTTTCGCCAAATGCTGGCACTATTAATGAATGCTGTCTGAAATTCCACGCTGTGCGCACGCTGAGAGATCCCAGGTGTTTTTTCAGCCTTTAACAAGGACGGCGACCAGCTTTGCGAAGTGGGATAATTGCGTTAGGATTTTAGTGCTGCAGTGACCCTGTTGGATCACTCCAGTGCTCTTCACTAATGCAGTGCCTATGCTGGCCGTTGATAGTTATATGGTCCATAAGGTCATGGCGGGAGATGTTAAGTATTTCAAGCTGTCTGGGTAGCAGCGACAGTCCCTTTGTGACGTAGGACATTTTAACAATAATAAAATGGGCTTTGCATTAATGGCTAGAGAATAGAAATCTATGCAGTGATATATATATATATTTTTTTTTTAAAGCGTTCAGCAGTTAACACATCTGCTCTTTGATTACCCGTTTCTTGTGCTTAGGATGTGTCTGGGTTTACCTGCCACCTTGTTTAACGACACGTGCTAGCGTCTTCCGCTAGTTCACTCTTTTTCCTTATTCCTCTTTCACTACTGTTCTCCAACACTCTTTCTATCTACTGCCCTCTCCTTCTCTATTTACATCTCTTCCCCCATCTCTCTACCCGTTTTCCCTTCTTTCTCTTAACTCTTCCCCCTCTTTGTTTTTTCCCTTTCCCCCTTGACTAGTTTTTTTTTTGCCTATCCCCACTCTTTCTCTTTAACTTCTCTCTCTCACTTTTCTATCCTTTTGTCTCTGTTCCTTCGTTCCACCCCAGTTTCCTGTGTATACTCCTTAATCAATATTGTAATATACTTAACATAAGGCATATTTAGAGGAAACAAAAATTATTCAACCGTGCACAAATTCCCTCAGTGTTCACACTGCCTCCGCTACAGGTCTCTTGTTTTAGTATAACGCTCAGCATAGCATGTACAGTGAGACTTTAAAATGGAAATAATTGGTATAACCAATTTGCTTTGCGGTAGAAGTCTAACTGCAAATTTCCATACACTAGTATAGGGGCAAGAGTGGACAAAAATAATGCTAGGTTATGTATATGGCTATTGAAGAACTTGTAGGGATAATTGTGGAGCAAAATATTACAAACAATATTTTGTGAAAATTATGAGAAAATCAAAAATGTAATATAAATATGGTAACATTATAGGACCACACCTAGAAATTAGATTTTAAGAGATTTTATCTCTGACCCTAAATTCTTGTAGTTCAACATAATGTTTTTAATTCAATACAATATAACATACAATAACTATATCAATTAAATATTTATTGTGACAACAACAATCTGTACAATCTATAGTAACATAAGCAGTGATCATACACAATATAACGAAGTACATTGCTTTAAGTATGTCAGAATATAATTTCCAGAGTACACAATGAAATCTGCATGAAGATCAATTTAGTTACTGGCTCAAAGAATTTTTCGCCAACAAATTCAATAACTCCACATAAAATATTGCATTGACAATATGCCAGGGTATCACAGTACAGTATCTCCTGCAACACAGAAGTGTAAACTACATGTATTACTGAAGTTTTAAACAGGAAAATAATTCATAAATTAATTCATCAATAATTACAGATTTTATACTTTTAAAGAATCATTGCATCATTTCAATCTGAGCTGCAAACACCTATTTTAAATATAAAGACTATTTTCCCTGAAAGGAAAAGTTTTTCGAATTGTGGAGTCATGTAACTTTAATTGTTGTGTTAATCCTACATCACCAACAAATGGGAAGCAGGAGTGGAATAGCTTTCTGGGAACAGTAGTTTTTTAGCACCTGATTCAGAAGTAGTTCAGGTGGTTGGTATTGAAGCGGGGAGGTTACGGTAATATAGTAACATAATATGCAAATATCCTTTGTGATGACTGTTCCCCTGGCAGTACAGTGGCCAAGAGGTGAAGGGGAAGGTGAGCTTTAACCCCTTAAGGACAGACGACGGATATATTCCGTCATGATTCCCTTTTATTCCAGAAGTTGTGTCATTAAGGGGTTAATTACCCAAACCTGTCCCTAGCAGGCACCACCATCTTCTTCCTGACTGTCCTCTTCAGCTCCAAGATCAGGGGTTGTAATTTTGTGCACACAGAGGTCTATGGCAGATCCTTCGGGATCCTCCTTAGACTCAGGTTTTCTTTTTCCACTCAGCTGTCACTAGTGATGGCTGAAGGCTTGACAAAAGGTAGCCCCACCTTTTGTCATATTTGTCAAGCGTAAGAAAAACAAAACAAAGTCCCTACTTTGAAAAATATATACTAAGACAATGTGAGTATTTCATGTAGATGTTATCTTTATGAAATACTTGTTGTGGATGTGAGGTTAGGGGGCAGTGTTTCTTTAACCCCTTAGGGACACATGACATGTGTGACATGATTCCCTTTTATTCCAGATGTTTGGTCCTTAAGGGGTTAAAGGGAACGTATAGTGCTAAGAAAACAAAGTTCCCCCTTGGCACTGGAAGGGTAGAAACCTGTCTGTCACTTACCGAATTCCAGCGCTGATGTCATCGAGGGGGGGGGAGGGGCGCATAATGCACATGCGTGGCGAGCTCCGCACTTGCCTTAGGACTAACTCAGAGGAAAGCATTCTTCAATGCTTTCCTATGGGGTTATAGCTGACGCTGAATATGCTCATGCAATGTCCAGTGTCGGTTAAGCGACCAAAAGTCACCTAACCACCCGGAAGTCCCTCTAGTGGCTGTCTGGTAGACCACCACTAGAGGTGGAGTTAACTCTGCATGGTAATTATTGCAGTTTATGAATAATTACAATTGCAGGGTTATGGGGACTGGGATAGTGCAACCAGACCACTTGAATGAGCTAAAGTGGTCTGAGTGCTTATAGTGTCCCTTTAAGAGTAAGTTTTAATGGAGAATACTGAGAGTTGTTGCTATTTATTAGTCACTGGAGAGCAAGACAAGGATTGGTTGTATGTATATCTTGGAAATTCCTTTCTTTGAAGTATAGAAACAAGTCTTCTAACTTTTTACCAGGAAAGAACATTGTAAAATGTTTAATATATTTTTCTATCACTTACTGCATTTGGTAATCTAAATCAACAGTTCAATTTGTATTTCATTAGCGAAACCTTTTTGATTGGTGCACAGGAGAGGGTTAATGGCACAGTCAGTGTTCAAGCAAACCCCATATGCCTAGGGGAAGACTTAGTATTTTGTCATACTGCATATTCCAGACAAGCCGTGAAACTCTCGAGAGATTTATTGCTGGGGCGCGATTTTTCACTTGCTGGCTGATTACCAACCATCAGGCACTCTTAGTACTTCTTGAAGAGTCTCTTGTGGCCTGTGTATAGTGTTAACATGCTCCCGCATTTCTTTGTGCAAGTCCTGTGAATGTTCCGATTTGTCAGCTCCTAGACATCACAGAGAGGGCAAATCTGATATTTAATTTTTTTTTTTAATTGATTACTTTTATCTTTGCCTTTAAACATAATTATTTAGTATATATTATAAAATCCATTTTGGTACTGAAAGATTAAACAACCTGGTGCAGATACTGAGAACCCAGGGTTTAAGAACTACCGATTTAAAGTTAAAGGAACACTATAGTCGCCTAAATTACTTTAGCTAAATAAAGCAGTTTTAGTGTATAGATCATTCCCCTGCAATTTCACTGCTCAATTCACTGTCATTTAGGAGTTAAGTCACGTTGTTTCTGTTTATGCAGCCCTAGCCACACCTCCCCTGGCTATGATTGACAGAGCCTGCATGGGAAAAAAAAACTGGTTTCACTTTCAAACAGATGTAATTTACCTTAAATAATTGTATCTCAATCTCTAAATTGAACTTTAATCACATACAGGAGGCTCTTGCAGGGTCTAGCAAGCTATTAACATAGCAGGGGATAAGAAAATCTTAATTCAACAGAACTTGCAATAAAGAAAGCCTAAATAGGGCTCTCTATACAGGAAGTGTTTATGGAAGGCTGTGGAAGTCACATGCAGGGAGGTGTGACTAGGGTTCATAAACAAAGGGATTTAACTCCTAAATGGCAGAGGATTGAGCAGTGAGGCTGCAGGGGCATGTTCTATACACCAAAACTGCTTCATTAAGCTAAAGTTGTTCAGGTGACTGGACTGGAACAGAAGAAAACACACATTTTAATACATAACAGAAGGATAGACTTCCATTATGCCATGGTTATTCCCAATTCATATAGGTACACTCCCACCCACCCCGTTCTGTTACTTCTTCAGCGACCTGATTTTCTCTTCGGCTCCATTTTTGCTGGCGATAGAAAAGTGTTCTGAATTGTTTTTCCTTTTTTTTCCTCTTCTTTTTCTACCATTGTAAGTTTAGTGGCCTTTTTAAATGAACATTTTCTGTGAAAACTGTCACTTTAGTAAATTTGATCAACATGACAGAATGTGTAACCATTACTTTTTGGGGCATTTCAAAATACTGTTACTGTCCTTTACCTTCCATGTCACATGCTGTGCCCATCAGAACCAGTAGTGTATGTCATTGACATGTAAAGTGAGCAAAACGTGGGGCGGGGCCGGGCGGCCATGGTGGATGGCCGCGTGTCAGAACACGACTGAAGGTTCTAGCCTTTACTAAACGACTATCACAATTCTCTACTTACCTTAAGTCGGAATCCTGAAATACACAATGCAGGCAGCTACTTCCGTTGCTGACAGGCCCAAGAATGGGAGTTTTATGGCCCCTGAGGTGGAATCGAGATTGCGGCCTGCTGGAGGAGGGAGTGGAGTGGACAGTCGCTGCTTTACTCATCTGCCCAGATGCTGCATATTGGTTCCTACCATCTTGCTGGACCTGTCCCACCCCCACCCCCCCGCCCCCAGAGGTAGTTCTGCGGCTGCTTGTTGACATCCTGATGATGTCAACAAGGAGGCGGTTTGGGGGCGGGAGCAGCGCTGGAAAAAAAGGTAAATTGTATTACCTTTTTAGGGGGTTATCAGGATGCAAGCCACCTAAATGGTGGTTTTAACACTATGGGGTCAGGAATACATGTTTGTGTTCCTGACCCTATAGTGTTCCTTTAAGACATGCTGAACCTATAAGACCTTTGTTTTTGGATCTACGGATTTCCCAATTCTCTGTGGCTTGTTTAACCCCTTAAGGACCAAACTTCTGGAATAAAAGGGAATCATGACATGTCACACATGTCATGTGTCCTTAAGAGGTTAAAATCTGTGTACTGCCTACAAGAAGTAATGTAGGACCTGACGATCCCTTTTGTAAAGTAGTACAAGCTTTTATCTTGGCATTTCTCATAGAAAAAAAGGTTTCTTTGCAAAAAAGAAAAATCACAGAGGCCCACTTACTTGCTTCTTACTTGCTTTAAAAATAAAATAAAGCTTCTATTTGAACTTCCATCATGAATCAGCAAAGGCAGAGAATAGAACCATTTGGCTACAAGGCTTCTCCTCCGGCTGAGCAGACCTGGTACATATCTCTATCTGTATGCGCGCTGACTCATGGTATAAGTTCAAATACGAACTTTATACCATTTATACCAGCAAGAAAGCACCTTCTTTTTTCTTTTAACAGACTCTTTTGGTAAGCCAGGCCTTGCGATTAAAGCTTTTATTGCTCTAGATGTACTTTCAATCAAGTTCCTAGAATAACTAACTATATATATCTCTCTCCGAGTTCTCTCTATATGCTATGAGATTTTGAATAACATTCACTTTTTTTTTTAATGGAGAACCTCTAGTATATAGTTTGATAATACACTAAATGAGGTTCATTAAAGGACCACTCTAGGCCCCCAGACCACTTCAGCTTAATGAAGTGGTCTGGGTGCCAGGTCCAGCTAGGGTTAACCCATTTTTTTTTTATAAACATAGCAGTTTCAGAGAAACTGCTATGTTTATCAATGGGTTAAGCCTTCCCCCAAATCTTCTAGTGGCTGTCTCATTGACAGCCGCTAGAGGCGCTTGCGTGATTCTCACTGTGAAAATCACAGTGAGAGCACGTAAGCGTCCATAGGAAAGTATTGTAAATGCTTTCCTATGCGACCGGCTGAATGCGCGCGTAGCTCTTGACGCGCGTGTGCATTCAGCCGACGGGGCGGAACGGAGGAGGATCGGAGGCAGAGAGCTCTCCCGCCCAGCGCTGGAAAAATTTAAGTTTTACCCCTTTTCCCCTTTCCAGAGCCGGGCGGGAGGGGGACCCTGAGGGTGCAAGGAAAACGAATGTTTTCCTGGCACTAGAGTGGTCCTTTAAGCACCCCTCCCCTTGATAATGTGCTAATCTTTAAGGGACACTATAGTCAGCAAAACAACATTAGCTTAATGAAGCAGTTTTAGTGTATTCTTTGCCATTTAGGAGTTTAATCACTTTATTTATGCAGCCCTAATCACACCACTCTGCATGTGAGTTGCACAGCCTTGCAAAACACTTCCTGAAAGAGTCATCTAATGTTTACACGTCCTTTATTGCACATTCTGTTTAATTTAGAATTTATCTCCTGCTCTGTTAACATAATTTTAGACC
Organism: Pelobates fuscus; assembly: GCF_036172605.1. Taxonomy (NCBI): domain Eukaryota; kingdom Metazoa; phylum Chordata; class Amphibia; order Anura; family Pelobatidae; genus Pelobates; species Pelobates fuscus. The sequence continues at coordinate 135,039,279 of NC_086325.1, read as the reverse complement.
CTGTTGGAACTCCCTGTGTGTGATTAAAGTTCAATTTACAGAGCATGAGATTTAAAAAAACATCTAAAGTAAGTTAACTACTGAAATAGATACCGCACTCTACTGGATCCCAGGGTGCAACCGGGCCTGAGGTTGGCCAATCCTCACAATGCAGAAAAGTAATGATGGTCCTGGCATCTAAGGTAAATCCAGTGAGCAGATTTATTGAAGCAGACGAAAAGCCCAGTTGTGGGCCGAAACATTGCTTTTCATCTGCTTCAATAAATCTGCTCACTGGATTTACCTTGAGTGCCTGGACAATAATTACTTTTCTGTAAAGTAAGTTAACCGCTGAAAATGAAACCATTTTCCATGCAAACCGTGTGAGTCATTGACCGGGGGGGGAATTGACTTTCCTTTTCAATTTCAGATTGATGGATAAACCAATGTTATTGTAGGATATTTTTGGGGACCTGGCTACATCTAAATAAAACAAAAAGAATACATTTACAGAAAGGTGGTGGGTATTGTCTCCATATCTAGGAGTAACAAGGAATTACTTGTTACCGGTCAATATGATAGGCACAAGGATCAGGAGCACAAAAGACCCTGTTTCCATATTTCCTTCATTGTGTGAAAGCCCAATCCTAGCCCTTAATAATGGTAGTGATTTAGTAAATGACAGTCACATCCAAAATCACTAAAATTAATGTCTTTTCCATGATATACGTTCTTTAGGAAACCGGCTGGCCTTTGATTCATGGAAGGCTTGGTTGGTTAATATCTTCCCTACGGGAGGGAGATGTTGGCTCTCTTACTAATAAGTATGCAGCGTTTTGTTTATGCTCTCATTTTCTGAGCCTTCACATCTAGAGGTCATTTTGTCATTATTTGGAGGCAAAAACACAGACATTTAAAGCCCTTACGCAGCATGCTTGTCTGGAGCCTGTCAGTCTGTTATGAGGTCATCTTGTATACCTGAGCCTCGGATTCACTTGTTTCCCCTGCTGATTTCTCTCTATTCTTTTATTAACAGGTGAGCACTAAAACGGCAAAATGAGCCTTGCATTTCGTTACGACTGGTAATACAGTATGGCAGTTAGATGCGTAACGAGATAATGCATCATTCGAACAGTCAGGTGATGAGCAAAAATATCACAGTCGACAGGAGGGGTGGCTCTTACTGGTAACTGATAGATTTAATACGGTGCCTAAGTATTTTTTTTTCTTATATTTTTTTTTTTTCCCAACAAGCTGCTCAGTTTACATTGAGAGCTACAGGAATGCTGCTAACCGTTTTCTTGTCTGTTCTAAAGTAGTCCTGTGGTGTATTCTTTACCATTATGCTTTGTTTGAATTTGGCTGTGTGTTTACGCTTTTCACTGTCTGTGTGGACCCATACAGCTTCAGTTATGATGTGGCCGATGCTCTTAGTTGGCCCATCTAATAGGTCGAGTGTGCTCTAAGTAGGTCTTAATCACGTTTGCTAAAGTGTTTGTGGTCGTTGCGATGAAAGCTAAGGGCTTTTCCAGTCTGGTGTTTTCCTTAAGGCGCAGGATGATGAATGAGTCACTCCCCCACTGGTCTACTGTTGTTCGTGTGCTTCTCAACAATCTTTTTCTAATATATTATTGTCTTTGTAACTATGAAAATTAAGTCATTCTGGTACTTTGACTGTCTCCTTGAAGGACATGTCAACATTGGAAAAAAATACACTTGCTTATAGCATTGGTGTGTTCTTTTTTTTGTTTTTGTTTAAATCTGTTGATTTACACCTCCTTCGTGTTCTAAAAAATACATTTCTTGCCTCCAATCAAGTGGCAAGACTGTTTTCTCACTACCGGACATCATCTGCTAATCCGTTGCTTCTTATATGTTAGCGTTTTGGTTCCTTGGAGCATGTGCAGCAATCAATGCACACCACTATTATGCTTCTTATAAAGAAGCACTGACTCCATTGCTTTTCTCACTAGCTCACTCGGAGTGAGTCAACAAGAAAACTGTCCTAGCTCTCAATCAATGGAGTAACTAGGGAGATTTATAAAAGTAAAGTACTTTAAATGAACACTCTAAATATATAAAGCACTTGTAAAGGAACAGTATAACATTAGGAATACAAATGTGTTTACCTACCACTATTATGCCCTGTAGACGTTTAGCTGCCCCATCCAAAGGCAATTAAGTACTTTTACTTACCTTTTCTCCATTGCCTCCTTGGCTGAGATCATCTGATAGAAATAGTTTTACTCGGCTATTTCAAAGGAAGCGCCTCTAGTAGCTTTTAAAGTGACATTCACTAAAGGCATTGAAACCCTGCAATGTAAACATTGCCATTTCTGCAGAACAACTGACCTAGACATGGCACCTATAACACTTCAATAAGATGAAGTGATGTGGGTGCCCACAGTGTCCCTTTAAGTAAAACTTCATATTCTATATGGATAATTTTTACTGCTACCAGATTCAGTATGAGGTCAAGAAAGTTCTGTGTTGATGATGGAATTTAGGACACTCGATGTGTGGAATGAGCCTAGATAACACGAGTGGAGTGTCTCAAAATTTTGGAAAACATATGTGCTTATCGAGTTATCTCATAAGGTAGTTACAGATTTTAGGAAAATACAATAAATAAGTTTAGTTTTTATTTGAATTTATTATTTGTTAGTGTTTTTATATTTTGTATTGTTGGTGTTTTTCTGAGTTTGTAATACCTAATGCCCAAATAGTCAAGCCGGTTTATGTTTTTGATTGCCATGCAGCACAAAAGCCAGAGCACGTCCGTTAAGTTAGGACCCCTAGTTCTCAGTGCAGCATTGGGACATTCATGCATGCCCACCGGCGATTAGTGGGAGTTACACTCCCAGGCAGCATCTAGTATTTACTACTGCTGTCGTTAACTCTGCTCCTCCTCCTCTGAGAAGACCGATATAGTGCTCTTCATTTTTGGGAGAGGGACATCAGCTATAGATTACAGCCTGTTGCTTTAACTTCTTTCAATTGAGCTTAGCCTTAAAAAAAAAAAAAAAAAAATATCGACTCACATAATGCAAAGCTACAGAACACCGAAACATGTAATAGTGAGCAAAAATGCTTTCACTGGCCTCTGGAGTCTTTTTGTTTGGATTTATTTTATCTAGAATTTCTTAATGCCATTATTTTTCCACAATACGTGCTTTACGGCATTGTACTATCTTTATTAAAGGGGTTAGAGGGTTAATCTCATTAGGTTGTCTTCATAAACATACATATATCTATATATATTCAGGTTTAAAAAGGATCCACATCGAACAGCCAAAGGTAGCCAATTACGGAACAGAATCCAAAGAATATCTGCTACTAATGACCAATTACTGGAGGCTAACGGCTTCGCTGTTAGTTATCGGACTGAAAAATGGCTGTGCGCTATAAGGCAAATAATAAATGAAGAGATATGTATTAATTTACTTATAATTGTAAATAGAGTACTATTAAAAAAATCTGTAATTGCATTTAGTTTTTGGGTTTTATGACCGGTAGTTCATAGAGAGTTCCGGAACTGAATGTCTTTAGATTTTATTTAAATCTGCCACTAAAGAGTGATTTAATTTGTTGCTCAAATAGCAGGAATAGCAGGCTTCCATTTTTCATTTTTTAATTAAATAAAATAAATTTAATAAAATAACACTTTGCTCACCAGGAATCCATCGCCTAGACAGCCTCTTCTAAGCAGCCTGACTCTGCTTTACGGATGTCAGCAAGTTTTAATCAAATGCTTCTCCTAGAGAGGCATTGCAGACAAAATGCGCATGTGCTTCAATGCACCAATGAAATACTTCTAGAGTAGCATTGATTCTAGATGCATTGTGTGAATGTCAAGAACAGAGTCTGACTCGGTGCTCACAGCATATGCACCATCTAGTGGCTATAAGTGTAACAGCCACAAGAGGTGTATATAGCCTTGTAAGCCTTAACGTAGCTGCAAAACGGCAATGTTTTAGATTGCGGGAGCAGAAAGGCAGGGTCACTGCACCCGGACCACTTCATTGAGATTAAGTGGTCTGTGTGCTTATAGTGGTCCTTTATATAGGGAGCAGCAGATATATTGTTAGTGAAGAGATGCCACCCTAACCAAAACAAAATAAGTAGTTGAAAGCCAATTTACTTTTTTACAAGTTCAATCTATATTGCAAAGTACAATCTGGTATTCGGCATTCAGCAGACTGAGATATCTAAATAGCTTTAAAGTCTTGGTGACTCAACGTTTCATGATAATGTTTAGCTAGATAGCTGGATGTGGTACATCTATAACTATAGTCCCACAACTCAAATGTCTCTTGTGCGACTTGCTCGCCTCATCTTACCTCTTACCATCTCTTCTTTAACCCCTTAAGGACCAAACTTCTGGAATAAAAGGGAATCATGACGTGTCAGACACGTCATGTGTCCTTAAGGGGTTAAAGGAACACTATAGGGTCAGGAACGCAAACCTGTATTCCTGATCCTATATGGTTAACAACACCATCTAGTTCTCCTATCCCCCCTCCCCTCCACACTGTGCAGCACTGTCCCAGGAAGCACCTCTAGTAGCCATCTGAGGAGTAGCCACTGGAGGTGTCCCTAGGCCAGGGGTAGGCAACCTTCGGCTCTACAGATGTTTTGGACTACATCTCCCATAATGCTTTTACAGCCATATTGCTGGCAAAGCATCAAGGGAGATGTAGTCCACAACATCTGTAGAGCCGAAGGTTGCCTACCCCTGCCCTAGGCTGAAAATACAGTGTTTACTGCAAAAAGCCTGGAGGGACCGATTGTACTCCCCAGAACAAATACAATAAACTGTAGTTGTTCTGGTGACTATAGTGTCCCTTTAGGAAAGAGTTTGGAGGTGGTCAGTTTACATGGATCGTTACCCAGCAGTGGTAGCCTATCAGAGGGGGTGTTCATTAGAACAGATCTACTGGATACACAAACAGATTCGTACCCAGGCTTCATGCTGCCAAATGTGTGCATATTTTATGCTAGACTGAAAATAAATATTTTAATCTTTATAGTTTGTGTGTCTTTGTTTATTCTGATTTAATTTATTTTAACCATTTAGAAAATGTGAACTTGGGGTTCTCTCCCCCCCCCCAACCCCAATAAACTATACAACAGTTTTATTTTATTTCTCAATGGTGCAATTAACTTGTCCACTACTTGCGTCATATGACCTCCTTCCAGAGAGTTGCAAAGGGGACACTTCAGTTAAATGACAAATGGACCGAAGGATGGAGAAAATCAATCTTTAGGAAGTTATGCATAAACAGGATTAGAATTTTTATGGGCAAATCTGATGTTTATTCCAGTTAAGCATAAATAGCTGTTTAAAAATAGCAGATCCCTAAGTATAAATAAACTTTTTAAATAGTTTCCTTACCTTTTAATGTACTAGGAACTGGAAAATAAAAAAAAATTAGAGGTTGTGTTGATTTTATAATCTGGATATAGTTTCTTAAGGTGAATCTATTTTCTGTATGACCGATCAATATGGAGTTGTGGAATACAATAAATGGTCTTACAAGAGAGTAGTACCATGACCATGAAAGCTTGCAATCTTTTATGTTAAATTTGCACAGAGCTGTGTAATACTTTTCAGTAAATCTATGGGGTAGCTGGAAGTTTCACTATTCTCGTAAGATTGAGTGCCACTTACTAAAATGATATGAGATACTAGAGCCTCTGTGAATGTGAAGCATCTCAAACAATGGCTCCCCAGATGCGGCAGAACTACAATTCCCATGATTCTCTGGCTATCTTTCACATTCAAAGAATTCTGGGAGTTGTAGGCCATCTACATTAAGAAGGCCAGTTTGAGATCCCTGCGATAGTGTGCGTGAAAATCATGTTCAGTCATTCCCTGTGAGTTCTTGGTTTGCCATCTCATTTAACTGGCATATTCTCCATGGCTATAGTTTATTTGCTAATCTTGGTTCTAACATGTTTTTTGGGGGGGGAGTGGGGCTGTATATAGCTTATGCGTAACCAAGTTTTCTTGCCTTAATCTTGATTTAAATTAAAAAAAAAAAATTGCTTTTAATGACCCAGTGTTTGATTGCCGGATGTTCGGAAGGGTGCCGTATGAGTCATTAACAGAGGTACATACAGTTCCACGAGGTTCAGCACAGTAATCCGGTTAACGGTCCCCTTTATGTGTATAATACTTACTAGACATCATTTTACTTCCAGTACCACTGAATCAGTACCATCATGCACTAGTTTTTTTTTGTTTTTTGTATTTATTTTTGTTAGTGTCTGTTCAGTCTACATATAAATTTGCAGCCAAGCTGTGATAATGTGATAACTGGTAGTAGATCTGTCCCTCTTCACTATTTAAAAAAAATAAATGTAAGAGTTAAATAAAATGCTATTTTAAAAACGCCTACCTGTTGCTGTGAGTTGACACACAGGACCTCCGCAGTCATGATACATCTCACTGTCCCTCTACAAGAACATACCGGTACATTGCCTGTAAAACAGCAGCCCCATGTCATCCTGTGAAAGAGATGAAAAGGGGTGCAATAGTTAGAAATCGTTAGTTTGCCTTAAAAAAACGACCAAGCAGTCTGAGAATCCAGGGAGATGGCCTGCCGGAGCCGTTAATGAGCAGGTGACGCATGTTATGATTGCGAGTCTGGTTGGTTTTAAAGGCAGCGAAGAGGGCAAATGTCAAGTATCCACCTCGTTTGCATTAATAGAAAAAGTTTGTAACTGGATTTTTAAGCTCTCGTTTCAAAAAAAATGTTCTTGCCATTCTTATCATTATTTTTCTTGCACTTTATGAATCATATCGTTTCCTTTTATGACAAACTACTACCGTCGGTTTACCAAAAAAAAAAGAAAACCCAAGCCAACCTTGATACCGATCAACATTTCAAATGGAGACACTGGGGGTTAGGCAAGGGGTGGGACTGTTCTGAGAAATTTTAGGCCACTTACTAATAATTTATAGAACTAAAATGCTATGTAGATCAAAAATAATGTACCGGTATCTTATTTACACAGAAGGATTTCTAAACACAATTATTGTAGTTTAAAGACGCATTACTGTGAATAGTATTGCTGTAGAGCTCTGTTATACACTCTGACACACCAACAGTATCGAACTACTAGAAAAGATAAACATTAGGATAGAAAATAGAGACGGAGGGATTTGAACTCTAAATAGGGACACTTTGGAGTTCACAGAGTTGGCTTGTTTAGAAAGTTCTTGGTATAGTTATAACGCACTTGTAATTTAACCAGATTATTCATATGAAAAATTGTAGGGACATTAGTTAATATGTGATGGTTTCTGTTTTTCCCCCCCTTTTTGCACATTATTCACTTCTGAAAAGGTTCTCCATCAGGCAATGACCTCAATTTTTAATGCATTATATAGATAATTTATTTTAAAAAGAATATGCAAAACAGATTATCCTTTGTGTTTGCACAGTACTTTGCATGTGTTTTAGAGAAGTCCTAAAAATCACCCCATCACCTCGGGCACCAGATAGGGCAGGGATAGGAAACCTTTGGCACTCCAGATGTTGTGGACTATATCCCCCATTATACTCTTACACCAATAACGCTGGCAAAGCATCATGGGAGGTTTAGTCCAAAACATCTGTAGTGCCGAAGGTTGCCTATGCATGAGATAGGGCAATGATTTAGAATGGAGAAAATAACCGCAGCAATTAATAGTTACTTGCGATGCCCTATAAATTAATGCTGTGAAGTACTTGCCAGACCAGAAAGACGCTCCACCAATCGGGAGCTTCTTACTCTGGTTTGGGGTTCTCTGATCAAATCCCATAAATTTCTCTCTAGCAGGGTTTATGGGATGTAGAGTCCAGTCCCCAACGCAGTTGTATTAATAAGATCTCCTATGTGAATAGGGCTACGCATAGAGTTCGATCAATCCACCAGCTCCGGATGAATGCAAAATTCCTTCTTGTATGTCAGTTACTGATGCAGTGACTTTTTGCACCTCTTTGAAAATATAAGCAGCTGTGTGCAAGAAGGCAGTGACAGAGGATCTCATTACACCATAACCTGTGCTTTTAGCAAAGGTTGTTATGGTACTTAGTGTCTGACTAAACTTTAACTTCAGAACTTCAGCATTTCCTGTTATCATCACAGGGCTGTCACGATAACAAGATATGTGGACTTAAAGTGGTTAAAACCTCTGGAAACATAATGAAAGATAAATCTTCATAATTATTTTAACTGCAAATCATGGCGTATATTTTCGTTTGGCTGGAGATCGCTTGGCAGATAAAGGTTCTGCCTAGACCAGCAGAATGCATATGCTTTTAGTACATCAATTAAATCTATTTTTTCCCCCACTCTCTATCTAGATCTTTAAGAGGGGTAGCTCAGCCTTTTTGCCCTTTAAGAGTTAAAGAGGATTTCTTGGTCTTTGCGAAGAGACATCCCCACAGCACAACCATTTGTAGCCTCTCTTGCCGTTCTAAGTGCAGTCATCTATCACGCTGAATAATGGTTTATAAATCCATCAAGGGGCTTTAGTGACCAGAACCGTTAAATCGCTATTGGCTTACCACTGTCTACTACATCCTCGTTGAAATCTTTGTGTAGTCCTCCCTTGCTTCATTTGCTAGAATCTGATAAAGTATTAAATCCGTCTCATTGCCTTGTATCGCGTATCTCGCTAAACTCCTGTCTGCTGTACAACAATCTTATCTGGTCATTTTTACAAGCGTGAAAGTAGACAGCTGATTTTAGATAGTAAGACATTTCCTGGCATTCCTGCTGGAAATAAAAGTTTAGAATTTAAAAAAATAAATATATAATATATTTTATTTTTATTTTTTTCCCTATTCTTTGCAATTATCAGGCAATGGAATATCCATAATCATTTCACATCAATCACAGAGGCACCCTAGATACCATAACTACTACAGCTTATAAGTCAGTGAGCAGAGTGGGAGGCCAGTTTGTATTTTACTGTTTTTGCCTCAGTGTAATTGTATCCGTACCAAAAACGAAATCTCTTGGGATCCGGTTAGTGTTTCCACTTTCCGGGTCTCAGATTAGAGTGCAGCGCTTAGTAAATAATATGGATAACTCACCCCAAATTGGTTAGCTTGCGGGGGTATATATGAAATATAAAAGAAAACAAGATACAAAATAATAGTGCAATATTGTATGTATATAGTGACTGATCTTAAGTGTGAGTATAATATTACTCACATTCTTTAGAGCCTTTTTAGTTTTTAGGCTCTAAACTTCCAGGCCTCCGTGTCTTTAAGGTAGACAGCTTAACCCCTCTTTTTCCTTCCGTTCTTTTTGTCTTGCCACCATATGGATATAAAAAAGAGAGACCGGATTCTGGGTGTAGTATTTTCAAGGAAAATTTCTATAGGTAAATTGCAATGAAAGCGAAAATTGCTCACCTTATTTAGAGCCTATTTGTCCTCGGCTCTGAGTTTGTACACCTAGTGTCAAATTGGGGTGACACTTCCCCCTTTGTACCGGACAAAATGCAGGATGCAGCAGTCAAATATAAATAATTTATTAGCTAAAGTAAAAAAAGTATATATATAAAATTATCCCAATACTAGAAAATAAAAAAGTAGTCCATATAGGTATAAAGTGCAGTAGTAGCTCCGTCCTCCTCTGCCAAGACGCGTTTCGCTGTGCAACAGCTTCCTCAGTTGGCCGTTTAAAGGGACACTCCAGGCACCCAGACCACTTCTGCCCATTGGAGTGGTCTGGGTCCCAGCTCCCACTACTCTTAACCCTGCAAGTGTAATTATTGCAGTTTTTTATAAACTGCAATAATTACCTTGCAGGGTTAACTCCACCTCTAGTGGCTGTCTACTAGACAGCCACTAGAGGGCACTTCCTGGTCCATAGCAGAGAAAACCTGTGCTAGTGTCGCTGGACATCCTCACGCTTTGTGAGGACCTCCAGCGTCGCTCAATTCCCCATAGCAGAGCCGGTGGGCGGGATCAGTCTCGCCCACCGGCCGGCGGAGTCTGAAGGAGGAGTAGCGGCATGGAGGAGAAGGCAGCAGCGACGAGGGACACCGTCGCTGCCTCAGCTAAGTTACTGAAGGGGTTTTCACCCCTTCAGCAACTGGGGATTGGGGAGTGGGAGGGAGAGGGAACCTGCAGTGCCAGGAAAACGGATTGTTTCCTGGCACTGGAGTTTTCCTTTAACAAAACCTCCGGTATTAAATAAAAAAAACTCAGAGCCCCTGACATGTTTGGTTAAAACAGACACAATGAAGGGGTCCTCAAATCTTAAACAGGCAAGATTGAGGCATTTCTCAAATTTGTTCCAGTGGGGACAAAAGATTCGTGTACATTTAGAACTGAATTGGCAACCATGGTTTTAGAAGCTGTTCTTACATATATGGTTCTGAATTCGACAGGCTACTTTTATATTAAGTCTATATGGTTTATGCCCGCTCCATCTGCAGTAATTTAAAATTCTCATACTCACTCACACTACTGACACTTACAGAGACCTGGCTGTCCCCCTTTGATAGCGCTACTCCTGCCTCTTTATGTTTTGGTGGGCTACAATTCTCTCATACTCCCAGACTCAACTGTAAAGGAGGTGGTGTAGGCATTCTTCTCTCCCCTCAATGTACCTTTCAACCAATCATAACTCCCCCTGCCCTATCCTTTTCTTCTTTTGAAGTTCACACTGTCCACCTATTTAAACCCACTCCTTTAAGAATTTCTATCATCTACTCCCCCCCCCCCAATATACCAATCAACAACCCCAACTGCACTGATGCCTCTCATCTGCTCTCTGTAACCGCCTCCTTTGGCCTTGCGCAATGGTCCAATTTAGCAACCCATACAGCGGGAAGCACTCTTGATCTCACCTTCACCAATCTCTGTACCGCCTCTAATCTCTCCATTATTCCTTTTCCTCTAGCTGACCACCATCTGCTGACTTTTCACATCGGCATACCTAAGACCCGTCTGAACATCAATCTCACAGATACCTCTAATGTCTTGACCTAGAGCATTTCTCCACTAATCTCCAAACTCTCCTTTTACCTATCTCAAACCTCACCTGTCCTAGCTCTGCAACCTCCGTCTACAATTCCACCCTCTCCTCTCAACTAGACATCATGGCACCTTCTACATTTAAATGCAGCAAGCGCCCCCAACAACAACCTTGGCACACCAAGCTGACTCGATATCTTCAAAAAATGCTCCAGAACTGCTGAACGCTGTTGGAGAAAGCCTCACTGTGCATCTGACTTTCTCCACTATACATTTATGCTGCGCTCATACAGCTTGGGTCTCTCCTCTGCAAAAATAAATTACTTCAATACCCTCATAACCACACTCTACCGCAAACCCAAACGACTATTTCACACATTTAACACTCTTCTTCGCCATATTGTGCCTCCTCCACCTACTAACTTGACCGCCCCAGACTTTGCAACTCACTTCACTGATAAGATCTATACAATCAGGGAAGAGATCTCTCATCTTTCTTCTTCCCCTTACAATACTTCCCCTAACCTCCCTCCCTCTGCTGTTCTATGTTCATTCGCACCCGCTACAGCGGAAGAGGTTTCTGCTCTGCTTCAGTCCTCCCACCCCACCACCTGCTCCCTAGATCCAACTCCCTCGCATCTCATCCGTACGCTGTCTTCTTCTCTTTCTCTATCTTTTACAAAAATTCTCAATCTCTCTCTCCCCTCTGGCATATTTCCATCGCCCTTCAAACATGCAACTGTAACCCCAATTCTAAAGAAGCCCAACCTTGTTTCTAACTCCCCGTCCAACTACCGTCCTATCTCACTACTGCCTTTTGCATCCAAGATCCTTGAAAGAGTTGTGTATGCGAGATTGACAGATTTCCTCGAGTCCAATTCTGCGAGACCCGCTTCAGTCTGGTTTCCGTGCTAAGCACTCTGTAGAAACTGCTCTGACCAAAGTATCCAATGATCTACTCAATGCAAAATCTTGTGGTCTCTTGTGGATCCTAATTTTCCTTGACTTATCTGCAGCTTTTGACACTGTTGATCATCAACAGCTTCTTCTCATCCTCCGCAATATCGGTCTGCAAGATATTGTTCTCTCCTAGTTCTCTTCCTACCTCTCCCAGCGTTTTTTCAGTGTTTCTTTCTCTGGCTCTACTTCTTCTCCCCAACTCCTCTTTGTTGGTGTCCCCCAAGATTCAGTCCTTAGTCCCCTACTGTTCTCCATCTATACTGCCTCCCTTGGTAAACTAATTAGCTCCTTTGGCTTCCAATATAATTTCTATGCGGATGACACGCAAATCTATCTGTTCTCTCCTGATCTCTCCCCGTCCCTCTTGACTAGTGTCTCTGACTACCTCTCTGCTATTTCTAACTGGATGGCTGCCCACTTCCTTAGACTCTAACTGAAATTATGGTCTTTCCTCACTCAAGTGTTGCTACTGTGTCTGTCACCCTCCAAGTCAATGGTGCTACCATCAGCTCCACCACGCAAGCTTGCTGCCTTGGTGTTCTCTTTGACTCCGACCTGTCCTTCACGCCTCATGTTCAGTCTATCGCCAAATCCTGCCGCTTCCAACTCAAAATATTGCACGCATCCGACCCTACTTAACGCCAGATGCGACTAAGGTGTTGGTCCATTCCACTGTCCTTTCTCGCCTTGACTACTGTAATCCGCTTCTCAGTGATCTTATGTGCTCCCAACTTGCACCGTTACAGTCCATAATAAATGCGGTGGCGAGGCTAATCTTCCTGTCCGCCCGCACTGCCCATGCCTCACCCTCCTGTCAGTCCCTACATTTGCTTCCTGTAAGATATAGGGCTCAATTTAAAATTCTAGTTCTTGCTTTCAAATCTCTATAATGCTGCTCCCACCTATCTATCCTCCCTAATACACCCTGTTCCAAATTATTATGCAAATGATATTTTTCTCATTTACCTAAATAATTGATGTAAATAACAGTCAGCATAATCCTCACGTTATCAACTATTAAGAGTACAATTCAAATTTTATTGAAACCTCCTAATGATAACAAATCTCTTAATAGTGCGATGATCACGCTTAAGTTTTCATGAAATATGTTTTCATACCTTGTCGAAGGTATTGAACTATTTTCAGCAGCAGAGAGATCCTTTGTTGACACTATATAAATAATATATAATAATAATAGTTCCCCGATCCATTTTATGTTTTGTTTTTGAACAACGAAAATACTGGAGCCACAGTCAACCATTTAAATACATTTCTTTGGGACCAGCATGTTCTATAAAGTTCTGTAGGAGGACCAGTATGGTGTGCAGAAAAGTCTAGACTGCTCAGTGAAGACCAAAGCCACAAACATTATATGGAAAATGAATTCCTTGTTGAACCATTCTTTTTAATTACAAACTAGATTTTAGCCGTAAGAGCTTACAGCCAGGCATCTCTAAGCATCTATCTTTTTAATTATCTTAACACAACTGCAGCACCAATTCTTTGCAGTCAAATTGTCCTCCCCCTCCCCCTCCTCTGTCTGTCTCAGTCCTAGTTTTAAGCTTTGTGTATGGAATTTAAACACATTTTAATATAGTTGGACAGAGACAGAAAAGTCAGCTCAAGTTCATTTTTGAAGTTGACATCAAAGCTATAATGTTACTAACTGTAGTTCCAATTAGCACTTTTGTTACAGTGAAGGGAGAATTTTGAACAGCAACAAAGCTGCACTGATCATCAGGCCATCAATCAGAGTTCACTTATCATTCCGATGCCACCGTCCTATAAAAAAAACACTATATTCATCTATATATTTATGTTCTCATACATTATTTTCAAAGTAGGATTATTTGTCTAAAATTAAGTGTTGGGGTTTTTAAATAAACCTGCTGCTAACCTGCTCTCAGCATGTCATAGTCGTTAAGCTTTTAGGGAATTAATGTTGGTGATGCGGCAGTGTAAATTACCTATTAGCTATGTGGCTTGAGAGGAGACGTTAATGGGAGCTGGGGATAGGCCACCTTTTTTTGTCATACGGCTTCTAGACCTCTTGCCTCCCCCCCCCCCCCCCCCCAAAAAAAATAGCTCCCCGGTAGTCTTGGACAACATCACGACTACACTGTTATCAAGTCAAATATGATCAATATGAAAACATTGGCAAGTCATTGCCACTGTGTGGGCTATCCATCCAGACTTCCTGTAAAAATAAAGGTTTTTAATAGAGCACTATTTTTATTTTTATATTTTATGTAACTATATATGTCTCCTTCATAGCTGTTTGCATTCTACAGACCACTAAAATCAAATCTGAAATTGTGCAGGATTAGCTAAAAATAGCCTCCCCTACTGATAATTTATTCCCATTGTCTCCATTTCTCAAACTCCTTTCTTTCCTTTTCAAAACAAGTTCACTCTTGTCCTAATTTTAGAGTGAACGGAGACTCTCTAGAAGGGAGCTAGATGTATAATCCAGACTGATGATTTGGTGTAAAAACCACGGGTGACACAGAGAATGGCAATGGTGTTTACTGACACTGAACCTTCTATTTTCCTCCTCCCAGACATAACAACCCGGCTGTGTTGTATATAGCATTGTTATTTGTAATAGTCACTATACAACAAAATCCTGTCTAATAAAAGGACCTTATTATGTGCCTGCAATGCCTAACATTAGATACTCTATATTATAATTTCATGAATTATGTTACCAGCATTCATCAAACAGCTGGCACAGTGTCATGGGGAATCTGAATTTAAATCAAAGTATGTGGACCCCAAGGCTGCACAACATTTCCCGTAAATGTTTTTTTTTTTTAATCTTAATTTTGTGTTCCTGTAGGTTCAAACTTTGCAAAAACCCCCGAGATATATTTTATATTGTTGCCAAGGTGTTACTACACCTCTGGTAGCCTTGGTTAGCCAGTCATGGCAGAGTGAGCTTGCATGAGAGGATCCTCGGCACCTGGCAAGACACAGGTAGGAGGCAAACCATTTCAAAATGGTACTCTTGGCATCATAACCGCTACAGTGTTTGTAGTTGTTAGGATGCTCAAGTAACCCAGTAAAGAGCAGGTTGTCATGATGACCCAATTGATACATAATGAGTTATAGGAACACTATAGAGTCAGGAACACAAACATGTATTCCTGACCCTATAGTGCAAAACCCACCTTGAAAATGCCTTAAGGCAATGATTATACTCACCAGAACAACTACATTAAGCTGTCGTTGTTCTGGTGACTATAGTGTCCCTTTAAATATCTAATAAGAGAAGATTGTGGGCAGAATTTTATTAATGAGAAGCAATCCCCATGGAAGCCAGTGGAATGATCGTGTTAATGGTTCCACTTTTAGAATTTTGCCTACAAAAGCAATCACACTGTGTTTTGTCTGTGTGCCTACACGTATTGTCTGCAATTGAGATGCCCAATGATATGATCACCATACATGTGTCGGATCGCTATTCATCTTATTCAACATGACTGATTCCATTCTCGGCCAACAGAAGGTTGGACTCTTGTTTTAATTTACTTCACCTCCATTTGCTGACATCTTCTTAAGTAAATCTATACTCCAACTGAGTTAGTGTTTCCCAAAGGGAGGGTGAATCTAGGTTTAGCCATAGCTTCCTGAATTGGAGCAGAATCTTCTGTCGATCAGGCAGGCGTTTGAGATCCCCACGTGGATACTATCTTATTTCAACAAAAGAAAAAAAAAATCCTTTTTCTGTTTTGGGTCAGAAGACAGAAGAATCCTCCTCTGCCCTTAGATCTGATGCACGGTTATTTGCCCTAATTTTAAACATGTACATTTTGTGTAGTTTACCTTAAAAGACTAAAACAGCCAAACATATATATTAATGTAATATTTGACATTACCAAATAAAGTGCATTAAGGACACATGACATGTCTGACATGTCATGATTCCCTTTTATTCCAGAAGTTTGGTCCTTAAGGGGTTAAAGGGACACTATCGGCGCCCAGACCACTTCATCTCATTGTGGTCTGTGTGCAGTGTCCCTTCCACCCTTTGTCCTGCAATGTAAATTATTGCTGTTTTGTAGAATTTGCAATGATTACATTGCAGGACAAAGACTGCCTCTAGTGGCTGTCAATCAAGCAACTACTAGGACCACAGCTCTGGAATCGGGTAAGTAAATAAAGATACAAATTTATTTTTTTTAAAATCTATGCAGCGGGGATCAGAGAGCACTATAGAATCCCTATAAGTGTACTGGATATATAGACATTATAACGTCTGCTATAAGCAGTTTTGTAGTGCATACAATCTTACCTGAAAACATAATTAAAAACTAGTCTTCCTCCATCATGAGACCTCTTACTCCTGAGTTACAAAACAGGGCAAAGCTGCTAAATATATTAATTTCTGCTAAACTTTTTCAATAAAATCTTGCTTGTGACTGCTGATGGGGTGGGGCAATTTGTATGTACATAAATACCTATGGCAACTTCTCACATTTATGCAATGATTTCTGGAAAGTCCTCTTGGATCTTTCAAAGATCCCTGTTTAATCAAGATGTGATGTAGCTCCTAGCAAGCCTCATGTATTGGTAATTGAAGAAAAAATATTACAGTGCTGAGGAAGGAGGAGGAACACGAGTTGAGAAGTTCTTCCTTACAGTGTATGTTGTCATGCTGACATATCTGGGAGAAAAGGGTTCCTCTTTATAGGCTATGGCTAACTTAAGGAAAGAATGTTCTATACATATATTCTATATTTTTGTAGAAGTCCTGATGGCTGTACTCCCCATGAAATTACCTTGAGTAGATCGTTCTGTCCCTGATACCATCTCTTGGCAACCTTCAGCATTCCATGTGTTGTGGACTAAACCTGCTGTACTATAAAGTAGTCCAAAACATCTGGAGTGCCAAAGGCGGCCTAACCTTTCTGCCTTTTTGATCAACTTTCCACCCAAGAGATGTTATCAGGGACAGAACGATCTACTCAAGGTAATTTCATGGGGAGTACAGCCTCTACTCAGTTATTTCATTGGGTGCAGAGCCTTCAGATCTTTTGTAGTAGTAAGGCGGCCTGTGTGTTCCCCCATAGTTCTTTTTAAAGGACCACTATAGTGCCAGGAAAACATACCCGTTCTCCTGGCACTATAGTGCCCTGAGGGTGCCCCTACCCTCAGGGTCCCTCTCCCGCCGGGCTGGATGGAGAGGAAGGGGTTAAACTTACCTCTTTCTCCAGCGCCGGGCAGGGAGCTCTCCGCCTCCTCTCCTCCTCTTCGGCTGAATGCGCATGCGCGGCAAGAGCCACGCGCGCATTCAGTCAGTCCATAGGAAAGCTGGCGTCTTCTCACTGTGATTTTCACAGTGAGCAGCACGGAAGGCCTCTAGCGGCTGTCAATGAGACAGCCACTAGAGGCTGGATTAACCCATTTATAAACATAGCAGTTTCTCTGAAACTGCTATGTTTATAGAAAAAAGCTGGACCAGGCACCTAGACCACCTCATTAAGCTGAAGTGGTCTGGGTGCCTGTAGTGGTCCTTTAAGTACTCTGAGGGGTCAAGCACGTAAATAGTTGTTGGGATCTCTACATACACTTAAGGGTTTGTTGGCTATAATTATCTTTCCTCAAAGGGACACTATAGGTACTCAGACCACTTCAGCTCATTGAAGTAGTCTGGGTGCCGTGTCTCAGGCCCCTTAATGCTGCAGTTGTAATTGTTACCGTTTTTTTTATAAACTGCAATATTTACGTTGCAGGTTTAATTTTACCTGGTAGACTGGCACTAGAGGGACTTCTGGGTGTTTAGGCTACTTTTGGTCGCCTGACACGTGATGTCCTCACACTATTCATAAGGGCATAAGTCACCCATGGGGGAAGTACTAATATGATTGGCGTGCTTGCGCATTAGGTCCCCTTTCCGTCTGCTGATGTCAACGGAGGAGGATCGGAGGCGGAGCCTGACCCAGCACTGGGGGACATCAGCGCTGGAATCAGGTAAGAAATAAAGCTGTTTTTAACCCCTTCTGGAGTGGGGATGGGCAACAAGAGAGCGGCACACTATAGTTCCCTTTAAATGTTGCCATGCTTTACAAATGAAAAGTGTGGTCTTGACCTTTTAGCCACCGCATTCCGTTCCTTACTCCAATCCTAACCACCGATATTTCCTTGATGACACTGTATTAAACAGCACCTTTGCATGGACAACTCCGTTAATTTTATTCATCTTGCCCTAAATTACTGCCTTCCTGTTCTCTTATAAACTGAAGATCGCTCAGCCGTGTAAAGTGTATTGTTTGTCTGGCGTACCTATTGTGAGTGTCAAGAAGCAGAATACTTGAGACTTTTTATTTTTTCTTTTCGTTTTCTCACCTTTTAAACACCACCAGTCCGTTAACAGGTAACTTACAAATG
The DNA here is from genome assembly GCF_036172605.1 of Pelobates fuscus. Lineage (NCBI taxonomy): Eukaryota > Metazoa > Chordata > Amphibia > Anura > Pelobatidae > Pelobates > Pelobates fuscus. The sequence continues at coordinate 135,020,965 of NC_086325.1, read as the reverse complement.
CACTGCTGGCAGATAGTCTCACTTAATTGGCTGCTAATTGTTTTCGCTAACAGACTATAGTGAAAGAAAATACAAATGTCTTTTTAACTGCCTGAGCAGCTCCTGTAAATGAACCATGCTAATTGTAGCTAATTAGTTTTTACTTTGTTCCTAAGTAGAATAAGAAGCCTATTAACAGTGGTAGTCCGTTAGGGTGATTCATTTAAAAGGGACTCTCCACTTCAGCTCCCCCCCCCATAAAAACATTATTTAGTAGATATCCCCCTCATGAAAACATTTGAAAACTGATCTCTTGTACTTTGAAAACTGATCTCTTGTACTTTGTTAGCACTTCCCTTCTAACACTGCCCAGACTTTCTGTGGCTGTCCAATCACAGACTTTTCAATGCAGCTAAATGGAAAGTCTTTGCAAGGAAGGTGCTAAGAGCAATTGCTGCCTCTTGAGATTAGCTTCACTGAGCTAACCAAACAAGGAAGTAACAGGACTGGTTGTCTGACTGCTAGGGGGTGTAACAAAGTTCATTTATAAAAGTGCCAAATTCTATTGAAATCTGCCCTTATGTAAGATTAAAAAAGGGGACACACTATTCACACGTAAAACATTTTAGCAACAAATTAATCACACAGCTATCAAATATTTAGGGGTACGACGGACGACACACCCAAAACAATTATACGCTCAGAACTTCATCCCCATGTTTAAGGCCCTCACACAGGACCTAGGTAACTGGGTGGATAGGCCGATTTCGTGGATTGGTAGAATATACTCAGTGAAGATGAATATCCTCCTACACATTCTTTTTTTGTTCCAAGCCCTCCCAGTCCCTATCACAAAATCAGACCTTGCGCCCCTGCAAAAAGCAATTGGAAACTTTCTATGACATAATAAGCGCCACAGGGTATCACGCAACACACTATATCGTAGTAAGGCCAATGGGGGCCTGGGACTACCAAGTATTTTCTATTACTACTTAGCCGCGCAGCTTTCACAGGTTGGGATGTGGCCTTCACCGCCAGATATGAGGAGATGGGTGGACTTGAAGTCCCTGTTCACGGGTTCAAACTTGCCCCAATATTAAATATAGCTTCCCAAAGAGCACAGGGCTATGTTGCACACGGAGCGCCCGGCAATCCTGAACTCCATTTGAATTTGGGACAAATATGCCCAGAACTATGGTTTAACAAACAATCTCTCCCCGATGCTCCCCCTGCTAAGAAACAGGGCCTCTGGGAATGAGAGCTAGAGGTTTCAAAAATGTATAACACATAGGCTTACAGAGTCTGTTCGCCGGGTATAATATAATAACATTTGACAAACTAGCAGAAAGGGCGACCCGTAGACCAGGAGATTTTTCAATATCCAAACCAAACTCATATAAGAGAAGTCTCCAGGGTACGTATGACAGGGCTTGAACATATGTGCCTTCGGGAATCGATACACGGGGGCTTGATCTCCTCCTTATACGCACACATAACATCCAACACCACAGAATGGGGCACATTGACATATGTAGAACAATGGAAGTCTGACTTGAGGGAGACGCTAGAAGGCACCGACTGGCAGGACATTTGGGAAGCCAACACTGCGGTCCCTATCTGCTCGACAATCCAGGAGCAAGCTTACAAGATGATGTTCCATTGGTACACAAGGCCGATACGGCTTTACGGAATGGGCAAAACACTGACTGATTTATGTTGGAGGAATTGTGGGCACAAAGGGACATACATACAGATGTGGTGGGATTGCCCGGTGGTGAAGAACTTTTGGCAAAGAGTGGGAGACTTCTTAAGGCAAATTTCACAGCGTCACGTGGACCTAGACCCCTGGGTCTTTTTCTATCTAGACCAAAAGACGAGTGGACGGGACCAGAGCAAAAGCTGCTCAACAAATGGACTATGGCTGCCAGGCGAGCCACAGCACAACATTGGCTCAAACAAGACGTACCCCCTGTCAAATGGATACATTGATTGCGATTACCCGGGGTTCCTTAAAAAAGTTTTACAAATCTGGGAGCTCTGGTTGCAAAGTGATATGAGTGACTGAGTGGTGGACGGGGCAGGCACGCAGAGCATCGCCACCCCACTGAGGGACCCCACCCCCCTCTTACTCCACCTCCTGCTGGCAAAACCAGGTGCTCCCCCTCACTCCCCCTTCATCCTCGCCTCTGGTGTCCGACTGGTGGCGGGGGGCTCCCCATCGTCCTTGTCTCTTCCTTTTCTTTTCTTTTGCTTCCTTTCTCTCCCTTTTTTCATCTCTTCATTTTTCTACTCTTGTTAAGTTTGAAATATTCTTTCAACAGAGATGTTACATTTAAAATGTTATTGAAAATGGCAATGTAAAATTGACAGACGACCAGAACGGCAAAAGTGGCCAATCACTACCAGAAAAAGTACAATAACTATGGTATGATCTCCCTACAGCAAGAATGATTGGTTCCGAAATTCCATTTATTAATATGCTTTATGACCCACTCGTTATGGTATGGATGCTGCGACACCAACTGTCTGATTTGAAACATTGTTGAGATATCTGTTCACTGTGGCGCAGGCACCACTGTGCCAGTTATGTGTTGTCTTGTCATTACTAATTAAAGAATATATATTAAAAAAAAAAAAAAAAACATTTCAGCAAGCTTTAGGGGTCCAAAGTGTCCATTCAAGTGGATTTAAAATTTAAGGTCAAAAATATATAAAATACAAATAACCGCAAATATATATATATATATAGATAAATACATATAATTGCATAAAAGATTACATTAGTATACACGTAGAATTTAAATACCTATAAATGCATATATATTAAAATTCTACGTGTATATTTAAATAATCTTTTAACGTAATTATGTGATTTGATTAATTAAAATTTGATTGACATGCCTGACAACACAGGGAGAAAGTGCAGAGAATTTAATTTGCAAGCACTATATTTGACCCTGTAACTCTCCAAGACACCATAAAACCTGTACATAGGGGGTACTGTTTTACTCGGGAGACTTCGCTGAACGCAAATATTCGTGTTTCAAACTGGTAAATTGTATTACAACGATGATATTTTAAGTAAAAGTGACGGTTTTTGCATTTTTTACAAGCGAACTGCACTTTTATGGTCTATATTATTGTTGTAATATGTTTTACTGTTTTAAAACACTAATATTTGTGTTTAGTGAAGTCTCCCGAGAATAACAGTACCCCCCATGTACAGGTTTTATGGTGTTTTGGAAAGTTAGAGAGTCACATATAAGGCTTGCATTTCATTTTTTTCACATTGAAATTTGCCAGATTGGTTATGTTGCCTTTGAGAGCGTATGGTAGCCCAGGAATGAGAATTACCCCCATGATGGCATACCATTTGCAAAAGTAGACAACCCGAGGTATTGCAAGTGGGGTATGTCCAGTCTTTCTTAGTAGCCACTTAGTCACAAACACTGGCCAAATATTCGTTTTTTTGCTTTTTTCACACAAAAACAAATATGAACGCTAACTTTGGCCAGTGTTTGTGACTAAGTGGCTACTACAAAAGACTAAACATACCCCACTTTCAATACCCTGGCTTGTCTACTTTTTCAAATGGTATGCCATTATGGGGGTAATTCTCATTCCTGGGCTACCACACCGTCTCAAAGGTAACATTACCAATCTGGCAAATTTCAATTTGAAAATGGAATGTTCTATATTTGACCCTGTAACTTTCCAAAACAACATAAAACCTGTTAATGGGGGGTACTGTTGTACTCGTGAGACATCACTGATTACAAATATGTGCATTTTTTTGCGGTAAAACCTAACAGTATTATGACATTCACAGTTAAAATGTCAGACGGAAATGCAAATTTAAAAAAAAAATCTTATTTTCTCACATTTTTTTTACTTTTATTCATAATAAATGATGTTCCATATATGAATAGTTAATGATAGATTAAAGCCCTGTTTCTCCTGAACAAAATGATATATAATAAGTGTGGGTGCATATAATTTGAAAGAGGGGAACTACGGGTGAACAGACATATAGCGCAAATTCCAGTTTTTGTTTACGTTTTGTTTTGATCAGAACGTGCACTATTGACTCCGTCCTGAAGGGGTTAACTTCTCCTTGCGATCCAGCGATGTCCCCGCGCTGTGATTGCCGGTGAGAGCCCCGGCGGATGCCTCCATCTGACTTCCTGGTTCCGTCTCTTTGAGCCGCAGAGGCTCATGGGGGCGGAACTGGGCGGGTAATTCAAATGCAAAAAAATGGTACCGCTTTTGGTACAAAATTCCTGACATAATCATACCGCCAGGGAGGTTAATACCCAACAATTTTCACTTTAGTGAATAGACCTGTTTGAGTGTTATTTGCTCATTAGTGTAATAAAGCTTTGACAAAAAAAAAAAGAAAAAAGAAAAATCATTAACCTTTTTTTTCCTACCATACCGACTGTAGAGCTAGTTAAAACCTCAGAGCTACAGGTTTGATAGCCTGTAGGTTCAGCCTACTAAAGTACATAAATAGAGCACTGCTATTTCGGAGATATTATGTAATATTTCTTTATTAAAGGGACACTATAGTCACCTGAACAACTTTAGCTTAATGAAGCAGTTTTGGTGTATAGAACATGCCCCTGCAGCCTCACTGCTCAATCCTCTGCCATTTAGGAGTTAAATCCCTTTGTTTATGAACCCTAGTCACACCTCCCTGCATGTGACTTGCACAGCCTTCCATAAACACTTCCTGTAAAGAGAGCCCTATTTAGGCTTTCTTTATCGCAAGTTCTGTTTAATTAAGATTTTCTTATCCCCTGCTATGTTAATAGCTTGCTAGACCCTGCAAGAGCCTCCTGTTTGTGATTACAGTTCAATTTAGAGATTGAGATACAATTATTTAAGGTAAATTACATCTGTTTGAAAGTGAAACCAGTTTTTTGTTTTCATGCAGGCTGTGTCAGTCATAGCCAGGGGAGGTGTGGCTAGGGCTGCATAAACAGAAACAAAGTGATTTAACTCCTAAATGACAGTGAATTAAGCAGTGAAATTGCAGGGGAATGATCTATACACTAAAACTGCTTTATTTAGCTAAAGTAATTTAGGTGACTATAGTGTTCCTTTTCTGACGTGCTGAACTTTCTCTAAATACATCTTAGTCCACATCAGAAGGAAGGGGCTTCTTCAAAAACATCTAGTTTGATTATCGATTTTACATCAAAGCTTTGGGTGACTGTGATATTATGGTTCCTCCCCTTTTCTTTAATGTCTCAGCACATGGTTATTTAATCCATACACCATTTATCCTGAATGTCAGGATAGTATTTTTATGGATACATCGTTTTCTCTGGCCTGGTAACTCTGTGTCATTGCCCAGTCAGTCTGCAAGAGAGCAGTGTCTCTTGGCTACTATGTAGTCCACATTTGCTTTATTGTTAGTAACGAGGTGTTAGTGCCCTGAAGTATTGCCCATGGCAAGTACTTTTTGCCACAATTGCCCTTATGATGCAAAAAAATATATTACTGTGATACACTCATACGCTTTGCACATTAGTTTTTGTTTTTTCTGTGGAGCTCTGTGATACTTATACATGCTACCCTTTACTGTGATTTTTATTTACCTGCAGATATATGATAAACCTATACACCCTGCACATTGGTGAGTTTTATTGTTGAGCAATTCTGTGATTCATTCGTACACCCTGCACATTACTAATTTTCATTAATGTGGAGCTCTGTGATACACCCGGTACATTACTGAGTTTTATTAATGAGGAGCTCTGTGATACACCCATATACCCTGCACATTACTGAGTTTTATTGATGTGGAGCTCTGCGATACACCCTGCACATTACTGAGTTTTATTGATGTGGAGCTCTGTGATACACTATGCACATTGCTGCGTTGCATTGATGTGGAGCTCATACACTCTGCACATTGCGTATTATTGATGTGGAGCTCTGTGATACACTCATACACTGCAAATTACAGAGTTTTATTGATGTGGAGCTCTGTGATACACTTATACACTCTGCAGATTTCAAAGTCCTAGAGAAAGGGATGCAAGTGCTATTATAATTTTTGAAGCAGTAGAAAGCATTGCATTATAAAGCAGTGTTTTGTTGTCTGATGTTAGCAAAGAACATCTTTACTGGGATACAGGCACTTTATCTCTGAAGTCAGTTTGTTCTGCTTAACCCTTTCCTTGAACGGCAAGTTGACATTTCATTAGGAACTTCTCCTTGAGTAGCTATACATGTGATTATGCAGATCAGAATCCCTAATGAACCCTCGTAAAACGCAGGCGATTACCTGCCAAGTGAATCGACAGGCTCTCTGAAAACACTCTTGACGTAGCAGCAGAGCAATCCACTAATTGCCGGCAAACATGCCGCCATGACTTAGCACTGACTTGTGTTGAGGTGGCAGAGTGATCTAAAGGCTTTGGAGGGCCTGCCATGATCCCGAATCGTAAATGCCATAACTGATGTCACAAGACATCTGCTCATCCTGCTAATGCATGTTCTCGGACCAGGATGCCGCGTGCCTGCCAAAGCAAATGCAAGCCGTACGGCTCACTGTACAAATGCAGCACAATAAAACACATCAACAACAACAGAAGAAAATGAGTTGTGATAAAGTTTTTATTAGGCATTCCATCCTCAAAATGGGTCCATACCTGAACAGTCCAGAACATTTGCATAAATTAGTAGAGCGTGCTGACGTGTGCAATCGCTCAGCAGTTTTACCTGATTTTTAACCCCCCTGTAAAGAACCATTTACTTCCTTTACTCTTGTACTTCTTGTCACCCTACAAAAAAAAGTGTCCATGTCCAGGACTACAATCTGTAGTTCTCCGTCTCTGCACAGGGTCGCTAAGTAGCAGCCATTCTCTCACACTACAGAAACCTTTTTATATAAAACTTTACGCTTGTAGAATTTATCTAGTTTGTCAAACCTACTATGTTTTACAAAAATAGCATTTTTGCTCGTTCGCTAATTTAATGCATTATTAAAAAAAAAAAAGACAAAAACTTGATACTCAAGGGCTTAAAAAAGTGGCTTTACTCTCTGTAAATGACATAATGATGCTGGTGTCCAGTGCACGGATGAAATAACCTCCCACCCCTTTTATGTATTGCCTCCCTCTGAGTCACGCACCAGTTATAGCACCCAGATTCCCCAATTAGGAAGATCCAGGAAAGACACGGCACCCAAAAACTCCTCTTTTGGCAACAAAGACTTTGTAGAAGTAAATAAGTCTGTGTGGCTCCCAAATTCTCTAAACAGTCGCACACCCTGCTCCGTTATTATTTAAGGCTCCAGGGTGTTGAAAGATAAAGGCTTTCTATTTTTGCAAGGCAGAGGCGGGGAAAGTACCCTTTACAGCTAAAAAAACAACAAACCGAAAAACGTTGCACCCTGTTGCCTAAAATAATTGCCGGTCTTCCCACATTGTACCTTTAATAATCTGCTCTATTATTACGCAACAAATGTGTCTTTGAGTCACTTTCAATATACGATGATTTGTTGATTTCTTTTTTTTCTATTTGAGATTCGTATTTCTCAATTCTTTTTATTTTTGCCTTTATTCAGACTATAACAAGCCTTAGCTGATGCTCCCTTTTTATAGCAATGTGGTGAATAAATACAGCGACCCCGCCAAGGGGTAGACAAACATCTCTGAAAATAACTTGTGCGCATCGACGTAGCATCGGTTGCAAGGAGAGTGTGAAGGATGGAGCCTGTAGCTGTCAAACAGGCGTGTAAAGGAGGCTGAAGACAGCACGGGGTCTGCTTTATCATATCAAGGTGTCAGTAACCTTGCAGGCTGGAGCCCAGCTGTCAATCATCTGCATATTTAAAATCTTGTCATCAGCAACTTCTTCCAGGGCCACAGGTGTAATTACAATATTTTTTTTTTCTTTTTTCTACAGAGTGATGCTGACCCTTCCTGTTTGTGTTGGGAAATTAAAGGGTTAGCTATTATAAATTCAATTTTGTGGAAAGGAACACCTGCAGTCAAAGCAACCAGGGTGAAGGTCTATTGATGCGAGTATTGCATATTATTATTATTCTGAACTGCTCGCTGCAATTAACTGCCTGAGTACAAATGGGGGAGGTGTATACTTACCTAGAACTGAAAGGGTTAAAGGTGTTCGCTTATAATTAAAGCCCATGTTAATTGGGGCAAGGCAGAAATGGGCATCACACATCATCCCGTATGCACCACGGACAAGCTATAAATCAAGCGTTGAGTTGCTCTTCCCTTCCAGTAAGATGCTGGACTAACATTCCCATCATTTTTGGCCAACTATAGATTTACACTTAGTAATGGGAGTTATTGTAATGGGAAAATAAAAAAAAACCTCTTTAAGGCCACAGTTCAACAACGCAGTCTATTGATTATCAGTTGGCTACAAAACAAAAGAAAAGGCTATTTTACGTGAAAATAATATTAAAGTAGGATATGAATTCACATGGTTGTACATGTTTTGGCGCTGTATCTAAATAACACAATTTTCACATATTTTATCCTATTAAATGGAAGAATAAATCCTTAAATGTATTACGTGAATGAATTTCTTTACTAAAACGTAAGTTGTAAACCGAATTGCAAAATATAGACTAAAATTGGCAAACTGTGGCTAGAGCCGACTTGGAGAATATGTTTCACTATCTTCGCTTAAAGGTCGCAGTTTGATTTTCAGATCTTTACAGTATACTGTTTCGTGAATTAACCCCTCAGTGTACAGCCTGGCTTCAAATATGGATATACCAGTTCATTCACCTGTCCCACAATGTTTTAAAGGGTTTATGGATGCAAGGGGAGCATTTCCTATCCCCTGCGACTTCCAATTCTAGGTGGGAAGAATCTCTTGGCTTTGGCCATCTGCAGCATAGAGCCAGAGGAGCCCCGCTATCCACCCCCATAGGCCCTTCCCTTTGATTTAAATGGTGCCTATGAAGATTGGAATTGACCTCCAAAACACATCGTATGTGTTTTTTAACATATTGGTATTTATTTTGGTGCTTCTTAATGACCAAGAATTCCATCTTTCAGAAGCTGCGTTAAAACCTGTTTCTCAGGTGATTCATTGATATAATTTGCAATATTATTCTTATACATTTTTAAGGTGTTTGAATGCAAAAACATTTTTTTATCATGCATAACAGGGTTGCAGATATTAATAGCTATATTTATCTAGATCGTATCTCTATAATTAGACTTTTTTTTTTTTTTTTACAAAACCACATTCCAGCTGAATTAGGAGGCAGTGACTTCATAGATCCCCTTGACTCCAATTTTCTTTACGGTGTCTCCGGCTGGCTCGGATTCCGACTGTGTCTGGCTCCACCACTAACTTATTGCAGGCGATGTTGTGCCCTTCAACCTTAACTCTAGACTTTAGAGCTGTCAGTACAGTCTCTTTGTATTAAAGTGAAGGCATAGGGATTGGTGGCGACGCATAGATAGGCATCCATATTTGGTGTACAATCGTCTGTTTCAATCACCCAAGAAGAGATGCATTAGCAAAAACGCCTAGGGGAAAAAAATTGCAAATACTGATAAAATAGTTTTAAATTTTATAAGGCTGCTTAAAATCACCAATCTATGCTTGCAAACAAATATGGGGATTCAGTTCTATCATATGGCCATATTGTGTTAAGCCTACCACTACTTCAAGAGCATTGTGAATATATATAATGCAAAATTAACGTAAAAAAATGCAGTGTCAAAACTAAACAATGTGTATTTATGTGTGTGTGTGTGTGTGTGTATATATATATATATATATATATATATATATATAATAGAGAGAGTGTGTGTGTGTAATAATTGCAAACAAACGGGTATATTTTGTTTAAACTTTAATTTTTAAATTGGTAATATATTCCACGGAGTAGTGCAATGTGCCAACACACAACATAGTGTCGTAACTGCTTGAGAAACTTAGAATACTGCCAACTACTGAACATTGTTATTATATGTACTTGTTATATAGAGCTCATGGATCACACATATAAATGTAAGAGGGGGCAATCCACAGACAACACACCAAACGTAAGACGACAGAACTATGCAACTAAGCTCTTGTTTGAAATTCTTATTTTGTTAGAAAGGCAGTATTTTGGTGACGCCTTTGACATTATTAGTCATTTGTTCTGGTTTGTTGCATGCTAATCTAGGGATTTATTCCTGAAATAGTGCATGATGGTGAGGTTCAGCCTTGCCAGTATAAATTCCATATGGCATAGCTGGAAATAATCGTAGATTGGCTCACTTGACAATATTATACTGATTTCTTCAGCAGAGAGTGTGTTGATGGCTGTGGTGGGTTTGCACAACTATTTAGTAGTCATAAAGTATATTGGATATTGTTAATGATAAATAATTGTAGATTATGCTAACGTAGTGTACCTATAATCTACAATGTTATCACATGACAGGAGGTTTCCTATTTTGCATTTTTAACGCTGCGGTAACAACGAAAAAGATGCGTGTGATGTCTGTCTAAAGTAAAAGACCCTGAAGGTATTTGCTCTAGTCCAGTCTGCCGAGCGTAGAATATCCGTTAACGATGCTCCCGCCGAATATGCGCGTGAAGCCGCCACCCCGCGTACCGAGTGGGCCCTGAATTTTGGGTCTACCCCAGCTAGGGATAAGAGCCAACGTGTACCCATCTAGCCAGCGTGGTGGTAGTTACGGGCTTGTATGGTTTGGTGTATGACACCTGTAGCTGACCCGATCGGGAAAAACGGAGAGGTTCGGTTATTTCGACGTACCGAAGAAGCGTGTTCACTACGCATAGACGAGGAACCGCCGTAAAAAAGGGGTAGGACACGGACGTAGAGTCCGTCTCGGTCCTGCGTGACACTGTGAAGGTAACTCCTTCTGGTGTCACCGTGAATCCGTCCACGTTGAAAGCTCTAACGTCCGATACGCTTCGAAACGAAACTAGGCATAGCAGGAGCGTCAGCTTGGCTGTTAGTTGCCTTAGTGATAGGGTCTCGTTGTCATGCCAATTTTTTAGAAATCGGATAACCAGATCTTCGTCCCATAGACTGTTATACTTCGGGGCCGGAGGTCTGGACAGTTTGATACCCCGAATAGACGGCATATCAAAGCGTTCTGACCTACTGGTGTTCCGTTTATCGGAGTGTGGGCCGCCGAGATGGCGGATCAGGTGATATTAATCGACCGGTATGCTCTTCCTTCCGAGAATAAACTTGACAGAAAATTTAGGATGTAGGGAATAGGTGCTGTAAAGGGATCGAGGTCCCTCGCCATGCACCAGCGATTCCATGTGTTCCATGCTGATACATAGATGCGTCTAGTGCCAGGTGCCCATGAGTCCCATAGTAGGTCTCTAGTCGTCTGCGATAGGCCTGAGACCAGAGGCGGCTCTCTAATTAGGCGATTTAGGCGGCCGCCTAAGGCCTCGCGCTTGCTGGGGCCTCGCGGCCGCCTAAATCGCCTCAGGGCAGACTGAACTGTCGTGTCCTCGGTCCATGACCGAGGATCCGACAGTGAGAGGGGCCCGGCGGTTTGCCCAGTATGCCGCCGGGTGGCCCCTCCACATGGTCTGCCCACAGGGAGAGCCAGCCTCTGATCTGCAGCTCCGCCGAGTGCAGAGCTGCAGATCACATAATGTGGTTCCCGCGGGCTTACAGAGCGTTGCCGCGGGTTACCACGGCAACGCTCTGACAGGCTCTCGCGAGAACAAGGTCTGCAGCTCTCGCGGAGCTGCAGACAGAACAGTCATCCCACCGGACCACCAGGGACTGCTGCCACTGGACCACCAGGGAATTTCAACCACTGGACCACCAGGTAATTATATAATAAAAAAAGGTATTTTAGTGTGTGGAGGCTTGTCACAGCCTCCACACACACTGTGCCTAAAAATGCCCACCCACCCTCACTGCCCCAAAACTACCCACCCACCCTCACTGCCCACCCTCACTGCCCCAAAACTACCCACCCACCCTCACTGCCCACACTCACTGCCCCAAAACTACCCACCCACCCTCACTGCCCCAAAACTACCCACCCACCCTCACTGCCCACCCTCACTGCCCCAAAACTACCCACCCACCCTCACTGCCCACCCTCACTGCCCCAAAACTACCCACCCACCCTCACTGCCCCAAAACTACCCACCCTCACTGCCACAAAACTACCCACCCACCCTCACTGCCCCTAAACTACCCACCCACCCTCACTGCCCACCCTCGCTGCCCCAAAACTACCCACCCACCCTCACTGCACCAAAACTACCCACCCTCACTGCCCCAAAACTGCCCACCCTCACTGCCCCAAAACTGCCCACCCTCACTGCCCCAAAACTGCCCACCCACCCTCACTGCCCCAACAATGCCCACCCACCCTCACTGCCCCAAAACTGCCCACCCACCCTCACTGCCTCAAAACTGCCCACCCACCCTCACTGCCCCAACAATGCCCACACACCCTCACTGCCCCAAAACTGCCCACCCTCACTGCCCCAACAATGCCCACCCACCCTCACTGCCCCAAAACTGCCCACCCTAACTGCCCCAAAACTGCCCACCCACTCTCACTGCCCCAAAACTGCACACCCTCACTGCCCCAACAATGCCCACCCACCCTCACTGCCCCCAAAACTGCCCACCCTCCCTCACTGCCCCCACAACTGCCCACCCTCCCTCACTGCCCCCAAAACTGCCCACCCTCCCTCACTGCCCCAAAACTGCCCACCCTCCCTCACTGACCCAAAACTGCCCGCCCACCTTCTCTTCCCCAACACTGCCCGCCCACCCTCTCTTCCCCAACACTGCCCGCCCACCCTCTCTTCCCCAACACTGCCCGCCCACCCTCTCTTCCCCAACACTGCCCACCCACCCTCTCTTCCCCAACACTGCCCACCCACCCTCTCTTCCCCAACACTGCCCGCCCACCCTCACTGCCCCAACATTGCCCACCCACCCTCACTGCCCCAACATTGCCCACCCACCCTCACTGCCCCAACACTGCCCACCCACCCTCACTGCCCCAACACTGCCCTCCCACCCTCACTGCCCCAACACTGCCCACCCACCCTCACTGCCCCAATACTGCCCTCCCACCCTCTCCGCCCCAACACTGCCCACCCTCACTGCCGCAAAACTGCCCTCCCACCCTCACTGTGCACCTACATACACTGCCCCAACACTGCCCTCCCACCCTCACTGTCCACCTACATACACTGCCCTCCCACCCCCACTGCCCACCCACATACACTGCCCTGCCCCCCACATAACCTGCCTCAAACATGCCCTGCCTCAAACATGCCCTGCCTCAAACATGCCCTGCCCCAACATACCCTGCCCCCCACACTGCCCTGCCCTACACACTGCCCTGCCCACCACATACACTGCCCCCACACTAACCACCACAGACACTGTCCCCCCCACTGACCACTACATACACTGCCCCCCACACTAACCATCACACTGACCACCACAGACACTGTCCCCCACATTGACTACCACAGACACTGTCCCCCACATTGACCACCACAGACACTGTCCCCCACATTGACCGCCACATACCCTGACCCCCACAATGACCACCACATACCCTGACCCCCACAATGACCACCACATACCCTGACCCCCACATAACCTGCCCCCACACTGACCACCACATAACCTTCCCACACATACCATGCCACCCACAGTGACCACCACATACCCTGCCCCCCACGCTGTCCGCCACACACTCTGCCCCCACACAATTTCTCACACAAAATGCCCCCCACTGTCACACACCCTGCTCTCCCACACTGTCTCCCACACACTCTGCCACCCACATGGTCACACACCCTGCCCCCCTACACTGTCATACACACTGCCCCCTCATGCTGTCACACACCCTGCCCTCACTACACTGTGTCCCATACACCTTGTCCTTCCAATCTGTAACACACCCTGTCCCCCCACACTGTCACACACAGCCCCCAACACTATGTCATCAATACATACAGTCCCACACACTGCCCCTGCACACACTGTCACCCTTTCCAACACTGCCTCCCACACTCTCACCTACCCACTGTCACAATTCCACACACACATACAGCCACCCCACACACTTCACCCCCACATGCTGTCATGCCCCCTTCACCTCGCTCACATTAACCTCTCCTAATCTTGTTGCTCTCACCCCCTCCATCCATACCACAATTACTGTCCCTCGCTCTTCTACACTTACCCTATCACACTCATCTTCTCTCATACTGTCACACTCACCCCCAACCCTGTCACACTCATCCTTTTTCACATTAACCCTTTCACGTGGGCCCAACCATGCCACACGTAATCATGTCCGGCTCACTTTCCCTTTGCCTTGTCACACTCCCTACTCCAGCCGTTCAACACATAACCCATAACCCTGTCAAACTCACCCCCTCTTTACCCTATCACATTAACTTCTCCTATCCTGTCACTCATCCTGCCTAGACATGCCACACTCACCCCAACAGTGAATACAGAGACTAGCACTCTGTATCCAGCACTGCAAACCTGTCATACATTATAACTACAGCTCATTATACACAAGATGCAACCCCTATATGTTTTTTTATTATGAGTGTTAGTTGGGGGCCTCTTGTTTGAGTTTCGCCTAAGGCCTCATAAAGTCTAGAGCCGCCACTGCCTGAGACGTTCCAGGATCCCCGGAAAGACTCCAGGCCACTAGCTCCAGTCGGTCTTGTGTTACTAGTGGATGAGGTTCCCCTTCCGGGTTCGTTAGGAGTGGGAACACTGGTAGGAATAGTGGGTGGTCCTGTGACAATGCTAGTAGGTCCGGGAACCATGCCTGGCTCTTCCACAATGGAGTGATCAGTATCAGTGATGTTCTCGATCCGCGTGATGGAGCACTCTTGCTAGCATTGAGAATGGTGGGAACGCGTACGCTCCAGTTGGTAGCCATTGTTGTAGGAATGCATCCACCGCCTCGCTATGTGGATCCGGGAACCAGCTGTAGTATCTCGGTAGTTGTGTGTTTGTCCGTGATGTGAAGAGGTCTATGTGTAGGGGACCTCTTACCGTTCTTATCCTGTGGAAGATGGTGGTGTTTAGGCGCCAATCGCTGCTGTCTCTCCAATGTCGAGAGAACCAGTCCGCCGTGAGGTTGTTGACTCTGGGTAGGTATTCTGCCTTGATCGTGATGTTGCGGGGTAGGCAAAATCGATAGATGTCCCTCGTTGCTTCTGTTAGGGCTCGTGATCTGGCTCCGCCCAGATGGTTTATGTACTGGACTGCTGATATGTTGTCCATGCGTAAGAGTATGCAGCAGTTGGACATGTGTTTGGCCAGACTGCGTATCTCAAAGGATCACGCTATCAGCTCTAGGCAGTTGATGTGTAGGCTCTTCTCGTCCTCTGACCACGGGCCTCCGGTGGATGCCCGTGCGCAGTGGGCTCCCCAGCCCCATAGGCTGGCGTCCGATTCCAGGATGAAGTCTGGGTTTGGTCCGAATATGGCTCTGCCGTTCCATGCCTCCATGTGGAGGAGCCACCATCGAAGTTCTGTCTGTACTTCTGTTGACAACGGAATCCAGTGGTCGTATGTACGCCCTTGTCTCAAATGGTGGTCCTTCGCCCGTTGCATGGCTCGGTAATGTAGTGGTCCCGGGAAGTTCGCTTGTATGGAGGATGATAATAGGCCTACCATTCTGGCCAATAGGAGGAGTGGTATTGAGTCTTTTCGGAGTACCCGGCGTATTTCTTTCCGTATCGTCGCAATTTTTGTCATGGGTAGCCGTAGGGTACATGTTCTGGAATCTATTTTGAATCCTAGAAATTGTACCACTTTAGCTGGTTGGAGCGATAATTTCTCTCTGTTTACAATGAAGCCCAATGATTCCAGCAAGTGCACTATGGATCTCGTTTGAGAGCGAAGTCTGGTTTCAGTCTCGCAGAATATTAGGATGTCGTCTAAATAAATTAGGCAGCGTATGCCCTTCTCCCTTAGGTATGCCATTACCGGCTTCATGAGCTTTGTAAAGCACCATGGTGCTGAGCTGAGGCCGAATGGGAGACAAGTAAATTGGCATGTGAGGTTTTTCCAGGTGAATCTGAGGAAGGGTCAGCTGACGTGGGCTATCGGTACCGAGACATAGGCATCTTTTAAGTCTAGCCGAGTGAACCAGTCATGTTTTTGTAGTAGGTCTCTGAGAAGGTGGATCCCTTCCATTTTGAAATGCCTGTAGGCGACGAATCCGTTCAGATGACGCAGGTTGATGACCGGTCTGTAGCCCCTAGTTTTCTTTAGGACTACGAAGATGTTGCTGAAGAAACCCGTATCGTCCGGGGCGACCTCCACAGCCCCTTTGTCGAACAGGGCCTGGATCTCTTTGTCTATGATCTTGGTGTGTAGTGCCGACGCTCTTATTGGTGGTGGGCTACGGTTCTGTACCGGGGTGTCTGAGAACTCGATCTCGTAGCCAGCTACCGTACGCAGGATCCAGTTGTCCGAAGATATCTTTCCCCATTCCTGTGAAAAGAGAGACAGTCTGCCTGCAGTCATATGATTGTACAAAGAGGTCGTGTTTAGGTTGCTCACCTGCGTTGAAGCGTCTGCGGGTGCCTCTGGAATGGAATGAACCTCGTGGGAAGTTGGTTCTTGTCGATGGGAAGAACGCTTGAGATGCTTGAGTTCTGGGGCCTGTAGGCCAGAATCGGCTGGTGGCTCGGCCCCTTTGGCGACCATCCCTGCCAAAAACTCCATGGTGTGGTGTTACGAAATACCTGTTTGATGGACGTCTGTGCCTTGTTAAGCGCGGTGAAGAGGTTCACATGCTTTTTTAGCTCTGTTATGAATGAGTCCCCGAAAAGCTGGCCTTTCGCCTGTGGTCCCATCTCTTTCTTCCCCAGTTCCATTAGTTTGGGGTCCATTTTCAGTAACGCTGTCCTGCGGCGTTCTGCGCACATTGCTGCGTTAGCGTTGCCCAGGATACAGATGGCCCGCTGTACCCATTCGCGTATCACGTGGGCGTCCAGAGCAGAGCCCTGGGAGAGGGCCAGGTCGGCCAGGTATAGTATTTTTGCCAGAGGGCCTAGGATGTCCAGGAGTTTCTCCTGGGATTCCTTAAGGCCCTTCTCTATCCCTTTCCGTGGGTCTCGGCCCGCACGGGACATGAACAGGGACACGGTAGTGTCAAATTCTGGGGTCTGTACGATTTTGTCTGGTAGCATGGGTCTTGGGCATTCCACCCGTAGTCTCGCCCTCACTTCTTTTTCCATTGGTTTTCTTAACCAGAAATGGATGAACTGGGCCAGATGCTCCGGCAAGCCCCATTCTGTCGATCTTGGATGTCGGATCGTGCGGGAGTCTAACATGGCCACCCCTTGTGAGTCTAGGAAGGTGCCCTCTTCACGGTTGTCCCGTGAGTGGTGGGAGCCCTCCTGTGCAAAGTACGTGTCCTGGTCGTACTCTGTATCATCCCTTGGGATGTCTTGCCACTCCTCGTCTTCTGAGTGTGAAGCCACCGCTTTCCACTCGTCCATAATTTCGAGCGATGGCGGAGGGTTGTGGTCATCGTCCTCCGAGGACGGAGAGTATGGAGGGGATGGTTCCCTTCTGACTGCTTGACGGCTCCTCTTCAACGGAGCTTTGCCTTTTGGCTTCTGGGTGCCTGAGCCGGTGTCCTTCCGTTGCCGTTTTATGGCGGGGAAGTCTCCGGTGAAGGTAGGCTCCTTTGTTTCCGAGGCCGTTTCAGTGGCAGTATCCGTTTTTGGGTTCTGCACCAGGGGAAGCGGTTTACCCTCTGTGCGACCGGGATGAGCGGTCATATAATTGGGCCACACCGTTAGGGGTGGAGGGCCTGTGAGGTTATGGTCAAGGAAGGGGTCACCCTCTGTGCAACCGGGGTGAGCGGTCATATAATTAGTGGAGCCCGATATTGTCAGATTTTATCTCCGTCCCTCAGTGAAGGGTATGGATCACCCCAGTCGTATTGTGGGTACCATATATACTATGATGTAGCAGGGCGAGCTATGTGCGCTGCGCTTCCCAGGGATAATAGCAGGGGATGAGCCTGCTTGCACTATGACTCTTGATAATATAGCAGGGGATGAACTTGCGTGCACCGTGACCCTTAATGGTGTGGCAGGGGGTGAGCCTACTTGCATTGTGACTCTAATTGTATAGCAGGGGATGAGCCTGCTGCATTGGGGTGAGCCTGCTGTACTGTGACACCCTGTGTAATGTGGCTCCGCTTGGGAGTCACCCAATGTAAGGGGGGGTCACCCCTATAACCTCAATGGTAGTAGTGGGGGTCACCCCTGGATGAGGAGTGTCACTTTAGTACACACACTGATTAGTGGTAATGAAGGTGTCACAAATACCAATATAAGCATTACAGTGAAATTCCTGAGGAGAGTGATGATTATAATAAACCGATGTGTAGAGGATGCTGGGCGGATCGTGTGATTCACGACCGCCAGGGGCACAAGTGGCCGTCGTGGGTCTCGCGGGCGCGAGATCCAAGATGGCTGCCGTTCGCGCCAAAACGACAGTGCGGGCCGCCGTCACGGATAAGGGCCGCTCGGTGAGGCTACCGGCGGCCAAATAAACATTCCCTCCCCCGTCCCCACCTCCCAAAGAAATCCAGTGTTACTAAATTGCCCCAAGGAGCGCACGGTCGCGGTAAAAAATTCCGCGATCGCGGGTTAGGATGGAGTGACAGGATAAAGAGGGGGGCAGTGCAGGGTGGAGAGGTAGAGGGGGTAGAGGAGTTTAAAAGTAGAAACAATCAACTAAACAGTGTAGAGAATAAACCATATAGCAGTACTCTGACCTGTGCCTATTTGGAAGCAGCAAAGAAAGAGGAATAGACACGCCCATCAAGGACTTATATACAGGCTATGTTGGCCTATGATTGGTTAAAAAGTTTTGATTGATTGTCTTGTGCTGCTGGAGGCATAAGTAAAGAAAGTTATGCAAAATAGGAAGTCTCCTGTCATGTGATAAAATGCAGTGTTTTGTCCTATATCTTACCTTGCAGCCTTTATTCTCAATACCCTAATAGTTTGTCCTTAAAATACCTGTGGACACTTTTATTTCTTGTGCATGTAAAAAGCCTTCGACGTACACATAAAATTACAAAATCGACCCTGGAACAGAAAGTCTTTAGATTCCTTTTAACGCAGAAAAAAAAAGCAAGAGCAATTTGGCATCTAAGGCTAACTTTTTGTTGTGCTTAGGGTCAGTAAAACCATTTAACTTCCTACCCAGAGATGTTTATATCACTACTGACCCTTACACTTATCTCTTTATCGCTCTCTATTTCTATAAATGTATCTCTCTCTGTCACTTTAAAATAAAATGTATGTATCTCTGTCTCTATCTATTTCTATCTGTCTGGCTATCTATATTATATTATGTATGTCAGTGGTAGTCAACCCTTTTCTAACTACCGCCCACTGATGCATCTTTTTGGTTGAAAAAAATGTGCTTACCGCCCACCAGTTTTCGCGCAAGTTCGGAATATTTTTTCGAAAGGGGTGTGTTTTAAAAAAAAAAAAAAAATGTACGTACATTTATCTTTTTATTTCCAATTAATGCATGTTTATAATGTTTTTAACTTTATAAAGTTTAATTAGAAAACAATAAAGTAAATTGAAATTACCTTTACTAGTGATTGAGATCCTTGAGGTTGATGCTGCAAGACTAAATATTTGATATCTGGTTCGATTTTCGTAAGGAACAAACGAAGGTCTCCTCTTTCGGTGATATTCAGACGACTTCTCTGTTTGCGCATAATATGATTTCTCATCTGTGCGTCAGTTCCCCTCTTCTCCCTCCTCAATTCCCCTCCCCACCTTTTTTTTTCCCCTTTTTTTTAACCTTCCTTATAGCAATGCCCAGTAGGAAGGCTGAGCTAGGTATCCCACTATAACAGACTGGCATACATACAGACATACAGACATACAGACATACAGACATACATACAGACAGACATACAGACAGACATACAGACAGACATACAGACAGACATACAGACAGACATACAGACAGACATACAGACAGACATACAGACAGACATACAGACAGACATACAGACAGACATACAGACAGACATACAGACAGACATACAGACAGACATACAGACAGACAGACAGACAGACAGACAGACAGACAGACAGACAGACAGACAGACAGACAGACAGACAGACAGACAGACAGACAGACAGACAGACAGACAGACAGACAGACAGACAGACAGACAGACAGACAGACAGACAGACAGACAGACAGACAGACAGACAGACACACAGACAGACACACAGACAGACACACAGACAGACACACAGACAGACACACAGACAGACACACAGACAGACACACAGACAGACACACAGACAGACACACAGACAGACACACAGACAGACACACAGACAGACACACAGACAGACACACAGACAGACATACAGGCACACAGGGCACACAGGCACACAGGCACACAGGCACACAGGCACACAGACACACAGGGCACACAGGGCACACAGGCACACATACAGACACACAAGACACACATACAGACACACAAGACACACATACAGACAGACAGACACACAAGACAGACATACAGACAGACACACAAGACAGACAGGCAGACAGACACACAAGACAGACAGGCAGACAGACAGGCACAAGAAACATGTACATACAAAGACAAGGCACACATACATACACACATATATACAGACAGACACACACACACAAGACATACATACAAAGACACACACACACAAGACATACATACAAAGACACACACACACACAAGACATACATACAAAGACACACAAACAAACACACATTATATTTAAGTCACCCTCCTGTTTCCTACCTTTAAGGTGCAGGAGGGTGACTTTCCCTGGGGTCCAGTGGTGGCTCAGGTGGATGGGAGTCAGAGTTCCCACTCTGACTCCCTCCTACTCCTTCCTCCTGCGCTGGCTCTCAGTATGCTGGGAAGAATGACCGGGGAATCACTTCCTCCCAGCAGAGATGATGTCATCACAGGGGGCCCGGTCGCGCTGTTAAAGCGCCTAGTGCTGACCGGGCCCCCTCACAATCCACATCCATCGGGTGGCCCTGACAGCATGGGCCACCCGATGGACCCCTCCATATGCGGCCCCGGCGGTTTGCTGCCGGGGCCGCAAGTGGTGATGGCGGTACCTGGTCGCAGGGGTACCGCCAGCTCGCACCCGCCCGCTCACCCAATCTGTACTAAAAATGTGAAAGTCCCTACCGCCCACCTGGAATCGTGAAACGCCCACTAGTGGGCGGTAGGGACCAGGTTGACGACCCATGATGTATATGAATGTCTAGATTGGAGTAGCTTTGTTATTCCAGGAATTCGGATGCCAAAATTATAGGAGTATTGCAGAATGCTGCGATACCTTCCTTATTGGACTAACCATATAACAATACAAATAGACAAGTTTCCTTTTTGCTTCAGTCCAAGAAATACTTAACAATATAATGGAATTTAACATTTGAAACTTAGTGACCCTGTCTCATTAAGCCGTTTAGAAATATATAATCTTTATGAAAACCTCTTTTTGATTGTGTTGGGACGTCTCTGAAACTCCAACACAATCAAAAGATATAAAGTAGAAAAAGTGACGACTACATTTAAATGCCAGCCTTTGGCAATCTTGGGGGAAAAGGCAGAGTTCGGCCACGATTTACCTTCAGTTGCCAGTCACAACAGTTGATCGTGATCGGGTTCTTGTTGTTCGCATATGCACGACCGTACAAAAATTGCAAACTTTTCCTGGCAGATGAAGGCACCAAGATCTTGAAGTATGGTGACATGAAGATTGTGGCTCAGAAAAAGGACAACGTAAAAAGGGACATGCCTCACTTGATTTGAAATTTGCTGCTGACTATAACCAGTTGTGGTTAGCAACATGCTTCAAATAGTTTGTAACTGGTATGTTTTAGTCTCGCTGTGATTCTCTTCTCTTTAATTTTCTCTGTAAACAATCTTTGTTTTTCATTCTGTGCCGTTGAAGCTACTAATTAGGTAATCACGCATGGTGTCAAGGAGCATTTCATTAGCTAATGTGTGACGGTACTGTTTTACATTTTTCCCCACCTTTTTGCCCCATTACTCCCCCTCAGCCATCAATCCCCCACTTTCTCAGATCTTTGGTTTGAATCGGATAACCAATTAGAGTAAGAATAGCATCCGGGCAGGATTTGGTAGTGTTTGCACCTGTAGAACATCTTTTCTCCAATTTTATATTGTTTACTGTAATGTCGTTGCATTAGCATTGTCAGTATTTAAGGTTTCTATGAAAGCATATGCTAGGAAATACGATCATTTTGTGATTATCTTGTAAACCTTCCAGCTTTAAAAAAAAAAATAATAATCTCTGTTTTAGGGAAATGTTAATAGTCAATTTGTTGAATTCTAGCTTTGGAACATCTTAAAGACGTACCTATTCACACTGAATATTGTGAATTTACGACGTGCATGTAGCTCTATAACTACCAAGAGATCGAACGGTATATAACGAGGCGCTAGACTTTAAAATCAACAACTTTGTAAAAAAATGTATAATAATAATAAGCTTAGACAGAAATAAAAAAATAAAAATTATTTTAAAAAGCTGAAGACTCTAATTCATCAGAGATGCAGAGTTTTACTATGGACCATTATCATACGTTTGATTATTTAATGAAAAACAGGTTGGAATTATTATTTCACCCCCATTTTTCTATTTTTATTTATGGTAAAAGACCATTAAATACAACAGATAGTGATACCTACACACGACCACAGACTACAAAATGTGTTTCTAAAGAGTGCAAAAGCTTTCTCAACTATAAATTTGAGGGATTTGGACTGCGACAAAATGTAAGATCCTGTAATCTCACAAGATGATGACATCTCTTTGAAATGCACAGTTTCTTCAAAGCACATCATACACATGGAATGTTTCCCTTTTGTATATTTATTTTTTACTTTTTTTTATATGGAATTACAACTTTATGCATGTCTTGTTAGATACATGTTGTGATTTAGCGTGGATTATCAGCATTTGAATTTACATTTGGTCCACAGCCCCCCCATCACATCACTGTTCAAATATGTATTTTATACAATAAATCTTCTGGTAAACCTATTACTCAATGCCATCAAATAATATATGCCCCTTAACAAGTCTCACTCCTTCTAAATCCCTCCCTCTCCAATATTTTTTTTGTATTCATTCTAGCTTATTTCTTGTAAATTAAAAAACCCTTCCTTGCTGATGCTCCAGCACAAATTAGCATCAAGATATTTATAATATTCACACATGTAGTGTCTCGATGATGAATACTATTCCACATTCTAAACACATCATCATCATCATCATGGTATGTTGTTCGAAAAGCAGTTTGACTGCCACAGGACTGAGCCAAGATATTGATGGCACCATAACCATTGCAGGGGCCCATGGGTTGTGCTGCTGGCATTGCATAATTAATACAGGCACTCTCAAAAAAACTAAACCTGTGAAATTAATAAGACAAATTGAAAATGTAGGCTTCATGTTCATGTCTTCTGACAGGCGCCTAGTCACTAAGGGACTAAATCACGTATGGCTTATTTATCAATTTTTCGAATATGTTTTGAAGCTTCTGTACCATCTTCAGGTTGGCTAAGCATCATGGGAAATGAAGTCCACCCACATTTTGCAGTGCAACGTTGGCCATTAATATTCTCCGATAACAATTAGACCACTTTTGCTTATTTCAGAGGAGGCTCAGTCCAACTTGCAACTGTACATAGCAATGCCCACTGCAAGTTCAGTTTTTTGAAAATGTGTCATTCCTGGTGATCAATTAAAGGACCACTAACGTCAAACTGATCACTTCAGCTCAATGGGTCTGGGTGCAGTGGTTCTGTCATTTTGACCCTGCAATGTAAAAAAATGCAGTTACCGATTTAAAATGCTGCTGATAGCATCATGTGATTGGCCACATGTGATTAGCCACAGATGCCTATCTCCTATCAATTGATTTTCTATAAGATGCATTGAATTGGAGGAAATTGAGGAATGGAGCTGGCATGCTGTCATCTTTGAAGGTGGGAGAGGGCGGCTATAACAGAAGACACCCGCCACTAGAAACGAGGTAAGTAATCTATATTTTTTTCACCAGAAAAGAGGTTTGGCAGAAGTGAATCTATAGTCCCTGGAAAAAAAATGAATTGGTTTCAGAACTTTAACTCCCAGTCCTGCCACCAACCTTACAGATAAAAATGCCACTAGAAGTCCAAATTCATTCTAGCTAATGGAACCTTAGCTTCCTGTTTTATGGCATATTTTTGACCTAACAGAGATTGAGATGCCCATAATCATTCTGTTTATATAACCTTCAAGAGTTCTAAGTGGTTTGGAATGTTTATCCCTAGTGATCAGGTTCTAAGGAAGAGATCTGTGCCTGCTCACTCACCATCATTAAATTGTTATTTAGGTTTTTGTAACAAACCTGTAATTTACTCCATCAGCATAGACGAATAATAGAGGTTTTCTTTAATGTGCATTTCCCAAAGAAAAGTACCACAAAACAAGTTTAATCCGGTGTTCTAGCTTGTGCTTGCTTCTGATATTTATAATATTTGAACATATGTGACCATATGCAGATCTTCCACATTACAGATTCTATTCCAAGATAGTGAACCATAAGGAACCAGCACTCAACACTTTCAGCTGAAACTGATTATATCAGATATATGAAATGGAAGAATTGTCCCTGTGGAGCTATGTTACTGAGGGGCTGTTTTTACTTAAAGGAGCACTAACGCGTTTCATAAATAATATTCAATGTATTTGTTTACTTTGTTTAAAGTGTAATTGAAACCCTTTTTTTCTTAATTTAAAAACAAAAATAATAATTTCTGTCTGCTCAGTCTGGAGGATCTTGGCAAACTTTTCCTTTATTGACGGGAATGTACTGCAAAATGCGTTGGCAAGAACACATTTTTTTGAAAAGTAGGTCTTTAACTGTCAAACTACTGTATGTCTGGTTCTGTACAATGGGACTGCCACAAAACTGTTACAGTGCTCTGTAGTGGTGCTGGTCCTTGGATTGCACTGGCACCCGCTCAGGAAAAGGAGTCAACAAACCAATATTAAACTGAACATATGAGCACATTACATAGTTAAAATATTTATTACACAATATAATTAAAAATCATATATAACCCCAAATCGTTAAGCTTGTAAAAATATACATAGGGAAAAAAACATTATGACGGAATATCATTCTGAGAGCCACATAATACTTAATGACAAAACACCTTTAAGACCAACGCAAGATAATAGGATTGTACAAGAGCAAATGAGTCCAAAATAATCAAAAGGGAGCAGACACAAAGCACCTTAATAGACACTCCCATCACCACCAACAACTTTTTTGGAAAGTGCTCTCACCCAATGAGCAGGTAAGCTTCCAGACTTACTAATGGCTGTGACCTGCAGGTAGGTTGTCAGACTGTTTGCAAATAGTTTGACTACTTATCCTGGGCAAGAACTATGGCACTCCTGGCACCATAACCACAACAGCTCACTGTAGTGGTTGTGCTACTTGGAATGTTCCCTTAAAGTCCACTGAACTTTTACATTCATCCTTGCCATTTGTGTAATTAAATCCCACTCCCCTTTATAATGTATGCATGTTTGATCAGGGTCCTCGTCTCCTTCAATTTCAGTACATCCTATATGTTTTGTTGCAACCACTTAAGTGGTAGCCTGCCTATTGTACAACGCTATGGAATATGTTGACGCTCTGCAAATTATAGTGAATGTGGCGTTGTCTCTCTCTGGAAATGTTTATGGGAGGCCATTTCGTCTTACTGCAGATTTTAACCATTAAGCTTCCCATAGCTTCTAATGAGAGCAACTTTGGGGTTAATAATAGAATAATTGGACAATTTTTTGCTGTTCTGCCCAATATTTTAGCATATTTTATACCGAATCAGGTATCCCCAGTTTTTACCTGTATTAGAATAGTTTTCAGGTGTAACACCACAGAAGCAAAAGGTTTACCACTTCGTCCTCTAGCAAATCCTTCAAAACAATACATATGTGAGCAAGCGGTGGCAATCATGCTAATCTTTCATCATTCCTTGGAAACATCAAAGATATTGTGCTGCCTTAGCAGGTCTTATGATACGTTAAGAACATTGAGATTCTGAGCATTGACACAAAGTCTCCTCATCCATCACTGCATGGCATCTACGCCATGCACCCATCTCCATGTTTAAAGGCGACATTTCCATTGGTCTCCTTATAATTTCAGAGCATTTATAATGCACTGATCAGTATGGAATTGGTGCCCTTTCATGAATAAAACACTTTTCTGTTTATTTAGCGCTTGCTACAACACTTTTATTCGACTATGGTAAATTAAGATAATACACTGTAAAATTTTACTTTTAAATTATGTGTATCTATATCAAAATGCTTGAGATGTGTGTATGGATGTTGCCCATTACAAGGGCAAAATGAACACATGAACATCTCCTTTCATGAGCTTTAAGGAGCTGATGCTCCCTTTACTGTAAGAGCCACAAACCTTCTCTTTGCTGAATGTTAGAACACTATTGCCTTTCCACTCAATTGCCAGGATTGGTGTGGTTGGTCACTCATATTAAGTGATCAGGTCTGGTTCACAGTCATTCCAAAGTAGTCCGATAGGTGTAATTCTCTACTCTAGACTAGTCATGTTCTTTGCAAAAAAAATATTTGATCATGTATCTGGGTCGAGTATACGAGCATTTGGAAAAGCAATCGATGGCCTTCCAACAAACATTTGGAAGCGCAGTGTCGCCCAGGCTACTCTTGAATGCTGTCGTTTTTAGATATTTATTTAAAGAAACAATAAAACCATTACTTCTTGTTTGAAAAAATTTACAGTTGGCACTCTGCCGTCAGGCAGTTTGCTCTTTCTTGGCATCTGCCAAATCCAGATTTCCAGGTGTGAGATTCATCATGCCAAATCAAATTTCCTAGCTCCAGAGTCTGGTGGTGGCAAGCCCTTCATGGTTCCAGACGTTCCTAGGCAACAAGCATTGTTTATCTTAGAATTACGTTTCGCTGCTTCTCCATGGAATCCCTCCTTGTGGAACATAGTTTGGATCTCCAATGATTGCTTGCAACCAAGGATAGGATATTTGTTTCGGTTTGTTTGGTTTACACTTGATGGTCCTACTGTTGTAAAAACCTGCTACTTGTCCAACTAGACATTTCCATAGAAAAAGCACCTACAGGTGAATGAGGGGAGACATTTGAGTAACTAAGTTAGAAAGGTGGTCCATGACCATGTGTGTCCATTTGCATTGAAAGTCAATGAGCCATATGGTACATTATATCCAGTAAGCATTAATACATAATGTGCTACTTTGTGCAGATTACGGTATATTATTTATTGTGCACACTTTTTAATTACCTATTTTTTCCCTTTTCCAAGACCAATACATGACTCTAGTAAATGGTATAACTTAATGAATAACTATGCCCTGTCTGCCCATTATACCTTCTAACGTAAGTAGATTGACAGCAAAGCTTGCTTTCTAAAAAGGCAGTTTGCTCACATTTTGGCCCCTCGGGTAGCAAATTGATTGATTCTCTGCTTTGGAGAATCTCCGCTTGAAAATCACAAGCTGGGATTTGAATACATCTTTATCCCATGACGGATAACATACCCTCTCAGAACATGCTGGCACTCATTCTAATTTATTAAACATTGTTAATTGGTGTGGCTTGAAGGAATGAACCACTTTATTTGCAGGCATGCAAGGACTTGTGCTCGAGACTGCTGTATATGAAATTAAATTATCAACTTTTTTTTTTCTTCCTCTTCTCTATCGGAGGTTAATAAATAAACAAAAAATTCATCTTTAAAGATACAACAGGGGAAGGAGTTGGGGGAGCAATGTTTTATTTATTTAATTTTGGATTTTTTGCTATACTAGGTAGAATAGATGTTGCTTGGAGGAATGTGCTGATATAAAAAAAATATATATTTTTGTATGAAGGCTTGATTTTCCAAGCTCATCTGTAAGCGCATCTGTCTGCAAAAGACAGTGGTGTTCATTTTCCCGTGAGTTGCTTTTTATATGTTAAAGGAACATTCTTTTGAAAAAGTAATTTATTTAGTTTTAATTTTATTTTTTTTGTACACTGGTGTGTCATTGTATTTAACATAAAGTAGAATACAAAATAAAATAATTTTTTTACGGACATTTCACCTGCCCCTCTATTCATAAAGTAAAGTACGATCAGGCTTTTGGTGACAAGTTCAGCATGTTAAAATAACATTCGAACTCTAGGTTGCATAGTAGGCAACAGCTGAGGGAAATGACACAAGAATAATTTGTACATTATATGTCTACAATGGCTGGGCTAGGCTAGTGGCACAATGTATATAGCGATGCCTATGGTATAACCTGTGCGCTTGAGTAAATGTATCCCTATGGTATTGTATATGCAGTAAGATCAGTCCAGTATGGTGTGGGCCTTAATCCGCAGGAGTCATCTCCCTGAGCGAGTGGGCAAGTCCCTTTGCGGGCCATACTTCACCCTATGCCTCTTCTGCAAGATCTCTGGTGCTTGGTGTGTGAGTCCAGTAGGCCACCAATTCGAGCCTTAGCCCTGTAGCATGGAGGGGCTGCCCCCGGTACGTCCTGTGCAGTGATAGCCAGCTGCGGCGCCCTTTTGTGTGTCGTCCTGCGTGGCTTGGTCTGGATGTCGCTGGGCCGTGAGTGTTCCTTTAGGTGCTTTTCCCCCCGAGGGCAGCAGGGGGATGTCGCTGTTTCGCGCTGTCTGGGAGCCTCTCTGCTTGTGGGTATGTTGGCGTGAGGATGAGAGCCTGGTCCGTTTGTTGTACCTCTCCATCGCTTGAGTGCCTGTTAACCCGCTGGGGCTTTCTCGTGTTTCATGGCAGGAGGGTGTTCTTTGAGACGCTGCCGGCCTGGAGCTCCACCTGCTGGCGGAAGCTGAGCGCTCGGTGGCCGCTTGCGTGGGGTGCGGTGTCTCTGCCTCTGCCTCCGCGGGTTGGGTGCTTGCGGTACCTGGTTCAGCTTTGCCCAGAAGTCCTCAAAAGCTCTATCGAGCATGGTTGCTGGTGAGGGTTGGGTTGTAGTTTTATTATGCGTTGCACACGTGGCGCCCGTCATGTTGGAGATGTCGTTGTGTTTCCCGCTTGTAGAGGCCGCCTTGTGGTTAGGCTGATCTCCGCTAGGTTGTCTCTTGGTCCGGGATATCCCCCGCCTGGCCGTACGGGGAGGGCTGCGGGGCTCAGGGTGGTGTCCGCTGCTTTCTGGGAGTTCCCCAATGCGAGACCGGACGCTTCTTCATGGTTCACCAGGCCGCAGGGCAGACATCCTGCTCTCCGGGGTTTTTGCCGCTTATGGTTTGGTATGGTTTGGTATGTCTGCTGATGCTGGGCTCCGTTACTGCTCTTCATACTCTTGTTAATGCCAAACCCATTTAATAACTGCACCAAGTGAACATGATACCTGTCTGCTGCATTCTTCATTCACCTTGCTTAATTTTTTTTTTTTATTGCTCTGAAAATATGTAAAATGTGAAGTGTGTATTGTGATTTTTCATATACCGTATCTCAGTAAAGATACGGTATTTAAAAAAAAATAAAAAAAATAAAAAAAACACACAGAAAAATAACATTAAAATAGCTCGAAGCTTGATGATAAGAATGTCTCTGCATGTTCAGTGTCTGCGTTGTTTTGTAATTTCCACAGCTTGCTATCTAAGCTGGCATATACCCCCTGTTTCAGTCGCATGTAAGGGCAGGCACACTCACAGAGTCCATCATGTAAATATTTTAAAGGTGATGAAAACAAGATCTGTTTGGAAGCTTATCGTATCATGGGATACATTTGTTTGTCGCTAGGCAAAACTAAAACATTTTCCTGTTTATTTAAACCAATAATACATGTTGAGAACCTAGATCAGTGCCTAGTCCACCCGTTTCAGATGTTCTTAAAGGGATACCTCACTGCTTAAATACATAATATATAAAAACTATTGTTTAGTAGATTTACCTCTAATGAAAACTTGCATGCGTTTAATTATGCATTATTTATTTTTTTATGGTATATCTAAAAACCGCTTGCAAGACCAAGATCTCTTGTCTGACACCTTTGCAATTCCTCCACTTCTCACCTCGCCTAGACTCTCTGTGACTGTTGAATCAGACTATCCAATGTAACTCAATGAGAAGTCTTTGCAAGGCAGGTGCTCTGGACAGTTGCTGCCTCTTAAAGGAGCACTATAGGGCCAGGAAAGCAAGCTCGTTTTCCTGGCACTATAGGGTCATTAGGTCCCCCCCACCCTCATGGCCCCCCTCCCGCTGGGCTGAAGGGGTTAAAACCCCTTCAGCCACTTACCTTTCTCCAGCGTCGGGCTCCCTCGGTGCTGGTGGCCTCTCCTCCAACTCCGACGTGAGCTTCTGCCGACGTCCGCGCCGAATGCACGGCAAGAGCTGCACGCGCATTCAAACCGCCCATAGGAAAATATTACTCAATGCTTTCCTATGGACGTCCAGTGTCTTCTCACTGTGATTTTTCACAGTGAGAATCGCGGAAGTGCCTCTAGTGGCTGTCAGTGAGACAGCCACTAGAGGCTGGATTAACCCTCAGTGAAACATAGCCGTTTCTCTGAAACTTCTATGTTTACAGCTGCAGGGTTAAAACCTGGGGGACCTGGCACCCAGACCAGTTCATTGAGTTGAAGTGGTCTGGGTGCCGATAGTGGTCCTTTAAGTTTAGCTCCACTGAGCTAACCAAACCAGGAAGTAGAATTCCTTTCTTTCTGCTTGAAAGCCAGAGGGGAGTAACCAGCTTAATTTCTAAAAGGGCCACTTTCTATTGAAATCTGCACTTTTTGCAAAATGAGAAAAAGGGACCCCTTCTTCCCACATAAAGCTTTTCAGCAAGCTAAAGTTGTTTAGGGGTCTGGAGTGTCCTTTTACCCACAACTTTCCAGCCACATTGTCTTGGAAGTAACTGTAAGCAATGCAGACACAGGTTGCGTTTTTGTTTTTTTTAGAACTAAAACCGTTTATTGTTAGTTTTGCAGTGTTTTTCGCCCCTATAGCGCTGTCGTTTTTATGCCAGAAAAATACCTACTTTCTCAAGTTTGCATGGGTGTATGAAATGAACAGCATGTATCTCGCAAGTTGTGTGGGAAACGTGCTATTTAAATCTCAGAGAGGCTAGAATGCATCACACAAGCACTGGATCCCATCCAGCCAAAGAAGATGGGTTAGGCTTAAACTCGTCACCATCTGTCCAGGAGTTAAAAAGCTTTATCTCAACTGCTGGCATTCTGATTAATGTACAGTTCATCATTGTCTCATCAGGGTGTAAAGACTCCCAAAATGACAACAAGCAAAGCAATGTGTGTATCCAGCCGCTGCAAGTCATTAATCTTAAATATATTTGAGGAAAAAAATGCTATACAAGGACACAGCAGCCTCTAAAACACTGTTGTAGATTTTATGTTTTGTGCTGTTTGCATTTTACATTATTTTATTAATATATTTATTATTACGTTTTAACGTGAATGTCACACACATGAGCAAGTTCACTTTCAGGTGGTTGCTAGCATAGAAAATGCCAGCAAATGTATAAATTAAAGGTTTGCCTCTTTAACATCCAGCATGGCACCTGAAGTGGAGAGAGCACTTGGTTCTTGTCCTAAAAGTTATAGTTGACACTCCACAAATCCTCACGTTTGGATTCGTGCTAGGAGGTGGGGAGTTGGATTGGATGCTGATACATCGTCTGGAGACAAGCCACCACTTGTGCCACCACTTAGCCCCCATAGATGCAGTGTTTGCACAAGAAGACCAACATATTAAAATGTTTAATAACAAACTGTATGTTCTTTAAACTGGTTGGTAGACTGGTGTCTTTTAACAACTTCATGGCAAAGACATAGGCAAACCCCTTGTTATGATGTCTCTATCCAAGCACATCATCAGTTTTGGAAGAGATGAACTTCTCGACAAAGCAACTCTTATGATTTTTCACTTGCAATGGCTAGTGGAATTTTGGACTCTGCTATACGTGCTGGGTAGAGTGAGGTCTTCTTCTAAACATTCTTAAGTTTACCTTTTTGTGTTGGTTCATCCTTTACTCACAATTGCTAGTGGGCAAGTGGAAATTTTGAACCTTCTCATACGCGCAGGATATAGTAAATACATTGCCGTGGTGTTAATCAAATACTCCTACTTTTCCTTTTTTGTCTTGATTCATCGTTTTATGTACGGAGCTTTGGAAAACTGCTTGTTATAACTACTTTCAGAAATGCAAGCACACTTTTTATTAGGAAGTTCTGTGTCCGTTGCATTTTAATTTCTGTTTTAAAAGGTTTCAAAAGTTTTCAATCTCAAAGGGCACATCCCACCCTCCCCATTTCAAGTAACTTATTTTTTTGTCATTTTCTAATTTGTCTTTCTTTCACAGTACCAGACACTTTGCCAAGGTTTCCTTCATTATATTCTGCAGACTCTGTGGAGTGTCCAAGACTGAGATGTTTATTGATTGTGGTTTGGCGGAAGAGAAATTCCTTATGTCTTTATTAGCATATAGTTAGTAGTGACCTTTGTTCTCCTGCAAAGCGACAACACATTTCTGCTGAGTATAGCAACCCAGGACCCCGGTAGCACGGTTAGAACTGCAGTAATGGGCCACCTGTCACTCACTTGGAACAAAGTGTAGAATAGTAGCGATAACGTGTCACGGAGTCTTGAAGAGCAGCCATATTGTCGCTAGATAACAAAAAAGTTTGCATGAAATGAGCAAATCTCATTATTGCACTCATTTCAACATTGAGAGGTAAATTCCAGCTAATACTTTGACATTTTTTATTTTTTTATTATATCTATACATATCCATATCTGTCTCAACAATGATGTATGCAGCCAATCCCTTCACATTATTGTGTAGATCGGGGCATGTGGCAGAGGTTACAGTGGTCAAAGGTATCACCTGAGTTTGTGGTGTGCAGCACTTATAGGTGTAACAGAACAAATGGGATCATGTTGTAGTTACTTTAGGGGTTAAAGAGTTACTCCAACCACCATGACCATTTCAGTGATTTGAAGTGATCATAGTGGTAGAAGTCTGTGCAGCATTCCTGTTTGAAACGCACCACTCAAAATATTTTACCTTTTGGGCTGGGGGGTAGTTTCGCCCTTGCCGGACTTGACTTTGGCATCCTGGAACTTTGTTCCGGGCTGCCTTATATCAATTCTGTGCATATTTTATGTTTCTTATGCACGCACTGCGTACTGGCAACAGTTGTAACAACGTTCTCATTAGCAAGCAGGGCTCCAGCAAGGCTAGGATGGTGAAGATCGCTTTCCCCTCCCTCTATATAATCCCTCTCGCCTCCCTCCATTAAGTAAGAGCGCATGCATGCGCTTTGAGTCGGCAAAAAGGGCCAATCGCAGACTTCTCTCTGAGAAGTTTGTGGTTGGACCACACGTAGGCTGCCGTAATGTCGGATGGAGGCGGGAATTCGGTAAAGGGATATCAGCGCCAGGAGCATCCCACAGCCCTGGATTTCTGTTAAGTTTCAATACTTGTTTCCATTATTTTAGAAGGGGGTCCTAGCTTAAATTGCCAAATATGTCAAATATATCAATCTTCTCACAAGTTACAGCTTGTCGTTTTTGTTAAATTTACCACATTACATGCCTTCTGAGAATCCACAAACTGTTCACTCATTTCCCAACATCGAGACTCCGATACACAGTACATGAACACAGCACAGTCCTAACAACATTGTATTATTATTATGTGTGTGTGTGTGTGTGTGTGTGTGTGTAAAATGTATACTCTCTTAAGAGTACAATGTATAATATACTGAGAAATTCAAGGCAATCACAGCAAAATAAGTTGTTTTGGTACACGAAAAGCTTTCCACCAGAATGTTGCCATTTATGTAAAGAATATTTACTGAACTAACAAAAGAAGCAATCTTTGTGCTAGATTTTATTTCAGCAAGATATTCCTGAATTGGAGTATCTTCTTCTCTACTCTGTGTGGTGGGGCAGAGCACACCTGGGACCTTAGCATTCCCCCGTTGTTGAGTAGTGCAGAGATTTCTCTTTAGTGAGCCTTAAGCACAGGTGTGAGGTCTCTATGCTATATTAAGGTAAACGGAATGGTATGAGAGGCCTGCGATAGGAACATTTCAGTTAATGCTTTGGTTCAGTTCAATTGATCCTGCTGTGCTCAGCATGGGATATCCATAAAATCGGGCCAGTTAACACAAATTGAGGAACATGGTTTACTGCTCTCTGGACAGTACTGGTCTAATTTTATTTTTCACATATCAAGAGCGTTCTTGATTTATTTATTTTTTCAGGATAGCAATATAGGAAAATATCTACTCTATCAGAACAAATTAGGAGTGCCTTAAATAACACATGGTGTAATGGTATACGGAGAATTGGCAGTTGACCGATCTTGTTTTGGTATTTAAATGTACTCCATGACATATGGGATGTTAGGCTAAAACCAGTTTACAGAAAAACACAGGTCTTTCACAATAAACCTGGTTTAGATGAAAATGCATGATCTACAAAGACTCAGAAATAACAGAAATGCAAATCTCTGTCTTCTCCTAGGTACATTGATGATGTCATTAACCGAATTGATCGAATGTTCCCTGAAATGACCATTCATTTGTCAAGACCCAATGGTACCTCTGCCATGTTGCTGGTAAGTTGTGTGGTACATCTTGAGCGCAGCCCAACGCTGACACCCTTCCTATTTCATCTCCTGTCAAACCTTTTTCATTATTATAACTTTTTTGAGAATACAGCAGTGCCTCTCTTGCTTGTTTACATGAATTAATTTGTGAAAGAGTTTGTGCTGAGATTTTCTTTGTGCTTGGTGTTCTCATAATAATGGGAGCCCCAGTATTAGTTGTGTGTCAGTCACTTCCTTGTGTGTTGAGAGTCCACTGCAGAAGCAGAACATCCTGAGGATTTTGCAACTAACTTTGGAACTTCAAAACTCTGTAACTATCTGCACAGTGTGTTGATGATGAGGATTGACAACTCCACCTGGTAGTGTCCCATAAAATTGTACTATTTAGAATTAAATGCACTCTTTAGTTTCATGAATATTACTTTGAGCTTTTTATGTCACTTTAAGTGCATTTTCCTTGATTTTAAGAGTTTTTTTTACGGTGGATGAATAGCAGGTATATTGTCCTGAGAAAACCCATTACTAAGTGCCCCTATCCAGTAGACCCATGCTTCTATTATTTTCTTCTTAACTGCCCAATATAGATATGGATGCCCAAAGCAGCAATCAAAATTGAAATGCTTTTTAATGGCCAGACTACGGGGCTATTTAAAGGGGTTTTGATTGTATCTGTTATCAAAATATCAATGGTTGTGTTGCATCTGCGTATACATGTTTGAAGCCCAGGTGGATCTTTCTTGGACTGGCTGCTTGCACACATGGCCAGATTTATATATTGTGTGCCAGAGTGTGGTGCCAAATACCACAGGGTCCTGTGTAGGCACCGTTATGGCTTGGTGTAATTTCACACCTGTTTGTTATAAGTGACATCCGTTACATTGCAACAACAGAAAATAGTGTACAGACTGTCATCTTATAAATGTATTCACTTAAAGGCAGAGCAACCAAACATACAGACATGTTGGAATACACGGCCTTGTTCTCGAAGCATGTAGCCCTCATTTAATCCAGCTTCCTTCAGCTTGGACACAATTACATCTCTCTTTTTACAATCTACTTTTCATAAACAACCAGTGATTAAACTATGGGTTCCAGAATGTGTTTAAGCTGTATACACCACAGCTAATGATTTAATCATCCTTCCAAGCAACAAGTGGGGAACAAGATGATCATTGTGGATGAGGCCTTGGGGCAGAGTAACTCAAATCACAAGATTTATGGATTTAGAAAAAGTAATAGGAACATGTTTTCTGCAGCCTATATTTATATTATGTCTTTATCATACCTTTCACATCTTCTAGACTAGAGAAACAGGTCCTGTGTATGGCAGATATCCGTCGGTTCTTCTTTCATGCCCTTAAATTCATCATTTACGAATGTAGACTTTTTGGCTTAGTGTAAAATGGCCAGTAATCAGGGGTGATTGTGGTTGTTTGGCAGAGCTCCACAGCAATAACACTCACTGTAGTTAGCATGCAGTGTGCAGGGGTGGATCACAGAGCTTCAGCAAAATAAAACTCACTTTAATGTTGTGGGAATATTTATGGGATAATAATTGTAAACAGATGAGAATTACCCACTATTTTAATTCTCAGATCCAAAAGAGCGTTATCGTTATAAATGAAATGTAAAACCATATACCGGTAATTAAAATCACAAATTGTTATAAAAATAGATAATTTATTTATTTTTATATTCAAATGATAATAATATAAGTAACATGCATGATAATAATCAATGGAATTTCAGTATAACATGAATATGCAATACAATATGGCAATTTACTTCCTGGTTAATATAAACACATCTACAGCACTTCGCTGTCAAGACAATTTATGATAGGCTTCACAGAGAGGGAAACAAAGTTTTACGGAGACAGAGCATTCCTTAGAGCTGCAGCGTGAAGTTGTAGAAAAAAAAACTTTATCTGGCAGAAGTAACCCTTTCAATGCTGGCTAGACCTCTTCTAGGGATTTAAGATCTACTCTTGTGTGATTTTAAATAAAATATTTAACAGTCATAGTCTTTAATCATTTCCTTGATCCATCCAATTAAGAAAATCTACATGTACCGTATTTATTAGAGTATAACGCGCACACGTGTATAACACGCACCCCTAATTTTCGATTCAAAATCGGTATAAAATTTTATACCGATTTTTAATCTAAAATTAGGGTGCTTGTTATACTCGAATAAATAATACCGACCGCCGGGCTCATTACAAGCCCGGCGGTCCTGGGGGGGTGGGCAGCAAGCGTTTACTCACCTCCGTGCAGCTCCTCCAGCTTCCCAGTGTAAATCTCGCGAGACCCGCGGCCAGCTCTGACGACGTCAGCCCGGCGGTCCTGGAAGGTATATTTATTAGAGTATAACGCGCACCCTTAATTTTAAATTAAAAATCGGTTTAAAAAAATGCGCGTTATACTCGAATAAATACGGTATATAAGCAAAATTTGTCTAACAGATATTTTATCTTATATTAGAGCAATCAATACAGCATTGAATAATTTTCACGATATTCTAATTTGTGATATCTCACATAAATACATTAATGATTATATTAATCCCAGCTGCAGATGGGATGCGATAACCATATATATATATACCTTAGTAATTTAAGATTTCTAAATACATGAATTATTCAGTCATATATCATGCTATTAATTGTAATTAATTTTAATTAATTAATGGAAGCCAGTATATTTACCAGTTTAAGTAGATATTCTCATCAGATGTTCTCAGGTAGCCAAGTGTCAAGGAATGTTTCTCTCTGGCTCTGCATGGAGTGTAAGAGTTTCTTGGTTACTCTGATCGCCCGATTCTGCCTGGATCTCTCTGAATCTTGAATCCCCAGAGTGTTGTAATGTCTCTCTCTTCAATCTTTGAATCCCTCCGAATCTCCCTCTCTTCCCTTGTCTTAACTTTTTAAAAGGGAAATTCCTCTAAGTGATAGCCAATCACAATTGTGGGGTGTGGTTGCCTTCTAGGTAACCATTTTAGTATTTGGACTCTAGATGACAGCCTTGTCCCACTAACCATACCTATCCAGGAAAGAGTTAACTTTTCCTGGTGGCTATTTTTGAAGTCATTTACGTTATCTATATGGTGGCTATAACTTATTTTATCCTTTCAGGTCAAAGGGTCTTTCTGAAATTTCTTCAGACTATGCGTCTCCATTTTCTGTAATAATTCCTAATATGACAGCCTGTAATACCACAGATGAACTCAAAAATACAATGAGAATCTGTTTGTATAGAAAGTAAAATGTTTATTTAATCTTCCCTGTCACCTACGTCTGGGTATAAATGTATTATATTCCATTAGTAATTAGACAGTCTATCCATCCCCCATTCTCAATGTCTTATCTCTAGGTTGCTTATCTTACACATTCCATTCAGCTCAGGCAAAGCGGTCAGTTTTAGAGAAATATAGAAATTTTGTGTCTCTTTGTTAACTTGAAGATACAAAATGGAGTGTGGTCTATTTAGATTGACTTCAGAATATACACTTTGTATTTCTATCATAGCACAAAATGTCTGCCGATATAAATACCCTGACAATGTGGATGGTGTTTGGTTGCATCTCCGAGCTCCACCACAATCAAATTTGAAGTAATTGATGGGCAGTGTCTTTGGATAAACTACTAGGTTCCTGTTCCGATTGATGTAACATTTTATATGAAGTCCCTACAGAAGTTGAAATGACACATGATTATTTTCATAAAAATCTTAGTTCCCCTACCAGACACTTGTTAACAGAAATGCCTGCTTGGCCCACTTGAAATGTTTGGGGTTTAAGGGTCATAGTGAATTATTTGGGAATCCTAAAAAAAAAAAAATATGCTGGAAAATCAAATACAACATTGCGGATTGTTAATTTATCTTGTTTTAAGATACACCTGGTGCTAGAGGATAATGTTGTTCAGCGAGGAAATCAATGCTTTTTTTTGTTGTTTTATGCCTGAAAAGACAGAAGATGTCCACCATTCATCTTGTTTAATGCATGCATGTTCTGGGCATGCAGGCGTCATGCTGACTTGCCAGGACCTGCCTGTGCCAGTTTAAACCCTCCTGGTACATGTGTGTATTCCCTTTTTGGTTTTCTAGTATTCCTAAGAGATCACTCAAATTTTCTGGCTGCTTTGGTAATCTGATTCTGCTTAAAGAGGAACTGTCATGCTGAATCCCGTTTTCTTTTTAACCCACCTCCCGCCTCCACTACATCCAATTGACCCCTTAGTCACCCCCAAATGCCCCTAAGCCCCCCAGATTACCTATTTATTAATCTGTATTTTCTGCCCCGATCTATATTCAGGGCGCCGCCATCTTTGTGTGGGTAGGTGAAGTCCCTGTGGGACACGTCATCTGCCCACACTAGATAGCGCTGAGATTCCCGCACATGCCCAGTGAAACACCTGGACATGCAAACGGGAATTTCATCTATTCATTCATTCATCAGACAGACGAATTCATGAATAGAAAAGGCAGACGAACAAACAAATACCGAATATCAGTGTCCGTTTGTTCGTTCAGTTTATTACAAGGAGGGAGCTACCGACTCGCAGCTCCCTCCTTGTAATATGTAAAGATAGAAGCGGCAGGGAGTAGTGCTCCCCGCCACTTCAAAAGCCCCCCAGATTTTTTCTTTTATTTTAAGTTCGACGTGTATAATGGATTTTTATTTGCCCTTTTTGGGGCTGAAAAATGAAGATTTCAGAAAATAGAAGACGTCAAATGGTAAGTTTAATTTTATTTACAGGGTAGTAATTTTATT
This sequence comes from Pelobates fuscus, assembly GCF_036172605.1. NCBI lineage: Eukaryota > Metazoa > Chordata > Amphibia > Anura > Pelobatidae > Pelobates > Pelobates fuscus. The sequence continues at coordinate 134,981,456 of NC_086325.1, read as the reverse complement.
CCCCCCTCACTATTTTTTAGGGTGAGGGGGGTAGGTAGGGGCTTTTTTTTATTTGGGTTGGGGGCTTGGGGACCCCTAGTCACCTTTGATGGAGGGGGGGTAATTGTTTTAGGGCCCCCACCCGCGCCGGGGGGGGGAGGACAGTAGGTGTCGTCGTCCCCCCCTCTCCCCCATTATCATTATGGCCCCCACCCGCCGCCCAGGGGTGGGGGCCGGAGAGGGGGAGGACAGTAGGTCCCCCCCTCGTTATCTTTATCAGATAACGTCATTTAGGGGTTGGGGCCAATAGGTTTTTTTTTTTGTTTTTTACAGTGAGCAGCCACAGGCCCCTGTTCGCGGTATAGCGAGTAGGGGCATATTATTTACTATTACTAAGTAATCTTTACTTAGTATTAGTACATGTGGCTGAAAGACCAATTTAGGTCTTTCAGCCTTTTAGTAGATAACTCCCTAATACCGTGGGAATTAGAGTTATCTACTAAGCGGCTGCAAGATGCAGCCACAGCACGAATAGGATCAGAGTTTCATTCATTCGAATGAAATTGCGTTCCGAACAAAGTGACGAATTGCGTTCTAAAACAAACGAACATACTGTTCTCATTCAGTTAGAACGCAATTCGGCAGTTTCGGCTAAAATGACAGGAAGCATCGTGGGAACACAGAGGAAAGGTAAGAATTATGGGAAAATTGCTCTGACCAGCGGAAATGAAGCACACTTTGCTCCTCCGCTGGTCAGAGCTGGTCAAGCGGAGGAAACCTCCATAAGGCAAGGAGTCCCTACTTTGTCTTATGATTTTAAAGAAAACTATAGGAGACAGGAAGAAATGGAGAACAGATCCTGAGAGAGGGAGAGAAGAGGCAGAGATTGGGGAAAGGTAAGTTCGGCATGACAGTGCCGCTTTAATTCTCATGTCTGTGATTTCTTTACTCTTTAACCTCTGCTTGTTTTTGCCCATCAGTTTGCAGTTTTGCGATTTCTCCTCGCTGTAGGTACTGTCTTGTGTCGGGCCACACTAAGGTACAGTGATATGAGTCCATCCTCTGTTACCAATCTTTTTACCAATATACCTAGATTCATGTCCTGCCTGGTAGGTCACCCTGACTCCTTGACAATGGTTGTTTAGGTTTAATATTCGGATAATTCCACCGTAATGTAGTGCCACCGTTTAATTTGGTTGGTTTGGATAATCAACCCATGAAATACAAATCTTTTCTGTAATTTGGGGGTATGGCTGAGCGAGAGAGAATGTCAGCCAACATGTACACACATAAGTGCTGACATATGCTCATGTCAAATTCATGTGCCAAGATGATGCACACATTGCCAACCAGCCAGGGCTGCACATGTGCCACTGTGATCTTACGCAGTCACAACAGTGCTAAGTGCCTTGCATTTACAAGTTTGTTTTGTTTTTTGGTGTGGGAAAAGGGTGGGTTATGCCCCTGAGGGTAAATACCATGATTGATAAATCGGGCCACATCCCAAAAATAAACTTTCTCCCCACATCTCGGACACTCGGGAAGGTGTATATCTGGGTCCCACATAAAATATTAGAATTTTAAGATTTATTCAACATAAAAAAGCAGATTTGGCAGACTACCCAGTGCAGGAAAGTTTGATAAACAACAAGCTGCTTTTGTTTGTTTATTTATTTTTTCCAAGGTTTTGACGCTAATTTGACACGACACTAAATATATTGTGCATTTTGATCCTCCCGATTTACAGTTTCTTAATTAGAAAACAGCCTTTTGCATTTCCGCGTTGTCTGCTAATTCAATTTTGTGATTCCCTATCCTTTCAGAAGCAGGTGTTCATTTTTTCTTGTTAATTAGATGCCCTGTTCTTTCCTTATTTATTTATTTTCCTTCCCAAGGTAAAAAATATCCGTCTCCCAAATGTCTTCATTTTCTCGGCCTGGTCAGATGCCGCGATATGAATTGAATAACCCTTTGCTGTTAGCGGTAATTGTTCGCCACACTTGGCAAGCTACAATATCTCTGTAGCTACGTTGTCAAAATGTAACCCTTCAACTTAGGGCTTTTTGATGTCTTTCTAGACAGTATGACACACCATTTTGAGGTGTTTAGTCTTGACACTATTTTCCTCTAACCTAAATAACTTAATAAAGGTTGCTTTATTTTGCTTTAATTCATAACTTTGAATCCCAAAAGTGCCATTTACTTTTCCAACTGATCTGTGGTGTTTTGTAGCAACCACTAAAGCTTTTCCCAGCTTGGCTTGTAAAAAAATTATGAAGTATACACATATCTACAAGATGGCTGCCATTGAACATGCACATTCATATGGTGTGGCAAAAAAAATAAAAAATATATATGCAGCCATTTTGTTAATTTACTGTATTTAGGTGTTGATAGACCACCATTTTACCTTACACAGCTTTTCCACCTGTTATGGAGGTCTCTAAATTATTTGCCAGTTTGAAGCCTGGTCGATATAGAGTAAAGTCATGTCTGCATGCAGTTTAAACTTTCGCATGCAGTTTAAACTTTCATATGCAGGCGGTGACCCCCATCCCTGTACTAAACTGTAAAAGACATGACAAGGCTCATGGGAGCCGAAACGTTGTCTACGTTTTTGTACTCGATAATAAAGTCTACCTGCTGAAGAAAGTACTGGGTGTGCCCAAAGCTACTTTTTTGTTCCACTAAACTGTAAAAAAGTGGACTTGCCGTGTGAAATAACTTGGGAATTTTAAGAATGTACAGTAAATTGTTTGAATTAACAATTTGATACAGAGATTTTTTTGTTTTTGTTTAGGAATTTTCTGGCAAATCTATTTTTTTTTTTTTTTTTTTTAAACAAAAAATAAAACTGCTGTGTGTGTTATCTGTACGTTGTTCCCATTGTTATAGACATTTTATTTAACATCACTCCATGCTACGGGTACACATACGAGATAAGGTGAGAAAAATAATTAAACCTAAGTGAGTTTTTTTTTTCTTCCTTTTTTTCCCTTCCTTTCATCCATTTAGTAAATAAACCCCAAAGAGAGCTGTTTGCTGCAGACGTGACTTGCGATTCTTGCATGCTTTGCAGAACTTAACATTTTCCTAACCCCTTCAATGGATAAAATAATTCCTCTGTCATGTCAGATGTTAAGGCTCAAGACGTTTTTTTGCTGACAGTGTCCATAGGGTTTCATGAAATTGACTGATGTGAGTGATACATTGTCCCATCTCCTGTAATAATGGGTTAACGTGTGGAAAACGTGCCCCTCCTTAATCATGGGTTCTGCCGCGCTTCACTTGTGGGTCAGTGCGCTTCCTTTATCCATGAGCAGGCACCAGGCAGCAGCCTCTGATTCCTGTATGGGGATGGTATTAACGTCTGCTTTCTGCCTGACAAAGCACGTCTCTTCTCCACTGGGACAAACAAATGCTTGCTTATTTCCTTCTGCCCATGAGCTAATGGAATTTATAAAACAGGTAGGACAAGTGCTGTGTCCCAACTCTCTAAGGATTTCCTGTGGCTATTCAGTGAAAAGGGTGCTGTTATCTCTATACCAAAAATATATAACCTAGAACAAGGGGCTGGGTATTTACCATTTCAGTACTGGGAAGGAATTTGGGCTTTCTTTAGGTAGGTGTTCTGCATTGTTCTTTAGAACGTTGAGAACATCAGAAGGGTGTGTGGATCCTACTAATGTAATCATGGAATAGTTTTTTGATGGTAGGCCTTTCAGAATTGTATAGGGTGTGTTCTCTTAACAGCATGGGTTTCCAATGGAATGTGGCCTTCCACCAGGCCAATGCTATCACTCTGGATCTTTTATGGAGAAGATTGCCAACTTGATGGGGCAAACTGTCCAGCATGACACAGGATGTGGTCTGTAGTTCTTCAGATATTCTATTTTGCATTATGAAAGTAGCATACCTCCCAGATGTCACTATTAAGCAGGGTTAGTCCCTATTTTGGACACAATTCAATCTGTCCCTTTTCTAGGAGCTCCATATTGTTCATTTCTGAGTGTATAACAGAGCTCCACAGCAATAATACTGCCAGTATTGTGTATTTAACCTCTTAAGGACACAACTTCTGAAATAAAATGGAATCATGACGGAATATTTCCGTCTTGTGTCCTTAAAGGGACACTATAGTCACCTGAACAACTTTAGCTTAATGAAGCAGTTTTGGTGTATAGAACATGCCCCTGCAGCCTCACTGCTCAATCCTCTGCCATTTAGGAGATAAATCCCTTTGTTTATGAACCCTAGTCACACCTCCCTGCATGTGACTTGCACAGCCTTCCATAAACACTTCCTGTAAAGAGAGCCCTATTTAGGCTTTCTTTATTGCAAGTTCTGTTTAATTAAGATTTTCTTATCCCCTGCTATGATAATAGCTTGCTAGACCCTGCAAGAGCCTCCTGTATGTGATTAAAGTTCAATTTAGAGATTGAGATACAATTATTTAAGGTAAATTACATCGGTTTGAAAGTGAAACCAATTTTTTTTTCATGCAGGCTCTGTCAATCATAGCCAGGGGAGGTGTGGCTAGGGCTGCATAAACAGAAACAAAGTGATTTAACTCCTAAATGACAGTGAATTGAGCAGTGAGATTGCAGGGGAATGATCTATACCATGGTTCGTCAACCTGGTCCCTACCGCCCACTAGTGGGCGTTTCAGGATTCCAGGTGGGCGGTAGGGATTTCCAGGTTGATCGGGCGGGCGGGTGTGAGCCGGCGGTACCCGTGCGACTGGGTACCGCCGTGACCATTTGCGGCTCCGGCCCGCCCGGTAAACCGCCGGGGCCGCCTTCCAAAGTGTCCATCGGGTGGCCCATGCTGTCAGGGCCACCCGATGGATGCGGATTGTAAGGGGGCCCGGTCAGCGCTGGGCGCTTTAACAGCGCGACCGGGCCCCCTGTGATGACATCAGAGCTGGGAGGAAGTGATTCCCCGGTCACTCCTCCCAGCTAAAACTGAGAGCCGCGCGGGAGGAACACCAGGGAGTCAGAGTGGGAACTCTGACTCCCATCCACCTGAGCCACCACTGGACCCCAGGGAAAGTCACCCTCCTGCACCTTAAAGGTAGGAAACAGGAGGGTGACTTAAATATAATGTGTGTGTTTGTTTGTGTGTGTGTGTCTTTGTAGGTATGTCTTGTGTGTGTGTGTGTGTGTGTCTGTATGTATGTATGTGTGTCTTGTCTTTGTATGTATGTCATTGTATGTGTGTCTGTCTGTATGTATGTATGTGTGTCTTGTCTTTGTATGTATGTGTCATTGTATGTGTGTCTATGTATGTCTGCATCTGTGTGTGTGTTTGTATGTGTGTCTGTCTGTGTCTGTATGTATGTCTTGTGTGTATGTGTCTGTCTGTATATATATGTGTGTGTGTGTGTCTTGTCTTTGTATGTATGTGTCATTGTATGTGTGTGTGTGTCTATGTATGTCTTATGTGTGTGTCTGCATGTGTGTGTGCATGTCTGTTTGTATGTATGTGTCTTGTGTGTGTGTGCCTGTCTGTGTCTTTGTGTGTGTATGTATGTGTGTCTGTCTGTGTCTTTGTGTGTGTATGTATGTGTGTCTGTCTGTGTCTTTGTGTGTGTATGTATGTGTGTCTGTCTGTGTCTGTATGTATATCTTGTGTGTGTGTGTCTGTCTGTATATATATGTGTGTGTGTCTTGTCTTTGTATGTATGTGTCATTGTATGTGTGTGTGTCTATGTATGTCTTATGTGTGTGTCTGCATGTGTGTGTGCATGTCTGTTTGTATGTATGTGTCTTGTGTGTGTGTGCCTGTCTGTGTCTTTGTGTGTGTATGTATGTGTGTCTGTCTGTGTCTGTATGTATGTCTTGTGTGTGTGTGTCGTATGTGTGTCTTGTCTTTGTATGTATGTGTCATTGTATGTGTGTGTGTCTATGTATGTCTTATGTGTGTGTCTGCATGTGTGTGTGCATGTTTGTATGTATGTGTCTTGTGTGTGTGTGCCTGTCTGTGTCTTTGTGTGTGTATGTATGTGTGTCTGTCTGTGTCTGTATGTATGTCTTGTGTGTGTGTGTGTCGTATGTGTGTCTTGTCTTTGTATGTATGTGTCATTGTATGTGTGTGTGTCTATGTATGTCTTGTATGTGTGCCTGTCTGTTTGTATGTATATGTCTTGTGTGTGTGTCTGTATGTGTGTCTTATGTGTGTGTGTCTGTGTGTGTCTTTGTGTGTGTGTCTTGTATGTGTGCCTGTCTGTTATAGTGGACTATAGTAAGTGGGCTACCTAGCTCAGCCTTCCTACTGGGCATTGCTATAAGGACGGTTAAAAAATAGAAAAAAGGGGAAAAAAAGGTGGGGAGGGGAATTGAGGAGGGAGAGGAGATGAGCTGACGCACAAATGAGAAATCATATTATGCGCAAACAGAGAAGTTGTCTGAATATCACTGAAAGAGACATTCGTTTGTTCCTTACGAAAATCGAACCAGATATCAAATATTTAGTCTCGCAGCATCAACCTCAAGGATCTCATTAATCACTAGTAAAGGTAATTTCAATTTACTTTATTGTTTTCTCATTAAACGTTATAAAGTTAAAAACCTTATAAACCTGCATTAAGTAGAAATAAAAAGATAAATGTACGTACATTTATTTTTTTTAAAAACACCCTCCTTTCTTAAAAATATTCCGCATTTGCGCGAAAACTGGTGGGCGGTAAGAAAAAATTTTCAACCAAAAAGATGCATTAGTGGGCGGTAGGTAGAAAAAGGTTGACTACCACTGATCTATACACTAAAACTGCTTTATTTAGCTAAAGTAATTTAGGTGAATATAGTGTTCCTTTAAGGTGTTAAACTACAATGAATATGTTTAGAAATCAGTCTGTGTAAATAAGATACAAGGTTCTTGTTTTAAATTACATTTTAGTTGCATAAATTGTTACTAGTAAATCAACTAAAATTTCTCAGAACAACCTCATCCCTGGCCACAGTCCCACTCACACCCCTAAAATTAAACTGTCCCTCTTCCTACGTTGCATACATCATTTGATTCCTCAGAAATAATCCACATAAAGTCTCACAGACCCCCTATTGATTAATCGAGAGTTTATAGGATGCCTCCCTTCCTCCATCCAATCATACCGAAAGGGGTAGGGGTGGGGAGAGGGGGGTTGGAGGGTTAATAGAGTTTCCAGTGCTAATAGAACAATATTTGTAATTCTTGTTTTATTTCAGCTGTCCGAAAACAGGGCCTGGTCCTGCCTTATGCTTCACATTTGTACCTTGATAGGTAAAGCCTGTGATAAATAGCTCAGCGGGTGTCATTCTTCATCTGACAGCACGGAGAATGTGCCTGAAATCTATTACCTTGATAGATTGCAATCCTGTGCAATTTATAAACAAATTGAAGGCGCGCGTATTTACATCTCCCTGCTAACGCGTGTACTGATTGCCTTTTCCAGCCCTGCAGCAGATGTGTTTGGGTCACGTTGCAAAATCCCAGACATTTCTCATCTATTTCTTTCAAGTCGAAATTTGGAGAGTGAAGGTGCCAATGTGTTCCTTTTTATTTTTATTTTTTAAATGAAGAAATAAAAAAAAAAAAAAAAACTTAAAATATAAAGTTCTTGAATGAGAATGAGCATCACCAGAGTTTTGCTGCTGTTTAAATTTAAATACTTCCCTCAAGACAATATTTATTGATTCCTCTAAAGGACCCACGCTAAACGCTTCTAAAATGGTTCCGTTTGAGATAGATAAAACTTAATTATTTAGTGTTCTTTAGGCTCAACTGTCACTTAAACATGAAACGATTGCTAACAGAAATGTTAAGTTGTTTCTGTCTGACAAGTGTACTACATTCCCAATATGAAACATAAAGCATCTACTGCATAATTTAATTTACACTAAAGAAAATGGATTCAGCTATTGTAGTACAGCAAACAAGACACATTGCAGTATCTGGTGTACCTGCCTGAGCTACATTCAGGTACAAAGAAAGTCTGAAACTTTTACTATTTGTATTTGAAAATTAAATTTTTTAGTAATGTAGTTAAGACATTTCCTGTGTCAAGGTTAACCATCATTGGTGAAAATTTATTTATTTTGGGGCTGATATACAAGCTTTAATTAAAGGCCTAACCACACGGAATCTCCCTATACAATCCGACGTTTATATGTTGGACATGCTCGCAAACAAACTGCAGGGGCCTCGAAAAACGGAATCGGACATATACTTTTATCTGCCACTGTGTGCATAGCAGGGGCTTGGAAGGTCCAGGTCACCAAAGGCGTTAACATGTCCCATATGATATCGGGGACAGCACGAATACCCATACATCTTAAGAGGGGGATTATACCGTCTAAGCGCTACACAGCAAAACATGTGAGTTAGTCTTTCATAAAACTTGTCAAATATGCTCCATAATAGATGTGACTTTTTGTTTATTTCTGAGGTTCTCATTATACATTATATGATCATACATTGCATAACCTTGCCACAACGTCAATGTACCCCATCTTTGGCATGTCCTACCCTAACAGCCTAATGTCTGCTTTTATGAGATTAACCCACTCACTTGGGGAAAAAATTCTATCTTGGGCTCTCTGCAGTACAAGGCTAATCAGGGTCCTGGGATGAGCCACTGTGACAGGGAGGGGTGCAAAACCAAGGAGTTGGCTAGACTCCCAAAATATATAAATTTATATATGAAACCAGGGGGCTGCACGCACCTGAACATGCATAAATAGGGTTCTGCTGGGGCCAATTTATACAATACACAAGATCAGGCGCACTCACTTATCCACTAAACAGCAACTTCAATGTTGACCGTTTTTGTTCGTTTTTTTTTTTTTTTTGCCCCCCTCCTTGTCACAGGTGCCTCATTCCAAGGCCCTATTTATGCTTGTACTACATTGCATACATTATGCAATGTACATTATACAATGTATGATCATATAATGTAACTAAACTCCCATTATTTTTGCTTAGGTTAGGTGTTTAAAAAAAAAAAAGTTATCAAATGTGTCAACATTAAAGTTGCTGTTTAGTGGAAAAATTAGTGCGCTGGATCTTGTGTAATATATATATATATATATATATTCATATTCAAATTTGTAGTAAGGTGCACTCACAAAGTCCTGTGAGTGCACCTTACTACATACAAATTTGAATATTTATACCCACGCTGAGGTCTGCACCCAGGCAAGAATATTGAAAAAAATAATTTGGGGGGAAGGGTGAGTGCCAAGATTATATATATATATATATATATATATATATATATATATATATATATATATATATATATATATATATATATATATATATATATATATATCCCACGATAGGATCAATCTAGGCACTGTTTCTCTGTATAAATTACATCAAATCACATGTTTTGAAATGGAAATTGTCCTGAGCTACATTGATATGTCAATGCGTTTAGAAAAGCTTATACCGTGTTTCCCCGAAAATAAGACCTACCCCGAAAATAAGCCCTAGCTGAATTTTCGGGGTGGGCTGCAATATAAGCCCTACCCCGAAAATAAGACCTAGGCATTTTACCTTTGCGGCCCGGCGGGACTTCCTTCTTCTATGAGGAGGAGGGGGAGGAGCGTTGCGGGCCGCGGCATCGCGCAGTGTGATGACGACGTGCGCAGCGTGATGACGACGTGCGCAGCGCCGTGAGTCTGCCTTCACGGATCTTCAGCGGAAGGATCCATTCCGGGCGGTGAGGCACCCAGTGGTCGGACTCTTTGAACTGTGAGTAGATACCGGTATTTTATGTCTGGGGCTTAATTAATTAAAGGGGGGGGGGGTGAATTAATTAAAGGGAGGGTGAATTACTTAAAGGGGGGGTGGATTAATTAAAGGGGGGTGGATTAATTAAAGGGGGGGTGGATTAATTAAAGGGGTGGTGGATTAATTAGAGGGGGGTGGATTAATTAGAGGGGGGTGGATTAATTAAAGGAGAGGTGGATTAATTAAAGGGGTGGTGGATTAATTAGAGGGGGTGGATTAATTAAAGGAGGGGTGGATTAATTAGAGGGGGGTGGATTTATTAAAGGGGGGTGGATTTATTAAAAGAGGGGTGGATTAATTAGAGGGGTGGATTTATTAAAGGGGGTGGATTAATTAGAGGGGGTGGATTTATTAAAGTGGGGTGGATTAATTAGAGGGGGTGGATTTATTAAAGGGGGTGGATTAATTACAGGGGGTGGATTTATTAAAGGAGGGGTGGATTTATTAGAGGGGGTGGATTTATTAGAGGGGGTGGATTTATTAGAGGGGGTGGTTTTATTAGAGGGGGTGGATTTATTAGAGGGGGTGGATTTATTAAAGGGGGGTGGATTAATTAGAGGGGGTGGATTAATTAGAGGGGGTGGATTTATTAAAGGGGGGTGAATTTATTAAAGGAGGGGTGGATTTATTAAAGGAGGGGTGGATTAATTAGAGGGGGTGGATTTATTAAAGGGGGGGTGGATTAATTAAAGGGGGGTGGATTAATTAAAGGGGGGTTCAATGTACATACCGGTACCGTAAATAAATAAGCCCTACCCTGAAAATAAGCCCTAGTGTTTTTTTGGGACTAAAATTAATATAAGACCCGGTCTTATTTTCGGAGAAACACGGTAGTTATTACCGCTCGGTTCATAATGGTTCTTTTTTTTTTTTTTTTTAATACAGACACCTGGATTGGGTTCGGGGGATGTAAAGATAAATGTGGCGGTGACTAAGGAGGACTTTAGATTTTGAGGTTTGGAGTTATATCACGGTGGGGAGCTTTAGGTCTGGGAGCTTCTGCATTTAGTGGACTGTACCGCTCATTGTTCTAAGCCAGGCTTCATCCAACAGAGTGTCTATTCAGTATTCACGAGGGTTATGAGGGTCACTTTTGTATGTCCCCATGTTCCATGTACACAGACTCCATCACAACAGGGCTTGATCACTATAAAATGTTATCCCAATCCGAGGTCACATAGTGTAAAGATGTGGCAATCTCATGTCTGCAGAAACCGTCTTATACCGTAGTCCCTCACTAATTTCCATGTATATCTGCATCCATGATTTTTTAAATTTTTGGAGAAACATGAAATCTGAGAGTTTTGAGACTGAAACGTAATGAACTCTGACTCTGGAAGAAAGTAGAAGTTTCCCTAATTAAGAAGTAGTATTGGTGCATAGGGACAGACACAAATATAAACGGAATCCTGATTGTGTCTAAATGCAGATCAAAGACAGTCCTAAGGCATCCGCAATGCTGTAAAATGGTCTGTTTAAGTAGCGCAGGAGTGAGGGGCCATCCACGGGTGAACAGTCGCCCTCTGGCTTTTTGAAATTTGCTGCTTCAAAACTGAAATAATGTAATAATTTTTTTTTTTTTACATATTTTTGCATGTATATATTTTAATAGTTAATCATGCAGTTATTTCTAGTGTCAATAATTAAAAGATTAAAGGCTTGGAGTCCTTTATAGGGTATTCATGATCTCTGGAATGTGATGAAATGGTAAAAGAGATCAGAAAATTGAGGGGGGTGGGGGTTTCCGAACGAATTTTCCTCAAAAAGCAATGTTTGTGCAAGGAAAAAAAAGTTTTAAATCATTTGCGAACTTACCATCAACAAGGATGATGGAGGCCCAAAATAGCTCTGAGCTCCTGAAAAAACCTGATCCATCCAATGACATTACAATATCTTAAAGGAACACTGTAGGCACTGTAACAGTTTAATCGCATTGGTTAGAGAAACCCCCTGAGCACCATAATCACTACACCACTGTGTTGCGGCTATGGTGTCAGGAGTGCTCTGGTGCCCACCTCATTATATATAGTCAAACTGTTTGGAATGTATTGACTTCTTCCACCACCACCTCCACTGCAGCCAACAGAGAGCTGGAAGCTGTCTGTGTGAGCTAAGCCCAGCAGTGTAGAGTTTGACTCTTGAAGCAAATGGTCACGTTTTAGGTCAGGAGATAGCTATCCGGCTTTTTGTCAGATGTAGTGGGGGGGGGGGGGAGGGGGGGCGCGTCTGCTGGATCTCTGTTAAGAAGTCAAACTGTTCTAAAAGGATTTGACAATTTACAATGTGGGGGAAGGGGGGTGCCTGGGCACTCCAGGCACCATAACCACTACAACATTTAAAAACCACCTATCATACCTCTCATCTGTGTAGACAAGCCGTGCTTCCAAGGCTGTGCAGTTCTTACACAAAACCTCAGACTCCTCCATTTATGGTGCCTAGGACTCCTTATTTTATGGTATAAGGCAGGGGTAGGCAACCTTTGGCTCTACAGATGTTGTGGACTACATCTCCCTTGATGCTTTGCCAGCAATATGGCTGTAAAAGCATTATGGGAGATGTAGTCCAAAACATCTGTAGAGCCGAAGGTTGCCTACCCCTGGTATAAGGAGTCTGAGTTAGTGGTACCATAAATTGTTGAGTCTGAGTAGAGGACTTTGTGTGCCAACTCCACAGTGCTAAGTGTTTCCCCAAAATCCACTGTGATCGAGGCACATGCAGTGGCTCAGTGTCTTCCGTGCACAGATGTTTGAACATCACATTGTATTCATGGACCCCCCTTGCAACCAGAGGCTTAATATTTTCCATGTGGCCCTTCAAGCAAACATTCTATCCACGTAGTAGCAGTCTTATCTAGAATTTTCTCTAGTGGTTATATTGCCCTGGCCACTTCAACTGATTGAATATCGGATAGTTTAGGAATGGTTTGATATAAACAGTTTGTTCTCAGCATCCAAGTTCCGCCCCCAATATAATATAGCAGAATTATCTCTTCCTCATCAGTAGAAATTCCATCCAACCTGAGCAACATTTATTTGCAGGGAGTGCTGGACTAACCTGCCCCCAGCATGCTGAGCCAATCAGTGTTGTACAGGTTAAACAGACAAAATAGACATTGCACAATGAACACATTGACACCATCAATGCAACTCAAATGGGGTGATCCCTGGGGACCAAGAATGGCCCCAGTTTATATCAAAACATTCCAAAACTTTTTTCTAAATTAAATAGAGTGATGCTGTCAGGAGTCTGGACGGGATAGCATCAGGAGTTGTAGTGGATTTTATTCATTAGATTGTCCCTTTAAAATTTGCATGTTTTTTTTTTTTGGTTGGTTTGTTTTTGTGTATATTTTTGTACATACGTGTTTTAATAATAATGTGGTATATTGTTACCAATATTATCCCAACTATGCAAGTGACTGCTTTTTCTGGGGTATATGTTAACTTTTTTTTTTATTATTTATTCTCAATTTATTCTTCTTTATATTTTGCACATGCCGTGTCCGAGGGGTTTTTATGAGCATTAAAATTAATTTGGTAAGCTGAAATATTGATGACAGGAGGCCATCTATTCTGTTTGGAAGTAATCATTGCGACTTGACCCTTGGATTTTTATCAAACTTTGAGCATCTGAAATGTTGTATAGTGTCTTCAGCTTTGTTTGTTTTTCTGTATGGGACATAGTTCCACGCATAAGGCACAAAATAAGTGTGTTTCAGAACAAGAAATTTCATTTCTGTTCTTATACGGACAGAGAAAATGTAGCATAAAATCTGAAAGCTTCTTGGAGCAAAAGGATTAAGTACAACAGCTATAAATTAGAGGTGAACCAGCCCTCTTAAATTATCCATGAACACAGACAGGCCATTTCGGAACATCCTGTAAGATAAAAGCCATTGAAATATAGCTCATCTCAGTCCTGACATCGTGCACCTCGAAATGATGGATTTTAGAACACTGAAAAAAATCTCTTCTCAGGGAAGATATTGTGATTTAATTGTCTTGTATTATCTCAGTTCATTATAAGGATCTAATTCAAGGATGCTCCATCTTGGAAGCTATTAATATTAAGTATATGGCACCAACATATGTCACAGAGCATTACGATCAGTGTAAAACAAAGCCAATTACAGGAAACTGCTTTTAAAGGGACATTCCAAACACTATAGCCACCACGTTCTATTAAAGAGGTTCTATCGCAAGGAGTTTATGGGAACTGTCCCTCTGGCTTATGTCAAACAGTTTACAAGTAGATTTTCAAACATTGGGGCAATCCTTGGCACCCAAAGCAACCCCCTATGCCAGCAGCCTGATAATGAAGAAGAAAAAAAAATATGTTTTTTGGGGGGGCACCAGGAACATGTGTTTCTTATTAGTTGATGACTTAATGGCAAGAGTGACACTCACACACACACACACCTTACAAGCTACCTACAATCATGTGTTTCATACCATATAAATACATCGTCTTTAAGCCTGCCACTTAGACACAGTACCCAAATATCAATTTTATTCCGGCACTAAACACAGCCAGATAGATTCCTTTTGGGTTTCTCAAGAACACTGAGAGCATAACCAAGTGGTATGTTAAAGGAACACTGGTGACCGTTTAGATCACCCGACGAACCTGTAGGGAGGAAAAAAGGTGATATACTATTTTTTTCTTCCTTGCAACGCCGGAAATTGCAGGTGGCCTCCTTGACTGAGATCACCAAAATCAATTATCTCAGCCAATTCAATGCTTTCCTATAGGAAAGCATTAATAGGCTAGCGCACATGCACGGCAAAACGCTGTGTTGTGAAAGTCAGGTGGTCTCTGATTAAAATAGCAGACTTTGTCTGAGTGACGACCACTAGTTTGTCTGCAGAACGTCAATGTTTTCACTTGTAGAGTTAAAACGGAGGGACATAGCACCCAGACACCTTCATTGAGATTGTGTCCCTTTGAAACATAGCATTGTAATCATATCGTACGAACGATATGTTAAGATAACATCCAAAATGGAAATGTTATCTCATTCCACTCCAGTCCATCACTCTGTAAGGCCATGTAACCACTGGAACTCAGCAGCTTAGCTGGGGAGACCACAGTCAGTCACTGGTTCTAAATTGGGCCGTGCCCAGTAGCGATTGTTGTCCAGCCAATGCTCCATCTAAGTCTGCCAAGGAGACCATTACTTTAATAAGAACTTCACACTGTTGGTCACAGATCTTCTGCAAAAGGCCAGTTTTAATTGACCTCTGTGCACAAATACTATAGCGTGGTGGGTGAAGAAGCATAACATCTAACATAACATCAGCCTCATTTTGAAGATCAAGAGAATATCAAATCAAATGTATGTTTTTTCGTTACTATACACCAACACTTTGGAGGTAAATAATGCTCCATAATGTCCTGCAGCAGTTGTTTTGGTGGAATAGGCTTGTCTAGTGTGATTTTCCATCTATATGCGATGTCTGATATATAGTGTACCCCTTAGTGACTACATTAACATCCATGGCACTCATTGAATGAATCCTATAAACGGTACGTTCGTTTGGCAGGATCTTCATCAACCTATTGTTCCTATAACGTTTTGTAATTGTCTTACTTATTGTTACATTTTCCCCTTTTATAATGCTGTAGCACGCCCCCTATTAAGTTGGCGCTGTATAAATGCCAAAAGAAAATAATAATAAAAATGTTCTAGTGATTTGAATGAAATGGTTAAGGTTTGCCCTGTTTCCAATTGAAAAACAAAAATTACTATCACAGAGTGAGACGCAAAGTGCACACTATAATTTTCACCCTCGCACTTGTATTTTAATTAAGAGTGTGTTGACACTACCTCAAAGTCTGCTAATGGAACCTGAGTCATTCTGGAGACTGCTCTTCATACAGCTTTAATTTAATCATTCAACATTTCCACCAACCCATGAACTGTGGCATTTGCAGCCATCTGTAAATCACCAAATTCTACGGGGTGTTTCTATTCACAACTGTAAATCCTAATGTTACCCAGATATATTTGGATGGATAATTTTCAGCAATTCTATGGATACCTTTATGGCACTGAAGGGCACATCAGCAATTCTTTACTTACCAATTCACAGGAAAGTGTTTTTTTGTTTTGTTGGGGTGGCAGGGAGGGTGGGGAGGTTGCATGTTACTATTATATATTATTCTTGCAGATCATTGTCAGCTAACATTGAGTTGTATTGTGCCTGGCAATACCTAGCCATATAATACAATCTTAATGGTAACTGTTTTTGATTAACACCCTATTAAAGGACCTCTAGAGGCACCCAGACCACTTCATCTCAATAAAGTGGTCTGGGTGTGGTGTCCCTGTCGTTTTAACTAATCTGTGAGAAATGTAGCTGTTTAGTAGATTGGACAAGGTTATTATTGCAGAGTTGAAGGCACCTGTAGTAGATGTCTTCCTTTGAGCCACTAGGGACACCTCCCCTCTGGGAGACAACCAGACTCTGTTCTCAATCAAATGCTGCTCACAGAGCGCATTTGATTGGCACATGACCACTAGCCTCCCAGTGCTTCCCTACATTTCATCCAAGGAGATAGGACCAACTGCGAGTAGACTGGAACAATGAGGCTACAAGGTGAGTTAAATGCAACTTTAAAAAAAAATCTTTAATCGTTTATATTTTTGTGAAAATGGTCGTGGGGGTTGATTGTATTCCAAAATGCTATAGTATTCCTTTATGATATTTATAGTACCCTGTTGCTTTGGGTTGCTGAAGTTTCATGTATGTAACAAGGCCAGATTGTGACAGCAGAGAAATCCCAAATGGTCCACGTAGACTGCCCACTGTGAAAGATCAGACTGATTATACAATTTTTGTTTCTTAAAGGTTTTATGAACAGTCTAAAAATTAATTTTGCTTTACTGAGTTGGATTTAAGTTAACTCTGCTGTTTTCACTCCTTTTAATAATGTGAAACAAAAAGCTAAATAGGAAACCTTTACTTATAGCCGTATTACAATCAAACCATTGATGTCTTCAGACCAGATTATACCGAGCAAGTTCTTACACCGTCCACTCTCTTTCAATGAGTCCATGTTTACCATCCAGTCCAGGGAATGTCTACTTACGTCATATCAGCATCAATCAACTACCATCCACGTATCCTCACAGTTCATACCCTCTACCATTATTTTTGAGCCAACAACTGTCTTTTTCTTTCCTTAAAGTTCTCAATCCACCATCCACACTTCATCACAGTCAGATACATTCTAATATTCTTAGAAGCTTCATACCTTAAAGCAGTGTTCCCCAACCCAGTCCTCATGGACCACCAACAGTCCAGGTTTTGTCAGTATCTCCATTGGAATAAATCCTGGACTGTTGGTGGTCCATGAGGACTGGGTTAAGGAACACTGCCCTAAAGGGATTCCCTAGACATCAAAACAACTTTTCTTAATGAAGCTGTTTTGGTGTATAGATCATGCTTCTGCAATCTCACTGCTCAAAGTTCAGCCATTTTTAGCAGCCCGGGGAGGTGTGACTATGGCTGCTTAAACACCGGTTCAACATGGAACAACATGGTTTTGTTTCCAGTTTGATTTTACAACACATTGTGTTTACTTTAGAAATTTATTTTCTCCTGCTCTGTTAATTGAACCTTAAAAACATACTATGCAATGAGGGAAGATAAAAAAAATTACATTGATCAGAATTGACATTGATTATGTAATTACAATGGCACCTATCAAGAGGTGGGCTATATTATACAGTAAGTGAACAGTCAGTTCTTGAATTTCATGTGTTGAAACAATAGGTCCTCTCCCCCATGTCATTTAGGGCCCCCATCCGCCGCTCATGGATGGGGGCCGGGGACGGGACAATAAGTATCATCCCCCCTATTGTCTTTTAGGGCCCCCACCCGCCGCTCCCACAGGGCCTTCATCTGCCCACACAAAGATGGCGGCGCCCAAGACCTAGATCTGGGCACAAAGAAAAGTTTTTTTTGTTTTTTTTTTAAAAAGGTAATATGAGGGGACTAGGGGGATTTGGGGGTGACTTTGAGGGCAGTTAGAGGTAGTGGAGTCGGGAGGGAGGCCATTAAATTGCACTTTAATGCTGGCCATGATAGTAAGGTGTCAGAACACAGAGTGCTTCACAGTTTGCATATGGAGATGAGTAGCCACAGACCGGTCAGAGTGACAGTGATGACCCTGGCATTCATGTGCATGTTACTTTGACACCTACCTAGAGATTGTTGGAGACCACATACCCCCATTCATGGCTTATGGTTTTCCCTGATAGCAGTGACCTATTTCGACAGGATAATGCACCAAAAGGTCAGTGTTTATATTACTTCCTAGTAACATCTTTAGTGGCAGTCACTCAGACAGCCACTAGAGGTGATTTCTAGTCCGCATCTTCATCCTCTGCATGGATATGCAGGATGCTCCCAATGCATCTCTAAGAGGAGATGCTGATTTGCCAACGTTTTTCCACACAATAATCTAGCAATGCTTTCCTTTGGAAAGCATTGGATTGACTAAGATCGTCAAATATTAACTCTTAAGTGGCAGAGAATTGAGCAGTGAGACTGCAGGGGGCATGATCTATACACCAAAACTGCTTAAGATAAACTTTTGGTACTTAGTCCCTTTTAATCTAGATGTAGATCTCTAGAAATCACACGTCACTTTCTACGCTTATTCAGTTTTTCATTTAACACAGACCACACCTGATAGGTCGTCAACATATCATATCTCAGATCTAATTGATCACCTTTCATTGTGATAAACAAACCGTTATTGATACAGTTTATTTGCACAGTGGAAAAATCATGCTAGCATTAAGTAAAACTTTTACATGCCAGCCACGACTTTCTAAGCAGTTGAATTTTTGTGTTCATGCCCTCTCCAAAAGGTTTGGGTCTTCTAAGTTCATTGTAGAATTTTGGAAAGCTTCGGAATATTTTTGTACATTCGCAATCTTCGACTCAGCGCTCTTATTTTCTGCACTCTCAATACCAGCTAGCGTAAGCAGAATATTACTAAAAAAAATAAAAATAGATGAGTTCATTAAAGTAGGTCTGTTCTTTTTGTATAACCTTTTTAGTGACCTTTGTAACGTAAAGAAAAGGGATAATTGCTATTATTAGTGTTTGTCGAACCAAATCACCCTTCCACAGTGTTGTCCCCCTTGCACTTCAAACTCTGTTGACATAGCACTCAAGACATGCACTCTTGCAATTAACTTAGATTAATGAAAGGTAAATTCTATGCTCTCTGTAGAACCAGCCCCAGTAAAGAAACTAATTAGCATGTTTGTTTGTTTTAGAGTTTATTGGCTTAATTGCAACCTAACTTGCTATTTACAAACAACCTTTGTTTAATAGTGAAGATGCCGAACAGGCTATACCCCATCAGCAGTGCGAGGGCAGGAAGCAGCTTAGTAGAGGTGTTGATTTAATCATTTCACACCTTGCCTGGCTTACTGCCCAACTGATAGGGCAGCATTTCCGAACCTCAAACCTGGCTAATCCAAATGGTGTGTTATTCCAAAATTAAACTCTGCATTAGCTTCAACGAGAGAATGCATGCACACATATCAAAATATTGACATGTGTATTCTGTGACTAATTTATGCAGTTCATGTTCTCATTTACAAATTATTATTAATTTATTTGTGGCTTGCTTTTTTTTTTTTTTTTTTTTTTAAGGAAAACAAGGCTGATTTAAATTCTTATTATGTAGATTTGTAGAACACCCCTACGTGTCCATTACAGCTCTTCTCAGAACGTCATATACTCAATCTTCCCCATGTATGTTCAGCTCGTTTCTACATGATATCTGACTCTCTCCAATCAGTAGAAATTCATTTTTCATCTGGGCTAGGTCCGACACTGGTGCAACAGGCTCCTTTTGAATACATTTTTAGTGAGGGGGCATCATTGACCGTAATATTTAATTTTCAGTTGATTTACATTGTGAACACAGTGCAGAATAAATCCCACTGTCAGTCTATGCTGAGCAATGTATCCTGAAATATTCCCCTTTTAATTTAAAAATATATATATTTTTTATACTTATACCAGGAATGTTTATTACAGCATCACTTTAGTGTATGCATGATGTTGTTTTAGTTTTTTTTTTTTTTTTTTTTCCTACAACGCTAAGCCCTTATGTATGTAATATATTAATCAGTTTTGCTGCTATGTAGTTTAGCATTTTTTGGGAAATTTTATTTTGAAACTGAGCTGCCCTTTAACCTGTTGAAAATAAAACGACGCATACAGTATTAAAATAAACAACTTTCACTGTTCCATTATTCTCCTGCAGGACTTGCGAGGCATACATTTCCATTCATATTAATTGAATTTTAAAATGACCTTGCACATGTATTGATTTGAATTAAAATTTTCCACATCAAGGTCATGCTGGCGCTCGTCCTACAGGCGAAATATTAAAACGCAGAGGGCTGTCTAACAGGGTATCGACGGAACACATTTAAGGAATAATAGGAAAAGTTTCTCCTGCGAGTGCAATGCTGTCATTATTAATGTGGCTCAAGCGGAAGAATTTTTACAGCACCAACATTGTTAATTATACCCATTCAGCTTTGATTTCCTCATTTGCCTGCTATTTTGTGCACAGATCTCTGCCACAGAGGTGTTAAATAAGATATATTTTAAGCAGATTCCTGTTGTAACAGACTCTGCACACCGGATTCTAAATAGGGCACAAAGATTCGAGTCTCGACAAATTGAAGCTTAGATTTATAAAGTTATAAAACCTCTGGTATCTGGTAGAAGATGCCCTCTAGTAAATCCAACAGTCAGGATTGTCCACGGGGAATATTAGCGGCATAGCCATTTAGGACTCTAGGCAACTGAACTTACACATATTGTGGGTTAGTGAGGGACTAACTGCCCATATACAACACTTTGATTAATTTTGCTGTTTACATATATAACTGCTGATTGAAAAAAATCATTTATTTTCCACTGGCCTCTGTGGCATTTAGTCAAACTTTGTAAGTCTTAAAAAATTGTGTGACTGCCCAGATCTGCTTCGGATACATTGGCATTGTGTAAATACTTACACAATCTGTGCCAGATCAATCCACAGTAGATGTATAGGTTTATAGCTGAATGTGAGATATATTTGCGTCCTGGACTGTGCACACTGCATTCTGGGATAAACCAGCTTGCATTGTGGGATCGACAAAAGTAAAACGTTTGTGTAATATGTTCAAAACAAGTTGGCCACCAGTAGCCACGTGGTCGAAGCCACTGGTCTTGGCATTTGTTTAGACCATTGGCATTTCAGAATCGTATTCAGACTTGGTTTCTATGGCTCATTGGCTAAACCTCAAACTATCAGGCAGCACGTAGTGAAACTAAAACTTCAAAGTTCCCCTGACGGTTCACGGATATATCTAAAGGCGGTTTATTCAGGGAAAAATTCTCCATCTTGAATTATTTTTCCTGCTTGTCAGTTTAGTTATAAAACTTGCAATTGTCCTTTTTCTAGAGTAAACAGGCCTTTGTTTATATTTTATTAAGGTGACAATTCTCCATAAGTAAGTATTCCAGGTCAATAGTACTTAACACATTATTCCAAGAAACACATTACTGTACATTTAAAATGTGTATCACAGAACGTTCTCGATTGATTCCCTTTAATGTTTTCCATTGTCTGGCAATGCCACCATGATAGTGTCACGATAGGAGCTTTCATCAAAAGACTCTCTGGTGCTTTTACTGTACAATCAATAGAACGTGTTTGACTTTATATAATATGGGATTGATAATTGATCTAACCCTCCATTAGCTTTTCATGTCTTGCGAGAGGTGTTAGGTTGTGGCATCACCATTTCTAAACTTGAATTGTCCTCTTCCTAGGCACTAGGCTTGTCATATCCTGCCCTTGATTGCGATCTCTGCATCCTTGACCTCTCAGTCTCTACCCAGGTTGTCATCACATATATTATACCTAGAGCCATGTATGTAATTCCGGGGTTCTATATTATATTTGAAGGGGATTGCTGATAAACAGTTGTCAAGACATTCCTACTCAAGGCCGTCTTTAATGTTAATTGGGCCCAGGGAAATATTCTGCTGATCTGCTCCCAAACCCTCCCGCTTGCACACACACGGCCACCCCCCTCCCGCTCCATGAAAAGAAGTTTAAAAATGTGCACATTTAACATAAATAAGTGCGTATGGAAGGTTGGTAGACCCAGGGTAGCCCAGAGAATATTAAATGCTCTGAAACAAAGGGGTGGCTTGGCATTACCTAATATTCACATGTACTATCATGCTACTGTGTTGGCCACTGCCCTCCAGCACGTCCTGTCCACCCCACCTCCCCAATGGGTACACCTGGAGAGGGCACTCACTTGGCCAACCTGGTGTGCTTGCCAAAACATTTTGGACCCCTCCGTCCATTCTAAGCTGTGTGGCCATACCCGTCTGTCCCTAGCCAAACCCCTCATGTCTCTCACTTACTGCATACCAAAGTTTAATGCCCAACCATGGCAAGCCAATGGAGCCACCCACTTATTCCACCTTTTATGGCCTGAGTGGCCTCCTGGGCTATGATGCCCTGGGGAAGAAATACTTATTGTCCAGGTCCACCAAGCACTCTTATGTCCAACTGAGGCCATTCTTAGCTAAACAATGCCACAAAAAGGACACCCCTGGTATTTTAGCTACTGCAATCACAACTTGGGAACATATTTGTATCAATAGCTCATTACCACCAGCTTGTAAACAGTTCTCCACGAGTTATCATACACTCTCACACCACACACCCTTTGCCGCCTCAAACTTGGCACAGCAATGGGAGATAGACCTCTGCTAGATAGGAAAGCATTTTTAAACTACCCAGACAGCTAATAAAATCTTTCCCCCATATTGAACAGCACTGTAAAACTGCTTATAGATGGTACATGGTGCCCAGTACACTGCATAAATTGTACCCACCCCTGCCTCTTGTTGGCGCTGTAAAACTGAAGAGGGTACTACCCTCCATGTATGGTGGACCTGTCAAACGATCCAACCCTTTTGGAAAAGTTTGCACAACACAGTCCATGCAGTGACTGGGTGCAAGATACCTCTAACTCCCCAGCTCTTTTTACTACTAGACCTGCCCGCAGAGATGCCTAAATTCAAACAGAAAATAACGATGCACATAGCATTAACAGCGCAGAGGCTAATTGCACAGGCCTAGAAATTAACGATGGCACCACCTCTGCGGAGGCTACTCCCTGAATTGACACCCAAAGCTCATATGAGAAAGGCCTGAAGAAACTATTTCCCCCAACACGAGTTTCTCTAAACACGTGGGACTCATGAAGATCCAGTATCGGATACGTTTTATGTCCCAATGCAACCCTGTATTTTAAAGTATGCTTCCATATTAGTAATGCACTGGAGATGCATGCTTCTGTTCTCGAGCAAGGTATATTGTTGCTGTACTGTTGACATAAGTGAACCTAATCACGGTTATGGTGTCTACTATGCTATTTCTGTCCACATTGCTAATTGGCCTTCTGTGTCAAGTGAACGAAACATGGTTGTGGTATGTTCTCCGCGTGTATTCTGCATGTATAATGTACATTTTCTCTTGAGTGTTGACAGAGTGTTGACATTTTTAAACCATTATATTAACTGCATTAAACCACATTACAATAACTTAATGAAAATAAGGTATATAGACATGTAAACAAGTGGCGAGAGCTGTGCTCTGAGGTCCACGGCCTACTGCCAGTGGCATTTTGGTCACAATGTGCGGCAAAACCCCTTTGTACCTGTTGGCACCGGAACTAATGTAGAATGGGCCCTGGTTCAAGAATCTTTCAAAAATGTTGGCCCCTTCTACTGGAAGGGTGGCCAAAGGTAGATCTCCGTATGTTGGACAACTTTCAATGATGCTTTGCCAGTTGGGGATCTACAATTTGCCCATCCTTGCAGGGTTGTATTTCTGAGCAGTGTTTGTATGTTAGAATGCAAGCATGTTTTGTACAGACCACTTGTGTATGCGCATGTAGGGATGTATTTGTGGGTAGTGTTGACATTTGAATGCAGTGGTCAGTTTGTATGTACTGATACCATTTCAAAGCAGTGCTGTGCTTGTGTGTACTGTTGCAGTGGTGTGATTTGTATGTAGTGTTGGAATGTAAATGCTGGGATGGATGCATGCATGTACACGCATACACTGCCACATACATACATACTGACACAGACACACATGCACATTGAGACACACATACACTGCTGCTGATGCCTATCTCTGCCAAAGAGCGCAAAGGACAGTTGCTTTGGGCCCCTGTAAATTGTGGGACCCAGGGCAGTTGTCCCATTTTCCCCTGATGTAAAGACAGCTCTGGTCCTAGTAGCCAACCTTGGATTTACAATCAGCCACGTCTTTTCACCATTTCAAGTTTTGTCATTAGATTAGAATAACATTTTAACATATCGCCAATCATGTATATGTGATGAGCTGTATAACAAACTGTCATTTGACAAGTGTCATGTCTTTTAGAAACAAATGTAATAAAACATGCATTTATACCTGCCTGTTCGTTTCTTTCCCAGGAGGTGGGGGAAACTGCAAGGTTTTAAGAACACAAAGATTGTTAGTGTGCATGCTGTCAGCTAAAACATTTTCTGATAATCAGCTGTCATGTGAGCAAAGCCCGGAAAATAATTAGGCCGTTTAACGACCAGCAAAATACTGGGAAGCTTGACATTCTTAAAAGTTCCACTAAAGTGTTCTTTTGCTAGAGCGATGTATTGTAATGCGCTCTTAATTAATATTTCAACACCTAACATTTTCTTCAACATCAAAGTTACTCCTAGGGCTCTGGATGCTCCTTCGATCCCGCTGTAGTTTGTGTAGCGTTCTCTTGTTTTAGCTATCTAACAAAAGTGTTCTTGAAAACTGCTTGTCCTTGCTTAACGCTGGAGGACGCTAAGTAAAGATGGAGGTCAATTGAAAGTGTACGCTAACGTTAGTGGCTTGTGAAAGATGAAATCTCTCAATAAGTTCTAGCCCCCCACCCCCTGCATCCATCAAATGGCAAATACTTTTAACGATTCTAATGGTTTACAGTGAGATTTGTCCTGGCTTACATTAAAGCCTGAAAACTTGGGTAGGCTTAGCAGAACCTATATTAAGGACTAATTCTTGTTCCCAATTGTCCCAAGTACCAAAAGCATAGTTATGTTCTGGACACATTGTCCCTCTTCCTGATTGGAGTTGCATTTTAGGCTTTTACAGATTCTGATTTATCTCCTGTTTTGATAGAAACCTTCAATTCATACCTAAACCCTAGTCTGGCAGATGATTGAGGTATTAGATTTAGGGATTATAGAGCACTGGGTATTAGATATAGCCTTTTCTATGGTGCTGGTTAACTAAGTGTTAGTGGTCATCATATTGGTGGGGCTTTTTTTTCTGGCGTTACAACGGAGTCGAACGATTCGTCTAGACATTTAGTTGAACATCCTATGCATCTGCAGATTTTGAGATTGACTGATCTTGTTTCCAGGTCATGAGTGCTGGCATTTACATTGAGCCCTCATTATCTTGAATATTATTTTTGAGCATTTATTACACAAGACAGTCCAAGCAATCTAAAAGTAATCGTACAGTGCACATATCTATATCAAACTTCTGTCTGTCCATTTATAGAATGGGAAGGTAGGGGGTAGTTAAGCATGTAAAGCAACTGATCGTAAATCCTGTATGCTTAATTTTATATCCACGCTAAAATATTGGGCACTATTGTATATAAACACGGAGAATCCGGGAAGCAAATTCTGGACAATGGTCTTTTACCTGATTAGTAATATGCAGATTGATGGTGGGAAGGGATGCACTGAGAAACAGGTAAGTTCCCAGCAATGATATTGTTTCCTTATTAATAAGGGTCTAGAGCATTCCCCGAAGGATCACAAGCTCTTCAAATTCATAGCTTTGTAGTAAAACAACATAATGAGTATGGTGCAGGGCTGAGTCCCTAGCTGATCTTATTCTACAATCCAACTCGTTTCAACAAGGGCTTAACCCCATAACAGCCGATGCAAGCTACGAGCGCAGTGTCCGTCTTATTGTATATTATTAAGAGGAGCAAAAGTAGCACTTGTGTGTTTTAACTCTTTAAGTGTCTGAACAATATATACCGCAACCCATCGATATCCAAACAGCACTCCGTAAAACTAATCTGCAGCCAGAGTGCATGTTGGGAATTTTAATATGCTAGTCCGATTCTTTCCTTAGAGCATTTATCTATCTTCAGATCTAGTTTGACCGATGCCTGATGTGTATTGAAAGGGGACATAAAAGAGATAATTGTTTGATGACCCATAGCTCCAACTAGGGTATACAACCGAAAGTTGTTTGGGGACCTGCAACATCAGTCTTCGGCGGAGGCAAGGTATTGAAGCATCTATATTTTATATCCCCTGCTGTGCGAGGGTTGAGAAAGTTTACTTGTTACACTCAATCCACCTGTCTTGGGTTTTCAAAGATGTCGATCTGTCATCTCATTCCCTTTTCTGCCAAAGTGGTGTCACACTATATTAGGAGACCTCACGGCAGATATGAGAAGTCCCCTTTTCCACAGTTTACCCTGCCTGCTCTGGGAATTCATTAAGGCAAGAGAAAATAATTTAGGAAGAAGAACAAGAAGGGTAGCTTATAACATGTTGCAGAGTCCCTTGTTGTTTTTGTGCTTTTCCAGCATTTATGGCAGCTGCTCCTATTCTTTTCAAGCAGGTATTTAAGCCTTAGATATGTGCTTATCGGTAACTACGTTGTATAGTTATTTAGGAGTTTCTGCTATATATCGTATCTTTCTGTGTATAAGACTGTTTTTTTTTAAATGTTTTTAGTCTAAAATTGGGGGTCGTCTTATACACCGAATGTCACTGCAGGGGTTCAAAAACAAACCAAAAAAACAACAACAAAAACACTTGTGCGCGGGGCATAACAGCCAACCAAGCTAGTTACATGTGACTGGAGCTCCTTCAAAACTCAAATTATTAAGCCAAATACGTACGGTACTTAGCGCAATTAGGGCACAAAACCTGGCTACTCATTGACAGAACACTCAGCTGACTGTTGGGTTTGCTACTGCCAAATTCCTGCGGCCATAGGCTGTGTTGTACACCTCTGTAACCTGCTGACATACTTGAAGTAGAGGAGGCTCCTCTTTGTGAATTTGATTGATTGTGTGCGTGGGTCTGGGAGAACTTGCGCTACCGCATGCTTCCTTGGATCACTCTGGACCACGCCAAGACTTCACGGCTCCGGACTACAGACAGATGCCGCGGGGGAGGCATGGTCATCCCCTGTAGGGAACCGCAGGCAGAGGGCATCATTGCTCCCAACAGCAGGACGGCGGTCCAGGGAACCAGTGTCCAGACGTGACCAGACTTCGGGGATCGTCCTACCAGAGTGTGAGGGGCCCGGGACTGGTGGGGGGACCTGATCAGCCAAACTGGACTTCAGTGCTATAGATGTTTAAAATATGTATTTCTTAAATTTGAGCTAAAAAAAATAAATAGGGGTTGTCTGACCAGCTGTACTCCTTACTCTTTCAGGCCAGAAGAGAAACCGTGTAAATTGTTTTTTTTTTGTTTCAAATCAATCAATTGAAAGATAAAATGGATTTATATAATCCAAAATGTCCATTTCTATACTATAATAAGAGTCAATTTCAATTTCTTTAAAGGAACACTATAGTCACCTAAATTACTTAAGCTAAATAAAGCAGTTTTAGTGTATAGATCATTCCCCTTCAATTGCACTACTCAATTCACTGTCATTTAGGAGTTAAATCACTTTGTTTCTGTTTATGCAGCCCTAGCCACACCTCCCCTGGCTATAATTGACAGAGCCTGCATGAAAAAAAAAACTGGTTTCACTTTCAAACAGATGTAATTTACCTTAAATAATTGTATCTCAATCTCTAAATTGAACTTTAATCACATACAGGGGGCTCTTGCAGGGTCTAGCAAGCTATTATCATAACAGGGGATAAGAAAATCTTAATTAAACAGAACTTGCAATAAAGAGCCTCAATAGGGCTCTCTTTACAGGAAGTGTTTATGGAAGGCTGTGCAAGTCACATGCAGGGAGGTGTGACTAGGGTTCATAAACAAAGGGATTTAACTCCTAAATGGCAGAGGATTGAGCAGTGAGGCTGCAGGGGCATGTTCTATACACCAAAACTGCTTCATTAAGCTAAAGTTGTTCAGGTGACTATAGTGTCCCTTTAAAATAACACATGTAGTGAAGTTGAAACATATATTTAAAAAGAGAAAAAAAGTTATTGAACATTAGACTTGTGCAATTAGTTTCAGAATGTATCAAATTTTGACCAATTCAGAAGCATCTTAATCTCCAAATCACTGCAAAGGAAAATAAATGGGTCCATTATCCATTCATTTTGAGAAATATAGCACATTAGGGAGTTAACTATTAACAACTGAAGAGCAAATGAATAGCTTTTTTTTGTAATTTTGATTGTTTAGTGGTTTAGTAAATAGCTCCATAAATTGGTACCCTTATGTGGGATTGCCATATTTAAGGATACCAATTTAGGATGCTCTTTAGCCGATAGCTCCCTCATTTAGTGTCCTTAAATATGGCAATCCCATGTAAGAATAGCAAATCAAATAGTTATCTACTTAACATAGCTGAAAGATTAAGAAAAAGACTTTTCTTCATTTTGACCTGTCAGCAGTTTAGCAGATAACTCCTTCAAACTGGTACTTTGTAACTTTGCGACTGTCAACTTCATTCATTCATAGGAGAATAATGAGCAAACAAATTTGATAACGTAATAATCAATATTTTCCAATTTTTGGACGAAACGAAATTCAAAAGTTAACGAATCGTAGCTAAATCATTTGTTTGCTTCAATAAAGTTGTTATGGTGCCAGGGGTGTTTCTTTTTGTGTTTCGTTTTGTGTAATATCCATTTCATAGTATCTATTATTTGTAAATGCCAAGGTTTGTGTGTATTTTTTTTGTTTGTTTGTTTTTTTAAAATATTTTTTCCATATCTGCAGAAAATATCTTTGGTATCGGGGGGGGGGGGGGGGGGGGGGGAGACTTTAAAATGCCATCTGTCATTAAGTGGCTCTGGGTGCCAGCATTTGGTCGATGTGACTCTTCCTGGCAAGTGTGAATATCACACGGAGTTTGCTTAATGATTCCCTAATACTTTTTCAAGACTAGTTTTACAGCACGGACTAAGCTTTTCAGTCTGCCATCTGGGCATACTCTATGCCAGCTCTTATTCGGTGGCCATTCATTCTGCTAGTGACCTGAGGCAGACCTTGTGCGTCTGCACTGGCACGGCAACAGAGCACGCTTGGGCATCTAGTCCTATGAGTAGAAGAATCACATTCTGTGCCAGAATGCTCATTCCGTTAGTCTTGTAGGATAAAAAGCCCTTCATCCCTCTGCCAGTCTTGTGGACCTGAATAGAATATAAATATCTGTCATGCAATGCAACCTCAATGGCTGATTGATCTGCCAGATGGATGGGACATAAACTAAACCTTTGGTCTCCAGAACATACACCCTTGTGGAGAGCAAAAAGATTTTATGTATGTATTTATTTTTAACTAGATGCCGTCTCACCTGAGACTGTAGGATTTAAAGGTCCTTCTCGCAAACCATTATGTGTCACGGTTTATAGAAAATAAACCTTTATTTAATTTATTGGTGGCAATGTTAACGGAAGAGAACTTACATTATCTACACAGTGAGATAAAACACTTCGTTCAGGCAGAGGGTCATTTCCTGAAGTGTAGAAACCCAACCAGATTCCAGAAAGTAATTTTCAGGTTCCTCTTTCTTTCTTACCAAACAGTCCCAGGTTCCATGTTTCTTTCTTACCAAACAGTCCCAGGTTCCATGTTTCTTTCTTACCAAACAGTCCCAGGTTCCATGTTTCTTTCTTACCAAACAGTCCCAGGTTCCATGTTTCTTTCTTACCAAACAGTCCCAGGTTCCATGTTTCTTTCTTACCAAACAGTCCCAGGTTCCATGTTTCTTTCTTACCAAACAGTCCCAGGTCCCATGTTTCTTTCTTACCAAACAGTCCCAGGTCCCATGTTTCTTTCTTACCAAACAGTCCCAGGTCCCATGTTTCTTTCTTACCAAACAGTCCCAGGTTCCATGTTTCTTTCTTACCAAACAGTCCCTGGTTCCATGTTTCTTTCTTACCAAACAGTCCCAGTTTCCATGTTTCTTTCTTACCAAACAGTCCCAGGTTCCATGTTTCTTCTCACACCTGTTACTTCCATGTTCTTGGTGTTCTCCAAGCCCACTACTTTCTCACCTGACATTCCGAGAATTCTATTTCAGGTTCCTATTGCTCTTCTATTTGGAGTTCAGTTTCCTTTTGTTTTCCCACCCTGTCATTCTCCAGCCATGTTCTGGTTGTTTTCTCAGACGCCCACTTGGCAAGGCATCAATATTTTAGAAAAATAAATAACATAACCAAGGGCTCGATAAATCCCAGACGTCAGGTCGCCATGGCAACTAAAAATTTTGCCCTGGTGTTTTTACAGCTTTTTATCTAAAACGGCCGGCTGTGCAAATAATAGTCGGCCGGCTCAATGGGTGTTATAGCCGGCCGCCCTGAACTTTATGGAGGTGGCCGGCTGAATGAGCGTTATAGCATGCCGCTCTGGGCTTTATGGAGGCGGTCGGCTGAGTGAGCGTTGTAGCCTGCCGCCCTCGGTTTTATGGAGGTGGCCGGAGAGAGAGCAGCCCCACTGGACCCCAGGGAAAGTCCACTCAGCTCTCCCAAAGGTAGGGAGGCTGAGTGGATTAAAATAATTAATGTAAATTTGTGAGTGTTTGAGAAAGTGTATGTGTGTATGCCTCTGTCAGTGTGTGTGTGTGTGCCTGTGAGTGTTTGTCTATTTAGGTACCCGCCCCCCTCCGATCACATAATTGGTGTTTTTACTCACGTTTTTTCCCCACACCATGCAGGTTTTGTTGTGGCTTCTCCTGCCTCCATTGCCGAGTTCATCAATCTTTATGATCTCAGTTAAGCCAATACTTTCCCATAGGAAAGCATTGGGTAACATTCAGCGCTGCCATGCAGAGCACTGACACATAACTCTCTCGTGGCCGTCTGAGTGACAGCCACTAGAGGTCTTAGTAGGCAGCAATGTAAACACTGCCTTTTCTCTGAAAATGCAGTGTTTACATTGAAAAGGCTACAGGGACAGGCTATAGGCACCAGAACCACTACATTAAGCTGTAGTGGTTCTGGTGACTATAGTGTCCCTTTAAAAAACAACTGGCTCCTATTTGTTTTAGCTGGCTCCTAGATTCCAAACATGTCAAGACCTGTCAAAACAAGTAGCTAACTTTTAATTAGCTATCCAGTTGTGCAATAACCACACATGTGGCTGTCCCACTTTAATTAGGCATCATGAGAGACTTCTTGCTCATTGCAGAAGTTGCAAAGCCTTAGAATTTACAGCAAATGTAAGAACTTTAAATGCAAGTATTTTCCCCCATCCATAAAGCAACTGTACCCTATATCACCACTTCTACAAAGAGGGCAAAGCTTTAGCTCAACCCAAGAGCTCTATCTTCCCAAGATATAGGGTGTAGCTATCGATGAGAACCCAAGTGTTCTGTCCACAGTCTATATAGGTCCTTTAGAGTTTGTTGGTTTTGAATGCAGCGACATCTCGTTCTTCCAAGTGAAGGATCATCATTGCTGCAGGTGGGCTCATGAGAGTTGCAAGGGATAGCGATTTCAAGTCGCTGCCCATGTGTCTGGTGTTAAAGTGCAGGACTGTCAGCATTTTGGGCATTTTAGAATGAAATGTGCGCTTCCTGAAATTCAAACGTTTGATGCTGTCTTGGGGACTCTAGATCTGGTGCTGGAGGCAGCCTTCTGGGAATGGTTTAAAAACGGTTTAATCCTTTAAGGTAAGAAAACCCCCAGGGTCCTCCTGGCACCACAGCAACTTTATTATTTATAAAACTTTTTTGGGGGGGGCACAGCTAGGGCAAGGGGTGTACATTTAAATAACCCCTGCAATTAAATATGTCAATGTACTTGAACCCAAATGGTGCTAATGAAGAGATGCCTAGCAAGCATTCACAAGCTACATGGTATCATGGTGTTTAAAGCACACAGAAAGACAGGCATGGTGGGTGCATTATGAAGTCCCCCCATCCCTAGTGAAGGTTGTAGCCTTTAGGGTATGCCCTTAAACCGATCGGGGCACCCTAAGTATGTCCAGTCTCGCCATAAAGCTGGAAAGCTTATTGTGATGTATTGTAAATTACAATTAATTTTTTTGTCAATCTCTTTTTTATTGAGGCATAAAATTATATGGGGTACAGAATGAGAGAAGGGAGACGATAAAGTTTCATACATAACGGGTATAGTACAATGCAATTTATATCATCTCTGAGTAACTTTTAGCCTAATTTTATATTAAGAAGAGTGGTTCTAGTAAGTTTAGCGTAGTAGTAAAGAAAGTGGTTAGACTTAAGTGAGATATCAAGCAGCGTTATAACTTCAGTAACACTATACAGGCTAATAAGGAAGGTATATGTTAGGCATCGTTACCACGTATAGTCGATTCTTAAAAGTCTTCAAGGTACTAAAATAAAGTTCAAATAATAACTTGCCCATATGCCTACTGAGTGAGTAATACGGTTTAAACATTGGAGAGTATTACATGAGTACCAGGCAGTCTGGCTCAGCTTCTCTAGGTGATTAAATGACAGGCTACGTGGGAGCGTGATTGGTGTGTGCAGTACAGCAATATACTTATATATAAGGCAGAGTACTGTGAGAGTACTAGCTATACAAGAGTGGTCAAAGAGTGAACCTTTCTATAAGATTCTGCATTGTTGGTGAGTCTCTGTTTAGGAGGCTGCAATGTGGCCCATCCAGCGTCTGTTGTAGCAAAGGCTTTGGAAGTGTACCTTTGTGGTTCCCATCTTGTGAGTCCACTGTCAGCCAATACCCAGCACAGGGAAAGTTGTTGGGGATACGTAGGAGTCCTGCTGGGTCACAGCAATATGCCGCGTCGCTGGTTCCAGCAGCTGGCTTGTCCACTCGTCGCGGTGATGGCCTGGTCTGGTAACGCAGGTGAGTGGTGTTCTTCTCTGATACCCTAGGGCCCTCCGCGGTTTCATGCGGATTCCAAGCCATGTGGGAAGCCCGCCAGTTACAGGGTGTGTCGTGGGTCTCAGTTTCATGCCGGTTCTGTGGGGAGCTTTCAAGCTACTTCGGGCGGGCCCCTTTGCTTGGCGCAGTCTCGCTCGTTTGTGTTTAGGCGGGCGGGGTCTCCTTCTCTGGCACCATCTTGTAGGCCTCGTCAGGCAGGGGCCCGTGTGGTCCTGGCGGGTATGCGCGGGTTTTCTATTGGGTGAGTGCTCTGGTTCCGCGGCCTGTCGGCCTCTGCTTGCCAGTGTTGCCCAAAATGCTTCGAATAGGGCAACAAGCTTGGTCTGTATATTTTGCCTCTCCGAGTGGCTGTTGTGGGCACATGTGGTGTCCGCCATTTTGCAGGCCCGTGTAGTGAAGGGCTGCTTGAGAGGTTCCCCTGTCAGTGCATGATTTAGCCCCGCTGCCTGGGGGGTTGGACCGGGATCACCCCCACCGGTCCTGAGGGGGGGGGGGGGGGGGGGGAAACGGGTGCTCAGTGGCTTGGTGTCTCCGGCGTAGGGGGAGGAGAGCGGCCGTCTCCCCTCAGCTCCATCCACCGCAGCCCGCAGCCTGCCGCCTTGGCTTCTCGATTACGGGATACCCTCGAGTCCGGTATCAGATACTTCACC
Source organism: Pelobates fuscus (assembly GCF_036172605.1). Classification (NCBI taxonomy): domain Eukaryota; kingdom Metazoa; phylum Chordata; class Amphibia; order Anura; family Pelobatidae; genus Pelobates; species Pelobates fuscus. The sequence continues at coordinate 134,947,898 of NC_086325.1, read as the reverse complement.
AGGGAGCCACCGTCAAGGGTAGCGTGCCCCGGTATCATTTCAGGCTTGGAAAGTCTGGGTTTATCCCAATAAGTATTGTGTGTGGCGGGAGCTCCTCCACCATGCGACTGCTCTGTTTGCGAGTCAGGCCCCGCCCCCTTGTTTGTTTGTTTTATTTTTTTCTTATAATTAGCCAATTCCAGTATTTAATTATTTTCTAAATAACTGTCTTCTGTTAATCCACATCTTGTTCTCTGGTTGCAGGTGACTCTTGGCAAGGTGTTGAAGGTTATCGTAGTGATGCGAAGCCTTTTCATTGACCGCACCATAGTGAAGGGTTACAATGAAAACGTCTATACCGAGGATGGGAAGGTGAGTGGCATTCTGGCCTGAGATACATCTTTACTGCATTATGGAAGCAATGTGTTAAGAAATACATTACAAGACAATTAGAAGGAGGAAAAAATCCTCCAATCTGAATTGTCCAAATGCGCATAACATAAACATAGAATGTGACGGCAGATAAGAACCATTCGGCCCATCTAGTCTGCCCAATTTTCTAAATACTTTCATTAGTCCCTGGCCTTATCTAATAGTTAGGATAGCCTTATACCTATCTCACGCATGCTTAAACTCCCTCACTGTGTTAACCTCTACCACTTCAGCTGGAGGCTATTCCATGCATCCACTACCCTCTCAGTAAAGTAATACTTCCTGATATTATTTTTAACATCTGCAAGTCCTCCGTAAACCAAATAGTGGTTGGCATTACTTACCATTCCCCTCCATTTTTAAATAAGGGCTGTGTGTGAATTTACAGGATATGCAGTTCAGCACTCATCAGTAGCTTCATTCATTAAAAGACATGAATGAAACTGTTCTGAAAGTTAGTAGACACTGTCCTTTCTCTCTTTAACAGATATCTAAACTACTTGTAAGTGCATGGCAGCTAGAGTATACTCTTTCATTGTAAGTTCTAAAAGGGCCTGTACAAGTCCGTTAAGACGCACATACACTTTATTGCAAAGCGCTGCGGAACTAAAAATAATAATACAGTTCAAGAGCTTATAAAGCTACGATGAAAGCTTTGCAACAAATCAACTGAAGGGTGATCTTTCTAATTGTAAGGAACAGAAAACAGTGCCAGCGTTACTCCCTGCACTCTACTCTATGTAAGGAGATTATGAAGTTATGATGCTCGATGGTCCCTTTAATATTCTCTAGCGAACAGTTACATCTAGGATTGAAATACCCGTCTGGAGTAATAATGGGTTAATATTGTACCATGTTTATGACACACAGAACAACAATGTGATTCTGGCAGTCTGGACAAGAACATAATGCTTAGATATGGTTTAACTAGTTACAAAGTCACAGATCTCTATTCTTCCAATCCTCCATCCTGCCATAAAACGGATAAATAAAAAAAACCTCAACATTGTGTTACAATTTAAAGAGAATAGAGCATGGGGAGATTGAACATTTTCTTTGTAACTAAATTAATAAAGGCAACATGAACCGCACATAGTATAGAGAAGGCCAGTTGGCAAAGCATGATGGGATGCCACTACATTAATATTACAGTGCAGCTATAATATTGTAATGCTCCCCCTTTGTATTTTCTGTCAGTTTGACTAGCGCTAGTATAGATGAAATAATTAACAAATAATAGATTCTTTGCACCCTATGGCAGTAAAATAACTCTCTAGAACCTATTGACTGTAAGCCCGTTTGAGCAGGGCCCTCTTCAACCTTTTGTTCCTGTAAGTTTTTGTAATTGTTTAATCTTCCCCCTTGATAATTAAAGCGCTATGGTATATGCTGGCGCTATATAAATACCTGTAATAATAATAATAATAATAGAACCTGATCATATCCCTTTAAATGAATCGTCCGTACAAGGTAAGAAAATGATTTGACTCTTCCAGCCCTCCAGTCACAGAGTGTAGCCTTGTCACTGCCAGGCCTCGCAGATCGTGCCGGTTTAACCGGTCAGCTCTCTGTGCCTGCCCCCCCTCCCTTTTATTGAATACCATTAATATGAGAGTCATGTTCAGCAGCTGATTACAGCTAGCCGGGTGCTCTTTCCAACCCAAAGGCCACATTCTAATGAGCACAGAATGCTATAAGAGATACAATTAGCACGCAGCTGTTTCACCCCTGCACACTGTATTTTAAGGTGGGCTATGTGAATTACCTATTAGACTGACTACCCACAGTGTGCTTGTGTCTCAACCCTGTGACTGCCAGCCAGCCACCCTCCCCTGGCCCTCTGAGTTTCTCCCCTGGCCCTCTGAGTTTTTAACCATGTCAGTGACACCATCACTCGAATGCTGCATGAGCCCCTTATTCATGTGACCCATCCTTTTACATGAATAAAATTCAGCTAAATGATTCTATATCATTGTGTGACCTTTCCAAAATTGTACTTACCCTGATTGCCTGGATTCTTTGAGAGGGGGGAAGTATACATTTTTTTGATGTAGAATTCTTCATGCATCGTATAGTGAGCAGTGTAAAGAGTTTGTGAGATTTGTAATATTGAAAGCTGGTTTAATCATGTTTCTAAACATTGAAGACCTATTTTATTTCCAAGCGATAGAGCGTTTGTGGGTAGCAGTCTTTTCATCTAAATATAATATCTGGCAAATGATTGGTTGCTTATTGTGTAAAGGTTAGAACGCCTCACTCAGAGTATGTTTCCAGGGAATATATTAGTAGGTAATTATTATTTTTAAAACCTCAACATGGTCTGTAGCGTAGTACAATTTGGTAGACGGGACCAACAAGTTATTGTAACAAGACAATTTCGATTTAGGGAACAAGATGTGGTGAGTGCCTGGTCCAAGCTCACAGTTTAAAGGAAGGGTGGAAATTACATTAAGGGTGAAGTGCAATTAATTTAAAGTAAAAAAAAAAAAATATTGCTTACTGTAATAGCAGTGTATGTCCTAAAACCTTCTATGACTTGAATAGAAAAGAAGAAACTGAGATTAGTGAAGACAAAGGATGCAGCAAAACAAACAACAATTTTGTGAGAAGTGCGTGTTGGGGGTGTTTTTTGTTGTTGTTGTTATTATAGGATTGAAGATTAGGGGAAAGTAAAACTGGGCAGGAAAGTGAATAGGGGGTGTGAACAGTGGATCACACAACAATCAAGCGATGAGCTTATTATCAAGGATATGTCGATTGGGAACATTTTTATAGCTAACTTTAAAATGTTTTGGGAACAAGATTAAGGACTGTTCGAGGGGCGAGGGATGGGTGGAGATGAGTCTGGTAGCATCATCTATTTTGAATTGTTGGGAACTAATCTGGGCATGAGGGAGCAATTAAGATTTTTATTTAAAGTAGTTATTATTAAGGCGACAGAGTGGATACAAGCTATTTGTTTGTTAAATGTTTTTATTTATGCGATTTAATGGCTTGACGTGAGGAATATAACTATAAGGCAGAGATCAGAAAAAAGGAAAGGTACCAGCGCTAATATGATCATTTTAATAGCTTTCTTTATGTTTAAGGTAAACTTAAAATGTGTTTAAATTATTATAATAAACACTGCTGTTACATGCAAAGATGTACCTTATCTTTATTTTAACATGTTTGTTGGTGCTGCAGGTATGGCCTGATTAAGTAATAACAATGCAGCCGTTTATGGGGCCAGGTTGATGCCCCAGTCCATTAAATTGTCTTAGTGCACTTTACGAGCGATCTGGCCTGTCCTTCCATGGTTTCACTTTGTGTCTGCACCTCCGCTTCTGAGCTGGTGCTTGGAGTCAGATCCCTCCTGTCTCCTGGGTTCTGTAATACATTGACGGTAACGACTACACCATCTCCTCCTTGTATAGCAGTTAGGGATACCTAAGCGCGGTCATTGAATTCTCTTGTTAAGCAGCACCAGTGTCTGTTAACACCACTGCTTCATTAATTACCCCACATCAGCAAGGGAAAGACTGCTCATATCATCCCAACCTCAGCAAGTAAAAAGCAAATCTATCAAAGATGAGCTTCAAAGATCACCAGAGCCGTCTCTGGGGTAATTTCTCATCCTTGCTTCCCTACCGCTTCAAAGGCGAGCGTGGTACCAGTTGGGGAGGGGGAGCTCCGGCAGGGAGGGGGTGGAATCTGATTTCTATAATAGGGGCTGGCACTATCCCTGTTTGATATGAGATGCAAGGAGGTTGTGATTCGTTATCGACTTTGAAATCTTTCGGATGACCTTCACAAACCTGTATCTTCTCCCCTATCTGTTGGTTAAAAGCGATGGGATGCACGACTATTTAGACATTTATAGGCTGCTAAAATTTCCGTGGTTTTGATTGAGACCTTTCCCCTTCTAGTTTTCGTGTGTCGAGATGCTTATTGGGGGGCTTAAAGTTTGTGTTATTATCCTAAAAAGATATTAAGATAATCCCTGTACCCCTCACTTTCCCATAGCTGCCCTCCCACTTACACACCTGCTTTGTGTTTGTTAAAGGTCCCTTTTCGTTTGCAGGTGCAGATCCTCTGAAGAAAGCAGTTTATTCAAATGTCAGCCCAAGATTTTTTGCTTCCTTTTTTTTTTTAATATATATTGGAAATACACAGCTCTTGTAAGATTTAATGTAAAGGTCTGGGTTAATTTTCTATCTAGATTTTCAAGTTTTTTTGTGAATGCATTTTATAAAAATGATTATATGGTTTAAATGTATACAGGAATATTCAAGTGTGAATTGTCCAGAATTTCTTGCCACTTCAATTACACAGCCACACTCTTTATTGGCCATACTAAGAGTACTCTAACTCCATGCATCATACCCATCGCAGCCTGCTGTAGGAGTTATAGTGCCAGGAGTCCACTCTTTCTGACTCCGTGTTAAGATTCAAACCTTTTTTAATTTTTTGGGGAGTTTACCTGGATTCATGAGTTATTCTGGTCTAGCCCTTTTTCAGAGAGTGGAAGTTACAAGTAATAAAGGGGCACTAAAAGTCCTGAATGCAAAAAAAACAAAAAATATAAAATTACAGTTTAGTAGATATACCCCAAATGAAAAAAATGCATGCATTTAATTATGTCTTTTTTTCATTGGAGTTATATCTTAAAAACAGCTTGATAAGCTGCAGATCTCTTGTCTGAAGCATTTGCTAGTCCTCCCTTTATAACTCCGCCTAGACGTTTTGTGGCTGTCCAATCGCAGACTCAATGCAAAGTCAATTGCAGCTCAATGCAAAGTCTTTGCAAGGCAGGTGCCTCTTGAGTTTAGCTCAACTCAGCTAAACAAACCAGGATGTAACAGAAATACAGGGAGTGCAGAATTATTAGGCAAATGAGTATTTTGACCACATCATCCTCTTTATGCATGTTGTCTTACTCCAAGCTGTATAGGCTCGAAAGCCTACTACCAATTAAGCATATTAGGTGATGTGCATCTCTGTAATGAGAAGGGGTGTGGTCTAATGACATCAACACCCTATATCAGGTGTGCATAATTATTAGGCAACTTCCTTTCCTTTGGCAAAATGGGTCAAAAGAAGGACTTGACAGGCTCAGAAAAGTCAAAAATAGTGAGATATCTTGCAGAGGGATGCAGCACTCTTAAAATTGCAAAGCTTCTGAAGCGTGATCATCGAACAATCAAGTGTTTCATTCAAAATAGTCAACAGGGTCGCAAGAAGCGTGTGGAAAAACCAAGGTGCAAAATAACTGCCCATGAACTGAGAAAAGTCAAGCGTGCAGCTGCCAAGATGCCACTTGCCACCAGTTTGGCCATATTTCAGAGCTGCAACATCACTGGAGTGCCCAAAAGCACAAGGTGTGCAATACTCAGAGACATGGCCAAGGTAAGAGAGGCTGAAAGACGACCACCACTGAACAAGACACACAAGCTGAAATGTCAAGACTGGGCCAAGAAATATCTCAAGACTGATTTTTCTAAGGTTTTATGGACTGATGAAATGAGAGTGAGTCTTGATGGGCCAGATGGATGGGCCCGTGGCTGGATTGGTAAAGGGCAGAGAGCTCCAGTCCGACTCAGACGCCAGCAAGGTGGAGGTGAAGTACTGGTTTGGGCTGGTATCATCAAAGATGAGCTTGTGGGGCCTTTTCGGGTTGAGCATGGAGTCAAGCTCAACTCCCAGTCCTACTGCCAGTTTCTGGAAGACACCTTCTTCAAGCAGTGGTACAGGAAGAAGTCTGCATCCTTCAAGAAAAACATGATTTTCATGCAGGACAATGCTCCATCACACGCGTCCAAGTACTCCACAGCGTGGCTGGCAAGAAAGGGTATAAAAGAAGAAAATCTAATGACATGGCCTCCTTGTTCACCTGATCTGAACCCCATTAAGAACCTGTGGTCCATCATCAAATGTGAGATTTACAAGGAGGGAAAACAGTACACCTCTCTGAACAGTGTCTGGGAGGCTGTGGTTGCTTCTGCACGCAATGTTGATGGTGAACAGATCAAAACACTGACAGAATCCATGGATGGCAGGCTTTTGAGTGTCCTTGCAAAGCAAGGTGGCTATATTGGTCACTGATTTGTTTTTGTTTTGTTTTTGAATGTCAGAAATGTATATTTGTGAATGTTGAGATGTTATATTGGTTTCACTGGTAAAAATAAATAATTGAAATGGGTATATATTTGTTTTTTGTTAAGTTGCCTAATAATTATGCACAGTAATAGTCACCTGCACACACAGATATCCCCCTAAAATAGCTATAACTAAAAACAAACTAAAAACTACTTCCAAAAATATTCAGCTTTGATATTAATGAGTTTTTTGGGTTCATTGAGAACATGGTTGTTGTTCAATAATAAAATTAATCCTCAAAAATACAACTTGCCTAATAATTCTGCACTCCCTGTAGTCTGATTGACATACATAGAGTGTAACAAGGTTAGTTTATAAAAGTGACAGGTTCTATTGAAATCTGCACTTTTTGTAAAATCTAAAAAAAAACACGCTCTTCACACATAAAACACATCAGCAAGTTAAAGTGCATTTAGGGGTCTTGAGTGTATTTATATTTTTTATTTTTATTTTTTTAACAGTAGGACAGCCCCAAGAAACACCTGGCACCATAATCACTAACGCCGCCTCCAGTAGTTATGTTGTCAGAGTGCCCCTTTAAGTGCCACCGTTCTAATAAGTTGTGCTATGGTGAACTATAAGTACAGTTACTTTGATGTGACTATGTCTACGCGTAGCAGCAGCTCAACCATAAAGCGTTTGCTGGTCATATATCTTTACATAAAAGAACCATTTGTAATGTGCTGGAGCACGTAAAATGTATATATCCTCTTTTTAGTTACAGCCCTGACTGCGCAGTTCCAGAATGCTACTTGAATCTTAGCTCCAAAACTGTTAAATGGAGCTTCCTGAAATATCTAAATCATGAATTCTTCTTCACTCTAGACTATGGCATATCTGACTGCATTGGGCCAAATGAAAAATCTAATGAAGGCTTTATAATGTTATGTGCTCCTTTATGGACATATTGACACTGCAGCCTGCAATGAAACGTGTGATAAGTCGATGCTGTACATTTGTGGCTTCCGTAGAATCAAGGCACTTTCGTGTTTAACAATGTCAGTGCACGCAGATTAGCACCCGAATAACGGTTTAATGAGACCAGTGTTGAACATTACTTGAAATGTTTGTCAAGCAGATGTTTAGGGCAGCCGAATGCTGCCTTTTCTTGGAAATCCGGATTTGAGGGAGTAACCTGATGATGCGCAGGCCGTTAGGCAGATCAAAAGTTTAAACAATTAAAATTACATTTACTTGTATTGCGCCAACATATTCCGCAGCGCTGTACAATAGAAAAACAAGACAATGAATTTGAACAAAACATGTTTGACATACAGGAACAGTAGGTGACGCAGCATGCAGTAACACCACAAGCAGCCTCCCCACACTCACACACCACAAGCAGCTTTCATCATACACACAAGCAGACCCCCTACACACCACAGCGTTCCACGCACATCATATAGCCCACACACACAGTCTTTTCATACTAGCAAACTTATGAAGAGGCAAAAGAAATTGAGTTTAGATTAGCTAAGATTTAAAATGTGAAGATTATCTTGCCAATTCCTCATTTCGTGTCTAACCCTGACTGTTTCCACCCCATATTATTCACCAGCATGTCTCTGGTCTTAGTGTTATATACATAAAGTGATAAAGAATATTGTTTTTGCATTTGTGCCATATTCACCACTTGCACAATCTATTAGAATGATCGTTACATTGTTTTTAGCTGTATGTTCAGTAAAATATAACAGATGTAAATCTAGTCATTGAAAATACAATAAATCTTCGTAAACTAAGAAAGGGACTGTTTTGCTGAACCTGTTGCTTTCTGAATTGCGCTCTGTTTAGAAATCTTAGATCATCACCTACAGCTAACGGTTGCATTTGTTTGTTTTGCAGCTGGATATATGGTCGAAATCCAATTACCAAGTCTTCCAAAAGGTAAGAGGAGCTTCTCATCCTCCACCTGCTCAATTTTAGAGTTGTCTCTGTATACTACGAGCCTTGCTGTTCTTTTATCCCTTCAAAGAGCTTCACATGAGAAATGATGTAACAATGGGCAGAGCTGCCCACAGAGTGAAAAAAATCCCTTTTACGGACCTAGATTTCAAAACATGACTGCTTTATATTCTGCATTTTTGTGTATTGATGAATGTCTTGCTCTTTACCTATACCTTCAATGCAAAAATGGCATTATTTGGCCTGCAGTTCCTGGGTGTATGTCAGAAGCGCCTGTAGACCAAAACGTCTGATACGAGTCACATAGCACACTCCAGAACATACTTGTTCAATAAACTCCTAATTGTAGTTAATTAAAAACCAAATTACAAAATTCCAGATAAAGTCGCCACACTGTGACTGTAGCCGAGTGGAGAATTATTCATTTATTTATTTTCCAAAATCCACTTTTTCATTAATGAAATCAACCCAGTCCTACCACCGCTTTGCTCACAGTTCTTCAATGTTCAATCTACAGATAACCTAGCTGGTGATTCATGACACATAACCGAGGGCAGCTAATGCAACAATGCACGATGGGAGAAAACTAGGACCCCAATTTTAATGTTTTAAAATGATTTAATATATTGAAAGTATTTTGATATTTTTTTTATATACGATTATATTATTTTTTTTATTGTATGATGGTATTGTTTTTTATATATTTTTTAATATATTGAAAAAATATATTAATTAAAAAAACTATTTTTTAAAGTCTATTATTTGAAAAGCTTATGCAAAAATATTAAATCGAGGCCTGTATCAAAAACTATGGAAGAGCCCATGCGATCTTCCCACCTCATTTACTAGTGATGGAGCAGTCCGTTTGTTGTACACTTGTGTTATCTAGATACGCTCCCCTCCCTGACAAGCACTTATAGTTTGTCCATGTTAGCAAATATGTAGCCATTAAAAGTACAAAAATGGAGGATACTGTTGCATCTGTTTTCTCCCACAATGTTTAACATAATTTTTTAAAACATTAAAAAAATAAGATCTTCAACTTCTGCAGAGAGCTCTCTTCATACCAGGAAGCTACTGAAACCTTTCATTCATTCTAAAGCGGTCATCATTTTCCTACTAAAAGATACTTTATTAACCCGTATCCAACAAGGATTATGGAATATAGATGTAGCGGACCCCGGGTAGCCGCTCAGGAACCACTTAGAACAGTGATGGCTAACCTTGACACCATACATTGTTTCTGGACTTCCCATGATGTTTAGCTAGCTTTTAGAGTTTAGAGTGCTCCACTTGGTTGGAGTTCCTCTATTCGAAATGGCGGCCACCCAGGGGAGCACTCATTAATTACTTCCCTTGCGGTTTCACACTTATGTTGCGAGTGCAGACGTTCTAATTAATTGGTGTGAACGTTCTAATGGGGTACCAAGGAGGTCCTCGTTCGGGAGACAATCCATGAATGCTCCCCCTGGCTGGCGTTTGTCTATACGAAATGGTGGCCACCCAGGGGAGTACTCATTAATTGTTTCCCTTGCGGTTTCGCAACTATATGAGAGGTGAGCACGTTCTACTTGAACGTTCTAACTAGCGTTCTAAATGGGATATTGGGGTGGTCCCCGTTCATAAGGGAATGAGTTCCTTTCGTAGGAGCACTCCTGAACGGGGAGCGGGGTACAATACATGAAACACTGGGAAAAACACACAATACCAGTGGAAAGCACCCGAATAAGCAGTGGTTTTGCCACACAGCTCCCCCCTTAACCACAAGCCGGCATACACTGTCTGATCCCAACGGATCAGTCCGGGGAGTACTCACGGAGCACTTCTCCAGTTTAGTTTGTCTTGACAACCCGTCGGCATTCCCATTTTGCTTATCAGGTCTCCAGTGACCCAGTTATGCCACACCAACGGGTTGTGATCCATGACTAAGGTAAACTGCTGTCCGTAGATGTATAGTTGCCGTTTTTTGAGGGCCCACACCAGCGCCAGACATTCCTTCTCGATGTCGTAGCTCACCTCCCTGGGCAGCAGTTTTCTGCTGAGGTAAGCCACTGGATGTTCTCTGCCATCGTTCCTGACCTAACCCAAACATTGAAGCATCAGTGTCGATGAGAAAACATTTATTCGGATTAGGAGCAGTCAGGACATTTATCAGGGCGTTCTTAAGGGCTTGAAACGCCCGCTCACACTCTAGGGTCCAGTTTACCTGTCTGTGCAGATTATTTGGGGTCAGGTCGGTGAGGGGCTTAGCGTTGGCACTGTAATAGGGGATACATTTCCTATAGTAGCCAGCCGTCCCTGGGAAGGCTATCACCTGGATCTTAGTACGGGGACGGGGCTGGCTCGGACTTCTGCTTTCCACACCCTACTTGGTGTCCCAGGTACTGCACTTCGACCATCCCTATGTGGCACTTACTGGGCTTTAAGGTTAATTCTGCCTCCCTAATCCTGTGTAGTACAGCTCCTACATGTACCAGATGTTCCTCCCAAGGAACAGTAGGAGAATCTCCTCTGGGGACTAACAGGAACTGCTTCACAACGGCATAGTTCCGCAGCTTGTCCTCGGGCACGGGCCAGTGGGCGTCTGCAGTCTTCCCCGTGAGCTTCCTGCCAAATGGGAAACCCAGTCTGCTTGTGCAACGCTATGAAATATGCAGAGGCATTCAAAATCCTGCAGAAAGTCATCAATGCCCTCCTCTGATTCAGCAAAAGTTTTAAAAGCGTTGTAGGGCAACTTGGGCTATTGTTCAGCAGCTGCCAGACCCCTTGGGGACACTTCTCCCTCCTGCCACTCGTGAGGTTGTGCGGGGTTTGCCCCATTTCCTCAAGCCAAGAGGTATGCTTGTGCCTATGAAAAAGTCCTGGCCAGGATCTCTGCCGAAGGGGTTTCTCCATAGTGGCCAGGCGTCTGGTCATTTTTTTGTCAAGGGCATCCTTCTCACCCTGCAGCTGTGGTTCCTGTGGAATCGCTGCTTAGCAGACCGTCCTCCATGAGGGCGGCAATTAGATCTGCCTTGGTTCTATTGCCAGCCGATTGCCCTCTGGCTTCCAGCAACTCTTGTAGCATTTGTCTCTTTAGGTTTGTGTAGTCCATGGATTGGTTCGGCTCACGAATGCTGGTTCAGTTTGGCCGGGAAGTACGATCCCGCCGCTTGCCACCAGATGTAGCGGACTCCGGCTAACCCAGCCGGTTACCTCCGCTAATAGCTTCCTTCAGCAGCTTAGGAACCAGGAATATAAAGACACCCATTTCCCCCCAGTAACTGGACGACACACTGCTCTGTACAACACAATTTTATTGAGCCATACATGGCTTTTATGCATAGCCCCATGCAAGGGGTCTTCGACACACACAAAAAGGGTTGTATCCCAGGATCCTCTATACCAAGGAGCCCAAGGCTGGGAACCGGGGGAGGTAGCTGTCCCTTTGTCTCCCAAATATGGAAAGCCCGCCACTCAAATGAGGGGTCTTTTGCACATGACGACAGGGGAGTGTTCATACCAGGAGCCTCTGTGCGTGAGAGCCAAGGCGCGAGAAAAGGGTCTATCCCTTTGTCTCCCAGGCACAGAAAAACCTCCAAAATAATATATCACCAGAAGATACAAATAGTGCAAAAGGTATTATAAAAAATAAAATATAACAAATAATGTTACTTAGCTTCAAATGACGTATAGCAGCCTCCCTAGGTAGTTACCCAAAAAACGACCTATATCATATATAGGAAACCACAACAAAAAAACAATTTGGGAGATAGCTGTGTAAATCTACAGAGAAAACATAAAACAAAACATAGTGTGATATTGTTACAAATATAATGTAATCAGTTGCACTCACTAAATCAAAGTAGGTATAAGCGCTCTTAGGGTACCTCCCCAGATATGATGGGGGGGTCAAAACAATCCTTCCGTTCACCTCCAAATTCTTATTCCGTCAAAAGACATCCACAGGTCAGGGTTTAAAAATGTATTCAATAAAAATATATATAAATATATAAGCAGTCACCAATTTAGCATAGGATATGGATGTAGAAGAATAGTCCTATGCGTTCCGTTCGTTATGAACTTCCTCAGGGACCGCAATAAAAAAATCACTGTGTGTGAATACAAACTACAGAATAAACATATCCTAGAAATAACCCCCCTGCCCTGTGTCCTTAAATAGGGCTAATCCCTTAAGTCCATTGGTGGATTCAGTGGGTGTAGATCCTTTTTCTTATTTGATTGGAGGAGAGGACCACCTCCATCAGCTGTTTCTCACAATTATGATCTTGAAAAAGGGCGCCCTTTTTTCGACGAAAACCGGAAGTCGTCGTCCTCGCCGAAACCGGAAGTGACGTCACGGGCTCGTCTGCATTCCAATATGCGTTCCAATGGTGTTATATCCATGGTAACCGGACATAACAGTCTCAACCACAGTGTACAATGCAAGGGAGACTAATTATAGCCCCAAGTTCTGCTAAGAAAAGGAGTATTAACTATATATATTTTAAATAACTTTCATTTGTTGCATGCACACTGGATAATAACTGTATTTATTATATTGCATTGATCACCACTTTAATCATAAAAAATTATAAATATATTAAATCAAAATCTAAATTAAATAAAAAAATAAATAGAAAAAATATATATAAAAAAAATCTTATCTAAATATAGAAAAAAATTCCAGTTACCAAAGTAGAGCGACCTTTAGCTTAGAAATTCCATCAATTAAAAATAAGAGTAAAGAGTCTCTCACTCTTAAAGAAACATCTCTTAAGGAAAATATATATATAAAATATAGGACAAAAATTATTTTAATCAAGGAATTATTACTATTACATCTATTACATAGATCTATAGCTGATAACCATATTTCAACAAAATTAAATATTAATTATACAATATAAGTGCATAGACCTTCCCCAAAAGGGGTTAGTCCTCAACTGTAGAAAAAGTCCCATAGTAGGGACAAGCACACATACCTAAACTATCCAAGCAAATATATCAATATCAAATATTACTTTGACTATATTAGTCCAAGAAACAAATTAAATCACTGTCAATATTTAGACCCCCTGGCGTGAGGGTTCGTAGTTTATGAATCCAGAAAGTCTCCCTCTGGGCTAGTCTCTGGACTCTATTTCCCCCACTACAAAAGGGGGGTACCCTTTCAATACCCAGACACTTGAAGCCTTTAAATGAAAAAGAGGGGCATTGTATACAGTGGGCAGGGACTGAATGTGTCAATAATCCCTTTTTAATATTATTTAGATGTTCTAAAAAAACGAACCTTCAAAATCCTCTTGGTCCGTCCCACATACTGTATGCCACACGGACATTGTAATAAATATACCACAAAGTCTGTGTGGCAATTCATTTAATCTTTTAATTGAAAATTCTCCCCTGTGACAGAACTGGAAAAAGAATGTGTATATGTAATCAATGCCGTAGCGCAGGCTTTACAAGAACCACAACCCTGAAAGGAACCTAAACGAGTGGGAGTATAAACTGTTGGTGGTTTAATGGCATAGCTAGGTGCCAGCATATTCTTGAAATTTTTATTTTTTTTTGTATATAACTATAGGGTTATCTGATAAATGTGCTCCCAAAATAGGGTCCTGTAGCAAAATAGGCCAAGAGCCCTGAAGACTTCTCTTAATTTTATTGTGATCAGTGAGTAATAAATGCCGAATGAAAACCATTCCCAGTATCTGTGGAACACAGTCTGTTCTCCAATAAAGTGTTCCTTTCCATGTCACCAATTCTCCGAATCTCTCTCTCTAACTCTTTATTATTATATCCTCTATCAACAAGTCTCTTTTTGACATGTAATGATTGGGAATAGAAATCTTGTATATCTGAGCATTTCCGTCTCAGACGGGTAAATTGGCTTCTGGCAATTCCCCTAAGTAAAGGGATGATGATGACCACTCTTACGATGAACAAACCCATTACCATCTGTGGGCTTAAAGAAACATTTGCTCCTAATATATCCTGAATCATGGGACAAGGTGAGGTCAAGAAAATTGATCTCATCCTTATTCCATACAGGAGAAAAAAAACAAATGGTACTCATTGGTATTCAAGAAATTAACATAATCCTGAAATAAAGTAGAAGACCCCTTCCAAATGATAACATCATCAATATAACGCCGCCATAGGACCAAGTTCGCCCTCCAGTCATGTCCTGACCACACGAATAACTCCTCCCACCTCCTCATGTAGATATTGGCATAGCTGGGGGCGAACTTGGTTCCCATGAAAAAATAATTATTGATATAAATAAATTGAATGGAGGGAAAAACAAAATCCCTCAAATCAGTTGGCAATTCTGCATCTTGTTCCATGAAATAACTGATCGCCTCTAAACCCAAACTATGGTTAATCACCGTGTACAGAGAGGTCACATCAAGTGTGGCCCAACTGTACTCTGGATCCCATTCAATACTCTCCATTTCCTGGAGAAAGGACTTGGTATCCTTTACGTATGATGGTGACTCTTGGGCATATTTTTGTAAACGGGAATCCACATAAGCAGACAAATTGGCGGTCAACGAATTAATGCCACTGATAATAGGTCGTCCCGGGGGGTTAGGGAGGCGTTTGTGTGTTTTGGGGAGAAAGTAAAATATTGGAATGATCTGATATTTTTGAAAAAGAAAATCATAATTTTTCTGTGAAATAGTACCTCTATGTTTAGCTTCATCCAAAATGATTTGGAGTTCTGTATTAAATTGTTTGGTTGGATCACCCCTAAGTTTATCTTCATCCCCCAAGATATGGGCTGCCTCTTGAAGATGGTATGTAGTGGTCATTAACGCTTCCCTAATTATCATATCATCTTGATTCATCAGTTGTTTAAGTGTCCTTTCTTCCTCTTTACTAAGATTTTGAGTGTCTTTCTTCCTCTTTTTATTGGTGTTCTTAGTCACATTACGGAATTGTTGGTCTACTATATGCTCAAAAGTTTCTATGAAGGGACCTTTGCTATATGTTGGAAAGAAATGGGACTTGGGGCGAAATTTGTAATCAATATTAGTTTCCTCAGCATCACCCTCCGTTTTAGGTGGATGTAATAAAAAATGCCTTTTTATGGTTAAGGAACGAATACATTTTTTGAGGTCAATATATAACTCAAAATCATTGGCCTTTTTGTTAGGGGCAAATTTTAAACCCCTTGATAACAAATTAATTTCCTTATCAGAGAGTGGGTTTGGAGTTAAATTAAAAATTCCTCTGCTCAATTCTTGTTTGGGGAATATGTGGTCACTTCTAATCCTCTGTTCTGATTCTCTTATGTGGAGAATCTTGATACGGAGCTGAGAACCGGTTGGAATGTTCCCATG
Organism: Pelobates fuscus; assembly: GCF_036172605.1. NCBI lineage: Eukaryota > Metazoa > Chordata > Amphibia > Anura > Pelobatidae > Pelobates > Pelobates fuscus. The sequence goes on along the minus strand of NC_086325.1, from coordinate 134,932,116 downwards.
TCTCCGCTCTGGGACGGAAATAGTTGGTAATGGTCTTTTCTTTTGGACCTCTCGATTTCCCTTGAAAATTTATAGTGGAATCATTATATTGAGGTGCATGGTCATTTAAACTATTTTTGCTCCTCACTACTTGTGTAAAGGGCCTCGTTGTTTCCCCTCTTGTAGATGATAAACCTCTATGTCCTCTTGGTGACGGACCCCTCTGTCTCTTAGGTGATCTACGGGTATTCCCTCCATGGTTTCTACTGGGTTCCCGTAAGTCTGGGGACCTGGGGGGGTTTCCCTATTAGACATTCCATATGGTTTGTTGGTAGAGTTTAATCAATTTCTCCGTGGGTTTCTAGAGTGTGAATAGGGACTAGTCCTCCACCCCAAATCCCTTCCTGTAGCCCCCCTATGAATAGAGGAACGTCTTGTTCTACGATTTGTTCTATTTTTTGTTGAAAAAGTATTTAATTGATCTTCCTTATCTCTACTATATGTTTTATTTTTCGTTTCGGCAATTTTTTTATATTATTCTGTAGGGACTCTTCTCTCTGTTTATACTCCCCACTGTTTACATCAATGGTGGGGTTGGTATCCAAATCAATAAGTTCAGCTTCCAATTCACTCTGTATTTTCTTTGAATATCTGATAATTAATTGTATTAATTGGAAGGAACAATTAGAAAGGATAGCATCCCATTCCTCCAAAAATAAATAATCCCCCAGCCCAAAAGCAGGTGTATATCAATCCTAAGACCTCGTGGTATAAGGCCTTCTTTTAAATAATTTTCTAAATATGCTACCTCCCACCATTTTTTTTTGTTTCAGATGAGAGTAATTTTTATTTTTTCTTAAACAATTCATCCAATCCCTTGAATGGTTGAGGTCTTTCCCATTCCTGGAAAATGGCCTCAAACTTCCTTCTACGACTGGATTGTAAACTGGATAAGAAACTCACATTGGTTCCATCACGAGGGTCACCCACCCTTAACTCAAGAGACCCCTAATGAAAAGCCCAAGACGACCGCTAAACCCGGGAATAGCACGAGCACTGGGAAGTCGGGGGTACGCCTAGCATATTGTACACAATTAAGGACCCGTGGGTCCAACACCATTGAAACATGACTACGTATAGGTGTCTTGCATAAGACCGGAATATTTCTTTGCTTTTTATTACTTGGACCTGCGCGTCCGCAATGTTGGTTATACATGTTGAAATTCTTGACGACATCCACATCAAAGTATAGGTTGACAAAAGATAAAAGATTGAAGAAAGGCCAAAGGGCCCATATGTATTAGGTCCCTATAACTGAAGCTACAATGGACCTGCGAGTCCACCTTGTTGATGGGCCTGCGCGCCCGCGTTATAAACGTTATTCAAGCTTTATAGACAACGCATAGACCTGCGAGTCTAAATGATTTATGCCTTTCTATATATGTCAAGGAAAAATAAAAATCATATTTACAAAAAAAAAAAGAAACTCACATTGGTAGCCATATTACTAAGATAGTCTTTTGGCAGAATAAGAATTTGGAGGTGAACGGAAGGATTGTTTTGACCCCCCATCATATCTGGGGAGGTACCCTAAGAGCGCTTATACCTACTTTGATTTAGTGAGTGCAACTGATTACTGCGCACAATACATTATATTTGTAACAATGTCACACTATGTTTTGTTTTATGTTTTCTCTGTAGATTTACACAGCTATCTCCTGAATAGTTTTTTGTTGTGGTTTCCTAAACCTCCAAACTAGCCAGCGTTCCAAAAGTGTCCACACCAACCTCAGGGACCCTCACAGCGGTACCTTCCTTGACAAGTCTCCGCTCGCAGGGTCCCTGTGTGGAAACCAGTGTGCTCCCCCTTGTTGGCGTTCATCTATACGAAATGGTGGCCACCCAGGGGAGCACTCATTAATTACTTCCCTTGCAGTTTTACACTTATGTTGCAAACGTGAACATTCTGCCTAATTGGTGTGAACGTTCTAATGGGGCAAGCAATGGGGAAGCAATCCACGAACGCTCCCCCTGGCTGCCGTTTGTCTATCCGAAATGGCGGTCACCCAGGGGAGTACCTATTAATTGTTTCCCTTGCGGTTTCGCAGTTATGTGAGAGATGAGAACGTTCTACTTGAACGTTCTAGCTAGCGTTCTAAATGGGATATTTGGGTGGTCCCAGTTCGGAAGACGAATGAGTTCCTTTCTTAGGAACACTCCCGAACGGGGAGCGGGGTACAATACACGACACACAACACAGGGGAAAACACACAATACCAGCAGTGGTTCTGCCACAATAGAATATTCTGCATTGACTGTACTAAGTTAAAGGTTGTGTTATTTTAAAACGGAATGACCTAGTAGAGTTCTAAAATTGGAGTTTTCCCACCAGATCCAGACTTGATTTCAAGTGAATCACAGTAACACAGTTTCTATAATGCATAATGACAATGTATATCAAGAAAAATGGAACGGTGTAACGCTTATTAAGATCTCCGGTAAATAAATCGAATATACTTAACTAGTACAATACGAGTAGTTATTCTTAAAATTTCACAAAAAAACACCTAGGAAAGGAAAAAAGAACAAAGGACTCCAATAATGTAAAATAGTAGGTATAATGTGAGAGTGAACGTATATATATGCCTCAGGGGTAAAACGCCAATAGGTCCGTTTAGGCGACTTTTGCTGTAGTGGTTTTCTTTTAATCCTATATTCGGGTTAGAGCAGAAAAGCAAATATGGTGCAGTATCTTATGTACTGGAGGGTGGAGTATAATATCTATAGAAATATACTCACAAAGGTAGAGCCGTCACAGAGGCTCAATCACAGCGCGTTGTGTAGTATCAGGATTACACGCCTATAACACTTGGTGTTATAGCAGCTACTTTTATATATTGGAGTGCATAGCACATTTTTTACGATTTATATTTATATATTTTTAGCGCAGGTATACCTTGTCTTGCATAATGACAATGGCCCATTAACAAACCGCTTTTATTGTTATCTGATTAGGTGTTAGGACTCCACCAATTCAGAGTCCCACTCTCCAGTAACTCATTCACCAACCATATACATTAAAAGTTAATGGAACCTGCACTTAAAGGAACTCTGTGTGCATCCGAACCCCCCCCCCCCCCCCCCCCACACACACAATTTAACCCTGCAGCTGAAAACACTACTGTTCTGCTGGAACCACAATGTTTACATTACCGGGTTAATCTGCCTCTAGTGGATGTCATACAGACAACCACTCCACTAGCGGCAGTTCTGTGAAATACCAGGGTAAAACGCTATTTAGTCAGATAACCTCAATGAAACTATCTTATTGGCATAGCGCAGTGTTTTTCTTGCGCATGCACACTAACCTTTCAATGCTTTCCTATGGGAAAACATTGTTTTGTCTGAGATCATCGATCTCTATGATGTCCACCAAAGAGGTGAAGCTTCCCCAAGGAGGCTGGCAGCGCTGGCCCAGTGACATGGGCACTATAACATTAGGAGTACACTATAGTGTTCCTGTCATGGTTGGAGAAACTGCTGGCCTACAGAAAGGGGGAACAATATGCCCAAGTGCACATCCATTCTGTTTAACATGGGCATTGATGCCACAGTTGCAGTACCTATTGCCAGAGCCACCCACCGTGTTTTCCTGGACACCAATGATTTCACCATGATGACTGGCAATATGTATAATTTATCTGCTGCAAGAGTCCTGGTTTGACTGGTCATTTTCTTGCACATGTTGCCCGTGAAAATATACAAGTGATATGTGTACAGTAAAATATAGCAGGACTGTCTGTTGCACTTTAATGTTGTATTGAATTGTAAAAATGTAGAATGTGTAACATTTTACTCCTCTTGGGGAAAAAAAAGTGTAAGTCTGCAGCAGGGAGTGGGGGGGGGGGGGGTGAAAAAAAAGATCCTTGCTTGCCCTTGCTGCCCCTCTGAGACAGATCAGAATAATTAAAATTCATTTGCTTTGCTTTGCCAGGTAGCTGTTAGATAAACACTGCTGAATTAACCTTAATAATCCTTTGTCGATACAGCGTTGATTTAATTAATGGGAAAAAATATTCTCGGGTGTAATTTTCCCACTGACAGACGCACTTATGATCACTTTGGATTATTTTCGTAGTACTGGTTATCCACCAAGTGTAGAACTATTATCCTGAGTAGTAATGGCCTAATAGCCGTGACAGACAGCCACGGCAGCCTCTTGGGTTCTGTGAGGCAGCTATTCAGCTGACCCCATCTCACAGCTAATTCCCATTGCAATAATCGTTGCGTTGACACCCTGCTTCTATCAAGATTTTCCCTTGTAAAGCCTGCACAGCTGTCAGGATATGAGACGAACGTACTACTCCCTGCAGACCGCAGAGCTGCCCTTCTCCAGACTTTGAAATTGGGGAGACTTCTACCCTGTGGTCTTTCCACACAGAGCCAAGATAAATTAATTCTGCTACTCATTTCCTAATGTACGCTGAATCAGCAAGGCTGCCTTATTAGTGAGGTTTGTGTGTGGTACCACGGACTTGCCGGAGGGATTCTGTAGTGCTTCTCATTCACAAGTTACTGTTTTCTGCTTTAACTACAACGTTTAACCATAAATCGCCCATCTATCTGTCTAGAATTTTGCCAGAAGAATTCTGGTGTAAATAGAACAAAGGAACAGGATATTTTGTTAACATTGAGATACTGTTACTCGTTGAGATAACCCAGAAGCAATTGGGAATCAATCTTTTGCTAGTCTTGTGTATAAGTGGCCCCTCTTGACAATAATAGCTTGAGGGGTGGGGGGATATCGGTTTATATAGAAAGAGATTATAGTACTGACATTTCATTGATCTTGGGTAATTTTATTTCAACAACAACAACAACAACAAAAAACTCAGTTTGTGACAACTCCCATAATACGACTCTAGGGTTATGTGACCGGTTTAAGAACTATGTTAAACACATTATGTTTGCTTCATTTTCCTAATTATGGTCTTGATGCAATATTTTTGGTAAACTTTAAAAATTTTGGAAAATATTTTGATAATTTTGATATATTGATATTTTTTTAATATATAATATCATTTAGATATTTTCAAATTATTTGAATATCTTATCCAAAAAATTCAAATCAAGGCCTTATCCCTACCTCCGTGGCTTCATTGGCTGCCACCTGAAAAATCCTGGAAGATATAGTTACCATTTGTTTTGGCCTTGCCATTACATGATTGTCATGACATCTGGCTTCCTGCTGACTATGAACCAGTGGTCCTCAGTGTCTGTATAATGCTTATGGCCCAGCTCTAAGGTGCACATGGGGTGCTCCTACCATGACAATGTATACCCAGCCTGATTTTGTCACAGCTGTGTGTATTGGCCTGTTTCTGGGAATCATACTGCACTGTTTTAACCCTTTTTCTAAAGCTAATTTTGAGGATGACGAGCCAGTTCTATGCCTACTAATTTGCAGACTCCACATTACTTTACACCCTCTGGTGCAGCCGTGAACTTCATCCCAGGAATCCGAGCTTTGCCTTTACAGTTCCTTTTTGAATCAAGCAATCCCAAATCAGATGGGCATTGTCTCTTACAATAGAAGCTCGAAAGAAAGAGCATTTTATTCTCAAAAGGAAACTGCCACAATAGAGTAAAAAAAAAAAAAAAAAAAAGGTTCCCTGTTGACAATTGGAAAGCATACTCAATTTCTTTCTCTTCCTATGTGGCATTTAAACTTTACCAATAAATGTCCTGTTTTGAAAGTCTGTCCATCCCCCACACCTGGCTTTTTCCTCTCCGGCTTGGAAACCCGACCTATCAATGCTACATTGGAGAAAAGGAGTCGAGACAAAGTGAGCGTGTTCATTCTTATGAGGAACTCCAGGTAGCTGGCAGAGGATTGAATAGATGATATGAACAAATAAACACAACAGGCCATGTCACGCAGTGCTTCAAAAAGCCAAACAAAAGGTTTTAGATGCCTACGAATCCGCCATTGAGAAGGTGGCCTGATTAAGGCTTTTCAGGCTTAGTGTTAACCCTTTTGCTTGTGTGTGTATATGTAAGTCTGTTCTCTCTCTTGTTTTAACAATAGACATATTATGCATTATTTCCCTTAAAGGGACACTGTAGGCACCCAGACCACTTCATCTAACTGAAGTAGTCTGGGTTTTGTGGCCCTATTGCACTTAGTGCTGCAATGTACTTAGCGCTGTTTACATTGCAGCTCTAAGTCTGCCCTCTGTGGCTGTCTAACAGTCAGCCACTAGAGAGCTTCCGGAATCTAAACGGACTTTTGGTCCGTTATCTGACGCCGGACGTCCTCACGGACCTCCAGCGTCAGATTTTCCCCATTGAAAAGCATTGAATAATGCTTTCCTACAGGGAGGTCTAATGCACACGCGGCATGCGCATTAGGTCTCCCCCACTGGCTGACATCGGCGGGGGAGGAGCGTGGGCGGAGCCTGACCCAGAGCCAAAGGTCATCGCGCTGGATTCATGTAAGTTGCTGACGGGATTTTAATCCCTTCAGCCCTGCGGGAGGGGGGGGCCTAATAACCTTATAGTGCCAGGAAAGCGGCATTGTTTTCCTGGCACTATAGGATCCCTTTAATAGATGGATATTATTCTATCCTATTAAGTAAACCTTGCTGCATAACTGCCTGTTAAAAGTGATGAAGTGATCTACTCCTCTCACTGCCATTTCACATCAAAATCCGTTATCAGGCCGATGTCGACTCCTATAGGGCCATAACAGCATATGGGTCAATATAGACTTGTAGATAGGGACAGGGTTGGAGCTGACCTGTATACCTTCTGTGGTCTGTCGTAAAAGCATGTTCTTGACCCTTGAGGCAGTAGATCAGTCAAATTACTCATAAGTGTGCGTGAGACTGGTGATTATTAATATTATTAGCATTTATATAGTGCCAGCATATTCCACAGAGCTTTATAATTATAGAATGGGGATATTTGATAACAAGTGATTTACATACAGACTATATCATAGACAAGTAGTGAAGAAGGCCCTTATCAAACGAGAGGTCTCTTGCAGTGTGCCAGTGAACTTAGACCTTGAATTTATTTTTCACAAATAAAACATGAATCATGAAATATTAAGAAGAAAATAGATTTTTTTGCTTTATTATAACATAAAGAGAACTCTGTGCTCTACACACATGTATAAAGCACTGGACCATTGAGGCCATTGTATATGAGATTACCAGTACCCCTTTTCCATGATACATACAGTGTGTGGCTGTTTTCTTCAACTTTCTAAAGAATAAAACCCATTCTTGATACAGAGTCCAGCCAGTAAGTACAGTATGTTGCTCCGCTAAGCTAGGATGACTAACCTGGTGACCCATATGTATGTGAACTACAATATTCATAACACCAAGTAAAGTACCGGTAAGTGGTAAAGTTCAAGCCTGTGGTTTTCGACTCTGTACTCAAGACATGGAAACTCCAGTATTTAGACAGCTTCCAGGTCACGGTAGGTGGCACGGCTGCACAGAGAGCGTTTCAGCGCTAGAAAAGGTAAGTACAACATTTTTTTTTTTTTTTTTTAATTCTTTATTTTTGTAGTGCAGGTGGTTACAAAATATAAACTTGCGCCACAACAGCGTTCATCAATATGGGAACATAGATTAGTCAAACAGTGGTTTTGAGAAAACATGCACATTTTTAAGGGTAAAGTTGATATGTCTATGCAATAACAATCAGGTTAAGAGTAGATTTGTCTGCAGCTTCCTGACCACTTTGGTACTGAAAACTATACATATAAGAGTAAACAATTGTATGCATATGGATAGTTAGGGCAAGATAGATCATGTTAATTCTAAGGTTTGTATCACATTACAAGAAACATCCTAGAGGAGTGCCAGGGAACACATTTAGGCTAAGCCATAGAGAAATTATAAGGCAAAAACATCTGTGCTAAGCTAATAGTTAGTGGGTCGGCATAATTAGGGCAGTTAATGTAGTTAGGCAAGTTTAGTAGAGTGAGAGTATTCAAATTGACATACTGACTACATGTAAATTGTAAGGTACAGGCTTATTCAAGGTTTATCTGTTGCATGTGTCTGTAACAAAAGTAACGATGAAAGTAACGATTAATGCCAAGGGCGAAGCAAAATAATAATCATAACCATATCTTCGTGCAAGAGGGGTCCGGCAGATCAGGTAGCTCCGGCGTGACTCGTGCGGCAGAAGGTAAGTCCGCGCTCAGCCTACTCCCGACAGCGGGAAGCGTGGAGAACCCGGAGGGTGGTAATCGGCACGTGTGTCTGCTAACTGGTACCCGGGTGGTCTGATGGTAAGTCCACTCACCGGGGTCGACAGTGCCCGCTCGCTTGGTGCCAGCCTCTGGTGCGGTGAATGTCGCTTTATGCGCCTCCATGTTGAGGCCTTCTTCATTGCCGCTGGCTGCTTCTGCATAGGGTGGTTCTGACCTCTTGCGGGTAAGCTCTTTCTGTTAGGTTGGTGGGAGGTCGGGCTACTGTGCGTCCGCTGGTGTACTTGTCGGCTCCCTGGGGCTTTTGGCGTGCTCCTGTTGCCATGCTTGGGTATAGTGCTGTGTCTTGGGGCCTGTCCGGGTGTCCCACTCCTCCGCGGGTGAGGGCAGGCGTGTGCGCCCAGTTTGTGTGCCTGCCACGCCGGCATTCGATGTCGGTGCAGCCGGGCGGCCGCCTGGAAGGCTATATATGGGTGCTCGTAGCGGCGTCTGCGCATGGTTGGCCTAACCCATGAGGCCACTAGTTTTGCTGCTCGCTGGTAGGTCACCCCCCTGTCCACCAGTGTTGTGCAGAAACTCAGGCACAGCCGGTCAAGGGCCTCCAGGGGCTGGGATGGGGTACGGCTGGCCGCTGTCTTTTTTCTTGGTCCTTGCTGGGTGGCCATTTTGGCTGGGCCTCAGGTGCCTCGTGTGTTTGCGAGGTGTGTGGTCGGTTCAGCTCGTTCACCGTGTTAGCGTGCTTGGATCAGGTATCGGTTGTGTCAGTCGCTTGGATGTGCCGGGTTAACGGGGTCATGAGGGTCGCAGTGTTTTCCCGCTGTGCCGCTGGCGCGGAGGTCGGCCGCCTCTCCCGCGCCTGCATACGTTGGTAGGCCGCAACCCTATATCTGCTTCAGGTCGCTTCTCTGAGTTCGGCGATCCGGCTAAGTGAGCCTCGGGGATCACACCACTACTCTGCTGCTTCTTTGTGGAAGGTTCGGTGTGGTATTTTTAGGTATTTGTCGCTTATTTGCCGGTTCTTTCACGGAGCTCTGGTTTGGTGCGACCAGTCTGCTCGGCAGTCAGACCCCCGGTAAGTACAACATTTTTAAAATTTAATTTGGAGGGGAGGGGGTGCATCTAAATAGGGAGTAGTACACTATAGCATTGAGAATATGTTTGTATTCTTAACACTATAGCGTTCCTTTAACATAATAGGTGAAGTGGCTTTCATTCACACAGACCGCTAAGGAGTATAAATTAAATGCGTAGTTTGTAAATACAAAAGTACTGTGTGCATTCTTTTCTGTCCATAGTATGTGTGTGTGCATCCTTTTCTGTTAATAGTGGCAAATCATGTATATTTCCAGTAGCTTGAATGCTGTTATCTTGGCAAGAATGCTTGTTGACTGTTGCAAATTTTGACCTCTGTCACAGCTTCGTGTACAGTCGTCTCCATGTGGTAGAAATCCGTACACCACTTAGAACTGAGAAAAAGACACTGTAAATATATTGTATAAAGTTGGAATCAAGATTAATTTTTGTAATTCCTTAAAGGGACACTATAGCCACCAGAACAACTACAGCTTAATGTAGTTGTTCTGGTAAGTATAATAGCTCCATTCAGGCATTTTAATGTAAACACTGCCTTTTCAGAGAAAAGGCAGTGTTTACATTGCCCCTAGGGACACCTCCAAGTGGCCACTCCTTAGATGGCCACTGGAGAGGCTTCCTGGCTCAAGGCTGCACAGTAAGCAGCCCTGCCGTTCAGCGTCCCCACGCTCTGCATGGAGACACTGAATATTCCTCATAGAGATGCATTGATTCAATGCATCTCTATGAGGAGGTCCTGATTGGCCAAAACGACATTTGGCCCTGCCCCGTGCCAATTTTAGCCAATCCAATGCTTTCCCTATGGGATATCGGTTTATATAGAATGAGATCATAGTACTGACATTTCATTGATCTTGGGTAATTTTATTTCAACAACAACATTTCCCTATGGGAAAGCATTGGATTGGCTAAAAATTGGCCATTTCAATGATGTCACAAAGGGGGCGGAGCCAGCGCCGGCAGCGCTTGAAATAAGGTGAGTTTTAAACTTTTATAGGGGGCTACAGGGGGACAAGCCACCTAAATGGTGGGTTTAGCACTATAGGGTCAGGAATACATGTTTGTGTTCCTGACCCTATAGTGATCCTTTAATTAAAAGAACATATGCCAATATCTTAGCTCGCGCAGAATATATTTTAAAATATCCAAAATTTTCCACACATAAAAAAGTTGACTAAAATCTGCTTATTTATCTCAAAATTAATTCTTCTATCCACCAGAGAAAAGGGCAATATTGATCATTGCTAGACAGAACGAAGAGTTGTAGAGGTCACACGAGACTTCCTTCAGCAAATGTTAGAATTCTCACATGTACGGAGACTTAACTTACCTGCGTTGGTATTTGCATCAACAGAAGTTTCTCGATAATGCCATTCAGTTAATGAGTTCCCAAACACTCCTAGATTGGAAAGTGTACAGGGAGTGCTGTTGCTACAGTAAAGACAATTTGACTATGTAATGTATGAAAATGTATTCTCATCAATAATGTGTGAGTAAGCTAAGGTGGGGAAGAATGAATGCATTCATGAGCCAGATAGATCGGGCTATTGATATCTCCTCAAGGTCAATAAGGGCACAACTCCATGGTCATTTACAAAGCTGCTTTACGATTGCTTAAGACTTGGGCTTAAAACTAATAATGAGGTTAGAATGTTACAAACTAACGTCATTTAGCAATTTTCCTCTGTTGAATCTCTAATTATCCGATAGATTATTTAGGTGGCACACCATTATTTTTATCCGTTCCAGTATCATTGGTCCACAGGATTGTCGGCTAACTCCTGCATTTTTATGCCAAATGCACTATTGTATTTTAACTTAATAGAAATGTTGAATTAAAGACCAGTGATACATTTTTGATGATGAAAAGTAGTTTGGGAAGCTATATTTCTTATTGTAACTTGTGGCATTGTGAGGTTTGCTCTATTTTATCTGTTGTGTTATGACTGAAAATGGTACTACCTAATGAGGTGATCCTTGGAGTCAATTTCCTTTTTAAATTGATCCAGAAAAAAACCTAACAATCCTTTTAGTCTGAGCTATATGTCTAAACACAGGCTGCGCATCATGGGAATTATAGTTAAGAAACATCTTAGATGCCAAGGTTAATCATTAATGCACTAGTCTGTATAAACAATCATTCATGTACTATAATTTAAATTTTTAGTTTTTTATAACAGTCAGTAACTGGTAAATGTTTAATTTCTTGGATGTGCATACAACTGCAGTCGTTGTGTGTTCTGATATTTGTTTACCTAAAGGAGAGACCTAGGAACTTGGATTGTTTTATATTCTGTGCCTAAATTGGTTTACTTAGTGAATAACTTAGTGGATAACGTGCTATTCAGTAGGGTACACAATAATGATTTAGTTGCCCTTTAACTCTCCAGGTGTTTGGGGGTTACTGTGCCTTCGTCAACCACATTCAGTACGGTTAATAATGTTGTGTGTTATATTTTACAATGGGAGAAGAGGCACACAAAGACCCCTAATGAATAATAGCTATAGTATTTTAGAAATTCAGACAGTTCATAGAGCACTTGGTTCATTGTCTCCTGTCATAGACCTTTTCATACGTCGATCATTGTCAAGGCCAATGGCCAACTCCCAAAGGGTAATCATCAGTTGACTTGGGGGGGGTTCGTTTTCTACAAGTGAGGAAAAGCTGTACTGTCTGTGGCAGCTATGTTGAAGACAATGAAAGTGCAGAGAGTTAATTGTGCTCCTTTTCCAGTTTGAAAGATTCAGCATTATTGAAGGGAAGGATGTGAATAGTGCGCTGCAGAGAATTCTGTTTCGCCCACAGCGATTAACAAGACAAGGCTCGGAAGAAAACATAAAATTCAAGAACACGTCTTGGTTGAGACACAGTGTCTGACTGCTGTGATGATAAACCCATTACTCTGTTTCTGGGTTCCATTGATCTACAGCCTTATTCCATTTCTTTGGACAGTGACACTCCCACTTTTTTTCTTTGTGGTCCTCATTTTTCTTACTGGAACCTTTGTTTCTTATTCCTTCATCATTCTCCGTCTTGAAAGCTTTAATACCTTAATTTCTAATGAGGTTTTTTTTTTTTTTATTCTCAGCCTCCCATTTGACATTGATTATTCTTTAGTGTGTTGTGTTGTCTTTTTTGTTAGTCTTTTTTGTTTCTCTTGTTTGTTCGGGGGGAAAAAAAGCCCCGTCTCTTTTATTGACAGCATTTTTGCCTGCAGGCTCAGATTTCACCAGATGTGTACTTGTACTCTTTATACATGTCAAGTAATTTTCAGGACAGTGGGGATTGGAGACATTATCTTTCATTATTTAGTTCTTTCTTTTTAATCTCATTTCAACAATATTCCAATTACCTCTATCCCACTCAAACCATTTTCTGCCCCATTTAGTACTAATCTGACAACGGCTACCAATCCCGTTCTGTTTAGCTGATCTGTTAGACCTTTGTAGTAAAATAAATTCATATATAAGCCTTAACCCACAAAGATGAGGGAAATCATGGGATCAGACCTCCCACTGCAGCCCCTGTCGATGCTCCTGCACCACACACCCATACAGATATACAAAAATATCCCTCACCATACACCTGCTCTCCGCAGCTAAAGCCCTCATCCCCCTCCACTGGAAACGCCAGACAATACCCAGCTATCAACAATGGGTAGAAAAGGTGGAAAATATCTATGACATGGAGATGATGACCGCCTCCCTGCGGGAACGCTCAGACAAGTGCGCCCTAATATGGTACCCCTGGAGGTCTTACACAGCAAGGGGAACGGCATAAACCCCCCCTCATAACTCCAAAACCCAAACACACATGAGATAGCAAGAAATGCTAACACCGATAATTCCCCTGGGAAACGCAGTCACCCCGCTTGGGGCTGGGCGACCCACCCGGGCCTCTCACCCTTCCTCCCTGATACCATCTTCTTCTTCCCCCCCCCCCCCTGCCCAGACCCCTCTAAACTCCCCCACCGAAATAGTGACAGGCATGCAACACAGAAACACTTCTATCACACCATGAAGGTCCAACCTGACTCTGCACACCCTAACAAGACACTGGCTTTCCCTGCAAAACGCAAAGTGATTACTCAGAGGCCGGACGGAGATTAGGCTACACTAGGTGTGGCACAACAACACCGGCACCCATCATACGGTGCACCTGCTGACCCAGCAACAAAATATAGCAGGGTGCCACTTACAGACACGCGCAATTTACGCCAAACCATTGACAGAAATAGCACTAGTCAAGGACACGCCAACAAGTGGCAGAAAACACAACCCTAAGCCAGGGCTTCAGGCGGTGGTCCCTGGGCTATTACACCACTGAAACATGGTACTAAGAGTACAATACTCAGGCAAAGTTGAGTGCATGACGTGTGTCCGCAAGAATAGTACTATGTAAATGCATAAACCAAATCTCATTCCCAAGCCTCGACACTGACCTGATCAATATCCTATGTATATCGCACTGTTCACAATACTGTTTGAATCGATTGTTCACGAAACTGTACTTTCAGAACACCTGTTACACTAACCCCTCCTTTATTTTTCTGTAACCCTACCCTACTTGAAACTTCAAATAAATTAAGATTGTCCAATTTTTTTTAAATTATTTTTTTTTTATTTTTTTTTTAAAAGCCTTAACCCACCCAGCTGGTTTAAATTAATCAACGTATAAATAGAAAATTGGGCAATATCTGTGTTTCGGGCAGGTGCCAAGAAGCCTAAATTTTCTACGGCTATAGATTGCATCATCAGTGTGCTTATGCATGGTATGGTGTCTTCTATATATGTTCCAAGAAATTAGACCGCGACAAAATCTGAGGTTTTCAGCTTGATCTTAACCCAAAGTGACCAACAATAACTCATGGATGTTCAACAGGAGCGTTAGATGGGCCTTTTTATGCAGTTGTGGCTTACAACATTTGTCCCATCGTGCATTCCAATCTCCTACCAGCTGCCTACTCTTTGTAATTGGTGGAATCTGGAAAGGCGAGTATAGAATTGTTTTAAAGCCATTAGCAACAAAATTACTAAAACCTGCTGATATGGGTCATTAATCCATGTTCACAGGACTTGCATTCCTCCTAGGTAATGTATTATTGCCACTTCAGGTTCAAAGATAATTCTCATGCAGGAATTTTGGGCAAATCCATGCAGATATTTCTAGCCCGAACAATAGTTACTGAGATATTACTTGTCTGTGTTCCATGGTACTAACAAATACCTATGGCTAGCCCTACTGAAGGGCCCATGTAAACATATCTACGAAAAAAGATAGTTTTTCCGAATCTTTATCTGTCATATATTGGTAAAAGTTGCTTGTGTTGTATTCTGTCATTGCCAAGCATCAGCACCGTTAAACTTTGTTCTCCGATTCCTTTTTCTAGGTAACGGACCATGCCACCACTGCTCTCTTACATTACCAGCTACCACAGATGCCAGATGTTGTGGTCCGATCCTTTATGGTAAGCACTAGGAGATATTGAAATTAATTCCACTGTCCTATTTTTCTTCCTTTGTGAACCTATTTTTCCAGTGGATTACCCTTACATGTTTTCCTTTCAGAAAAAGGGAACTAGTCTCAAATCTCAATTTAAAAAAAATAAAATTAAAATAAAAACATTGTGCATCCTTAGAAGATAATTAATTAAATAGCCTAAATAATAGGAACATTTTATTTCACCAGTTTCTATCAGTGCATTGTGTTTTATATTGCTTGATAGAAAGACAAAAGTGTAAAAAAAAAAAAAAGAATAAAATAAAATGTGTAGCCCTGAACATTAAATGTACCTAATCGCAATATGTCTCCAAACATGTGTCCATAAAAAAGAGAAAATATATAAAAAGTATTATGGTGTAGTTTATCAAAACACAACAGAATTATTAAATTATCATATATATCTGCACACTCACAAAAGCTACATCCTGGCTCTAGGTAAATAGGCTTCAGGTGTTTTAATGGGTAGCACCCAACCTCTCTTTGGTGATAAAATATTGTTAAATGTACGTATGTGGAGAGACAGTTTTACACCTTGTATAATATTGTAGCAACAAAGGAGTAAAACAAT
The DNA here is from genome assembly GCF_036172605.1 of Pelobates fuscus. Classification (NCBI taxonomy): domain Eukaryota; kingdom Metazoa; phylum Chordata; class Amphibia; order Anura; family Pelobatidae; genus Pelobates; species Pelobates fuscus. Next base: position 134,916,744 of record NC_086325.1, on the reverse strand, counting down.
ATATCAAACTGCACTCACAGATTACAGAGCCTTAAAGTTTGCAGCTCTTAGGTGATTCACTTGCGTGCCTATTGGATGGCATTCTTCACCCGCGGTAAGTTCAGCAAACTGCCACAAAGTGAAGACGTTTATTTATTATACCACCTTATAAACCCCCCTGCACCCCCCCCCCCCCCCCCCAAAATAATTTGAAAAAATATCTGATAAAGCAGAGTTTTGCAGGAGCAATATTATACCTGTAGTATGTTTGTATCGTAAGACTCTATCACTTATTAAAGCACACGGTGTAGTGCATGATTAGTGGAAAATAAATTTTGCAGGTGGGTTATCCACTTTAAGTTCTAAAAGAACCTGAAAAGATCTGATCTCCCATCCAGCAGCGGATACTTGGTATGTGAACACAAAGGGAGGGCTGCTTGATTGATTGTCTAAACCTCCAGCTGAGTTCTTGTACCTAAACATCTGACAGACGCTCAATGAATGTGTCAATATCTTGGCCCCTTTGCCAATCAGCCGAGCAGCAGAGCTTGCCGCGCACAGCTATGTCTTAATTACCAGCAGAATTAAGAGAACATTCTTTAATCTCATAGCGGTTTAAATGGGCCACTGACTAGACAAATGGCACCAGGTTAACCACCTGCATTGCTGGGGAGTTAACTCTTTACCTTTGTTATTTGCATAGAAGTTTTTTAAAGGCCAACTCCACACCTATAAAGGTCTTTAGTATTCTTTTTTTTTATTCCATCTTACAAATAGTCTATGAGAAGTCAGCACTTTTGTAATTAAATTATAAAGTGGTCTGTAGTGGTTATGATGATTGGAGTAACCTTTTTAATATAATTTTACCTGCTAATATAAAAAAATGCATACACTTGATACATATACTAGATTTTAAAAAAGGGCATACACTAGATACATCTCCTTGATTCCTATATTCTCTTTTGCCAAATGTCCTGAGCCTACAAAATGATTTGTAATATAGGAACAATAAAGAAAATTCCTCTAAAAGCACTGTGCGAGTCCATTGCTTGGCATCCCTGTCTAGGGCAGCCACTACGTAAAGTACAAAAAAAAAGCCCATTAACCTTGTCTTTTGAAGCCATCATCCTTGATGACTGGTGTCTAATCCAGTGCTTCTTGCCATGCTTTGCCAGCCTAATGCTTCTCATAGAGAAGTGTTATAACAGCATTTGGCATCATCATTTTCTAAGGTCTTTATAAGGAAGTACCTCTACTGGCTGCTTTCTGATAGCCCCCGGAGGCAGGTTCTCTGTCTTGGAAACGGCAATGTTTGACAGTGCAGCAAATAAGGAACAGCATCTATGTACCAAAACCACTGCATTACAAGGAAGTGTTTTTGATGCTTATAGTGCCCATTTAATTCAGCGATGCTGATATGTTGTATATTGGTGGCTCCCCTCTGTCTGAATAAAAGAAAAACTGTTGCCTACACCAATTCCGATTGGTTCCTTTCTCTCACATTTAGTTAAGTCTTTGATTTATGTACAAGCAACTATTGACAGCTACTGCAGGGAAGAGCCTTTCCGAAGACAGAAACATTTATATCCAAGTCTGTAGCCGAACCAGGTTTTCATTTTTGTATCGACTGAAGGAAATGAGACATTACAGAATAATATTCAAGCTTTATACACATCTCGTCTGTCTGACTTATACTTCCTTTTTTTTTTCCTGATAGTGCACGTTATTGTCTCATTTCTCTAGATCAAACACACAGAAATATTCAGGTTTAGCTGATTGTAATATTGAGCATGATCAAAATCCTCTTGCGATTTCTTAATCTGCAGTGTATGAGGAAGTATAATCCAAAAATGCACTGTATTTAATTACATGAAAACATAAATAATAATAATATCCTGCAATCCTTCTCATAAATGTACACCGTGTTAATATTGTGTACTTAGCAGATCCTAGACTGTTTGCCACTCTAGTCAATCCATGGGATAAGATTAAAGGGACACTGTCACTCTCCCACAATTGGATATTGATTATGATGTAATTTTATGAATCTTTAATATACATTTTAAAGAAATTGAGGATTTCATGAAAAAAGGTCAGCATAAGTTCCTTGGTGATTTTTAATGGTTTTTTTTATTGAATGCTGGTGACCATTCCCCTTCATAGGGACAGAGTCCTGTCTTTAATTTGAAAATGATTTTATCTATATATTGCTCAATGAATGTCATTGGAAGAGAAGGTGCCTTTCGAAATGATCCTTGATACACACCTCTTCACCTGCACAATCTGCAACTAGGCATTCGGTAATGAAGGATCACCTCATTGAGTTAAGAGCACCTGTGACTCATTGCCTGTCCCACATCATACTGGTGCATACCACCTCTCTCTCATTGCACATCCCGCTGGTACTGAGCACCTGTCTTTCATGGCCTACCCACATCTCGCTGGTACCGGCCACCTGTCTTTCACTGCCTACCCACATCTCGCTGGTACCGAGCACCTGTCTTTCACTGCCTACCCACATCTCGCTGGTACCGAGCACCTGTCTTTCACTGCCCACCCACATCTCGCTGGTACCGAGCACCTGTCTTTCACTGCCTACCCAAATCTCGCTGGTACCGAGCACCTGTCTTTCACTGCCTACCCAAATCTCGCTGGTACCGAGCACCTGTCTTTCACTGCCTACCTACATCTTGCTGGTACCGAGCACCTGTCTTTCACTGCCCATCCACATCTCGCTGGTACAGAGCATCTGTCTTTCACTGCCCACCCACATCTCGCTGGTACCGAGCACCTGTCTTTCACTGCCTACCCAAATCTCGCTGGTACCGAGCACCTGTCTTTCACTGCCTACCCACATCTCGCTGGTACCGAGCACCTGTCTTTCACTGCATCTGTCTCTCATTGTACATCTCACTGGTACTTTGCATCTGTCTTTCACTGCCTAACCCACATCTCACTGGTACAGATCACCTGTCCCACTCACTGACATCTCACTGGTATAGATCACCTGTCTCTCAATGCCTAACCCACACCTCACTGTACAGAGCACCTAGCAATCATTGGCTGACCCACATCCCACTGCCACAGAGCACCTGTTACTCATTGCCTGATCTTCATCTCACTAGTACAAGGTACCCCTCTTTCACTACATCTCGCTGGTAGAGAGCACCTGTCTCTCTTTGCACATCTCACTGGTACATACCACCTGTCTTTCACTGCCTAACCCACACCTCACTGTTACAAAGCACCTATCACTTATTGGCTGACCCACATCTCACTGGCACAGAACACCTGTCTCTTGTACATCTCACTGGTAGAGAGCACCTGTCTCTCATCGACATCTCACTAGTTCATGCCACCTGTCTCTCGCGGGCACTGAGCACCCTAACCCACTGCCTAACCCATATATCACTGGTACATAGCACCTGTCTCTCTTTGCACATCTCACTGGTACATACCACCTTGTCTTTCACTGCCTAACCCACACCTCACTGGTACAGAGCACCTATCACTTATTGGCTGACCAACATCCCACTGCCACAGAACACCTGGCACTCATTGCCTGAACCACGTCTCACTGGCACAGTGCACCTAATTTGACAGTTTAACTCCAAACAAAATCAAATGTTAACAAGCTAACATCCAAAGACTGGTGACAGAAAAAAAAATGTTGTTTAGAGGTAAAGAGAAAGTATGTCAGGCTTAGATTATCCCTTTAAACTGTTATTTTGCTTAGAAAGTGTGAATTTAATGATTTGGAAAAGCTGGATTCTTTTCTGATGTGATCACTTTGAGGAATCCTCATTATTTAAAAATAAATAAAAAAAAAGTCTCTTACTGTTTTCAGATCAAGAAAAAATAATCTGAACTTAAATTACTTTATGTGGTTATTAAAATATTGCGTGAAAACCATTTATAGTACAATCGCTTCGGAAATCTGCATATATTTATTTATTATATTTTTTTGTAAGTTTAAGCGGTTTTCTTGGATATAAAATAAAATGTATGCTACCAGATGGGATGCTGAATTTAAGATAGCTGAGACTATAAAAAAATATAATTGTAGACAAAGCCTTGAAATCAGCTATTCTCTGACCTTGTAAAAACATTTGTTGCTGTGAATTCAGTGTACCTTCCTTGGGATGGCGCCAAGGAGTGTCATTCCTTGGGCTGGAGTATTAGAAGCGACAGGGAGAATGACATTTGGAAGTTCTGGATTTTGTGTCTCATTTTTATATTCCCCCCTCCTTTTTGCAGACCTGGTTAAGAAGTTACATCAAGCTGTTCCAGGCCCCTTGCCAACGCTGCGGGAAGTTTTTGCAGGACGGTCTACCACCCACCTGGAGGGATTTTCGCACCTTAGAAGCTTTCCATGATACTTGTCGGCAGTAGATGAAGAACTTGGTGGGATATGGACAAACTGTTCCACTGGGGAAATAACCAGCAAATTTTCTACTGCAGTGGAAAAGACTTGGATAGACTTGGGACAAAATGAATAAAATGTCAAAGCGGGCTCCAGAAGAAGGTGAAGTTTCAGACTAATGATATTCAGAATGAAGAAAACAAGGACCTCTGAACCTTAGAAGAAAAGATGTGCTCTCAGTGGGCTATTGTAATGCCAGAGGCATTGATCTATATACTTCTCTTAGCAGGGGCAAGTCACTGACATTTTAGACTGAATCAGAACTGGGAGTCCAGGAAATAGAATTAACGATCAGTTCATCTATTCCCTAATCTTGACAACCACTGCTCGAATATATTGTCAGTTCTTCTACAGCCAAGAGTTTTATATCCAATTGTTTTTGTAAACCGAAAGATATCAAAACTTTTCACTAACATTTTTTTATTAAAATTTACAGGCTAACTTAAATTGTACTTTTTTTGTGTTTGGGAGGTAGAGGTGTCTGGTTGAATGAAGATCTAGGGTTGTCAAAAGTTAGAACCTCAGGCTAGCAAAGCATTATGGGAGATGTAGGATCAAGCATTTGGCCACCCCTGATGATAGCTGATATGACAACGTCCGTCTGGGAAATTTGTGTTATGGAAACACTGCACTGGTAACCTAAAGCAGGATCTCTTCAAGGGCTTGGGGGGCATATGTGTACCCCCAGCTCTCCAATGCCACCCAACATAGTAAACGATAATGCATTCTTGTGAATACAGATTAATTGCATTGTTGCTATGGCAATGCTATGATTTTTTTTTATATTATATATTTTTTTATTTGTGAATAGAGATTTATACCATATATACTAAAAAGAGCAAACTTTAGTACTTCCAAATTGATTTTAATTATGTTGTGGTCATATTTCATGCATAATAACCAACATTCAATCAAGTGAATAACCCTGTATTAAAACTCATAGCACAGAGGTTTTCATTAACCAAGGTCAGAAAAAAATCTATCAAAATAATCCAGCCTTTAGATATCCTATATGAAAATGAAATACCTAATTGGAATACTAATTGAAACTTGATGGTATGCAGCTAGTCAAATAAAAAAAAATCTGGAAGTGTTAGATACATGGACAACATTTACCAAGTTTATTATGGGATACATAAAAAAAAAAAAAATTGAAAAGTGCTCATACCATGTTCAGATCCTTTTTTACCACAAGGCTAAAATATAAGCTATGGGGACCACTCCACTTAACTTTCTGTAGTGGTTGTGGTGCTAGGACTGTGTGGTGCATACTCCACCTCTGAGGTTCCTAAGCCCTGCATTGTGACATTTTCCACCGTGGTAATGAGAGCCGGCAGCAACACCCAACACACCCCAGGTAAGAAAACAAACTGTTCATAATGGTTTTTATTCCTTGTGCGTAGTAACATGCATAGAATTGACATTCCCAAGCCTAGCACTCTTGTAAAGTGAGTGTCATGAATGATGAGATGGTTTGGCATAAGCTCAAAGCAGAAACTGCAAAGCCAAGAACTTTGCAACACATGCAATAAGTAATACTAAGAACGGGAGGGTGGGAATAGAAGACAAAAAGTAAGAGAAAATAGAATTATGTTCGAGAGAATTCTAGAAAAATAAAGCTTAAAGAGGCCTAAAAGAATAAAACTGGGGGAAGATATCTGAATGTGATGGTGTTGAAAAGGCCACAAATGAAGAGGTCTAGGGCATATTTTCGAAGCTGTATACCACACCTCAGCTCATGTTAGATAAAAAGAAAACATCTTCAGCTGAGCTTAATAATAAGAAGAAACCAAACCTATTTCTTTCACTCTGGAGAAATCACAATACGACCTGTTTATCCTCCAACAACTATCAGCACTACCAAGGTATAGACGCAGAACTGACACAGGTGAAACATCATTTCTCTAGGTTTTGTTAAAGCCTTGCGGTTGTTTTGGCAAAAGAACGCTCTGCTTCTCTGTTCCAACACAGTTCATGGAAAGAGCACATTCAAAGCAGATTCTCAACGCTTTATAGAGATAATTAGCTTACGAGCCTTAGTCCATCGTTGCACTAATTAGTTCTCAGCTGCAGGGATACAATTGTTTGTCCTTGTGCAAACTTTGGATGGGGAAGATGAGCTTACGTGCTATTGTGGCTCTAGGTTTTAAGAGGACGAAAGTGAAAAGAGCTGTTGGAACACCCCCAATACTAGCACAATCAATGGGCTTTAGTTATTCACAAACTTAAGAATTGATCATCAGTATGATATAAATCATCAGATGTATCATTAGGAGACGTGTTGTCACACACCCATTGGTCACTGCCCCTCTAATACAATTGGGGTATCGTACATGGGGAACCAAAGCAGATTCTTATATGATAGCACCACCTACAGTATGGAAGCGTCATTTACACATGGGTTACCACACTGCTGCAAACTTACTCGGTACAAGATTTCATTTCTTTTGTTTGCAAAATCCTTATAATCACAGCTGCAGTTCGTCTTAAATCAAGGGAGACTTCCCAAGTTTATGATGGGCGTAAGATAATCCTTGGAGCATTGTAGTATACACTATGGTAAATGGTATTGCGCAAACATGAACTTGTTGTTAAGCTATTGAGATGATATTGAAGCGGTCGGAGGTTCTTTAAGAACACTGCTAGAACAGAGCCTTGTTTGGTTGAAGGTAGAGGTAATAAATGCATTTCCTTAGTTCTGAATTGTTGCTAATTTAAATCCAAGTGGAAAAATATTGTAAAAAAAATAAACAAGCTGTGACTTAATCCAGGAACTTTTCCATTTTAGGATCCAGATTTTAACCTACCGGTAAATTTTGCCATCTCCTACACTTCAGAGTTTGGTGAATTTAAATAAATGGCTGTGCTATTTACTGTGTGCTTATTTTTTTAAGCACACAGTAAATAGAGAGAGAGAGAGAGAGGAGATAAAGCATGAAAAAAATTAAATTAAGTAAAACGTAAAATAGATACTCATTAAGAAAGTAGGTCAACAATTCCATTAATCAAAGAAAATGAGCTAAACAGCTACCTAAATTAATAGTGATCATTAGTGTTCTGACTTGGTATAGAGGTGAGCTATATTGTTACTATAAAACGATTGAAGTTATGTTAGTGTGTCTTACACCACCTGCACTCGCCCCTATTCTATTCCGAATGCAATAGCAGTGTTGCCAAAATTCACCCTAAATGGAACCTATATACACACCATAATCCTAAATATCCCCTTTACCTTAACACCTCTCAATGCTAGATTCAGTTTCTTCTTTAAAGGGTGAATTTCGGCAGTGCTGTGTCCCAGCCATAGAAGCGTTCTAGCCAAGTACCCTTATTTATTCTTTTTAGGTGAGAGTAAACACATATCTTATGATACTGCTATTAATGTAACACAAATATGTTGTAATACACGGTTTATTTGTCTTAAGGCTCTAAGTTCCTTTAAGGTTTAACCGAGAAACAAGCAAGCATTGAGCTTAAATTCCCTTTTACGATCTCCACAGTCCTCTAGTACCAAACAAATAACACAGACAATATAATGTAATATAAGAGTATCTGGAAAGGTAGACATTAAGTGCAGATGGGCTGTTTGGTGGTGCAGTAAATGAACATGAAGGCATAAGGTATTTTGAGGGTAAATAAGGGTACAGAAATGTTTTGGGGTAGGAAGAGGGAGGTTAGGAAGTTTTTGAGTTCACATTGTTTGAAGCATAAGTTTCCATTATATTATACTAAAGCAGTTTGGGGGTTCTATAAATGTATCAAGTCTGTTGAGGTTACAATTAAGCAATTGGTCAGTTTTGGGGTTCTTTAAGGATATAAGCCCTGTTGGGGTGCAGTAAAGAAAGTTATGACATCTGCTAATTTACATTAAGGGAGCAAAGCTATCAACTTAGTTCTGTAAGTATTTTAAGTCTGAAGGTACAGTAAGTGAGGAAGCTACGGTCATTTTAGGATCTGATAACAGGAAGGCTGTTGGGTAACTAAAGCAGCACTGTCACGCCGAACTTGCCTTTCTCATATTGTTTCCTTTTCTTTAATATAGTTGTTTTTTTGTTTTTTTTTAAACATAAGACGATGTAGGGACTACTTTATCTTATGTATTTTTCCTACACTTGGATTTCTTTGACTAAAGGAGGAGCTTAAGTCGGCTCCAGTTCCAGTGTCAAGGAGAAGGGTGTACTTTCTCTGACACCAGAAATGGGGCTGACAAACTCCTCCTTGTGTCAGAAAATGTCAGGCGTAGGAAAAATACATAAGACAAAGTAGTCCCTTATGTTTTAAGAAAACTAGATCAGATAGGAAGAAAAGAAGAACAAATTCTGAGAGAGGAGAGAAGAAGCGATAGGAGACAGGTACATTCGGTGTAACAGTGCCGCTTAAGTCAGCTGTGGGGTTCTATAAGGGTTTGTGTTGGAGCATAGTATGAACTGAAGGGAAGTGTGGTAAATCTGAGTATTGAGAGAAAATGGGGATTGTTTGGAGGGTTTAGCACATAGTAAGCCAAGCTCTGGTAAGGGCAGAGGGGCAGTCTGTGGGTTTAGAATGTTCTCGATTTATAACATGGTGGATTGGATCATAATGTAGCAATTCTCATTGTGTATGTGTGGAGCTGGGCCTATAAGAACAGCTTAGATATATACACCACCTCTTTCAGTGTTATACTAACATGTGCACGGGGTCATGTATAAAATGAGATCTATGACTGCAGTCTGGTTATTATCTGGGCAAAACTTTGCCATTTTCTAGTATATATATATTTATAAATGGAGACATTATAGAATTGCAATGAATTCCTGACTGTCCTAGTACATGGGTTGGTTTTTTTTTTTTTTTGGTTTAGTTCCTTTTTTAGTTTTTTAGTTTTTAACCCTAAACTATCAGCATAATTTTGATGCACAGGACATACCATGATAAAGTAGTCTTTAAGGGGCAATTGTTATGATAACCTGGACAGTCATTGGTACATAATGGGTTTAATATTTGAGATCGTTTAACGTTACTGGACATTTCCTTCCTCTTCTCCAGGCTTCGAGGAGAAACCTTTAACCCTTGCAATACTGAATACATTGCATATTGAAAGGTATTCCGAGTGCATTAATTATAGATGTTCTTAGGGTCTTAAAACTGGCGAGGCCTATAAAGCTTTTAGTGGTTGGCTGTTCACCTGCAGAAGACTGGCGTCTGTCGAGTCTTCGAATGCTTCGCTTGGAGGTTTACACAGCCCTGACGTTCTGCTCTTCTGCCCTGTGTGACATCTTGGCCTGTTGTACTAAGAAACCATTATGCTTAAAAGGAAAATGGATCGTGTCCTTTATCAGGATGGCAAAGACAGGAGTTTGTTGAAATCCATTATTGATCGTCCTTACCACATTATTACCTTCTTCACTTTTTAATGTCAATTCCTGGATGGTCTTAACCCCTTCGAAGCTTCAGAGTAGTTTAAATCCGATTGTACCTGTGTGTTATGGATATAATGTGTTTATGTGTGTCCTGATGAGAGAGAATTTCTTAAACAGTGACTGGAACATGTTTATAAGTGATAATAGAACCATGAGAATCTACGGTAGAGGTTACATGTGTTAAATACTAAAATACTCTGCAATTATAACTCAATCCTTGCTAAAAGGAAAGTGGAAGCTGCAAGCAGATACCATAACTAATCATCCTGTCCTTTTAAATTGAGTTAATACAGTCCTGCTATACCTCAATGCTCAGAGCTTCTTCATGCACACATTTGGTATACAATGCATGCTCATGTCATCAAAATATCTTGGACCGGATAATGAGGCAGGGAAGCGGTAGAGTTCATATTTCCTCAAATCATGAATTTTTTCCTAAAATTTGAAAATCACTTCACAATCCACAGCTTTGTTGTATATTAAAAAATGACACTTGCATTTTAGGCCAAACTGAAAAGTCATGCTTTTGGTATGTTTTGGTACAGCTATTTTAACTTAATATTTGAAATTTGCTTTGAATTCTCAACAAAAGTCCCTATTGCGTCCTGGCCCTGAAGTCGTGACTGACTACTAAGGGAAACCCAGACCAGTCAGGGACCCTCCCCATGGAAAATAGTTATGTGATACATTGCCATTCTGGCAATATATTAAATAACCAGTAAATTATAATTAACTGGTGAGCGCCCTCCTCGCAGTCCCGGCGCCCAATCATATAACAAGCGGTAAGCAATCCCTCACGGTCCCAGGCACTCAAATAATGACTCGGAGTGAGGGGCGTGGCCTGAACCTGAACCGGAGCGGACGCCATCCCTGCCTGCTCCTGCCAAGCCTGAACTAAATCCGCAAACATCGAGAAACAGAACCAACCGATTGCCAGACCCATCCTGAAACCGACACCAGGGTGACAAAACGCACACATTGATGCCTTTTTTTCAACCCCAGAGATCGGGAAAAGTAAAACGGAGGCTCAAGGCCTATACCTCGCCGACAGCCGCCGGGCTCGAGTACTTCCTGGACGGAGCGTACAGCCGAGGAGAGCCCCCACCCTCAAGCAACCCTCTGCCGAACTACAACGATACCCCAACGAACATGGGAAGACGAACACAAAAGGTACTTACCGGTCACCCAGCAGAGCAGACCGACATTGGGGCTCTACTACAGAGGCAGGTACAATCCAAGATGGCCGCGGAGGCCCCACAAACTCCGACAACGACCCGGGCGGCGTCTCACACACCGGCTCAAACGGAAGATGAATGTGAGTACACTCTGACACCAACACAGGCACCACCAGACAACACATTGGCCACTAAACAAGACCTACATAACTGGGTGCAAGACATTAAGGAAACACTGGCCGCAGATGTGGGCCTGCTTAAAGGGGAAGTACAGAAAGTAACTGAGAGAGTAAGGGGGACAGAGGAGAGCATCATGACCATCCACACAGATATCTCTGAAATAAAGGGAGCAATACAACAATTGCAGACCACCCAACAGGGTCTCTCCCTACAACTGGCAACACACGAAGACCGAGCTCGTCGTAACCACGTCAAAATACGTGGGGTACCCTCTGACATAACGTGAAGAATTACCTCACTATGTGAGACGGCTCCTGGCCACTATCCTGCCGCCAACGACAGCACGGAAGACACTCCTCGACGGGCTGTACAGACTCCCACCCTCAACCACAATGCCTCACGCAACTCCCAGGGATATCATCCTACGCTGTGCCACCACACAGGACAAAGCAAACATCATGTCGGCAGTACGGGACAAAACCCCCTTGGCCTTTGAAAATGCACAGCTGCTTTTCTACCAGGATCTAACCAGAGCCACACTTCAGTGGCGCCGGACACTATCCCACTTTACGAGCCTGCTACGCTCCGCGAAGTTGCCATACCGCTGGGGGACACCTAGATCCCTGCTAATCACCCACAACGGGACTACACACAGGGTCTCCGCGACCACAGAAGTACCTGCAGTGCTCACCAAATTGGGACTACAGGACAGAAGTGATGCAACAGAGTCCACTGCACAGAGATGGGACCCGGACAACACTGTGCCATTCGTTCCGAGAAGCACGGGACCGACAAACCGGGACACTTGAACAACATCGACTGGACAGAATTTCCACATACCATCCGTAGTCCCTGGAGCCACAGTGGACTTTTAACTTTTTGCTGGAACGATAGTTTCCCTTTGTATCCTTCTTTTTTTTTTTCCTATTATTTATCACTAGAATGATATTACTCAGCTTGACACATGTCTCAGAGTTCCCTACACCTGGCAACACGCAAGGAAACACTAACACACGGACAACATGACCGAGACACCCCGACATAAGATCCGCACACACGAGACATGTTGAGCGACATCACCACACACAACCTCGGCAGAGAGCTAGGCCACACAACACCACAACACGCCGCATACATCCTCGACAGGGAGCTGGGCCGCACAGCACCACACACGCCTGACCATGACAGACACGAAATTCACTAGACCACCCAAAATAGTGGACACCCTGGCACACCATCACCCATAAACACGACAACTAAAAACTGTTACCACCAGTCACCACACCTGTTGTCACACATGCTACTATCTACTACCTTGTACCACACTTGAAATGTGCGACAGCGCAACATAAAAATGTCCTTGATTTCAGCCTACAGACTAATCTAGAGACACTATTATGTTTTTCATTACCTCACAGTGTATAGATTGCCTTGTTGTGAAAAAATGTGTTGAGGTGAAACGTGTTCTTTAAGGGCTATGACAAATATCAAGTTCTAGGCACATACTATAGCAAACTTATAAAAATACAATCCATTTCTGTGTGAGGACGCAAATACCTTGAAATTAGCATTTCTTGTAAAATGAAAATGATTCACTGATTACGTGCGAAGTTTTTAAAAAGGGCCCCTATAATACCTAGTGGCGTCTTTTGACGGTTAATAGGGATGTACAGGTTCTGGCCATGGCATCTCAATCCTGACAGTTGATTTTTGTGGCTAGGTCACACACTGCGCTTAGAAATTGTGTAGCAATGGAAGTGGGTAGGACCTAGCCTGCTAATTTATGCCCTACATAAAGGGATCCTGGACTCACGAGCGGTAACCCAGCTTGGTTTGAAACCCCTGAATGGAGCAGGGCTTTCCGGGATTGTTGACTCTGCACTTCCACCACCATTGATCATAATGTGATAATGCCAGGATACCTGAGGAATATAAGTTATTACCCATGAAAGGGGACGGGCCAAACTTTTAGCTAATCCTTGTCTATAGAGGGCAGAAAACCTCTTGCTTGGGAAAGACCTCCAATACTCCATGGCAGTGATTGCCAACATTGTCCTCAAGACACACCAACCGCCTAAGATTGGTTAGTCTCCCCACAGGAACAGACCTAAAGGTCTGAATAATTGATTTTTGTTGTGCCTTATAGACCGCTCACCTTATTCAATATGCAGAGCATTTTAGGAGTTGTAGCCCTAAGACATCTCAATGCACGCATGTAGATGTAGATAAACGTTTTGAATTCAAAAGCTTGTTAGTTAAATACCTGTTACGTAACGCACTTCAGTATGATTTCCATTATGTCTAGTTCGCTAACGATGACACACTGTTCCATATACTCTAGACACTTTTTTGTCATGTGTTATTTACTATAAAAATGTGTGCAGTGATCAACTATGCCATAAGTATGTACAAATATGTTCTCCACCGTTCTTGTCAATGCTGTTGTGGCATTACAAGAGTATGTACCCATTGAATGCACCACAAAAATAAAGAATTAAAAAAAAAAAAAAAAAAAAAAATAATGACTCGGAGTGCTGCTACTGGGTTAACGTGGCACCACTTTAACTCCATAAGCAGTGGGCAGGGATTTGTGGTTTGCACCAGATGTTCTCCCAAGATTGTGGCCAGCAGGACCCCAGGACCACTAGGGATTATTCCACCTCCCTGTAGAAAGGTGAGCTTTGTACTTTGTTTATTAATATTACACACACACACAGCCCTCCACCCGCAATCATACTCTGCCAACTCCACACATACAGCTCACATTTATCCAGCCACCACAATCACACTCAACCAAGCCTCAGACACAATCACACACAGTCACCACCTACTCACGTGTATTGCTTGCAGAGGAGCCAGGAAGACCTAAAAATAATTCCTTGATTATTTCCCCTGGAGCCCAGTGGTTTCTAGTTACACCCCTACATCACAAATTAATGAATAACCCTATGTATATTGCTGCTATGCATGACCCGGCCTCTGCCTTTCGCAGAGAAGTTGGACAATCTCTATGCACCAGATCATCCAACACTACCATTGTTGAAGATAAAATACACAAATTTAACCGTACAAGATAGATGTATAAAAAGGTTATTCTAGCATAAAAGTGTGAAATCAGTCATTCCTAGCTGATTTGGGATTTTAAAGTGTTTTCAATCGGAACTGGAAATTTAGAAATCTTAATTTGAATATGTAAAGGTGAAATGTAAACTATTGTTTTTGACTTGTCACCCGTTTGCACATTGTAGGCCACTCACTGTCCTGAAGGTGTTTCCTACAGTAGGTGGATGGACGCAGAATGATGTCACAGCGTAATAGGGTAACATTTAATTGAATTTTAGCCTTGATTGCTGTCTTACCTTATAAATGTCTAGTTTATCTAAATGGAAGCCCAGCTGCAAAATGCTGTGTTATTTAGGAAGCAAGCTTAATTAGAATTGTTTTAATTATTTATGATTGTTCCTTTTTAAATGAAAAGTACGTTTGACCTTTCTTGTTATTGATCTAATCTTAACCACTTAAAACAGATGTCACATTTGAAAAATTACTTTTTTGAATCCATCATATAAAGATAGATATTTGGATTGCATGTCTAAGTATGTAATTTAAAAAAAATAAAAATGATAAACCCTCTTTAATTATCAGAGGGTTGCCATATGATGACAGATAGGGGAGTAGTGGCCAACCAACCTGATGCCATGGTGGTAGACAAGGAACGGAAGACTGAGGTGGTGGTGGATGTGCCAATACCCAGTGACCATGACATCAGGAAGAAGGAACATTAGAAGATTGACAAATACCAAGGAGTGAAAGAGAAGCTAGAAGAGATGTGGAAAGTGACGTTTTTAGTAGTCGGGGCTGTGACCTGCCAAGTTGGGGGAAGTGGCTTCGGCAGATTCCAGGTGGGACATCCGAGATCGATGTCCAGAAAAGTGCAGTTCGAGGAACAGCTAAGACACTGTGCAGAACCCTCAGACTCCCAGGCCTCTGGTAGAGGACTGAGAACGAGGAATACACAAAAATATACCAAGCGTAGGGGTAAGAGAGAAAATATATATATATACAATTATTAATTACTATATAATTATACATAGTGTAGATTTGATTAGCCGTATTAGTCCAGCAGGCAAGATGCCAAAAATACCAGAGTATTGCAGCATGCAATCATACCTTTTTTATTGGACTAACTTAATACTTAAAAAATAAGCTTTGGAGAGTTGTTCTCTCTTCCTCAGGTCTGAAGCAATTATACACTTACATGCATTATTCAATAATGTGGTAATTTGGTATGACTGGGTTTTTATCATAAGTTGTCAAAGCACAAATCACACTCTTTAGTGATCAACCCTACTGTAGGATATAAAAATTAATTTATGTCTAGTGTCCAAAGAATGAAAACATATTGGCAGCTTATTTCACATAAAGATGGATTTGAGAACTGTTAGTAAATAGAATGTCAGACAGATGAGCTCATATATTTTACAGTTCGCAGAGAAATGCTCAGACAATTTGGCCTTCTGTACCACCGAGAGGTCTATCAGCAGCATGCGTGTCAGTGGTCTTAATTCCCTGAAAATAAACCGACAGGATTACTGCAAAATGCAGCCCACAATAATCAAATGGGAAAAAGAGAAAATATACATATTTAGTTTTTTTTTTTTGTTTTTTTAGAATTTTTCCTAGTAGATTCATTTTTTTTTATTTTTAGCTTAAAGCAACACAATAGGTAAAACCGCCATTTAGGTGCCTTGCCGCCCCTTGAACACTTAGAAGGGGTTAGAATTTACCTTATTTTCAGCACAGCGTGACTCTGCCGGCGCTAACCCCTCAGCCAATCCACCTCCTTGGTGACATCATCAGAATTTAATTTTTTGCTTATCTTCCCTTAGGAAAAGCATTGGATTGGCTGAAATCATCAAGGAAGTGGGATGGGGGCGGTGCCAAATGATATTTTGGCCGATCAGCAGCTCCTCTTAGAGATGCATTGAATATGAGGAAAATTCAACATCTCCATGACGGCAGTGCTGCATACTGTGCAGCACTGCGCCAAGAAGCACCTCTAGTTGCCATCAGAGGAGTGGCCACAGGAGATATCCCCAAGGGGCAATGTAAACACTGCCTTTTCTCTGAAAAAGCAGATTAAAATACCTGCAGGGAATGATTTTTACTCACCAGAACAAATTCAATAAGCTGTAGTTGTTCTGGTGACTATAGTGTCCCTTTAAATGTTTTTTGCCATTTCACTGTTTAGTGAATAAACACCAACATATAATGAGTGTGATAAAAGGAACACCTTCTGTTTTAATATCGAACAGGTTGACATAAACCAAATCTATTCCCAGCATCCTCTCCTTGACTGTATTGATATTGCAGAATTAACATTTCTGCATTATCAATGTCAATTTAATTCATGCTGATGGCATTGACAGTGTGAGTGAGCTGGGCTAATCCGATCCCTGCCACTCTGAGCCAATCACTAACTTTCCAGCATGGATGAAAATAAAATTGATTGTTCGTGTTAATTCCACATTATCAATGTGTTTGAGGAGGGGCTACTCTCCAGCCATAGAACAAGAACAGCCACAGTTTATGTCAAACTGTTCCTACATGCTATGACATTAGACAAGGGGATCACATAAGAACATTTTACGCAACATAGCTACCACTGCACGCTGTAGTGATATTGCATATCTTTTTTTAAAAAGTTTAAACTGGATCAAACATCAGGCAAGAGTGGGAGGGGTTCACTAATTAAAGGAATACTCTAAACACCATAATCCCTACAGTGCACTGTAGTGGTTATGGTGCTAAAAAAATGACTTTACAGGATAAGTACGCAAATGGTTTGGCAACTTACTTGAGGTCCATCAGAAGAGCCAGCTATGCCTGGCTTAGCTCAGTGAGGGCGCCAGGGCACTTGTGGTACCATAACCACTGCAGCATGCTATTAAAAGCTCTTCTCAGCATCCATTTGTGTCTGCAGGTAACCCTGTATACATTTACTCTCACTATCATGAGGGACGCATGTAAGAGGTATACAAATGAAAGGGATGTGGGGTATGTCACTGGCAAAACTTCTGTCACTGGTGATGCCTAAAATTGATGGGACTGACTGACAGTCTCCTGACTGACCCCACTCAAATTGGAACGCCAAAATCAGGGTTGTCTCCCCTAAATCAGGACAGCTATAAGGCCTCCATAGACTGGCAGAGAACTATGGGTCCTGCTGGGGCCTCCTGCAGTTGTACCCCCCTGCTGTAGAGGGTTAATATGAAGGCCTTGTAAAATAACACAATAACAGGCCGTGGACGTGAATAACATGTGCATAAAACATGCGTCTAGACTCATCTGAGTCCAATAGCAAGATCACAAAAATAAACCGTTTCCTCTGTGTTTTTCTTGCTCCCCCCTGTTCTTGTTTCACCTCCTCAGTTTTTCACTTTAATTTCAATGTCAATATCCTACACATGTACGGGTACTGTTTAATTTCCACCTCCTGGGAGACCCTTTTCTCCCTTCCCTCATGCATTTTTCATCACCGTTTGCTGCTTTCTCTCCACCAGCCTCAGGAACTTGTATTGATCAAGACACAGAAACAGTGCAATTTCCTCCTCAAGGCTTTTTGTCAGATTCCGTGCTTCCTTCCAGTGTCCCCTTGGGCTCTCAATTCCATCTCTCCAAAGACTTTTCTGGGAGAGAAAAAAAATAAAAAAACACATCTAATGTCACTTGCACCTTCGGCTTTCTTACGGGATAGCTAGCGGTGGGCTACGCATGTCAGAAATGGTTAATTTATTATTCATGATTCATTTTATAGTGCAGGAGGCATGCACCCACAGTATAGCATTGTGAATAACTCATGCGAAATACGGCACTCTATAGGCAGGCCTGTCCAACCTGCGGCCCTCCAGATGTTGCTGAATTACAACTCCTATGATTCCCTGGCTATCTGTTTCATTGAAATAATCATGGGAGTTGTAGTTCAACAACACCTGGGGGATCAAAGGTTGGACAGGCCTGGTGTAGGGTAAGAGGAAGCAAATAGGGGGCTCGGCAGTCATGCTGGTTGGCTGCATGTCAGAACAGCTCCCAAGGGCCTAAAATCAATTAAAAATATACCTACCTGGCTACCTTGCATTGGAAAACTGCAGCATTATTACTGTGACCACCAGTACTGTGGATCTAACCTGCAACCAGAGAATAAGACCCCCGGAGTGTGTAATCCCTGGGATTGCAGCCTACCTGGGTAGGGAGTGAGGCGGACAGCCGCTGCTTTGCTCTCCGACCCGTAGCTGCGCATCAATGCATCAGTTACAGATTTATTAAGTCTAATGTTAGTAATCTGCAAATGCATCACTTATTATAGCCCATGTAGACCTAGCTTGTTTCTCTTATTATATATTATTTCATAAAACTGTGCAGTGTTATCGAATGCCATACAGTTGTCAATCTAAGTCTAATAAAATGCTTGCTCTATCTGTTGTGGCATTGCAAGCCTGATCATGTATTATCTATGCAAAACTAAAATAAAGAATTAAAAATTACAACATTTAAAAAAAAAAAAAAAAAAAGGAAGCTAGTAACTACATTTAGCTTTCTCAGATCTACAGTTCCCATGTTTCCTTGCCAGACTTATAAGCCGGTAGAGAGTGATGGTATCTGCAGTTCAGTTACACCTGTTGCAAAGGACATAGTTTCAAGATCTTTTCTTGGGGTTGTTTTACAATACAAGCAATATGTCCCTGGCAAAAAACAAACAAAAATGTTGGCCAAAAAAAGTTTTTTTTTCTTCCCCATTTTGTCTGAAGTGTGCAATTTCTTTATCAATTCTACATTACATGTTTTCACCACATTGTTGCATACCCCCCAAATCGGTGGACCGGGTACAAGGGGGAGGGCCAATGACTGGAATTGCATCCATGGTGCTGCCTAAAAGGTTGTACCCGCCTAGAAGGGGTGCACCCAAAGAATGGGCAGGTCAGCCTGGTGTGAATGCACAGCAGGCTTCCTGCCAATGGGCCAATGCTCTACATAGGGGGAAAAGTCAGGATGGGGGGAGAGGGGGGATAAGGACTGTGTGGCAGAAATCAGGCTGTTGGGAGGCCTGAAAAGTACAGCTATCACTATTACATTTTCCAGACCACATGTGACAAAGAGCTAGTGGGAAATGTGATTTTGTGTAGCAGGTACTCTGGGTACTAAACCATAAATTGCACGCAAGACCTTGCAATGTGATCAGGAACCATAAGCATTAAAGATGGCCTCAGCGTGACAGACCGCCTCTGTTTATGTGATTTAGAATTCTTGTTATGATAAGAAAGCATACCTATTATCAAAGCATGTCACTAAACTTAAAATATGGAACAGTGAGAAGCAATTTTTCATTTAAGGAATTCTATTTATGCTGCTAATCTCATAGAGCTGTATCTCTTAAAGGAACACTATAGCATTAGAAATACAAACCTGTATTCATAATATTCTCTTAATTTAGATTCACGCACCCCCCCCCCCACCCCCACCCCCATTGAAATAAAAAATTTGAAAACTGGTTTTACTGTCAATTTTTTTTACGTCGCGGAGATCAGCCTTTTGCAGCCGCTTGATCAGCCTCTTGCGAGGTCACGCTGACACTTCTAAAAGTCACAGAGGAGCAGTAGGGACTAGAGATGTATTTAACCCTGCGATGTAAGCACAATTATTTATATTCCAGGGTTAAAAGGCCCCTTGCTCCGAGACCACTTCATTGAGATTGAGTGGTCTGGGTGCATTTAGTGGTCGTTTATATATCTCAGATACTTATACCTAGAGATCTGGGAACTTTGATAGTTCTTTATATTCGTGGAAGCACAGTAGACGTGGCTGAATGAGCCATCATGTTCTATCATTTCAATGGTCAGGATGGGGTCTACAAAATTAAAGGGGCACTGTACATAATAGACATGACTGCTGCCCCATCCTACCTCCCCACCGTTGCCCCCAATAACACTCAGAACACATTCTATCATGGATGAGGGCAAAGGCATATTAACACAACCAGCTGTTAGACAGATTTCCACCTTTTCTTCCATGAGCCTCAACAGCCGGCTACTTGCCATCAGCTCCGTGCCAGCAGCTCCGTGCCAGCTGTGGTCTCCCCAAAGCGACCCTTTTCCAGCTGCGAAAAACCAAACAACAAACCTCCCAGAACTAGGATGGAGGGCAGGAAAAACAGTCAGGGTCCCTCAACCAATTCTGCAGACTGGTAAGTCTCCTCCCTCGGATTACGTCCAAACTCTCCTACCTTTAACAGCACTCTCAAGAGATCAGCTTGCATGATTGGCTGCCAACCCAGTGTACATTAACACCAGCCTATTCTTCAGTGGCACCAGGTTTGATTTTTTTCAAATAATGTCTATGAGCATTACACCTTTGTAAACATAACAAAACGTTAATTTCGTTTTTTGGAGGGGTTTTATGACAGCGTTACTTTATTTAATTGAATAGCTGGGACATTCTAGACCTGCCTTATATTTTTCAAAAAACAATGGCTTCTCAATTTATAGACAAATGACCTGTTTGACATTACCATGAGGCTAATGAAGGCTCTACCATCCTTTAAAATACTTTACCACGGGTGCCCATAAGGTAGATCCCCAGATGTTGTAGAACTACAACTCCCATGATGCTTTGCGTGCCTTTAGAATGACAAAACATCTGGGGATCTACCTTTTGGGCACCCCTGACTTAAGCTATATCTATATACAAATTAGAGACAGGGGTAGGCAACTTTTAGCACTCAAGATGTTGTGGACTACATCTCCCATAATGGTCTTACAATCATAATGCTGACAAAGCATCATGGGAAATGTAGTCCACTACATCTGGAGTGCCGAAGGTTGCCTATCCCTGAACTAGACTGTAAGTGTGGCATAGTTATCCCAACGAGATCCCAGCTGCTGCCAAACTGCCCATTAACTTCGCTCCACCATATTGCTGCTGGGTTATGTGCATTTGTGATGGTTGCTATTCCCGCATTGTATCCCAGTATCCTTTCTCCCCATCATCTTTGTTTGCAGTCATTAATTTGGAATTATCCAAGGGCAATGAGCAAAAGCCCTTAATTCTGGGTACCTCCTGCTACCTGCTTACTCTTGCTCCCCTCCCTGCCCCCTCTACACGGTATGATGAAAAGATATAACTACAAACACCGAATACAGCTTCCTTCACTAGCGATTAATGAGTTGAGGTTTTCTGACGCTGGAGGAAGAATCATAATGAGTTGTAATGAAGTCTCTGCATTTTTGGTGCAGTGTTAACCATTTGGGGCTCGGAAGACGGCGCGTTCTGTGCTGCATTTCCACATTCATGTACACACCCTGCGTAGGTTCATTATTGAATAATTTATTGCCAGCACTTATTTTCTTAGTTGACAGAACAAAATTCAAAATGAAAAACCACATACCCTACATCAGGGGGGCCCAATATGTTGTAGAACTACAACTCCCATGATGCTCTGCACGCCTTTAGAATATTTTAGAATGAGAAGGCATCATGGAAGCTGTAGTTCTACACCATCTAGGGAACTACCTTTTGGGCACCCCTGCCCTACACTATCTTTCAAGACTTAAAAAAAAGCAAAACGGTATACATTTTATTTATTTTTTAAATGTGAGAACAAATGTAAAGTTTAGCATGTATTGGAGTTACTACGTTACCTTGCTCTGGATGGATAAAACCAGTAAATTCACTGTGGAGAAGACTGTGAACTCCCAACCACTGCCCGTTTTTCTGCCCACCGCCGTCTAGAGCAGAGAATGGTGACAGCTGGAATTGTAATCCAGCAACTGAAAGAACTGTCTGAATTATACATTTAAGGCCAGAATAGTGGAACTGAAAAATTGCCCCAAGTCATCTATGTTTCCAATTCAGCTATTTTGGCATAAAATTGTAAATACACCACAACAAGAGGACATAGTCTTAAATTAGAGGGGTAAAGGTTAAAAAATAATATCAGGAAGTATTACTTTACTGAGAGGGTAGTGGATGCATGGAATAGCCTTCCAGCTGAAGTGGTAGAGGTTAACACAGTAAAGGAGTTTAAGCATGCGTGGGATAGGCATAAGGCTATCCTAACTTTAAGATAATGCCAGGGACTAATGAAAGTATTTAGAATATTGGGCAGACTAGATGGGCCGAATGGTTCTTATCTGCCGTCACATTCTAGGCTTCTCATCCCTTTCCCCACATACTGGTACTCGAGTCTATTTACATTTTTACGTGCTATCAGAATATAGGGCACGTATTGAGTTTAATTGTTTCACGATCAATTAAAAATGCTTTTATACCCTTTAGATTTTATGCAGGAGATATAAATATTTGCATACTATAAATGAGTTTGCTCACTAAACGCGCAATAGTACAGAATTAAATTATAACTTGAAAATGTTTAGGCCAAGCTGAAAAAATAGTAAAGTTTTTTTTTTTTTTTTTTAATTCTCCCAAGTTTCCAATTCTATGTAATTTTTATCAATTTAGCAAACAAACCACTCTGTGCTTTTTACTTTAACATCAGCAGAGCAAGAATAGTGCTGATCAGTTTATGAATTGTTAAAATACTTAACCCAAGGCAAGATAAGGCAACAGACACTGAGAACAAAATTGCACAATCTGCAAATTCCAAATTCTTCCCCTTTCCAAGATGGTTTTAGATGTATTTGTGAAATAAATGATTTATGACTGTATGCATCAGGGAAGGATCATAATGCGGTCAGCTGCACGCCTTCCTTTAATTAAACTTGAGTTTGAAAATTAAAAAAAAACAAAAAATAATCAGCAAACAATATGTATTGGCTACTGGAAATGCAACCAATCGGTGATCAATATGCATGGATTGATGGAAAAGACAAGAACCCAGACGCAAACTGGCGAGTCAGCAGAGCTTTTGTCCTATCTGCATATTAAAAGCAAATTTGTTACTGTACTGATGTTCCCTGTTGTAAATGGGCTGATTAGAGGCTGATGGATGTGTTGGTAAAATATGAAACTGTTGTAGAATACTGGAGAAAAAGAGAAAGCATTGCTTGGCTTAAATAAAATAGCTGAAAGTAACGGAGATACCAGATAGAAAGTAAAATAACGGACCCCGTCCCATATTCAAAAAGTATAGAAATTTAATAAGCCGCTTCATTTCAAAGTAGGACACAGGAGCTTACAATCCGTAACTGGTTAGAGCTTTAAACACAATCAACGCTTAAGTGGATTTTTTTTTTTTCTATGATAAAATCCTGCTTAGTCAGCATTTATCCTGTGTTTTTTCTCGTTTTAATGTGTCCTGTTGTAAATCTACTCGTTTTATGTCTTTTTTGCTTCGCTTCCTGCCCACTCAGTTGCAATGTTAATTGGCTTCATCTGCTGTAAAACATGATTGTTGACTGACCTAATCCTGACCTCAGCCGTCCATCAAGTACCATGTAGTAAGTAAAGAAACAAAGGTGGGGTGCTAGAGCTGTGTTCCTCAACCCTCTCCTCAAGGCACACCTAACAGTCCAGGATTTAGTGATTACCCGGGTGTGTCTAAGGTGTTTAGAAAAAGGAGGGAGATTCCAAGGTGTTTTTGTTTTTTTGTTTTTGTTTTGTTTTGTTTTGTTTTTTGTTTTTTTTAAAAACACCTTAAGACACACCCGGGTAAGCTTTAAATCCTGGACTGTTAGGTGTGCCTTGAGGAGGGAGTTGAGGAGCACTGGTTGCTAAAGAACATTGCTTTCAGGAAAAGAAGACCATGAAGTTAAATAGTGTTTACAAAAAAAATAACAATGTTTAAATTATCACATCAGTAAAAGGGACACCTAAATATGTAGATGAAATTAGAAACATTATTTTATTATGCATAGTAAATCTCTTTAATCTTCAATGACCTTCTCAAAATGTTGCGTAATTACTTTATAACCATAAATGTTTATGTCCTCTACAGTAGATGCGTACAAGGTGTCCGTAAGGTAGACTATGCACTTGTGCCATTGGAGTAAAGTACGTATGGAAGAGCTGTCAAGTTACATCCATTTCCTCCTGTGCTCCATCTGGTTCCTCTTGTAGTTTGTCCAAATCCTACCATTCCCTCACCCATAATTAATTCAATATTAACTATTCTGGGCAATATTGGCTATTCTGGGAGGATGAGTGGGTGCCTTGAGGCAGCTGTGATGTAACACTACAAATGTGTTTTATCATCATTATTATTATTTTATTAATTATATAGCGCAAAATTCCATAGCGCTGTACAACGGGTAAAAGTTTATTTTTAGTTTGGCAATGTATTTACTAAACTGGGAACTGTTGAGCATAAATAGGGAAAGTGCACATTTTGGCCAAACAATCCCAGCTGGGAAAAATGCTGAGTTGTATAATTCTTCCAAATTAGATAAATTGGCTTTAAATTTATATTTCACCTGGAATTCGAATGTCTACAGATGAAATCCTTTTGCAAGGATACTCAATCAATTTTGAATTGTCAGGAATTCAAAGTGAATTTCAAATTTAGGCCAACGTAGTCAAACTGGAAGAATTCGCAAAGTCAGCTTTGTTCTCAATTGGGCTATTTTGCCATAAACCGTGAAATTCACTCTGAACTCTCAAAAATTCAAACTGTAGTAATTAACACAATTTAATGCATTCAATTTGGGCCTTATATTCATGCTGTATTTTTTTTTTTTATAAAAAAAAAAGTTATCCGGTTTCTGCATGATGGCTCCACCACTTTCCCTATGCCCCTTTCCCGAACAAGACCTCTTCCTGATTGCAAGTACTCAGAGTAGTACTCGGCTCAGCCAATGAAAGATCAATGTGAGTTGAGTTGCTGGCATGACTCTGCTCCATAGCCAATCACCCCTTTTCTCCTTTGCACAGCTTTTTAATACTAAACAAATAATAAGTGGTCCGTGATTGGCTGTGGGGTGGAATCAAGTAAGCCCTTTAGTTGACACAGATCTAACAGTGAGGGAGCTACCCTCCATACATTTCAAACAGGAATACATTTTGTGAGAAAGAGAGGTGTGGCTAAGCTGCAAAACCTTGTGGGGTTTTTTTTGGGTTTTTTTTAACCACAACTGAGAATTGCACGTGAAGAACAATACAGCAAAACATATCACATGCAATTAAGTTGTGTTGATTCCCAGAGTCTTCCTTTCAAAAGATCAGATGAAACAGTTGTTTTGATGTGGTGGTGTGAGCAGTAGGAGCGATGTGAAACATTTTATTCATTTCTCCCCATGGCACTCAAAAGGGGTTAATGGTTCTGCAATGCTTTAAAACTAGCAGCCTTCCAAGAGATTTCTTCGAGTTCACCATTTTCAATCATCATGAAACCCAAGTTTAGAAGGGAGCCACAAGTTCCATTGTCTACACTGCTGCTTGTTTAGCTGTCAGATGAAGGAATCTTTAAAAAAAAAAAAAAAAATGAGCAATTGTGGTTACACCTCTAGATATGGTTTGGCAGGAGCTACGCACTGACGATCCCAGTCAGAATCTCTTTTTCATCAAAGCCAAAGAACAAGGTGACTTTAACAGACCAAAATAAACAGAGACATAAATAATTAAGATGAGTAGCGTTGGATGAAGATAAAAAAAAAAACTGCGTCCTCGTTGAACCTTTTCAGTACACAAATCTGTTTGCAGTTGTAGGTATATAATTACGGATGTAAAAAATTCCTCAATACTTTTAGGGACCATGATAGGTGTAATATGTAAAGACATAGGTTGTATAAAAAAAAAATATGGATATATGACCACAAAAATCGGAGAATTTACAACTAGGCAAGGCCGGACTGGCCCACCAGTATACCAGGAAATTCCCCAGTGGGCCTCTCTTGTCCTGGACCTACTGCACTTAAGTAGCCATACATAGACATGGCTACTTAAGGCCAGTGGTTTTGTTGGTTGGCTGTAACATATGTTCTCTACCTCGCAAGATTGGTATCCATTTTTTTTTCCCATTTAGCGAGATGAACAAAATGCCAATAACACCAATATTAATATACATTCCTAGTTAGTTGTCACAGGGTCATACTATAACTTACAGGAATGACAAATCCCTCAAACAGAGGCTCTAGATAGACATATTACCGGGTCTTAGAGTGGCCGGATTTAACGTTAATAAAGATAAAGACAGAGTCAAGAATAGCCAAGGTCAGGGATATAAAAATACAGATAAATGGAATAACAGATACCAGATAACAGATATACAGGATTCAGGATACCAGAATGACACAAAGTCAAATACAAGCGGAGGACAATATCAAAATATATCAAGCAAGACTTACTATGAGCACTAACTCCACCGTGTATCAAGGAAGAAACCACAATAGGGCAATAAACAAGTAAAAAAAATTAACTATATATAGGCTAACACATTTTCTGATTGGCCCACGTCATCTTTAAGACAGATTGATTAAATATGGGGTCGCCTAGAATTTTTTATGAATTCAAATTATTTGACGTCATGCTCTCCCTTAAAGTGACCACATCATCTAGGCCCTAGATAACGTGGTCACCAAGCAGGCGTCTATTCATGCAGGCAGCATCTATTATACTGCAGGGGGAAAAAACGCTCATTGATTTTAGGCCTGTGCAAACCAGGAGGGTGAGTTCTTTGCTAGGCCAAATAATAAATGTACAGTTTTCCCTGTTCGGGCCACGCGACCTAAGGAGGAGAGCTGCGCAGCTGTGTGGCGAGTCTGCCTTGAGTGGCCCGATAGGGGGAGCAGTGTGGGCGCCAAGAGCTCCTTACATTCTTTACACTATTATAATAAATTGTAAAGAGTTCTTTACATTATTATAATTTGCTAATCCAGAATCAGATTGCATTACTGGTCCAAAAGGAGTAGTTTGACAACGTCGTGTGCACTCAGAGGCAGGGCCAGATTAACATAAGGGCTGATGGAGCTGCAGCTCCAGGCCCAGGCCCATAGAATAGGCCCCTTTAAAATATATATATATATATATATATATATTTTTTTTTTTAACCTTTTTTTTTTTTTTTAACACACTACTCTTGGGTTTGCCACCTGACTGGTATTTTAAACACAGCCGGTATTTGAGGCTGCCTGGTCGTGATGGTATTGCAGTAATACCAGCAATACAAATGCAAATATTTTCCTCAGTATAAACGGAGATTACTCTGCAATACCAGCGCCGGCCAGTAGGGGTCACTGTGTGTGGAGAGAAGCAGAGATAGGAAGTTACAGCATCTCCCTGCCTCTCTCTACTCACTGACTCGCGGAGGAGCAGCTATACAGCACAGAGAGTCCAGACAGCAGCTCTGAGCCTGCAGAGACAGACTACAGCTCAGGTATGTGAAGGATTGGGGAAAAGGCAGCAGGGAGACATGGGGACACTAAAACGCTAGGGGACACATGGAGGACACTGAGACACTAGGGGACACTGGAAGATGTGGGGACACTGTGAGACATGGAAACGCTGAGACACATGGGGACACGGAGACACTAGGTACACAGTGTCTCCATGTCTCCCAGTGTCCCCATGTCTCCCAGCAAGTGTGCCTAGTGTCTCAGTGCCCCCATGGCTCCCAGTGTCTATGTCCCCATGTCTCTTAGTGTCCCCATGTCTTCCAGTGTCCCCAAATGTCTGTGTCCCCATGTCTCCCAGTCAGTGTCTCAGTGTCCCCATGTCTCCCAGTGTCCCCTAGTCTCCCAGTGTCTATGTCCCCATATCTCTTAGTGTCCCCATGTCTTCCAGTGTCCCCAAATGTCTGTGTCCCCATGTCTCAAAGTCAGTGTCTCAGTGTCCCCATGTCTCCCAGCCAGTGTCTCTAATGTCCCCATGTCTCCCAGTGTCTGTGTCCCTATGTCTCTGTGTTTCTAGTATCCCCATGTCTCCCAGTGTCCCCAAATGTCTATGTCCACAAGTGCCCCCATGTCTCCCTGTGTCCCCAAGTGTCTGTGTCCCCATGCCTCCCAGCCAGTGTCTCAGTGTCCCAATGTGTCCCCTAGTCTCCCAGTGTCTGTGTTCCCATGTCTCTCAGTGTCCCTAGTGTCTTAGTTTCACCAAATGTCTGTGTCCCCATGTCTCCCA
Source organism: Pelobates fuscus (assembly GCF_036172605.1). NCBI lineage: Eukaryota > Metazoa > Chordata > Amphibia > Anura > Pelobatidae > Pelobates > Pelobates fuscus. The sequence continues at coordinate 134,888,524 of NC_086325.1, read as the reverse complement.
GTGTCTGTGTCCCCATGTCTCTGTGTCCCTAGTGTCTGTGACCCCATTTCTCTCAGTGTCCCCAAATGTCTGTGTCCCCATGTCTCACAGTGTTCCCATGTCTGTATCCACAAGTGCCCCTATGTTTCCCAGTGTCCCCAAGTGTCTTAGTGTCCCTGGATCTCTAAGTGTCCCCATGTCTCACTGTGTTCCCATGTCTCTCATTGTCCCCTAGTATCCTAGTGACACAGGACACACTGAGACATGGGGACGCTGGGAGAAATGGGGACACAGACACTGGGAGACTGGGCGACATGGGGACACTGACACTGTGATACATAGGGACACTGATACCAGGCTGGCCTTCCAATTCTTTGGACAGACATGCACCCTTTTTGGGAATGTTCTCCCCTTTTGGCAGTTCTGGTCACGTGATTCGCATCAGTGACCCACCCTTTTACCCCGCCCATTGACTTTCTGCTTCACTGGACACTGCTGTTAGTGGGTATGGATTTACTTGAAAGATGAAAGCATACAGTAGAGAGAGATTAGCATAGAGTATGTGTTTTCTTTTAGCTGCATCCTTTAAGTTTCCCTCCAACAGCAACTCCATCAGATACATGACGCTTGAGAGGTATGACTGTTTTAGTGTTTTTAGTCGATAAGATTCTGTAATTAGGCCCCATCATAATTGTCAGCACCAGGCCCACTGGGCTCTTAATCTGGCCCTGCACAGAGGTGGTATAGACGGAGGGAAGGCGCACCTATAGGAACAATAAGTGGCCTCCACTTTGTGTTTTAGACCAACACAAGTTCAAATAATTTTGATTTTATTTTCTCTCTTGTGCTTGCCACAGAAATCATTTTTGCCTCTATACATTTTTTTGCAATCTATCAATTACATAGATATGTCAAGCTTCCTACGTATGATAAAACAAGAATCCAATCTTTAGGCACTCACGGAATTAAAGCCATAGGCAGATTTATTGGATCTGGAAAGCAAAGCAACGTTTCAACCTATAAATAGGTCTTATCAAGCATGGGTAAATATGACTATAATGAAGACCAATTTATAGGTTGAAACGTTGCTTTGCTTTCCTGATCTAATACATCTGTCTATGGCTTTAATTTGGTTAGTGCCTGGAGATTTAATTTTGTTTTATCATACGTGATTTGGATTAGCTGGTTCTTCTTCAGTACGTACCCAGTTTTAAGTGGAGTGGAGTGGAGTGCAGTTCCTTTTCTTCTGTCTTACAAGCTTCCTACCTATGACTCCATACCACGGACTTCACAATTACTTCCAAATGGCTAAAGTTGCACTAGCCATATTTATACTCATTTTGTAGGGAGCGCTTTTCCTGTTATGAATATGCACAAAAGGAGGCATGGTTATTAATCTGTAGGCTATTATTAATGTTTCTTTTTGATATGACATTGGCAGACAATGTTTTCCTGACTGTTAAAAGACACTTCGAATTTGAAAAACATCCACTATCTATGATGAGATACAGGCATATGGTAGATAAGCCAGTTATTTTACAGTGCAGCCAGCTAAATTTAGAGGCATTTCACACCTGGCAGAGAAGCTCTGGTTGGAGTCACAACTTCAAAAGTGGAATTCATAAACAATCAAATCAACCCGTCTTGTGCTAAAATTGGCCATACCACCTCTACCAGGTAGCCAATTCATGTATGCACTACAAAAATCACATTTAATAGCGATATTCTATTCTGCAACAATGAATTATGTGCTCTGGCATGACATAGTGTATCTCTTGACCCAATGGTCCGTAGGCTATGCATGATAAAGAGAGTAGACACCAATAGAGGGCATTATACTCTGTGACACAGATGGAGTGGGTAAATGTATGAAAATACACTCACATTTTATGGAGCCTTGAAGTGGCTCCCAACAAATAGTGTTAAGTGGTATAATCCCCACTCTTGGATATATTGGTGGCTGAGGTCCTTGCCGTGATATGTGAATAAAAACAAAATAATATATAGTGCACACTGTAATTTAGAGAGGTGTAAAATAGGTATAAAATAATTGGAAATGGGGGGCGGAGCCAGCACCCAAGCGAGTTGGGACACATCCTGCAGCAGCTCCGCAAGGAAATCCAAATATGACGCTGAATTCATGCAAAAAAACTGCACATTTATCAAGCCACCCAAAGCCTCCCAAATGCCTTACATCATGGGCAAGAAGGCAAAGAAATATAAAGCTGATCCTGGCTCGGGTTCCCGAGACATCAAAGCTTTCATGTGCACGGCCATGCGGCCAGATCCGTTTAAGATGGAGACGACTGGGGCCTATACCTCCCCATCATCGGACGATGAGAGCTCGACAGCCACGTACTCACCAACATCAAAGGTACAAGCGAAACCCACGACACCCCTGGAGCTGGGTGACTCAGCCCCTTCCACAAAAGCCGTCATAGAGGCACAGGTGAAAGAAATACAAGCAATGTTCAAGCTGACATGGCGCTGGTCAGGGAGGAAGTCTCCACGCTCACAAGTTGGGTGGCGACGGTAAAAGAGGGCCTCAAGGGCGCAGGGGTAGCCCAAACTGCCACAGATGCAGCCCTAGTGCCGCTGCAAAAGCAATGCAGCACCCTGACTACACAACTAGCTAATATGGAGGATAGAGCAAAGGCACGGAACGTGAGGATCCGAGGGGTGCCTGAATCGGTCACCAACTCTGAACTATCCCACTACTGCCGGAGGCTGATAGCCACACTGCTACTACCCAAACAAGTAAAGCAGATAGGACTCTTGTTTTCGACTACCCAAAGCCATCAAAGCTCCCCAGGAGGCTCCCAGGGATGTGCTTGTCAAGTTTGTTCAGGACTCTGACCGGGGGGTTCTCATGGGAGCCACAAGAGGCTCACCCACGATTCACTTTGAGGGGGCACATCTGATATTCTACAGAGATATCTCCAGGCACACTCTCACTCAGCTGCTTTGCGAGAACTCCATCACATACAAATGGAGGCAGCACCGACTGATGGCGTACAAAGCAGGCACAAGTCAGAAGCTCCAGCTTTCCTTCGGGCCCTGGGCCTACCAGCAGAGGCAGCCCAAGCGGATACTCACCCTTCATGGACTGTCGCAAACATCAGCCCGTTTGTGCCTAGGGGAACAAGAACGGTACACCTGACTCACCTACTTGAAACCAGCAACGTCGGCTACCACTCATAATTTTGTTTGACAATATATTTTTTCGACATAAGTTTACTGTTGACTTTACTTTATCTTGGTTTAATTGTACAGATTATCGCAACCTCCACCTGGCTCTGTAAGCTAACAGCCAGTCATCTCGCCCAGCTATCTACCCACCCACCCACACCTTCTATCTAAACATGCTCCTTCCACTGTGCTAGTGCATGTTTAATAGCCTGTCTAGTTGGCACAACCGTCCATTGGCCTACCACCACGAGAGTACTAGGCTATTACCAGCCCTATGACAAAATTGTAGTTCCTTAATACCCAGGCGCCCTAAGCTTAAAGGACCACTATAGTGCCCTGAGGGGCCCCCACCCTCAGGGACCCCATCCCGCCGGGCTGGATGGAGAGGAAGGGGTTAAACTTACCTCTTTCTCCAGCGCCGGGCAGGGAGCTCTCCTTCTCCTCTCCTCCTCTTCTCCTCCTCTTCGGCTGAATGCGCATGCGCAAGAGCCGCGCGCGCATTCTGCCAGTCTCATAGGAAAGCATTTACAATGCTTTCCTATGGACGCTGGCGTCTTCTCACTGTGATTTTCACAGTGAGAAGCACGCAAGCGCCTCTAGCGGCTGTCAATGAGACAGCAACAAGAGGCTGGATTTACCCAAATATAAACATAGCAGTTTCTCTGAAACTGCTATGTTTATAGAAAAAAGGGTTAACCCTAGCTGGACTTGGCACCCAGACCACTTCATTAAGCTGAAGTGGTCTGGGTGCCTATAGTGGTCCTTAAACTACACCCAGATGTAACCCTATCTGGTAACTTTGAGGATGCGTTCGCTACTACCCAGCAACCTCCAGTTAATAGAAAGTCTAGCCGATCGTGCAGCCATGAGGAATCTATGCTAGAAAAACATAAAATTGGATGTGTTATATGCATGGGATACTGTCTTTACTGTAAAATGTACTTTATGCTGAATATCTTTTCCTCACACAGTGTAACATGATGTTTATGATTACCCACAAAAATAAAGAATTACAAAAAAATAAATAATTGGAAATGTACTCACTGTTGTGGAGAAAAAAAACAGGTTGCCTATGGAAAAGCATTGGATTGGCTAAGATGGTCAAGATTGATGATCTCAGCCATGGAGGTAGAGCCAGCTGTGGCAAGACCAGAGCAGCAAGTAAAATCATATTTTCACTCCACAGACAGGGGGCCGGGAACCTAAACATTTATCCCAGAACTATGGTGTTAGAACTACATGTTTATATTCCTAACAGTATAGTGTTCCTTTAAGAAAGAAAGAAAAAAGAAAAGCCACTGACAATTAAATTTGTTGACTGCAAAACTGTATAGTCAATGTCTTTTTTTTTTTGCAAAGTCAATTGAGCCCTTTGGGATTATAAACTAAACTGGGAATTGTGGGAAATTTCCCATTTGGCCTAACATTTTCCCTTCTCCATAATTTTAGTTTGGTGAATGAACCTCTTTGAGTTTTAATGTTCGATGTGAGATTATTTGAAAAAAAAAAAAAAAATAATAATAAGTTGCTTTGTACTGACATGTCATTGACTGCTACTACTCACATTTAAACAGAGGGAAACCCCATCTCATTCCCCTGAATGAGTTGATGAAGGTCAAGCGTTGTCATAACCCAAATTTGATTAACAATGAAGTATTTAAACACAGTTTGACTGCAAGGGGAAGCAATTTTAGCAGCCTTATTAAAAAAGAGTCAAAGATCTCACAATTCATTAGAAAACCTCACAACTTGCGATGGGAGCCAGTGGAGGAGTTAAGGAATTTAATTACCCTCAGTACCAGCATAAATGGGCCCCAATGAACCCAAAATAACCAAGTGGCACTAATTGATTGCTGAGCACTAAACTGGGAAGGGAGCTGTCTGTAGTCCTGTAGACACATTGTAACAAGGAACAGCCAGAGAGTCTTGCAAACCTTCTAAGGAGCTAACAGAAGTCGAAAAATTCAACTGTCATCTATGCTTCCAGTTCGGCTACTTTGGCCTTCTCTGTTTAGTAAAGAACACTGTGTGTGTCCTGGATTACAGGATGGATCTGGAAACCATATTTATACAGTTACAGGTATATTCTCTGTGCTGTGAGATGTGAGCAACACAACCCATCTATCACTCAAAATCTGTATGTCTTTTTTTGTATCAGAGTTGCAGAATGCGTCTCTCGCTGTCTCTCCACCTATGAGATTTGCTCTGCGGTGTTGCTTGTAATCACGTCTCGGTTTCCTCCTCCCAGCACGCGCAGAGAATCAATGTGAGAAAGTTAATCAGTAAAGGAACACATACAGCGCCAATCACTCAATCATGAACTTCAAGCTGCCCAGCCAGGGCTGTGAATACAACCAGGGAAGGAGGTGAAAATATTAACCAGCTTCTTAAAAAATTACCTGCATCTCGAATGTGACAGCGGAATAGAGGAGCCGATAATATATACATTTGCGAAAGGGGGGAGAATTTCAGCGGCGTCCCGTGTATATAAGAATGTTTATAAAAGAACCTTTGAATGATGATCATAAATGCAGCAACGCATAACTTCCATGTTTTATGTATCGTTCTCAGGGTTTTCCACTAAATCATAAATTGTTGGAAATTGACCCGTGAATTTCACATTTCAGACAAAAATAGCTAAGCTGTGCTGGCGATAAAAGTGTGGTTCATAAGAAGGGTAGGTATGTGGATGGATTATAATCGCCGTCAAATGTAAACGTTTCAGGGATGTGATCCAATGACGTTCAATCACTAAACATTCAATTGTAGTGAACTGGGAGGCAAATTGGAAACATTAAATCAAAATAGTCGAATTACAAACAAACATTCTCCAATTACAGTGACAGATGGGATATTTAAAGGACCAACACAGGCATACGGCATTGTTTACATTGCAGGGTTACACTCTTCTATAGGAACCTCCTGACAGCCACTAGAGGGCGCTGCCACTGTGAGAACAGAGAGACATGGTTATGTGTCATTGAACATCCTCATTTATAGAGAGAGGATGTTAAATGTCCTCAAATGCTTATCATAGGGAAGCACTGGATTTAATGCCTCTCTAGAGGAGCATTTGTTTGGATGAGAAGTGCTTGCTGCGTATGCTCTTCTCGCCCCCCAGTGCTTTTCTATGACAAGCATTGCATTGCATGAGAAGACGAGGCAGACTGCAGGGAGACATCATGGATGGAGGAGTGGGTGGCTGTATGGCATGAAGCCCTTTTTAAATTTCATTAGGGGCCATGAAGCTAAATAAGAAGTAGAACACTATAGCGTTAGAAATTCATGTTTGTATTCTAAACACTATAGTGTTCCTTTAAGCCTACATTTTGCAATTACAATTAACAATGATTCAGGGAGTAAATGCTTAAAGCATGTTAAATGGACTCTCCAGTGCCAGGAAAAAAATTGTTTTCCTGGCACTGCAGGACCCTACAGTGCCCCTCTTCCTCCCACCCCCCATCCCAAGTTGCTGAAGCTGTTAAGACCCCTTCAGTGACTTACCGGAGACCAGCGCCGATGTCCCTTAGCGCTGGGTCAGGCTCCGCCTACTCTCCTCCCCCGCCAACATCAGCTGGTGGGGGAGACCTAATGCGCATTGCCACACACGCGCATTAGACCTTCCCATAGGAAAGCATTTTTCAATGCTTTCCTATGGGGATTTCGGCGACGCCGGAGGTCCTCACATAGCGTAAAGACGTCCAGCATCATTTAAAACACTTTTCGTCTTCTAAGAAGCCAGAAGTAACCCTAGTGGCTGTTTGATAGCTGTCTGATAGACAGACACTAGAGGAGGACTTAACCCTGCAAGGTAATTATTGCAGTTTATAAAAACTGCAAAAATTACACTTGCAGGGTTAAGTGTGGTGGGAGTTGGCACCCAGACCACTCCAATGGGCAGAAGTGGTCTGGGTGCTTGGAGTGTCCCTTTAAGATTTGAGCTGCCGCTACTTCCTACACCTCTGTCTCCTGGTATCCCTTCCAACCAAGAGGGTCCTGTTTCCACATGAATTCTGAATTCTATATTGCTTCTTTTTCCTCCAGAAAAGTCGTTCGCAAAAAGGGAAAAAAAAATGAACACCAAACAAACCCCACAATATGATGACGTTTGTATTCACACAATACATACATTTTTTATTTGACGCTTGTGATTTCTGTTACGAGACAGTAGATGGCGATAATGGGCTACCTGTGTTGCTGGGACAGATTTTTAACCACTTAATGACAGACATTGATTGTCCTGATATAAGTGGGGTTTGCCTAGGCCCTTATAAAATATGATTCCTGACTATTTACTGTAGAGAACTCTTTTGTATTAGAATTCTGACTATATAATTAACAGAAGAGGTGCACCATTGTGCCAAGGAGGGAGTTATCATGAATATAGCATTACTGTGATAATTGGTCAAATATAAGACCTGTGTGTATGTGTACAGCAACGGTGTCAAGGTATAAACAGCTTTGTACAAATAAAGAAATAAAAACAGGATTATTTGCTAAAATGTGAACTGTCAAGTGAAATCAAAGAAAAGCTCATATTTGAAGTCAGGACAGACACATTGGAAAACATCTGCATGTTTAGTTTGACTATTTTGGCCAAACAAATTGAAATTCATTTCAATTCCTGTAAATTTACACTTTTATGAAACTGTGTCATGAAAAATCTTCTGCTACAATGAATGAGGTGATTCACATGTGTCCTGGGGGGGAAAGCCATATACTCAGGGGTGTCGTGGTCACAGGTTACATTTTCAGGATCTTACTGTCAGTGGGAACATTCCCAGGGTGTCTGGCTGAAAGGGCAGCTTCCTGGGAGGGCTGGCAGGTCCTGTCAATGACAACGGGCTGATTCTCAGGGGTAAGAAGTAAATGCACAGATTCCTAGGCTGTAAAGAATCTGGGTTCTCGGGGTTGTAGGGTAAATAGGCAGGTTTACAGCGCCTAAGGGGAAGAATGGGCAGGTTATCAAGGTGTTTTCATTACTGCCCCCAATGCTAGAATCAGTGTGTCATTGAGTGCTTGTGTCATTGTGTGCTAGTCAACTAGTCAACACTTGTGTCTGTGAGTGCTTCAATCAGTGTGTGTGTGTGTGTATGAGTGAGTGCTTGTGTCATTGTACATGTCAGTGAGTGTGTGCCAAGGAGTGCCTGTATCAGTGTGTGCTTTTTTCACTGTGTATCAGTGTGTGCTTGTGGATGCATGTGTCAATATTTGTGTCAGTGATTGTATGTTTGTGTTATCATTATATATGTGTCTCAATGAAACTGTGTGAGTGGGTATGTGTTACCATCCCCACAGACATGCAACACCACAGATAGCATCCCTACACAAACATCATTCTCAGAAGCACTCTCCCACCACGCAATACCACAAACAGTGTTCCCATAGACCTAAAAGGGGTGCTAATAAAAGACTTTCCCCCGGGCTCCTCATGCTATGCCTCTGCTACTTGACATACACACGATTTTCCTAAGGGGATTTTTAAAAGTGTAATTTGTTGTGAAATAGGCCCCCATAGAATAAGCCAGGAGACAGGCACTTAACCCTAAAGCATTTCAGCAAACTCTGAACTGCTGTAAGGGAGTGTACCTTTATATGTGAATGGCACAGCATGTTCACCAATCTCAAGCTTGCGTAGTAGTTGTGGACTAGTAAGCATACTAAGAGTTGCAGTTCATAGCTCGTAAAGTCACAGAAATAACCTTAGGGACCAATATGTCAGTGCATGAGTATAACACAGAAAGCCGCCGTTTGTGCTAGGACACAAAGAGGGCATTTAAGACATGCAGCCAAGGAGTTGGCAAAGGTAGGGGGTAAATGAGGACAAGTGGCGCAGAGAAGGAGACGGGATGACAAGACAGTGGCAGATTGCTGGTCGCAGCACTAACGGGTGGGATTTGAATGAACTGTCCCAGAGACTTTAATGAGAGTCTGATGGATTGGAGCCCAAGCAAAGAAATTTGCTTTGTGAGCTAGTCTCGTCTCCTGGAGGAATGCTTGTCACAGACACATAGCTCCTCACGGGGATATGGGCAGAAATTAATCACGAAGGTCCAGGAAAGGTTTGGGATTTTAGGGGGGAGTCCATAAAGGATGAGGTGACCATTTCTTTCAACTTAGCAATTAACATGGTCTCAAACTGCATGAATACCAATAACGATAACTATTCCCTTACTGCTGTGTCCTTACATCCATTCCTGCAAAGCCGCAAATAGTCTCTGGCTGGCTGGGAGTTGTGGGATGTTTAGCCACCACTGCCATAAAAAATGATTGTCAAATGTTATTTTCCATATTTACTTATTCTTCTATCATTCATTTTGTCACTGTGTCCCCTTTTGCCCCTTTTTTGTTACATATGAAAGTATGATAATAAAGTATGATAGACATGTTTAATGTAGACATCTTGGAAATTCTCTACATAAATTAGTACTAGAGAGAGACTGCCAGGCCAGTATGAGTGGTTTCAGGCCTCCAACACCTCCTGCAGAGATGGGTCATCAAACCCTTCCTGCAGAACATCACAACCCTCATGCGGAGCATAGTGCATCAGAACCTTCCTGCTTAGTACAGAGCATCACAACACTCCAGCTAGAGCGAGACTGTCAGTCCAATATGAGTTGTTTTGGGCATAGCAAAGAGCATCACAACGCTCCAGAGTAGAGCATAGGGCATCGGAACCTTCATACGAAGTGCAGGGCATCGGAACCTTCATGCGAAGTGCAGGGCATCGGAACCTTCATGTGAAGTGCAGGGCATCAGAACCCTCCTGCCGAGCATCGACCATTACAACCCTCCCGCAGAGCGCCAAGCATCACAACCCTTTCTAGAGAGCATCAGAACCCTCCAGCGGAGCGCAGGGCATCACAACCCTCCAGCGGAGCGCAGGGTATTACAACGCTCCAGCGGAGCATAGGGCATCACAACCCTCCTACAGAGCATTAGGATCACAGAGACTTGGGTTTATTCACTATACACTGAATTGTAGCAAATTGAAACCAATTTGCTAAATTAGCGGATTCTGTAAAATTCTCAGCTTTAACTGTATGTTAGCCTACATTTTGCAATTCGGTTTTCAGGTTTTTAGCAATTTGGAGCTAAATGTTCTCTTATCTAATATATATCTTATCTACTATCTGCAACACTCCATTTCCTCTCTCTGATCACCACCTCTTATCGTTTGCTCTAAAGTACCCCCTCACTCAACAACCTCAGCTTAAACCCCCTCAACTGAAGAAGAACCCTATTTCCATTGACCTCCAGCAGCTGTCACCTCATATTGATTCACAACTGCTATCCATCCCTTCCCTCTTCTGTCCCTCACTGGCCATCTCCACATATAACACTACCCTCACCTCTGCCTTGAACGCTGCAGCCCCGCTCCAAACATGCGCCTCGAGGAGGACATGCCCCCAACCGTGGCATACTAAATCAACACGCTACCTGCAAAGATGCTCCTGTTGTGCTGAACAGAACAGTCCTGGATGAAGCCTCGCACCCAGGCAGACTTTCTCCATTATAGAAAATAAAGAGGCACCAAAAAGGAACTACTTCCTTTCTGATAGATAGGAAGGTTTAGGTAGTGGTCTCAAGAAAAGTGTGTAACTCCTCAAATCCCAGTGAATGAACCCACACCTTAGGCTGAAAAAAATTGAAATAAAGAATAGGAATAGCAAGAAGAATAAACCTAATTGCTGTAACCAGGAGATAGTTACTAACACTTACAATTCTTAAATGGGTATATTCAAAACCTCAGTATTTAAATCAAAAGTTTACAGAAGTGGTAAGTCTGCTAAACAATGTAACACAGTAATTCAGTAGCGGTTGCAATGGTAACAATTAAATCTTCAGTACACAAACCAAGTGAAAGTATATAAATTGTATCAACAAGTGAAGGAAATGGTAATAGTATCAGTCCTTAATATGTTTGAAAAACCATAAACGAGCATAACAGTCCTACTGAGTAGTTTTGAGCTGTATGCTCCTATTTATGTACGCCTGAAATCCCTTCTATTGAAACAGCAGGGAAAACTAGCCAATGGGAGCACAATATTACACAATATTACGCTAGTAACACACTAGTAATTACATTAACAGTATGGTACACATAAATGATAATGCAATCCACTGTGTGAAGAAATGTCGATTTAGAAATGTATCATAAACTTTTCTACATATAAATCAAGTTAGTAACCAGCAATGCAATCCATACAACACCAGCCGTTGGTCTTCATAGTATAAAGTGCAGAAGCATGTCTTTTATCAAAAAAAATTTTATTCTATAAAAATATATAATTGTGTAAATATGTTAAAATCAAAGTTATTTACAGATGGCACAAAAGTGTGGGAAGATGCAGCCTACCGATACACCGACACAGATTGGAACGCAAAGTGAAACAAAAGTGGAACGCGGCGGCGAATCTCCCCTTCAGTCACTCGACACACAGGACTTTGCAGCTGTCTGTAAGCCGGCTTCTGACAGTCATCAACAGCAGAGTATCAAGGCTGCGGGTGGTGAGACTCCAGAAAATATACCCATTTAAGAATTGTAAGTGTTAGTAACTATCTCCTGGTTGCAGCAATTTGATTTTTTCTTCTTGCTATTCCTATTCTCTTTATCTCCATTATAGATTCATATTCTATACAGCGCAGCCCTTGCCCTCGCCAAACAGTCCTACTTTTCCTCTCTCATTAGTTCATGCTCCCACAATCCCAGGCATCTCTTTGACACCTTTAACTCTCTTCTTCGCCCTGCTGTGGCCAGCCCCCAAACTAACCTTACAGCTGATAGCTCTGCATGCTACTTTACCAACAAGATTGAACAGCTAAGGAAAGAATTCTCCCCACCTTGCCATTCTCTTTCTCAACCACATGTAGATCATGCCTTTCCTACCCTTCAGACTTTCTCCCCGGCTACTGAACAAGAGGTGGCTGCGCTTCTCCTTTCCTCTTACTCCACCACTTGCCCGCTCAATCTTGTCTCATCTTACCTTATCAGATCTCTCTCCCCCTGTCTTGTGCCTTGCTTAACACACATCTTCAACTGCTCTCTCTCTTCTGGTATTGTCCCTGCTGACCTTAAACTTGCCACTGTACTACCTATCCTGAAAAAAGCATCTCTTGAAAAAACATCTGCGACCCCTGAGACTGCGGTAGGTACTGGTCCCATATCACTGCTCCCTTTTTCCTCAAAGCTACTGGAAAGACTTGTCTTTACCCGTATGTTTCACTTCCTCAATTCCAACTCTCTCCTTGACCCTCTTCAATCTGGCTTCCGTCCTCTCCACTCTACTGAGACTGCTCTAATCAAAGTTACTAACGACCTAATCGCAGCTAAATCCAAAGGCCACTACTCCATACTAATTCTTCTTGACCTCTCTGCTGCCTTTGACACCGTTGATCATGCTCTCCTTCTTCAAACTCTTCAATCACTCGGTCTCTGTGACTCTGTCCCCTCGTGGTTTTCCTCTTATCTCTCCCAACGCTCATTCAGTGTCTCCTTTTCTTTCTTTTTTTTTTTTTATTCTTTTTTTTTGTTGTGCACAAAAGTAACAGATAGCCCTGGTGCGCCACAACAGCGATATCAGGGTAAGTTGGAAAACATTTGCAATACATGTCGTGACATACGTTAGTCAGGCACATTTTTAAGTTATTAAGGTTATTTCAACAGTGTAGATTCTCGCTTATGTAATCAGTGTCTCCTTTTCTAATGATACCTCCTCCTCTCGTCCTGTCTCGGTTGGAGTTCCCCAAGGCTCTTTCCTTGGACCCTTCTATTTTCTCTTTATGCTGCCTCTCTTGGCAAACGTATTACCTCTTTTGGATTCCACTACCACCTGTACGCTGATGACACCCAGATATATCTCTCCTCTCTGGGCCTCTCCCCTGCCGTCCTGCAACGTGTCACTGCTTGCCTTTCTTCAATCTCTGACTGGATGTCCTCCCTCTTTCTGAAACTCAGTCTCTCTAAAACTGAGCTCCTCGTCTTTCCTCCCCATAATACTGATCCTCCTCTTTCGCTCTCCCTTTAAGTCAGTGGTATCCACATAAGTCCATCCAGGAGCGGACTGACCGGTCGAGCAATTCCTTTAAATGCTGCAGCCGCCTGAGCGCTCTCTTAAGAGCCTCAGGCGGCTGCAGCTTCTCACCTCCCCTCCCCTGTAGCGTGGCCGAGCTGCTCTCCGGTCCGCGGAGAGTTTCCTGTACCCGGCCGGACTGACAGGAAGGTGCACAATTAGTGTGCACCTTCCTATCACTCCGGCCGGGCACCGCGGACCGGAGAGCAGCTCGGCCACACTAAAGAGAGGAGGTAAAAAGAGAGAGGGAGGGGGGTTGGTAAAAAGAGAGAGGGAGGGGGGGTAAAAAGAGAGGGGGTGGTAAAAAAGAGAGAGGGAGAGGGGTAAAAAGAGGGAGGGGGGGTAAAGGGGGGGTAGAGAGAGAGAGAGGGAGGGGGGGTAAAGGGGGGGTAGAGAGAGAGAGAGGGAGGGGGGGTAAAAAGAAAGAGGGAGGGGGTAAAAAGAGAGAGGGAGGGGGTAAAAAGAGAGGGGGGTAAAAAGAGAGGGGGTAAAAAGAGAGAGGGAGGGGGGTTAAAAAGAGAGAGGGGGTAAAAAGAGAGAGGGAGGGGGTAAGAAGAGAGAGGGGGGTAAGAAGAGAGAGGGAGGGGGGATAAGAAGAGAGGGATGGGGTAAGAAGAGAGGGAGGGGGTAAGAAGAGAGAGGGAGGGGGGATAAGAAGAGAGGGATGGGGTAAGAAGAGAGGGAGGGGGTAAGAAGAGAGGGAGCGGGGTAAGAAGAGAGGGGGGTAAGAAGAGGGAGGGGGGTAAGAAGAGAGAGAGGGGTAAGAAGAGAGGGAGGGGGTAAGGAGAGGGGGGTTAAGAAGAGAGGGGGTAAAAAGAGAGAGAGGGGGAGTAAGGAGAGAGAGGGGGAAAGAAAAGAGGAGGGGGGAGTAAGAAGAGAGGGGGGAGTAAGAAGTGGGTAAGAAGAGGGGGAGGGGGAGTAAGAAGGGGTAAGAAGAGGGGGAAGGGGGAGTAAAAAGAGGAAGGGGGAGTAAAGAGGGGGAATGGGGGGGTAAGAAGAGGGGGAGTAAGAAGAGGGAAGAGGGGGGAGTAAGAAGAGAGGGAGGGGGGAGTAAAAAGAGGAAGGGGGAGTAAGAAGAGGGGGAGGGGAGAGTAAGAAGAGGGGGAGGGGGTAAGAAGATGGGGAAGTAAGAAGAGGGGGAGGGGGTAAGAAGAGGGGGGAGTAAGAAGAGAGGGAGGGGGGAGTAAGAAGAGGAGGGAGGGGGGTAAGAAGAGGGGGAAGTAAGAAGAGAGTGAGGGGAGAGTAAGAAGAGGGGGGAGGGGGGTAAGAAGAGGGGGAGCAAGAAGAGAGGTGGGGAGTAAGAAGGGGGTAAGAAGAGGGGGAGGGGGGAGTAAGAAGAGGGGGGTAAAAAGAGGGGGAGGGGGGAGTAAAAAGAGGAAGGGGGAGTAAGAAGAGGGGGGAGGGGGGTAAGAAGAGGGGGGAAGAAGAGGGGGGAGTAAGAAGAGGGGGGAGTAATAAGAGGTGGGAGTAAGAAGAGGGGGAGTAAGAAGAGGGGGAGAAGTAAGAAGAGGGAGTAAGAAGAGGGAGAGGGGGAGTAAGAAGAGGGGGAGAGTAAGAAGGGGGGTAAGAAGAGAGTGAGGGGGGAATAAGAAGAGCGTGGGAGTAAGAAGGGGGGTAAGAAGAGGGGGAGGGGAGTAAGAAGAGGGGGAGGAGGAGTAAGAGGAGGGCAATTGACCCCTCCCCTGTCCGCAGGCACCGTGCAGGCAGCCATCAGGGGAGGGAGGAAGAGAGGACCCGGGAGCTCAGCCTGCAGCTCTGGGTCCTTCTTGCGCGAGCACAGATCGTTGCCGCGGTTACCACGGCAATGTTACGGCTCTTGCGAGAGTAAACTCTAGCCTCTCAACATTCCTGGTGGTTGCAGTGGTGAGAGTGAACTCTAGCCCCATAAACACACTGCCCCCACACACCATACACATTCACACACTGCCCCCCATACACACACACTGCCCCCACACACACCATACACATTTACACACATTGCCTCACACACACACACATACACTGCCCACCCATACACACACAGCCCCCATACTAACATTGCCACACACATACACAGCCCCCTCATACACACATTGCCCCACACACCCTACACATTCACACACTCTGAACCTTTCACACACACTGCACCCCTTACACATTGCACCACTGCTCCTATACCCTACTACAGCCTCATATCCCAGCAGACCCCAGGTAAGTTGTCAAACTGTTCTTAAACGGTTTGACTACTTACTCTGGGAGGGGGGCACGGCCCTCCTGGCACCATAACGACTACACAGAGCAGTAGTGGTTATTGTGCATGGATAATTTCTTTAAATAATCTACAAGTGCCCCAGTAGCCAGCAAGCCAGCCAGCCCACAGGCCAGCCAGCCAGCCCACAGGCCGGCCAGCCAGCCCACAGGCTGGCCAGTAGCCAGTCAGCCAGCCCACAGGCAACCAGTTAGGCTTACAGCCAGCAAGCCCACAGCCTGCAAACCGCATCCAGCAAGACACAGCCTGCCAGCCAGCAAGCCACAGCCAGCAAGCCACAGCCTGCCAGCCGCAGCCAGCAAGCCAACAGCCTGCCAGCCGCAGCCAGCAGCCTGCCGGCAGTAGCCAGCAAGCCCACAGCCTGCCAGCAAGCCCACAGCCTGCCAGCCGCAGCCAGTAAGCCCACAGCCTTCCAGCAAGCCCACAGACTGCCAGCCAGCAACAGTAATTAAGGTAAGAGGAGCCAACTTGGCCTAGGTATCAGCGAGCTATGTTGTGTTGCTATATGGTGAATAGGAACCAGAGTGTTGGAGAGACCCCCCTCCAGGCCCCATTAGACTCCATTGTAGTCTCTAATGGGACCTGGAGGAAATTCTAACACACTCTCTAAAGGACACTGAGATAGCCTCTGCTAGAATGCTCCCCCCCCTCCATGGCCCATTAGCCCTCAATTGTAGTCTCTACTGGGGCCTGGGGGCGACTGTTTCCAGCAGGGACACTGAGATGGCCTCTGTTAGAAAGACCCCCTTCCAAGCCTATTAGACTCCATTGTAGTCTCTAATAGGGCCTGAAGGGGATTCTTTCTAACACACTCTCTAAAGGACACTGAGATAGCCTCTGCTAGAAAGACCCCCCTCCATGGCCCATTAACCCTCAATTGTAGTCTCTACTGGAGCCTTGAAGGGATTATTGCACTTTTGTTCCTTGAGTCTAAAGATTGTGTAGGGTGTGGCTGGAGGCGGTGCATGGAGGCGGGACATGGGTGGCGCTTGCTGCGGAGTATGGGTGGGGCCTGTAAGGGGGCCCTTAGATTTATTTTGCCCAGGGGCCCTGAGGGTTCTCAGTCCGCCCCTGAGTCCATCCTTGCAAGTGCACTGTCTTGGCATCATACTTGATTCTGACCTCACCTTTGAGCCTCACATCCAGTATGTTTCCAAATCCTGTAGATTCCATCTTAAAAACATAGCCTGCATCTGCCCCTTTCTTACACAAGATGCTACCAAGATGCTTGTCCATGCTCTAGTTGCATGGATTTCCTGCATGGATTATTGTAATCCTCTCCTAATTGGTCATTCCAAAAGCCCCGCTACAGTCTGTAATGAATGCCGCCGCCAGACTGATTTCCCTCTCTAGTCGGTGCTCTCACACCTCACCCCTCTGCCAATCCTTACATTGGCTCCCTGTATCCTATAGGAGTCAATTCAAAGTGCTAACCCATGCCTATAAAGCATTGACCAATTCTAGCCCCTCATATCTCTTCACAGATCCATAGGTATGCCCCTTCTCGGTCTCTCCGCTCTGCCAGTGACCTTCTCCTGTCCACTGCTCGCACCCGTACAGCCAACTCACGCTTGCAGGACTTCTCACAGGTGGCTTCTTTCCTATAGAATAGTCAGCCTACCCCCATCAGACTCTCCCCTAGTCTTCAATCGTTTAAGAAGTGCCTTAAAATCCATCTCTTTAGGAAAGCATATGGCCTCCCAAATTAACCTCTACCTCATATACCTGTCTCTTGCTCTCTCCTAAGGGGCAGCACTTTACTCTCTATTCCAGCTCTGCTTCACTCCCACCTTATTAAGTGTTCTTGCATGGCAAGACCACTTACTATTATCTCACATATATATTATTCTTATTATAGCCAGATTTACCAGCCTAACTCCTCCCACAGTTTTTACACTACATAGACAGTAATATACCGAAACGTGCGGATTATTCCCGATCGGTGTGCTATTACTTTGTGGAACGTTTCACCGAATGGTTCCCGAAATATCGTTGTTTTTGGGGCAACATTTTTCCCATAGGAATGAATGGCGGAATGTTCAAAACTAGAGTGGGAGCTGACAAAAGCTAGAGTGTGAGCTG
The DNA here is from genome assembly GCF_036172605.1 of Pelobates fuscus. Lineage (NCBI taxonomy): Eukaryota > Metazoa > Chordata > Amphibia > Anura > Pelobatidae > Pelobates > Pelobates fuscus. Next base: position 134,870,953 of record NC_086325.1, on the reverse strand, counting down.
AAAAACCAGGACATGATTTCTAAACTGCCACCACTCCCTCATTTTCAAGCCCACCTACACAAATCTTATATCAAAACATTCAGCTATCCCTGCTGCCACTAAAAAAGTTCACAGCTAAGCCATAGTCCTGATAGTTTTCACAATATGACCATTTGTTTGCAACTCACGCCATCCATTGACATTCATTGAAAAACTCCACTCTATCCACCTCAAATTTGAAGGGCAATTTCTAAACTGCGACTGTGCCTTCATTTTTAATATCTCAGAGACATACTATGCATCAAAATGTAGGTCTGGGTCTTGTGATTCTCACAATATAAAGCTCGATTTATAGTTTTTAAACTACAACCGTTTGAAGATGGCAACCGCCAGTGAAGTGAGCAATTTGGAGCAGTTTGTTTTTAACCGCTCTTGTCTGCCCTTGCTGTAGGATGAGTTGCCATAGAAACCCAGGAGTGTGAGTAGCCAACAGAGTGTTCCGGAACACAGAGGCTGCTAGATGAAACACATTCTCTAAACTGCTGTCATTCCTACAGTTTTGAGAACACAAAAGTGAGCACCATCACATTTAATAGATATATTTTCATGTTAGTCAATGCGTTATACCTGTAACAGAAAAACCGTAACATACAATGTTACAACAATACAGCTAATCAATGTTTCATAAAGTTACTCTGCCCACTCCATAAAGTTACTCTTCCCAGTCCAACCTTTCCACAGTTACTCCAGCCACTCCAACCACACAACAGTTACTCCAGCCACTCCACCCAGTTACTCTGCCCACTCCAGTTGTAGACTACTGGTGGAGGCAAGAACACTTCACACAATTTCCCCAGATTACTATTTCCTGTCCTAATGTGTTTTATACCAGACCTCCTATACACTGTAAGCTCGTTTTAGCAGGGTCCTCTTCAACCAATCGTTCCTGTAAGTTTTCTTGTCATTGTCCTATTTATAGTTAAATCCCCTCTCATAATATTGTAAAGCGCTAAGGAATCTGTTGGCGCTATATAAATGGCGATAATAATAATAGTGAATAAACCTCACATTGTACCAGACAATTATTAATCAGCATTTATATAGCGCCAACATATTCTACAGCGCTGTACAATTCTAGAAAGGAGATATTAAGAGGTTAAGAAGGCCCTGCTCGAACAAGTTTACAATCTATGAGGAATCAAGTTCAGCAGATATATGGTTTGGTGTCTAATTCAAGGACACTTACTGGTGATTTGTATGAGAAATAGTTTTGGGATGAAAATAGACTACAAGTAGACAAATCCCGGTAGGGTTTATCCACTAAACCAGGACTCCTAAATATCAGAGAATTGATCAGTGAGACTTGAGAGGTATGACCTACACACGAAAACAGCGTCATTAAAAGCGACACAATAGGCACCCAGACCACTTCATCTTACTGAAGTGGTCTGGGTGCAATGTCCCTGTTCCCTTAACCCTGCAATGTTAATTATTGCAGTTCCTGAGAAACTCTAATAATTCTATTGCAGGGCAAAGACTGCCTCTAGAAGCACTTCCTGCTTCCTCTGCATGAGGACATCCAGCATCAGTAAAATCATTGTAGAAAAGCATTTCAACAAGTGGGTGTGGAGCAGAGGGAGCTTTAGTGCTAGTAATACAGGTTTGTATTCCTAATACTCTAGTATCCCTTTAAGCTAAAGTTGTTTTGGTGACTATGGTGTCTGCCTATCAATATGTATATGTGATGTGCCCATAAAAGCATGGTGGATGTGGTAGCCCTACCTTTAACCACTTCCCTTCTGGACTGCTCACTTTAGATCAGGCTTCCCCAAACTCCGGCCCTCCAGATGTTGCTGAACTACAACTCCCATGATTCTATGAATGAAATAGACCGGCTGAGAATCATGGGAGTTGTAGTTCAGCGACATCTGGAGGGCCGGAGTTTGGGGAAGTCTGCTTTATAGGAAGCTGGATTTACTTCTACACCCCTAATAAGTTTTATATCAATGCTGTCAAACCCATTTGGGGAAACTCAATTGTATTGATCCATACAAGATGTAGGGTCATCTCTATGGCAGTTTATTTCCCAAAATGGAATTCACCTGACAATAGGAATCAATACAAGCTGCTGTGACCTTTTACTATGAAAGATCATATTGTGACTTTTATAAACTTGCATGTAACATTTTCCAGTCCTGAAGATATCTGGAATAGTATCTCTGAATTTATAGCATGTTGGCGAGATCGATTTTCTGTTGCAGTTTTGTCTAACGAGGGGGGGGGGGGGGCAGATCGGCCATATTGTCCATATGTTGATGAGCAGTCCATTTTCTTCCTGCCCCATATCAGTGTTAATTTTGTCGACTAACAATTTTAGTCAAATCTTAGTCGACGAAAACAATTCAGATGACTGAAAAACGACTCAAACTGTCTTCTTAGTCAAAAGACTATGACTAAAACTAAATCGAAATGTGCTGCCAAAATTAACACTACACAGAGGGACTATGGAAGGGGCAAGAGATACAGATAGAGGCTTTAACTAAACCCACTACATTTTACTTGTGTTGACTAAAATCTACTGGAGATTTAGTCGACTAAAATTAGACTAGAACAATTGAGATGACTAAGTTACGACTAAAACGACTAAAACTAAAACTAAATTGACATTTGCTGCCAAAATTAACATGGCCCCATATGAATCCTAGCTCCTAAAAGGGAGCAGTTTGAGTAACAGATATCAGCCAGGAAGTGCCCTTAGAGAGTAACTCCAAACACCATGATTTCAAGTGGTTTTGGTAATTTTGAAACGCTGCAGCTGCCAGAGGTGCATTCTTAGGCAGCACAGCATCCTGGCACCAGATCAGAGCAGACCTTGGGGGGGTGTGGTCCGCTAAGGTGCTCTGTAGATACGGGGGATGTGTAGCGCTAGGCTGCGGCCCCTCAGGTAGACCCACTTCCTCTTGTTAAGCACCGCCCCCTATGCAGCCCTCAAAAATCATGGGGGGGGGGGGGGGCTAAAAAGAGGCATTGCATTCAGCCTGTGGTGTCCCTGTCCTCCCCTCAACCCGTCTTTCCTGACCTCCATTAATCTCCAGCGAGATGCAATGACGTCAGTCAAGGAGGATTGGACTGAGGGAAGAACCTGGACTCGGCCATGGAACGGAGGTGAGTTTTTTTTTTTACTGAAAAAATAAACACTAATCAATGTTTTTTTTGGGTTGGAGTATCCTTCAACATTATGTGTTGAATAAATGTAGAGAAGTTTTTCTTTTTTTTTTTTTTGCTTGATATTTGGCATTCACTTTGAATTCTCAACAATTCACATTTCAGCGAATAACTAAGTGTGGTTTATTCACTAAACTTTGAATTGTAACAAATTGAGATCTGAATGGCAAAACTCAGGGTAAAATGACTATAGCTCAGAGGATGTTTCCCGAACAGCCATTTTAGCAGATTTCCACCATTAAGATTTGTGTGCTACAATGCAAAGCTTAGTGAATAAACCCCAGTTTTTTTTACCTGCATAAATATCTATGATCTGTTATATTTATAACTTGCCTTTAACTAAAGCTGAAGTGGAGACTTTCAGCTTAAATTCAAGGGGTTGTACAAAAATATTGGATGTAACGTTTAGGAATTACAACCATTTTCATACACGGTCCCCTTATTTAAGGGGCACAAATGTAATTGGACAAATTAACACAATCATAAATAAAATGTGAATTTTTAATACTTTGTCAGCAATGATTGCTTGAAGTTTGGAACGGCTGCCTCTGTCCTCAAAAAACACTAGTGACCCAGTGCCAGTGACCTGCCAGTGATGAGTTAGGTTATCAGTGCCAGGTTAATCTTAGTTTCATCTGTCCAAAGAATTCCGTTTCAGAACTGGGATGGTTTTTTTAAAGAAGATTTTTTTAGGCAAAGTCTAAGCTGGCATTTTGTTTCTTGAGGCTTTTGAATGGTTCGCACCTTGTGGTGAACCCTCTGTATTTGCTCTTGTGAAGTCATCTATTTATGGTAGACTTGGATCATGATATACCTACATCCTGGTGAGTGTCCTTCACTTGGCTAAATGTTGTAAAGGGTTTTTTTTTTTTTTTATCATGGAAATAATAATACCATTATCGACAACTGTTGTTTTCCATGAACGTCCATAGGACGTGCAAAGCTCACCAGTGTGTTCTTTTTTTATTTCTCCAAATGTACCAAACTGTTGATTGTTCCTGCTATCTGATGGATTTCTATTTATTCATTTTTTTGCAGCCTAAGGATGGCCTGTTTCACTTGCATCGAGAGCTCCTTAGACCGAAGGTTGTGAGTTCACTGCAACAGTTTCCAAATACAAATGCCACACCTGAAATCAGCTCAGGACCTTTTACCTGTTTAACTGAAGAGGAAATAATGAAGGAATAGCCCACACCTGTCCAGGAAACAGCTTTCTAGACAATTGTCCAATTACTTTCGGTCCCTTTAAAAAGAGGGGGCTACATATTAAAGAGCTGCAATCTCTAAACCCTTCCTGCAATTTGGATGATAATGCACTCAAGCTGAGAGACTGCACTTTAGGCACATATTCATAATTTAATTGTAACCTGAATTTAGTTTGGTAAACAGCCAAAATAACAAGACTTGTTTCAGTGTTTAAATATTTCTGGATCTAACTGTATAATGTACCCTGACCCTAGCCTAGTATCAGTGGTGTATTTTGGATTTGTGCTGCCCTAGGCACGTCTAAATTCGGGCACCCCCAAAATCTAAATTGGCCCCCCCTAATTCGTGTAAAGGCTACTTTTTTGACTGACAGACACATGCCCTCATTGATACATGCACTGATATACACTCACTGACATATACACAGTCATTGGAACACACATACAGTCATTGGCACACACTGTTTAACCAACAGACACACACTGACGCACCCACTCACTCACAGACACACACTGACAGCTACACTCACTCACTCACTCACAGTAAGGTGGACAGCCCTAGAACACAAGGCAAACAAGGCATGTGTCTGGGAGCTTGGGGTGGCATTTTTTGGCGCCCCCCCTGAAAGTGCCGCCCTAGGCAAATGCCTTGTTTGCCTTGTGGTAAATACATCCCTGCCTAGTATATTAGTAAGGTATACCTCCCAACATTTCAAATGGACAAAGAAGGACAGTATAATTTGGAGTGAAGCTTCTAAAAGTGGAGCAGTTATATATTTGCACTTTAAAATGAACCCCTAGTGTGAAAATTACTTGCGGCTATATAGACAGCAACATACCCTGCATCCAAAATCTAAATCTGCCTATTAAGAAAGCATTGACAACTTGTTGATAATTGATGGTCTGTTTCCAGTTTGAAGGACAGATATATCAACTAATCCCTGCCCTTCTCTCAGTGGTGCAATAAATTCGTGGCCAAACCTCATGTTGGAAGAAGATAATCCGAAATACAAAGCTGGGATAATTAAAACATATTTGCAAATGAAATTGGATGGTGAAGTCCTCCGTGAATAGTGTGGTCCTCAAAACCCAGCTCTTAATATGGATTCTGAAAAGTAGTTTTTTTTAAATGAGTTAATGAGCGATGCCACTGAAATTGTAGTAAAACTGGCAAGTTTAATGAACTTTTATTAATTAAATACATTTAATTCCAGTTTTAGATTTCAGTACTTTTGGAATTATTTGCTAAACCGCAGATGGAGGGAAATAGACAAGGGAATTGCAAGTTCTAGAACAAACTGGACACTATGGACAATGTCTCCAGTTTCACTGGTTCTTCGGCTGAGCTACAATTTATTAATCCATTGTCATTTCTGCACAATCCCTAGTTTAGTAAATAAACCCCAATTAGTGTTTTTTTTTACTAAGGTGTGAATTTTTTTTAATGAATTTAAGATTGTATGTCAAAATTGGCAATCATAAAACATAGCTGACCTTGAGCATTTTTTTAATTAAGCTACTGATAGGCAAAACCCACTTTAAATTCCTGGAAATTAACCCTTTAGTGAATAACAATGTTGGAACACTCCAGACACCAAAATAACTATTTCATAACAACACTGAAGTTGTTATGGTGCACTGAGGTCCGGAATACTGTCTTACCTTAAGGGTTAAAACAGTCACAAATGGTTTTATGCCAAATTTGTTCCAACTGCGCCTGACTGCTCTGCCAATTTTTGTCACCAACTGCAATGCTGAAGCTCAGACTGGCCACCGGTGATAGGCTGAGACATTCGCAGTCGATCACTGATTCCCATTGATAAAACGGCACAAGTAAGGTATGTAACTCTATCACACATTTTTCTCATTGCAAAGCGAGAGATAAGCTATGAGCAAAAGCTGCAGTCCTGTCCAGGCTTCTGCATTGAATCCAGAGACTAAGGGGGACAGAAAGGGGCAGTGTGGATGGGCATCATCTGGACAACCTTGGGGTAAAACCACTCGCTAACTGTTTAACCAGTTAAGGTAAGTTGGCACCATGATAACTTATTTGAGATGAAGTTGTTATAGTTCCTGGAGTGTTCTTTAACCCCTTAAGGACCAAACTTCTGGAATAAAAGGGAATCATGACATGTCACACATGTCATGTGTCCTTAAGGGGTTAAAGTAACAAAGACTCTCATAAGATCTGTGTAGTGCATTTCCTATCCTTAAAGACCCTCCAAACTGATGAGTATTGCTCATTGTGTCTGTCTTGAAAAGCAGAAATGGAACGTTATCCTAGAAATATGAACAAAAGGCACATTTGGGGACATTAATGCGGAACTGTGACCGTGTGGGGACTTTGCATAATTTGCAAAGACCCCTGATGACAGTGATATAGCCACTGGTAGTCCGGTGGCAGGGAAAGGTTGGTTTTACTTACCTGAACCTGTCCATCACAGACACTGCTATCCTCTATGCCTAACTACTAGTTTTATTGTATGAGCATCTCTGTATTACACCGAGCTCTCTGTATTGTATGAGTATCTCTGTACTGTACAGAGAGGAGTAAATTGTGGCGGAGGAGCAGTATGGCAGCAGCGAGTAACTGGCCTGGTTACTAGCGCAGAGCTTAAAATTGAGCAGCCGTGACAAAATTCTAGGAGTTTATTAAAGCAACGCTGTCACTATGCCAAATTTACAAAGACCCCCGACGGTGACATCACCACTAGGGGTCCTGCAGGTCCAGGTAGCAGGTAGGGGTGAGATTTACTTACCTGAACCTGTCCCTCGCTGGCACGGACATCTTGTTCGGTCTGCTCCGAAGTTGCTGCTGTACTCTCACGCATGCCAAATCCCTGCAGCCGTCACTGGTGATTGACACTTAGACTCCGCCCTGGTTCTAGGAAAATCAGGTGGAGATAAAAAAAACAGAGACAAAGTAATCTTGACTGTCAAACAAATTAGTATTTCATAAAGATTCTATCTATCGGGGGGGGGGGGGGGGGAGGGGAGTTAAAGAGCCACTTTGACTAAACTCAAGATTGCAGGATTATTTACTAACTTGTGAATTGCTGGGAATTACATTTCAAATAGTTGAGCTTGAAAAAATTCTCTGAGTCAGCTATGTTTCTATTTAATCAGTTTTAGCCTATTATTTGAAATTCACTTTGAATTATCAGTAATTCACACATTAATAAAAAAAAGTATGAACAAATCCAAATCTGTTGAGTGTACACTTGTGTTTTTCATGCACACATACTAAATGACACTGATCACTCATTCACTCACCTTGTCCTGTCACAGGAAGCCATGCTGTGTAGATCGTTTAAATTGTGTTTACTGATTCTTGAACAACAAAATAGGGCTTACCGTTCCTTTAAATGCTTTGCCTTAATAACTGGAAGGTTAAAGGTGAAGGTTGCTGGTAAACTAATCATTGGATCCTATTTAAAGGAAGTTTGTCATTCAAAATAAGTAAATGACAAGGTCATCTGTCAGCATGTGTTGATGCAGTGGGATCTATTCACTAAACTGTGAATTGTAGTGATCTGAAAACTGAATTTCCAAATTTAGACAAAAATAACTGAAAATAACTAATCTGGGAAAATCCTTAAACTCCGCCACTGTCGCAGTTTGGCTATTTTATTTTTGTTCATATTTGCCGTTCGGATCTCAATACAGTACAGTTTACTTTTCAGTGAATTACCCTAAATAGTGGCAAAGGGTTGGCATGTGTAAAGGAGCAGACATTAATCGTAGTCTGCAAAGGGGAGGGGCTAATTTAGCCACACCCACACGGTACATCACATTTTACACTAGAGTAGTAAAACTGGGATAACTGAGTTTGAGAATGTTTCCAATTTGGCTACTTTGGCCTATAATTAGAAATTCCCTAGTAAGTTTCTGTCAGGTATCTTTAGAAGGGACACTCCAAGCAACATTTTTAGAACGTTTTGGCTTCTTATCCTTGTTAGGAATAGTTAAGATGATATTGTATTTTTGCATATATGTGTTCACACTAACTTTGGAGTAGCAAGGGATTTTTTATTCTTATTTTTTTATTTTATTTTTATATTTATTTATTATTTTTATTTTGGGGGGAAAAATAATTTCCAGTACGTAATATCCCCATAAACTTTAAGATCTATATATGGATTACAGACATCGTTTCCCTTTTGAATTGGGAATGCATATATTCCAGAATTAACCTGGCACCAATAGGTTTATTCCAAAGGCTTGAGATAGCCCTGTGTTTTAAACGAGAGAAAATATCTATTTAAGCCTACCACAGGGGGCAATTTAAGTCATTTTCTACATATATGGTAAATAATGAACTTCTACTTATTACATTTCCTTAGATAATAATTCCAATCAAACAAGATTAGTAATCTAATGGTTGTTTGTATATTATACATCTTTAGATTATGCATGTAAGCAATATAGGGAAGACTAAAATTAAGATCCACTGTTCTTTTTATGGTTTCTCTTGTCCCTCTTCTATATTTAAAACTGCCTTGTCTCCAATAGAACTGAAAGTTTTTTTGTCTATTGATGTTGCACCGTTTGCAATCCGCCCACTCACCAAGCTCTTCCCGGAACCACCGCACATGTTCCTTTACGTTCTGGCGAGAGAACAGATAACGCTCAGTTGATCCCACAGAAACCTTGCCTACTCCGAGACCAAACACATTTTGAATCACTGCATACAGGACAGGGTACCACCAAAAGCCATCTTCCTGATTTACTCCTCACTGGTACCGGGCCAGTACCTCCTGACGCCACCCTGCATCAGACAATGGGAAGAGGATCTTGATGAAACACTTACAGAGGCGGAATGCCATAAGATTGTAACCCATGTACAAAATACTCCGGGGTCGGCACGGCTCCAAAAGAAAAAGTCCTACAATGTCCTCATGAGGTGGTACCTTTCTCCTTCAGCTCTACACCCAAGATCACACAATACCAGATACCTGCTGGTGCTGCGGAGAGACAGTGGGAACTTTCACCCATATCTAATGGGACCGAGACCTTATCAAACCATTCTGGGAGGCAATCAGACGGGTGATACAGGAGGTGACGGACGAATCACTGCAAACCACACTACCATGTCGACTCCGACCTACAAAAGGTCGGTGATAGCACGACTTCTTAATGCCACAAAGACAATCATCCCCATCTTTTGGAGACAACCGTGCACCCCCCTTCTCAAGAGTTGGATGGAAGACACAAGGAAATTAGAAGACTTGAAAGCAATCTTGGCAAAAGACAGGGAAAGATACACATAGCCATGGTTTTACTGGTGGCGCCATGTGTCGTCTAATGATTTCATACAACTCCTGGCTAATGCCAGAGTCGCTGGAGAAATAACGCAAGTACCCAGACAGGGTGATCATCGGGAGGCCCACGGAGAGCGGGGGGCTGGGGCGGCGACAGGGGGCCATGCTCCACACTCAACCCCCACTCTTTTCTACTTTCCTCCCCTTCTCCCTCCCCTTTTTATTTATTTTTTTCTATTCCTCATCTCCCTTAATTTCCTTATCCAGTCCCAAAACCCTGTATCTCCACATCCCTGAATAGGGCACATATCCAACACTCGTTAGCCCCCGGCTGAGGAAGACTTTTCTGGGCCATTGATCTAGAATCCCTGCTACCTTGTCCCTAAATGCAAGAGGGGTGGGTTGATAACCACCCCCATTGTTCTGGATACATCAAGATATCAGGGACATACATGCCTCACAAGATTTTGTACATGCCTGATCTAAGACACTGTTTCCATCATTTTCCATTATTTCATTACCCGCTACTATCTATTAAATGTACTTTACAGTATCTTCTGTATTCTTTGGGTTACATTGCCATGTTGTACTACATATTTCTCTGTGTTACTTAACCCCTAAGGGAGTAATAAAAACATTATATATGTTTTACGGACAGATTATTTGCTTCATGTTGGTAACTCCGAGGATTGACTTCTCCTGTGGACTGGCGTCTGAGTGAATACTTGGTCGACATTATTATATATAAAAGGCAAAGACAAAAGTTGAGGGAGGTGCAAAAAATAGATAATAAACAAGTGTATACTTATATTAGGTGAATCTTTGTATCAACCTAAAAATGAAAGAGAATGCATAGCATAATACTGTAACACTTTGGAGGTAAAATAAATCGGAGGTAATGGGTCACTCACGATCTGTAGAGCCTTAGAAAGCAGGCTCTGACTATAGAAGCTTGTGAATAATAAGCTTATTCAGGCTGTCTCCACTGGTATCTGGTAATAAGGCACTTCTCCCACACCATAAGAAACCACAGCGGAATAGAATTGGGTAGAAAAGTTTTTACTTGCTTAAAAACAATAAAAAATAAAGAGCCCAACGCGTTTCAACCGTAACAGGTCTTCCTCAGGTGCATAATCTAAGAAATACATTTCATTCTAATTTATACATACAAATTAATTGGACAATCAAAAAAAAAATATTATATATGTATAGAACATACACCGAAGCTTACCTCAGAACATACACTGAGTTTTACCTGTAGAGATTACACACTGCGAAATTTGAACTGACCTGTTTCTCGGTGACTCTGGGGAGTGTCGTTCTATGTGGCTGTGGCTGTGTTTTGTTCTGACAGAAAATGCACTACAAGCTGCTCCGGCACTAAACTAGTTAAGTCACATCATCCATGGTGCATCGATGACTTTCTCAACTAAGTGCCCCAACATTTTGAGCCACTTCGCTGACAAATGGATCTATAGCAAACCTCAGAGAAAGGAAAAAAAATAGAGCAAACCAATCCATTATTTAACACAAAAAATGCAAATTAGAAAAAAAAATTAATGCTCAATTTCTCCCTGCTTCTCTCTCTGTTCCCCCTTCTCTCTCCAGCCTTTTTCTAACAGAGGGGTTACTGACAGGCCTTGCATAATTTGAGAACAGCCTGGGGGCTGATGCTGGCACAGAGATGCTTTGTGTATATATTATTGATACATTAAAATTTCCTAGTAATGTTACAACAGTCCACAGAAAGGAATGTCTGCGATAGATGTTTGAGAATAATGCTGCAGGTTTGCACGTTTCGAAAGTGTTCAGTCCACTCTCAATACAATCAGTCATTATGAAACCATGGGCAAGCAATGATGCAGAAGGGTTAAATTATTATAATAAGAATTGCCATGTTGATTCTGAACAGATGTTCTCTGCATTTTAAACTGATGTTCCCAGCATGCATCTTTGCATTTCCTTGTTGCAAGTTAGTGAACACATTGGAGGTGAGACTCACGTTAAGGGACAGTCAAAATGTTAAGGGGAATTTTTTTTTTCTAAAGCAATAAAAATACTGGTTAAAATAAAACAAAAATGACATCATCAAAAAATATCTTCAACACCCCACGAGTTTACAGTGTTGCATCTTTCAATTCAAGAAAATCTGCTCCGATTTTACCCGGCTACTCTACTGTAATCGAGAGAATCTGTGGGTCTAGAAAAAGTTCTACAGGGATAAATGTCTATCTGAGGTCCATCCTGACCACTGTCCTGTACGGGAAAAACTATGAAGAAGAATGGCCGTAAGATTGTCGCATACACATTGAAATAAAACAATCTTTTCTGGTGCTTTGTGGATACATCGCTAAATACTGTAGTCAAAAACACAGTTGAGGAATCAACCACTCTAAACCAACAGTGTGGATGTGGGTGTGAACCAATAAAAACATGGGAAGGGAAGAACCGCAAAAGGTTAGAAGGTTGACCTTAGTTGGTTGAAACGCTTTCAGGTCCATTTTTTTGACAGGTGAATAAAACATCACTTCTAAATTGAAGTCTGGTGTTGCAGCTCTTATCTTCACTTTCTGCTGGGTACTGCTGTGGTATAACAAGTTTGCAGGAGGGTCAAAATGCATGAATAATTTAAAGAACCCTCAACAGGGCAACTTAGAGTCCATAAGTCAAAGCTACCCTTGCCCAGTAATGTCCAACCAAATAAATTAATTTAAAAAAACTGAAAAATTGGTCAAAATTGCCTTCCTGCTTCCTTAACCAGCTATCCTTTAGCCACTTGCCATTTATTGTTGTAAATTACCCTTATCCTCCCTTTGCAACTCTTTTAGTGGAGGGTGAAAAGATCAGTCAATACATCTATAATCATAGATTTGAATGATTAATTTCCTACAATTCTGAATTTTATGACTTAAAGGGAACCTATAATCTCGAAAATAATAATCAATGTTTTGGAAATATAGGTTCCCTTCTGCTTACCCCCTTTCTCCTCCACCCTTTGCATTAAAACATTTAAGTTAAAGGGACACTATAGTCACCAGAACAACTACAGCTTATTGAATTTGTTCTGGTGAGTAGAATCATTACCTTCAGGCTTTTTGCTGGAAACACTGTCTTTTCAGAGAAAATGCAGTGTTTGCATTACAGCCTAGTGATAACTTCACTGGCCACTCCTCAGATGGCTGTTAGAGATCCTTCCTGGGTCATGGCTGCCCAAAATGCATCCAAACATTCAGTGTCTCCTCCCTCTGCATGCAGACACAGAACTTTTCTCATAGAGATGCATTGATTTAATTCATCTCTATGAGGAGATGCTGATTGGCCAGGGCTGTGTTTGAATCATGCTGGCTCTTCCCCGGATCTGCCTCTTTGTCAGTCTCAGCCAATCCTATGGAGAAGCACTGTGATTGGATCAGGCTACCACTTCTGATGATGTCAGCAGGCTGCTTGTTTTTTTTTAGGCAAACAGCATGCAGAGTTACAGCTTCTGGCTTGAATACAGTAGAAGTGAAGAAGTGAAATCTTTTTCTCTGGGACACACAATCAGTTAAAAAAAAAAATCAAGTCATAAAATTCCATATTTTAACTTTAACAGATCTCGTTTCTGATGATCGACTTTCGCTTTTGCAAGTAACTTCTAAAGTTAGTGCTTGCATTATATCTGTAGCAGCAGAGTGTAATTTTTTGCCAAATGCTGCACAGTTGTTTCAGAGCTACAGACCTTTTTAAGCCAGATATTTTTTTCCCATTTTCAGCACATTTTTTTTTCATTTTAGATATAAAACATTCACTGTGAAATTGAACATAAGATACTAATATTCTAATATTTTAATTAATGTTTAAACTATTTTACAAGTGACACTGCCACCTAGGGGTAGCTCTACAACACTTGTTAGTGCTTTAACATTACATATCTTTTATAATGATTGCTAATCTTCTTGGCATTTCAAATGTTTGTGAATGTAATTTAATATGGTTTTCAGCCAACTCTCGGGTAGAACTGCTGCTCACCCATTTAACTATGAAAGGTATATCAACCTGCACTCCAGGGACTCAAAAATATTGCCTGGTGCTAATATACAGTGCAGTATACCAAATGCAAAAAGACAGCACTCTTGGTCTTCAAAAATTATAAAAATTTAACTTTTATTTACATTGCTGTCTAAAATGTCAATGTTTCAGTTTTTGCTCAAACGTTTCTTCAGTGCTATGTACACTGATCAGTCACAACATTAAAACTACCTGCCTAATATTGTGCCTAATAACAGCTCTGACGTATCGAGCCATGGACTCCTCAAAACCTCTGAACATGTCCAGTGGTATCTGGCACCAAGACATTAGCAGCAGATCCTTTAAGTTGGCGCCTCCATGGATCAGATTTGTTTTCCTGCACATCTCACAGATGCTTAATAAGATTAAGATCTTGGAAATGTGAGGGTCATGGCAACACCTTGAACTCTTTCTCATGTTTTACAAACCATTCGTGAACAATGTCTGCAGTGTGTATTATCCTACTGAAAGAGGCCACTGCCATCAGGGAACACCACTGCCATGAAGGTATGTATGTGTTCTGCAATAATATCTGTGACAAAGTGCCCTTCGCCACATGGTCCTGGAGAGGCCTGCTTGCCAGCCTCCTGCCCTGCGACTATGGGCCCCTGGGAGTGTTTGCCCTTTATCAACATTATTTGGGCACATTGGATTGTAACACACTGTTTATACACCTTTAATTCCATGAGAAAATGTGCCTCTTCCCCTCCCCCGTTTTGTCCCATTTTTCTCCAGCAGGGCATTGTCCTAGGGACACAGCCAGACCAGTTGAAACTTGCTGGTTTGTCCCTCCTCAATCACTCGTCAGCCCTTGCTAAACTTTAAACCTATGGCGATTTTATTCTGTTCGTGGGATCTGAGCGCTGTTCGGATATATTGAGCGCTCAGATCCAAGCTATCTGGTGATAGGTTGAATGTGGGGGTTCTGTTCAGTATGATTGGAATCATGTATTTTTGTGTATTTTTGCTGTTGTTATGAATAGAGATATTTTCTGTATGCTGGAGATAATTGGCTTACCACACCCAAGCCATGCTTGCAGTCGGTCAAATAGGACTTCCATCTATCGTTTGAACCACTGGACCAATTTGTATGATTTTGACATATGTTTGTAAGCTGTGTATGCTGGTTCAGAAGTGATGTATACTTTTAAAGTTATGAATATTGTGTAAAACTGTATTTTCCTGCCTGTGATAATTACATCAACCCATTGTGTACAGTAATTATATCACAGGCAGAGGGGAGGGTTTGTCCTGACTGGGAGTGTGTAACTGTTTTATAGTGTATTTGATTGGCTGTGCTACAAAACCCTGTGGGTGGGACTATGTGTGTAAAACCTGCATAAAAGAAAGCCCCTTGGTGCTGATTAAAAGAGATCTTCTTTTTTTTTTTTTATTCTTTATTTTTGTTGTGCAGGTGAGTACAAAAACACAGTCATGCGCCACAACAGCGTAAAATAATAGGGGAACATAGACAGGTGGAGCAGTGGCTCTGAGAACTTGCACATTTTAAAGGTAAGAGTAGTTACATAGGTATGCCTGAACGATGACCACTTAGTTAAGATTAAATATACCTGTAGCATCCTGACAGCTTTGGTAGATAGGATTACACATAATACGTGAAAGCAATATTCTAATACTCTAATATAAACATTCATGCCCTCATGTTTCATGTAGGATACAAGCCAGAGTAAAACTAACTAAGATAATATAAGATGAAATAGTCGCTGGATAACAATGGGCATATCGGCATTTGTATTATGAATTTTGTTGGGTCAAGTCAAATAAGGTTGAATTTTACAAGGGAGACCGTTCAAGCGCTGGGTCACATAAGGTGCCTTCTGGTAACTGCCTGTCTCGCCCACTAGGGCTTGTGCTCAATCTGGTTGCAAATTAAACGTAAGGTGAACAACTGAGCAGGGTGAGGGGGTACAAAATATTGCGGGGTGTCCGCGGCTGGGGTGTAGCGTATGCTAAAACATAACCTTATATTCAAACCTTATTTATACATTTCCCACAACAGTGGGGCAGATTTGTGAGTGGATAGTGTGGCTCAGTCAGCCCACTAAGGGCACTCAGGTCAGGGCCACTGTCCTTGATCCCCTTGGGATGAAAGTCTCAGAGTCAGCTGGGTTCCAGATATGTGGTCTGGAGGGGATGTTTGGTTGCTGCAGAGCGTCTGGTGGAAGGCCCAAGGTAACCAGTTGTGTCTTCGCTCCTGCAGGTCCGCTATGAGGCATGTGTTGTCTCCCTGGAACACCTGTAGCTTGTGTGGTGAGCGCCAGTGATATTTAATGTTATGGGCGCGGAGTATAGTGGTGAAGGGTCTCATGGTGGAGCGCCAGGCCATAGTCCCACGGATAAATCTGCGTATAATGAGAGGGCCATGTCCTCAAAGGGGTATGGTGTGTTTCCCCTGGTGGCGATCACAATCGCGTCTTTGTCCTGCCGCTTTTGGAACTTAACAATCAGGTCCCTGGGTGCCGCTGAAGGAGCCATTGGCAGTTTGGGGATTCTGAATATGCCATCTAGGCCTACCGCTTTAGCTTGTTTCGGCTGGAGTATTTTGCCTACGAGGCGCCTCATGAGGTGTGGGAGTTCCGAGTCTGAGACCGACTCCGCTATGCCACGGATTTTTATCTTGTGGGTTCTGCGTGAGTCCTCCAGTACCGCCATTTTCTGTTCCACTTTCAGGTGCTGCTGTTGCAGCGATTTCACCTCCTGCTGGAGCGTGGCTACGGCCCTCGAGTGGTTGAGGGAGTCTTGTTCTACGATTCCCATGCGGTTCGTGAGGCCTTGTCTTTCCTCATGTCGGCTACATCCGCTTGGATATTCCGGCGGAGCTCCGCCAGCAGCTCTCTCATTTCGGCCTTTGTAACCGGGGCTGTATCCAGCTGCGCTCTTGGTTGCACTGCCTCTTGCATTGCGGGTAAGTGTGAGACTTCTTGCTCCGAGAGTCGTTCATCGGAGTCGCCGAGGTCGTCGAGGTAGGCGTCCATAGTGGGTTCCAAGGCGCCATGTGCTCGCCACCATAGGTCCCCTATGCTGGTGCCCTGTCGGGGCAGTTCCTGTTTCGTTTTTTTGTTTTTCCTGCCCATTGATGTTGAGTCTGCTATAGTGGGGCAGTGTTGTTTGCCTTTTGGGGGGTAAAAATCGTTGTTTTTTGTGCCTTTTTCTCCGTTAATTCTCAGAGCTCTCAGAAGATGCGACCAGTCGTTTCGGCAGTTAGCTCCGCCCCCCTAAAAGAGATCTTCTTGACCCTAAATACGTAGCCTTGTCTCATTATTAGAGAGAACTGCTATAATCACACTGGGGATTGCTATGCTCTGCATACTCCCTTGAGCTTTAATCACTTAGCTCTTCTAAGAGCTTTTCCTGATACGCTCTCCTGGAGGAGAGGTCTTCTCCACACAGTCCTGGATGTCCGAGGTTCATACAGGGTGGAAGGAAGAGGTCTTTCCCACACGGTCCTGGAAGACAGAAGCTGATCCAGGGTGGAAGGAAGACGGCAAGACTACCAGTTAAGCTATGGCGGTTGTGGAGTCTGCGGTGGTTGTGGTGTCCGGTGCGGTGCTTGTGGTCCTCGGCGCAAGCTAGGAAGCGTCCATCAACAGAAGGTACTCGGTCGGAGTACGGGGAGTTCCATTACAATATCTGCATAAGCCTGATTCCCCAACTTTGCAAGTCCATTATTGCTGTGAGCAAGCCTGATCGTCTGCAAAGGTAGCCTTTTGGAAGACCACACTAAGACTCTATCCTGCACACCATCATTTATTTTTTACTTGCCCACCCTGTACATTTATTTTATTTTAGATGTCCTGTGTGCATTGTATATTCTCTTGCCTTTATATCTTGTCTGTTATGCTAAAGTGTAGTTTTTCTAGCCCTGTATGTAATTGTTTTATTCACCTATATGCATTCCTCTATTTCCCCTCTGATTTGTGACTGACTTCTGACCCCTTCATTCTTTTATTGATATGTTTTTTTTTATTTGAATATCCATCTCTTCATCTCTGTGCCTAGATACAAATCCCCCTCCCTCAACTTTATTGCAAGCTCTCTGACCCTCACATCTCTTTATTCAACAGCCTGATTCCCCAACTTTGCAAGTCCATTATTGCTGTGAGCAAGCCTGATGCCCATCCCACCCCATGCTCATTATTACATTTATAGATTGTCTGTCACACCCACAATTTAGTTAGATAAAAAAAAAAACAGGTGTACACACTGTCTCTTAATAGTACACTCCTGCACTTTCTTAACCCATAAAACATAATATTTTTCCTACCTTCACCTGCTCTTGATATTCCAATTATTTCCAATTTTTATTTTTCATAGTTATGCAATGATCTGTCTTCTCCTCCTCTTTATATCTTCATTCTCCCTCAGTATAAAAATCTCTCCTTACACCCACTTCACTCATCCCCCAATCCACTTTTACAAATGCCCCTCTCTGCTACACTCCCCCCTTCTCTCATCTCATGCCTTACACTCGTTTTTCTACTCTCTCACTCCGACCCACAATCGATCTCACCCTAGACCCCATGCATACACAACCCATTCACACCTCTTGTCACTTTCTCTCATCCTACTTCTAGCAGCTGGTGATGTCTCTCCCAATCCACGGCCCTTCACCTTCTCTACACAAACTAAGAAAACCAGAAACCCCGCAAACCTCATCACAATACCCTGCCCTTTACCCTCACTTACTAACATTCATTGTGCACTCTGGAATGCCCGCTCCATCTGCAGTAATTTAAATCAACAACCATACACGACTTTTTTATCTCAAACTCACTCACACTGCTTGCACTTACAGAGACCTGGCTGTCCCCCTCTTATAGTGCTACTCCTGCCTCTTTATGTTTTGGTGGGCTACAATTCTCTCACACTCCCAGAGTCAACTGTAAAGGAGGCGGCGTAGGCATCCTTCTCTCCCCTCAATGTACCTTTCAACCAATCATAACTCCCCCTGCCCTATCCTTTTCTTCTTTTGAAGTTCATACTGTCTGCCTATTTAAACCCACTCCTTTAAGATTTGCTATCATCTACCGCCCCCTCCTCCCCCCCCCCCCCCCCCGGTTATCCTAGAGTCTAGACTATTCATTGAGCACTTTTCTTCCTGGCTTCCCCACTTCCTCTCATCTAGCACTCCTTCCCTTATACTTGGGGATTTCAATATCCCAATCAACAACCCCAACTGCACTGATGCTTCTCGTCTGCTCTCTGTAACCTCCTCCTTTGGCCTTACGCAATGGTCCAATTTAGCAACCCATACAGCGGGAAACACTCTTGATCTTGCCTTCACCAACCTATGTATTGCCTCTAATCTCTCCAATATTCCTTTTCCTCTATCTGACCACCATCTGCTGACTTTTGACATTGGCATACCTAAGACCCAATTGACACCACCGTCTGAACATCACTCCCACAGAAATCTCCAATGTCTTGACCTAGAGCATTTCTCCACTAATCTCCAAACTCTCCTTTTACCTATCTCAAACCTCACCTGTCCTAGTTCTGCAACCTCCTTCTACAATTCCACCTCTCAACTAGACATCATGGCAGATTCTACATTTAAACGCCGCAGGCGCCCCCAACAACAACCCTGGCACACCAAGCTCACTTGATACCTCCAAAAATGCTCCAGAACTGCTGAACGCTGTTGGAGAAAGTCTCACTGTGCGTCTGACTTTCTCCACTATAAATAAATTTATGCTGAGCTCATACAGCTTGGCTCTTTCCTCTGCAAAAGTAAATTACTTTAATACCCTCATAACCACACTCTCCCACGAACCCAAATGACTATTTCACACATTTAACTCTCTTCTTCGCCCTGTTGTTCCTCCTTCACCTACTAACTTGACCTCAGACTTTGCAACTCACTTCACTGACAAGATCTCTACAATCAGGGAAGAGATCTCTCATCTTTCTTCTTCCCCTTACAATACTTCCCCTAACTTCACTCCCTCTGCTGTTCTATGTTCATTCGCACCTGCTACATTGGAAGAGGTTTCTGCTCTGCTCCAGTTCTCCCGCCCCACCACATGCTCCCTAGATCCAATTCCCTCGCATCTCATCCGTACGCTGTCTTCTTCTCTTTCTCTACCTCTTACTAAAAGTCTCAATCTCTCTCTCTCCTCTGGTATATTTCCATCGCCCTTCAAACATGCAACTGTAACCCCAATTCTAAAGAAGCCCAACCTTGACCCTAACTCCCCATCCAACTACCGTCCTATCTCGCTACTGCCTTTTGCATCCAAGATCCTTGAAAGAATTGTGTATGTGAGATTGACAGACTTCCTCGAGTCCAACTCTCTGCTAGACTCGCTTCAGTCTGGTTTCCGCGCAAAGCACTCTGTGGAAACGGCATTGACCAAAGTATCCAATGATCTACTTGTTGCAAAATCTCGTGGTCACTACTCTATTATAATTCTCCTTGACCTGTCTGCGGCTTTTGACACTGTTGATCATCAACAGCTTCTTCTCATCCTCCGCAGTATTGGTCTACAAGATATTGCTCTCTCCTGGTACTCCTCCTAACTCTCCCAGCGCTCTTTCTGTGTTTCTTTCTCTGGCTCTGCTTCTTCTCCCCAACTCCTCTATGTTGGTGTCCCCCAAGGTCCTTGGTCCCCTACTGTTCTCCATCTATACTGTCTCCCTTGGTAAACTCATTAGCTCCTTTGGCTTCCAATATCATTTCTATGCAGATGACACGCAAATCTACCTGTCCTCTCCTGATCTCTCCCCGTCCCTCTTGACTAGTGTCTCTAACTGCCTCTCTGCTGTTTCTAACTGGATGGCTGCCCACTTCCTTAAACTAAACTTGACCAAAATTGAAATTCTTGTCTTTCCTCCCTCAAGTGTTGTTACTCCTGTATCTGTCTCCCTCCAAGTCAACGGTGCTACCATCAGCTCCACCATGGAGGCTCGCTGTCTAAGTGTTTTCTTTGACTCCGACCTCTCCTTCAAGCCTCATGTTCAGTCTATCGCCAAATCCTGTCATTTCCATCTCAAAAACATTGCGCGCATCCGCCCCTACTTAATGCCAGATGCGACTAAGGTGCTGGTCCATTGCACTGTCCTTTCTTGCCTTGACTACTGTAATCCGCTTCTCAGTGGTCTTACGTGCTCCCAACTGGCACCATTACAGTCCATAATGAATGCGGGGGTGAGGCTTATCTTCCTGTCCACCCGCACCTCCCACGCCTCACCCTTCTGTCAGTCATTGGCTTCCTATAAGATATAGAGCTCAATTTAAAATTCTGGTTCTTGTTTTCAAATCTCTACATAATGCTGCTCCCACCTATCTATCCTCCCTTATACACAAGTATGTCCCGTCTAGGCCCTTACGATCTGCTGAAGACTGACGTCTATCTTCTGTCCGTACTCCCACCTCTGATGCTCGCCTTCAAGATTTCTCGAGGGCTGCACCGTTCCTGTGGAACTTGCTTCCCTCCTCCGTTAGATGCTCACACAGTCTCCACTCCTTCAAAAAAATGTTAAAAACCCACTTCTTCATGAAAGCGTATCAATTAAACTGTTAATAGTTCCCGACTGACTCCTCTCCTGCAACTGTCACTAGTCTAACACTATCCTTACCTTTTTGTGTCATTTTACCCCACTCCCTCTAGCATGTAAGCTCTTTTCCTTTGTGTCCAACTTGTCTGGTTACAACATTCTGGGTTAAAGGGACACTCCAGGCACCCAGACCACTTCAGCTCATTGGAGTGGTCTGGGTGCCAACTCCCACTACCCTTAACCCTGCAAGTGTAATTATTGCAGTTTTTTTAAAACTGCAATATTTACCTTGCAGGGTTAAGTCCTCCCCTAGTGGCTGTCTATTAGACAGCCACTAGAGGACACTTCCTGCTTCATAGCACAGGTTTTCTGTGCTAGAGCGTCGCTGGACGTCCTCACGCTGTGTGAGGACCTCCAGCGTCGCTCTATTCCCCATAGGGAAGCATTGAAATTCATTTTCAATGCTTTCCTATGGGGTGCGCTAATGCGCATGCGCGGCATTGCCGCGCATGCGCATTAGGTCTCCTCGGCCGGCGGGCGAGATCAGTCTCGCCCACCGGCCGACGTAACCAGAAGGAGGAGCGGCGGGGGAGGAGGAAGCAGCGACGTGGGACCTGTCGCTGCCCCTGGTAAGTGACTGAAGGGGTTTTCACCCCTTCAGTAACCGGGGATTGGTGGGTGGGAGGGAGAGGGACCCTCCAGTGCCAGAAAAACGGATCGTTTTTCTGGCACTGGAGTTTCCCTTTAAGAATGCACAAGCAACTTACACACTAAATGGTAGTGAATTAGGGATAACCACACACGAGAAGGATTTGGGAATTGTTATAGACAACAAATTAGGCAGCAATATGCAATGTCAATCTGCAGTTGCTAAAGCCAGTAAGGTTTTGTCATGTATAAATAGGGGCATAAATTCTCAGGATGAAAATATAATTTTGCCTCTTTATAAATCGCTGGTAAGACCACACCTTGAATATGCTGTGCAATTTTGGGCGCCTGTTTTAAAGAAAGATATCATGGCACTAGAAAAAGTCCAGAGACGAGCTACAAAATTGATAAAAGGAATGGAGCATTTTAGTTATGAAGAAAGGTTAAAAAAATTAAATCTGTTTAGTTTGGAAATACGGCGTCTGAGAGGGAATATGATAACTTTATACAAATATATTCGGGGCCAGTACAAACCTTTATCTGGAAATCTATTCATATACAGGGCTATACATAGGACACGAGGTCACACATTTAGGCTGGAAGAAAGGAGATTTCATCTAAGGCAATAGGGATATGGAATTCTCTGCCTGAAGAGGTGGTTTTGTCAGAGTCACTACAGATGTTTAAACTGCAATTGGATATATACTTACAAAAACATAACATACAGGGATATAGTTTCTAATTAGTGGGGTAATAGCTGCTTGATCCAAGGAGACATCTGACTGCTATTTTGGGGTCAAGAAGGAATTTTTTCGGGGGCGGAGCCTGACGACAAACCTGACAAGACGCCATCTTCCCTAGCTCCTCGAGTGCTGCTTGTAATCCGGCAGATATCTCCCTCCGTTGGGGCCATCCACTCAAACAGAGCACAGGACCGGCACCACAACATCGAGACGAGCAGTTCGATGCCTTTTTTTCAAGCCGCCAAGCAACCCAGGCAGCGGCGCAAAACCGCGGCCTACCACACCTCGCCACTCCTCGGCCTAGAGTCACTCCTTGGCGGACAGAGAGCAGGCAGTGAGTACCCAGCCTACCCCCTACAGGCAACACCAAACATGGGCAGACACACCCCTAAACCCACGGCCAGTGATAACCCCCAAAGCAGGGACATTGGGCAAATGCTGCTGCGGCCGGCGCAGACCACGCCAGTACATGCGGATCCCCCGCCAAATATGACCCCAGCCCAGGTGACAGAGGGAGAGGGGACCCCACACAGACTAAACTCTCAGGGGGAACCCACAAAACCCCCAGCCTCGCCAGAGGACTCAGCCCCCACCACTAAAGGGGACCTAAAAGCCCTCCTAGCGGACATTCAGAAACTGCTGGCTGCAGATGTAGCCCTGATTAAAAGGGATATACAACAAGTCACAGACCGGGTTACAAATACAGAAAGGGACATAGAGGGAGTCCAAAACACTATGACCATCCTGAAAGACTCGGTCCAACAACTACACGTGGAACAACACGTACTAGCAACCCAAATAATGTCCCTTGAAGACAGGCAATGGCGAACACATATAAAGATCTGCGGCATACCCAACACCATCACCACTGAAGAACTGCCGCACTACATACGACGTCTCCTAACTACGATCCTGTCGCAGCCAGCAGCTAAAAAGATCATACTGGACGGGATATCCGTGTGACAGGCATGGCCCGCACCGCACCAGACACCCCCAGGGATGTCATCCTACGGTGCGTCACCATACATGACAAGATCCAAATAATGGTAGCCCTGAAAGGCAAAACGCCACTAGCATTTGAAGGAGCTCAGCTATTATTTTTCCAAGACCTCACCAGAGCCACCTTGCTTAGACGCAAATCCTTCGGCCCAGTAACCGCTGCCCTACGTAACGCAAACAAACCATACAGATGGGGTAACACCGGCTCTTTACTTGTCCATCACGCTGGGACCACTCACAGCCTTACCTCCCCGGCAGGAGCCCCTGCCTTCCTATCTGCAGTGGGACTACAACCGAATCGACCTCCTACTACGGACGACAACGTAACCTGGGACCCTACGGCCGGCACCTCAACTGAACAAGCGACGGACTACCCACAGCGCCCGCATACCGGACTTAAACCTGGGACTGTTTCGGCATGACCTCTGAGCCGCCAGCCTGAACCAAGGCTTAGAAACCAACACGGACTAGCGACCAGCCTGAACATTTACCCAAACCGATCCAGAATCTAGAACGATAAATCTCCATGCTTAACCATTATTTTTTGTTCTTTTCCTTTCCTTACCATTTACTCTTAGTACGATTACTACCATTTACTCTTATCTCCATGCACGTACATGCAGATATCTCATCACAATGCCAGAGACAGGCACTACATCACCCAAACGTAATGGGAGCTGTACACCGGCCCCCAAAACGCAGGCAACATAGAAAGGAGAGGCGTATTACATACCCTCCCCCCCCCCCGCCACCCCCTTAGGTCAGGGGCCACACTGAGAGTGCCAGACTGCAAGAAGATACCCAACGGACCGACGTCCACACAAGCGTGCATAACACAACACACATAGTACCCAGAAGGTACACATAGCCTGGCGCCTGATACACACATGAAACCATCCTGAGATCACGCACATGCGTAAGCTCCTGCACAGCATAACACTTCCATGTACCCCCCACCCTACGCTTGTAGTACACCGGGAGCGCAACACAACCAACCACTAGCCTGTAGAAATCTAACCAGCTCCAGGTTTGTCTTCAACCATGATCATAATAAAAAAGTGCTAGTCAAACGCATTTCACAGAATAGCTAGACACCAACCCCAAACACTAAGAGCATACTCACTAATGTTGACTTAATGTAAACTGACGATCTCAAGAAATGCTGAATGTAAATTGATTGTACAACTGAGCACAGAAAAATAAAGAATAAAAAAAAAAAAAGAAGGAATTTTTTCCTAGTTTGTGGCAAAATTGTAAGCGCTTCAGACTGAGTTTTTTTACTTCTTTTGGATCAACAGCAAAAACAAATGTGAGGCAGGCTGAACTTGATGGACGCAAGTCTTTTCAGCTATGTAACTATGTAACTACATGTCTGTTCGTCCACCCATTGTAAAGCGCTGCGGAATTTGATGGCGCTATATAAATGGCATAATAATAATATCTATGTAGGTGGTTTTTGTCAAACTAACTATCCACTGAACACTGATTGCAGAGCCGGATTAACATAAGGGCTGATGGAGATGCAGCTCCAGGCCCATGCCTATGGAATAGGCCCATTGATTGAAAAAAAGAAAACTAAATGTTTTACTACTCTTCACATGCTCTTGCTTAAGTATGGAACCTTAAGAGGGATCTAGGGGAACAACACCGGTGTGTACTGGCTGAAAATGAAATTAGTTAAGGTAAAAAGCTGACTTTGCGCACTATGCAAATCGGAATCAAAAACGTGAACCAGAGTCAATGAACTGACAAAGTTCCCAGGGCGAGGCAGTGCTTATATACCCAGCTAATTAATTATCTGCTTCAGGTGGGCTAGATAGACAGGAGCAGCCATGGGTAAAGTCCAGCCCCCAGTGCTGGAGACAAGGCAAGGATAAACATGATACAGAAATAAGAACTACTGGATTGCATGGTGCGAATTGTGACACTCTCAGCTTGTCCCCAGCGATTCTTACGCCAGCCGAGATAACCCTGCCTCCTTTTATGACGCGGCTAATAAGCGCTAACATCATGACGCTAACAACGCCATGGCCCGCCAAAGTGTTAGAATGAGAACATTTTGGGGGTGTGGTACCTTATTGAACACAGTATTTGAAGAGAAACCAGG
This sequence comes from Pelobates fuscus, assembly GCF_036172605.1. NCBI lineage: Eukaryota > Metazoa > Chordata > Amphibia > Anura > Pelobatidae > Pelobates > Pelobates fuscus. The sequence goes on along the minus strand of NC_086325.1, from coordinate 134,845,221 downwards.
GAGAGACTCCTTGCCCTGTTGTGGTTCTTGTTTGACCCAAGACCGCATATTCCATATTGGTATTCTTGTATTCTGACATTGGCTTTGTTTGACTATTCCTCCTTCTGTGTTCCTTTGACCTCGGCTATAGTATTATCGTTGATCCTGATTTCTGGTACCAATAGGTGGTCCCAATGTTTCATCTTACATTGGAGGTCAGATTCCCATTGGAGGGTAATTTTGGATTGAGTAAAGGGAGTTCCACAGGAACGGTGCAGCCCTAGAGAATTCTTTGATACGACCATCAGAGTTGGGAGTACGAACAGAGGATAGACGCAGAGCGTAGGGGCCTAGACGGGACATACTTGTGTATTAGGGAGGATAGATAGGTGGGATTAGCATTATGTATATATTGAGCCTTATATCTTACGGGAAGCCAATGCAGGGACTGAAGGAGGGGTGAGGCATGGGAAGTATGGGCGGATAGGAAGATGAGCCTCGCCGCCGCATTCATTATAGACTGCAATGGGGCAAGTTGAGAGCACGTAAGACCAGTGAGAAGTGGACTGCAGTAGTCAAGGCGAGAGAGGACAGTGGCATGGACCAGCACCTTAGCCACATCTGGCGTTAAGTAGGGGTAGATGCGCACAATGTTTTTGAGACGGAAGCAGCAGGATTTAGCGATAGACTGCACATGAGCGGTGAAGGAGAGGTTGAAACCAAAGTGAACACCTAGGCAATGAGCCTGCGTAGTGGAGCTGATGGTAGCACCATTAACGTGGAGGGAGACAGAAACAGGAGTAGCAACACTTGAGGGAGGAAAGACCAGAAGTTCTGTTTTGGACAAGTTGAGCTTAAGGAAGTGGGCATCCATGCAGTTAGAAATAGCAGGGAGGCAGTCAGAGACACTAGTCAAGAGGGACAGGGATATATTAGAGGAGGACAGATAGATTTGTGTGTCATCTGCATAGAAGTAATATTGTGTTAAATATGTTTATTGGATTCATAACATATTCCATTGCAAACGTATTGTTCTTAATGCGGGTTAGTGCCTGGGCAGAGGCCTGGTTATCTTTGCATGAATGGATTCACATGTTGTGGCCTGCGCAGAGGCTCTTTGATCATGTCAATTATTGTACAGCATTTAACATAGTAACATATTCGAGCGTACTCCCTCTAGGTGCCGGTAGGCAGTTAGAAGGTAAGCGGGTAGATTAAGGCAAATAAACTATGGATCAGCATTAATAAACAGAGCAATGTAAAGGAATTATCTCTTACAATCTTTACATCATAAACAGCGTGGGTGTAGTTAACATATTGTATCTAGCTGGTGCCTTATGGCCATTGCAAGACTCAGTTGTTTTTTATGTAACAGCGCTTAAATAGTCACAGTGCAGGCAGATAATACTAAAAGAGGCGTAGTGGTTAAGTATCAACATTAAGAGACATGGTAATATGAGAGCAGATCGGTAGCGACCCTTAGGGTGTCTCCCTGTAAGCATCTGCCTATACCTATATTTGTGTCGGGCGTAGCCCCTCGCTACGTTGCGTGGAGAAATGTATCTTTTTGGGGTTGGGTTAGCTACCGTAGCCGCTGTATTTTGTGGTGGCTCTATGGAGTTTTTCATGTGAGTTGGGTCATTTGTAGTGTACCCTCCGTTGCGTGCGTGCCTCATGTGTGGTGTGTGATGCGTGGTTTTTGTTTAGCGCTGTGTTGGCTATGTCTTCCCGCCCTCTCCGACATTAGTGTCTATCGGCATGGCTGTGTGCCACGTTGTGCGCCTACTGGTTGTCTAGTCTGTTGTGCTCTGGCATCATAATGTAGTTTCTCCGCTGTCATATGTTACGTCGTGTATAAGTCCCTCATTGGTGCCCGGTGATGTGGAGCGGTCCGTTGGTGTGTTCTGCATGTGTGTGATTTGTGGTCCCTCGTGTCTGTGTGGATGCGTCGTGCTTGTGTGGTCGTGTGTTCCTCTGAGTGGCTTGTCTGATACCTACGGCGACTATGTCATCGTGCCGTCTTTACCTGGTCGGTCTCATGTTTTTGTGGTCATTCTGCGTCTTGTGTGACCAGGGGTTGGGCATGGTGCGGTGTTGGGCCTAGAGTGTGTTATCTGTCATCCATTCGTGTGATAGCTATATGTCTAGCCATCCCTATGCGCAGTTGTGGCCTGGTAGGTAGCCATGTGCGTGGCTTGTGTATGTCGTCGTGTCTGTGGGTGACATGTCTGTCTTAGGTGTCTGTGGTTGTCGCTGTGGCATGGTGGCGTCTGTGTGTGGGTTGGGGTGGGATGGGTCGGGTGTTCTGTGGCCCTGCCCCCTGTCACCCGCCCGGCCTGCCGTGCCCCGCTGTCTTCCGTTCGCCTTCTATGTTTCTCTATGCCCCTTCCTCCTGTCTCCGGTTACGGCGCGATTAAATGGAGCCTGAAGGAGTCCGACGTGGTTAGTCTCGTCCAGTGGAACCAGCGTTTGGTATGGCGGTCTCTGAGGTTTGGGGTTTCTGCTTTCATGTCCTCGAATGTCCTTGTGGCTTCCACCTCCTCTATCCACCTTGTTATGGGAGGTGTGCTGGTCTGTTTCCAGTAGATGGGGATGGTCACCTTAGCTGCATTCAGGAGTTGGGGAATAACAGATCTCTTGTATGTTTGTGTCGCCATGGTGGTATGGTGTAGGAGGAAGGCAGCTGGGGACTGTGGCAGGAGCTCCTCTGTGACCTTGTGTATTATTGTCCTGATTTTGTCCCAGAACGGTCTGATGCGGGTGCATGCCCACCATATGTGTATAAACGTACCAGCCTCCTCCTCGCATCGCCAGCATGTGTCTTGGAGTTCTGGGTTCCTTGCGTAAAGTGCCGTTGGTGTCAGGTACCATCTGGTGAGGATCTTGTACGAGTTTGTATCAGGATAATGCTTTTGTCCCAGTCCGCGTCTGTCATAGTTTCCTCGAGGTCTTCCTCCCATTTTCTGATGCACGATGGCGCTAGCAAGTATCTGCTTATTAAGATAGTATAAATTTGTGAGATTTTTGCGGGATGGATCTAGCATATTGAGTAATTTGCGTTCGTGCTAGGGCATGAGCGAATGTGTGTGGTCTGTCTGGGTATAGTTCATCCAGTGGTCGGATGTCAAATGGTTGGTGGAGAACGTCTTTTATGCGGGGTATCGTATTGTGTCTCGCTGGGCCTGGTGTGGGGCCATAGTCCCCGGCCGGGAAATCTGGGTTTCCCTTCAGAGGCAGGAGTGGGCCTGGGTCCGTTGTCAGGTATTGTTTCGTGCCCTGCCCATGCCATACCTGCATGGTCGCCGCCACGAATGGGTTGGTAATGCATTTGCTCCTGTATGCTGCCTTAGTGATCCATGGTAGGGTTCTGAGGTCACAGCTGGTTATGTCAGCTTCTAGTTGTGTCCACTGTTTGGTGCCGCTGGCTATGGACCAGCTAATGACTCTGGTGATGTGTGCCGCATGGTAGTACTTTTCAAAGTCGGGGAGTGCTAGGCCCCCTCTGAGCTTGGGCAAGATCAGTTGGGTGTGCGCTATGTGTGGGGATTTGCCCTTCCAGATAAAGGTGCAGACCTCCGTCTTGAGCGTCGAGAAGAACGTTTGTGGGACTTTTATCGCACTGTTTGAAATATGAAGAGTAGCTTCGGCAGTAGCGTCATTTTCACCGCGTTCACTTTGCCCAGCCAGGATATGTAATAGGATCCCCATCTATGCAATTCCTCCGTTACTTTTCTCAGTATTGGGAGGTAGTTGTGGTTGTATAAATCCACTGGGTTAGGCGTAAGCCAGATCCCCAGATATTTCATGCGGTGGTCACACCAGCGATATGGGTGTTGTCCCTGGATCATTTGTTTGAGTTGTGTGGCTGGTAGTTAAGTTTAATATCTCTGATTTTGCGTAGTTGATTCGGAGGTTCGAGATGCGGCCGTATATGTCGAATTCTGTCTGCATCGCTCGTAGAGATATCTCTGGCTCTGTGACTACGAACAGCATGTCATCCGCGTAAGCCAGAGTTTTGTGGTGTATGTTTCCGACTGTCAGTCCCCGGATGTCTGCGTTATGTCTGATCTTGTTGAGGAAGGGCTCCAGTGTCAGCACAAAGAGTATGGGCGAGAACGGGCAACCCTGTCTGGTTCCGTTGTGGATCTTAAACAGGTCTGTCAGTGCGCCATTGATCCGGATTCGCGCCGTGGGTTAGTGTAGAGCGTCTTCACCCAGGGCGCGATGCCGAGGGAGCGGAGTGCTTCGACCATCAGGTCCCAGTCCACCCTGTCAAATGCTTTCTCAGCGTTAGTAGACTGAAGTTTTGCTGGGACCTTCTGCACTTTCGCGTATGCTATGAGGTTCAGGGCCCTGATGGTGTTGTCCCTCACCTCCCTGCATGGTATAAAACCCGTTTGATCTGGGTGGATTGTGGCTGGTAGTAACGGTGCCAGGCGTGCCGCCAGTATGCTCGCCAGAAGTTTGAGGTCAGTGTTTAGTACGGAAATCGGGCGATAGCTTGGGCATAGTGTCCGGTCCTTATCCTCTTTTGGGAGAAGGGTGATGTTCGCCGAGGTGAATTGGGCCGTTGGTGTGGCTCCATTCAGCATCTATGAGGGCCTCTAGTGTTTCTTGGTCTACCTCCCCTATTCCAGGTATATTCGCCGTGTCTAGGTATCTGCGGATGTCCTCTAGTTTTGGGGGCCTCAGTACTTCCTGAGTGGCTTGGCGGAGACACTATAAGTCTTGATAGTATGAGTGGAACGCTGTCGAAATCTGATTCGGTAGATGTCGGAGTTGTTGTTGTGCATCCTTGATTTTCGGGATATATAGTTTGTTTCTGCGTTGCTTTAGAAGATTCGCTAAGAGTCTCCCGCATTTGTCTCCGTGTTCATGGATCATATGTTTGTAGTGTTGGTATGAGCGTTGGATTGCGTGGTTCAGGTGTGTGGTGAGTTGGTTCTGCTTAGCCATTAGTTCCTAGTAGACCGTCGCGTCCATGGTGCGTTTGTGTCTGGCCTCCAATGTCTTGATATCTGTGCTGAGCTCTTGTACCATCTGTACCACCCTCTTCTTGCGGGTCGCACAGATCGCGATGAGTCTGCCTCGAATAACCGTTTTGTGCGCTTCCCAGAACGTCAGTGGGGTAACATCGTCTGTCTCGTTGTCTTCGCTGTTTGCTGCGGTGGTATCTCTCGACCTGTGTGTGTCATGTCTCCGGCGTGGCCTCGTTTCGTGAGTTTCCGTTTGGGTAAATGCGTGTTGCAGCTTCGGGTCTGGTGGGGCGGGGTTCAACTCTACTAGCGTGGCCTGCGAGTAGTGTTATTCTGGTGTGGTTTCGGGGTGGTTTGTCTTGAGTATTGGGACTGGTGATGTCACCTTCCAGTTCGTATCTCGCCGGTCATGTGGGTGTGGGGTGGGCGTGGGTCATGCGTGCCCGGGGGTTAGTCCCTGTGTGACCTATCTCTCCATAATCACAGTGCGGCTGCCTCCTCTATGCTCTATCCGGTGCCTGCCTCTTTTGTGGCGTCAACGCCATAGGCCATGTCGGAGGCCGCTCTGTGACTGCGCATATGTGGTGTGGATTGCATTGTACAGCACATGCAGTAGGCAGGGTCCCTCCTTTTCCCCTGGGTTCATGTCGTGATGGTTACGGTTAACCCAACTTGGGGACTGTCACTTGGTCTCCCTTGAAGTATTCGCCTGGGGTCCCCCCTCATCCCTGGTGCCCGTAGGTGTTACCTCAGGATATCCATTGTAGGTCCTCCTTTTTCATCACCCGCCTCCCATTTCCTCCCTCTCCCCTCCTGTCTGTCTTGCGTTCAGTCACCTTTCTCTTGCTTTCCCCCCTCCTTTGTTGCCTTCCCATGTACCTACCCCTCCAAGCTATCCCTACTCCCCCTTCGTGTGCATACAATTTATTCCCCCCCCTTCCTATTCCCCCTCTCCACTCTACCCTCAGTCGCTGGGCACGTGCTTCTAAACTTTTCGTCCTTGGCTCAGACCCTTATAAGGTGCCCTCCTAACCCCCCTCCCTGTTGGCAAGTTTGTTAATTCGTTGGTGACTCCCGGTATTATGTCCCATATCACAGCTCCAGCAATTTGCAGTTCCTGTGCATCCGCCTGGCCTTAGCAGTGCCAGTGTAGGTGCGGGACCCCGTACCCCTCCCCAAATGTCCTGATTTACCCCCCCCTTGGCTCTGCCAGTGCGCAGTGGTTTTTCACAGCATGGACCTCTTGCGGATGGTTGTCCCTACGATGTGTGGTTTGCTGCGCTCCAGTTCCCCCGTGTCCCCATCCCCCACCCCAGCGTTTGCCTGTGTCGCTGGTATGCTTTAATGTGTCCCCCCAGATAGTACTCACGGTTTGTCTATTTCTCTCTGCTGTTAGCAAGTCCCCGGTCTAGAGGCCCCGCTTCTCCGAGTGACATCCAGTTAGTGCTCCTGCTCGCGCCTTGCCGGGCCTGGGTTCCAGTCCCTGCGGCGTTGTTGCTGGGGTCTTTGAGGACCTTGGTCTGGCCTGCGTGGTTGCTGTGGTCCAGGAGGAGGTTGGAGAAACGATCTCGCCAGCCAATCAGGTACTTGGAGCGGCGGGAGGCCCATGGCTCGGAGAAAACCCGGGAGTTCTTCTGGCCTCTCCTGCCTGTTGCAGAGCAGACGTGACTGGGCGTAGAGCTCTCCTGGCCTGCAAGGTGTACCGGGACAAATCTTGATAAATCGATACGTTTTGGCTCTCAAAGCGGATGGTCCCCATGCGGCGGGCCGTGCGCAATATGTCCTCCTTTAGTTGATAATTTTCTAGGCAGCATACGATATCCCTAGGTTGTTCGGTGCCGGCATGGGCCGCAATGCCCTGTGTGCCCTGACTAGGCCGAGTCTGGTTATTTGAGTGAACAGTCATTTCAGTATGTCTGGTATGTGTTCTGCTGGGTTCAGTCTGTGGCCGCGGTTGTCTAGGTCATCTATCCACGTGGTGAGGCTGGTAGTGTCAGCTTCCTGGTTAGCTACGGCCGAGTTTGTCTGTTCCAGGTCCGTGCGAAGTACCCTGGTCTCAGACTCTGCCACCGACATACGGGCCTCCACATTGGCCAGGTCGGCACAGAGCTGGGCCACCTCTTCCCTTACTACATGGCCCAGGCGGTCAGACAGGGCCTCAAAGTCTGATTTGATTAGTAGGTTTGGGAGTATGGCCCTCCACTCACCCTCCTGCGGGAGCTGTGACTCCGACATGATTGATGGTACTGGCGATAGCCTGGCCGGCGTGGAGGGGAAGGAATCGAGTTCCTGGCTTGCGGCCTCCGCCTCCCGCTGCGGTGATTGAGCGCGGGCTGCGGCATGGAGGTAGGAGCGGATGGATTGCTCCCCTTCTCGCCCCGAGGATCTCGGGGTGCCGTTGGGGTCTGTTAGCTTCTTCGTGCGACCTATTTCAGTTGTGTGGACGGGCTGGATGCTTGTGTGATAGCGGATTGTCAGCGGGCGCCACAAGGAGCTCTTGTGTTAGGCGTCCATCTTCCTCGACCGCCGGACACCCCCCCTAGAAGTAATATTGGAAGTCAAAGGACTTGATGAGTTTACCAAGGTAGGCAGTATAGATCGAGAACAGTAGGGAACCAAGGACTGAACCTTGGGGGACACCAACAGAGAGAGGTTGTGAGGAAGAGGCAGAGCCAGAGAAAGAAACACAAAAAGAGCGTTTGGTTAGTTAGCAGGAGCACCAGGAGAGAGCAATATCTCATAGACCGAGATTACGGAGGATGAGAAGAAACTGTTGATGATTAACAGTATCAAAAGCAGTGGCAAGGTCAAGGAGAATTAGGATAGAGTAGTGACCATGAGATTTTGCAGCTAGTAGATCATTTAAATACTTTGGTCAGAGCCGTTTCCACAGAGTGCTGAGCACGGAAACCAGACTGAAGTGGGTCGAGCAGAGAATTGGTCTGAAAGTCTGTCAATCATTCTCAACCACACATCATGTCTGTGGAAAAAAATAAAAAACTACTAGGCAGAATTATCTGATATGACAAAAAACTATTTCATAACATGAAAAGATATTTGTTTTTGTTTTGAGTTTCTTACCTTATCAACGCAGGTGGTAAGTTTAAAATTAAACTTCTCCACAGTTTAAGAATAGTTAAGAATAGTTAAATTCTCTACAGGAAAGCTGTATCCCTCAATGGCTCTGAGCTGTGCCCTCCTGTGTCCTTGCTCTTTTAAAGTCTTGGATAGACTGGCAGGGACATCACATTCTTAATACACATTAAAAGGACATGTCCCAAACATCCTTCTAAACTCATTCTTATTATGTATTCCGTTTGTTTTATGAATAAAGTTTTTTTTAGATTTCATTTTACAATTACCAGCTCTCTTCTCTGTTCACATATTGTGATGAATTGTACATTTTAGGACCTAAAACTCCTTACTCTGCTGAGAAGGATTTCTCTTCTACACCAAGATGCAAATGGCTTTACTTTCCCCATCCCTGCTACCTGTATGGTCAAATATCAAGTCCCAGAGTTCCCTTCTCCTTTCTCTCTCCATGCAGGAGAATATCATATTCCCTACCTTTTCTATCAGTCTATTTTGCCGGCTTGTTTATATGGTTGTCATGATGACATCTTGGGACTTTTTTTGTTTTTCCTTTTTGTTTTGTCTGAGCAGGACCCTCTGCACCTTCTGTTTCTGTATGTCAATCTTGTCTTGTTGCAACTACTTGTTTTTCTAACAACCTTTTGTAAACTGTTGGCACTATAAATTATAATAATAATAATTATTATATGAGAGGTTAGGATTCAATAAAAAAATTTAAAACGATACGATACAAATTTAGAAATATAATGTGGAGTAATATACTATACAATACAAATAGTGAACTTGTACTACACCTAAATATCTATGTTCCCTAGAATCTACACTCCTGCTCCCGAAGGTGGATTATATTTGCGATACGTTTTTTTCCCATTTCTGATTTGTTACACTTGGAAACTGTTGACTTAACGTCATGGTTAAATCTGATGTATGAACTGGAGCCGTGAGATGCCAACCCAACCCTGTTTGCTCTTCGATAACTTCCCATGTGGTTCTATTGTATGGTCACGCTCTATTATTTTTGACGTACAACCTGTGCCTATCCACTCAACAGGCGCTGATTTAAAATAAATACAATCCTATGACCCATCAACAGTTTTTGGTCAAACAGCACTTGTTAGAACAAGTGCAGTCAATCTCATTTGATATCAAACTCAGAGACCGCTTAATTGGAGAGCTGGGTCTCTGGATCTTACCCATTAAATGTCCGTGAGCTCATTGCTGATTTAATGTTCTGCTACTAAGTGTATAAAAAATATGGTTGACCCAGCTTTGGATAACCTATTTTGAGTATTTTCATAGCCTTTGTATTTGACCCTATTCTGGTTTATTGTCTATGAAGTCATGTACACTGTAGTTGACCCAGGTTGTATAGAGGACATAGCTTTAGTATATAACAAACTGAGCTCCATGACCCTCTAGACACCATTTGAGTGCTTATCTGCTGCCATCTATAGGTTCTTAAGAATATCACAGACCCCAGCCAAAGTACCACTTTTTGCTTTTCTTTTTGTATTGTACTGTATAAAGATTTTAGTTGATTATATTCTGCTAAACAGATCCATATGACAAATACATGAAAGCTTTACACTGTTACCTACATCCAAATCACCTCTAATAGGTCACTATTTTTAGTCACAGTTCCCAATTGCTCATCACATGTCACTATTCCAATATTACCTGTCCCTATTACCCATCACATTGCCCCATCCAGGGCCAGACTTGGGATACACAGCAGCATGTGTGTAAACATTATGAGCCACCTGAAATGCTTCTGCACAGTATTTCTTTTACATTGTATTTATTCAAGTATGTACACAACTTCAATTTGTGTGTATGCAGGGGCATATTTGTATTGATAGTTTTATGTGTGTGTGTAAATGCAGGGCCATATTTGTATTGATAGTTGTATGTGTTTGTGTAAATGCAGGGCCATATTTGTATGTAGTTTGTTTGGATACAGGTGCATATTTGGAGCAGGTCAATGTATTTGAATGTAGGGGCCTGTGTGGAGAGTCTGTGTGTGAATGCAGGGACGTGTCTGGAGGTTTGATGAGCGTAAAGGTGCATAAGTGTGTAGTGGCTCAAGGGTTTTTTGTGTATGGTGGGCACTGTCTGCGTGAATGAAGTGGTGAATTTGTATCCCTCATTGTCTGTAGCCCATTCCCATCTCCAATAGCTAGTAGCCCATTAATGCCCCATAGCTTGTAGTCTCCCCCCCCCCCCTATTTCCCATAGGTAGAAGCCTAGTCTCTGCCCTCTGTAGTTAGTAGCCTATTCCCTTCCCCCCATAGTTAATAGCCTATGCACTTCCTCTTCCCCCATAGATAGTACCCAATTTCCCCCATTGAAGTAACCTACACACCTCCTCTCCCCATAGAGAGTACTACATCTACCTTCTAGTACTCAATATTCCTCCTCACCCAATTCTCCCCCCCAATAGATAGTATACAATCTACCCCCTGGTCCACCTCCCCATAGATAGTCCACAAGTCCCATTCCCCCATAGAGAGTACCCCAATCCCCCTACTCATTGTTAGTTCCCAAATCCCTCCCCCATAGATAGTGCCCCAGTCCCCCTACTCATAGATAGTATCCCAATCCCCCTCCTCTTATATAGTACTCCAATCACTCCCCGATAGATAGTACCCCAATCCCCCTACTCATAGTTAGTTCCCAAATCCCTCCCCCATAGATAGTGCCCCAACCCCCCTCCTTATATATAGTACCCCAATATCCCTCCTCTTATATAGTACCCCAATCCCTTCCCCATAGATAGTACCCCAACCACCTCTAAAACCACTCCTTTAGAGAGGTACAGATTCTCCTAATTTCCCCCACTCAAGACCTATCCCAGACATTGATAATGGGGACCTCCCTTATCTGAATGTAGAGCCTCATGAAATCAGTGTGCTGCATGTACTGCTTTTAATGGCAGCTCCGCGTGGCTCGTGCTGCCCTTTGACTCATGACGTCACTTCCCCCGGAATGAGCCGCACTATACTATACTCTGCTCATGGTGCCTCTGTCGGCTTTATTACAGCCAAGGCTCCCTTTGGCACTGGGGATCTGTGAGCTGTATTGGGCTCTTGGTGCACTGTGCGGCCGACATAGCTCACCTCATACAACCCTAAGGCCAGCCTTGAAGGGCACATTAGGACTGTATGCCAGCTCCAGGTGCTGCGGTTTCCTGGTGGACCAGTGCGGGCGGCCCTGGCTCCATCACGCTACTTTTTCCAAACACTGTCCACTATACTATCCCTTAATAACAGGAAGCTATATTCCCATCACAAATTCACATTACCCCTAATGTCTTTTCTGCAGCATTAATTATTTCAGCCCATATGTGTGGTGGCTGGGTAGACATTGAACATGTTTTTAATAGCCCTCAGCCAATGGGGGTGAGGGGGCTGGGGAGGTACTAGGTTCCCAGCCAAGTTATTATAATTATAATTAGAGCCCCCACTCACCACACATGGGTGTAGGCAGGGCGGGGGTGTACAATAATTACTTCATACTGCCTGTAACAAAATCATCCGCTTATGGTAATGTGTTTAATGGTATTTACCGTCCTGACAGGAATAGCTGTGCCCATTTACAGCCGTGCACCCAGATACCTGCATGTCTAGGGACGCCGGCCGCTGCGGATCTATGCCACTTTATAGCCCCATTGAGGATGACGTCGGTGTGCGTGTGACATCACGCGCACGCACGTATTGGGGTCAAAGGCTGATTACAGTTAATCGGAATAACAGGAGGGTTATTTAAACCTATTTTTACATTCTCTCATTCCCCTGTCGTGGTTTCTGCCTGATGGTAATCCGAGAGTGCGTTCCTGATCTTGATATTTTGTTTTGACTTCCCTGATTTCTGGTATCCTTGACTTTTGGCTTTCCCTCATCGTTGCGTCTGATTCTGTATCCCTAAACTTGGCAAGTATTCTGGCTATTCTTGGATACGTTAAATCCAGCCATTCTAAGGTCCGGTTAGACATTATCCTTAGTCCTAGGTGTGACACAATTCTGCATGCTGGATCAATTAGTAATCCTGACGGTGCCCACCTGTGCCAGCTCTGTGCTCCCCTCCCCCCCCTCCAGCGCTTTATTATATTTTTTTTGTAGCCGTTCCCTTTATTGTATTAGCAACTAGTCACTAGTCTTTATAACAGCGAGCATTCACTGGCTTTTTTTTCTCTGAAAAGGCAGTGGTTGCATAAAAATGCCTGAAGGTAACGATTGTACTCACCAGAACAAATACATTAAGCTGTAGTTGTGCTGGTGACTATAGTGTCCCTTTAACCCCTTAAGGACACATGACATGTGTGACATGTCATGATTCCCTTTTATTCCAGAAGTTTGGTCCTTAAGGGGTTAAGTACATTTCTTCAAATTGGTATATATTGGTGGGTGTTTTTGGAGTGCCCACTGTGTTTTTTCTGCTGCTGCACTAGATAACATTGGTACCAACGTCCACACTTTGTGTATTGTTTTATCTCTGATTTCCATATATATTTTCAATGTCAGTGCCAAGGTCATTGCATGTGCAATGTAAACAATATGTTATATTCTGGGAAGGTTACAGCACCTTTGGGTTCATTATAAACACCTATAAGCCAGGTATTTGACCAGTTTTATTAATCTAACTGTATGTGACATAACAAGGTATTACTGCTTCTGTGCAAATATTTCAGACCCATACACATCTACTGAGAAAGATTCTGCCTGGTATAACTGCAGAGGGAATTACATAAATATTTAGGGTTATACTTACATACCGACTGCAGATGGCGCTGTTGTTCTAAAAAACAAAATTCAAGTCAAACTAACAAGAATGAATAACGTATGAATTGCTAGGCTTTTAAAGTTAATTTAACATTTTAGACCAATAGACATTGAAAGTTTACTCAAGTCAGTTATTTTTCCATTTCAGCTACTTTTGCCTAATTTTTTTTTAAATTTTTGTGAATTCCCAATAATTAACATTTTAACTACGTTAACTCTCTCTCTCTCTCTCTCTCTCTCTCTCTCTCTCTCTCTCTCTCTCTTGTCTATCTATCTATCTAATCTCTATATAGTATTGTCCACATGCTATTATTCCCTGTAATGATTAGAGAATAATACACATTTCGTCACTATTCACAGTGAGGCCACTAATCTGGAGCAGCAATGGGCATACAGACGTATACGTCAATTATTTCTTTACATCATATTTGGACCAAATGTGGACGAAACACTGGGAATATTGGTAAAGTGGAATTGCTTATGTGCATTAATAATGTGACAAGCCGATGCTACTAGCACCACAAGCACCAAAGACAAAAGACGGAACACCAATAACCTTAGTTTTCCCAAGCTTAATGCCCTCCAAGATCTAAGGAATAATCATGAAATTATTATCAAGGGGCTGATAAGGGTGGAGGAATTGTGGTCCTGAATAGATATGACTACTTAAAAGAAGTAAATAGAATCTTGGGGGATAATCAATTCTATACAGTGCTTCAACAAGACCCTACCATACAATTCACTAAAGATTTACTTACTTTTATTGAGAATATATACAGGATAGATGTACTGGAGAAAAAAAAAAGGGGTACCTTCTTTCAGGTCCTGGAGATGTACCCATCTTTTACTATGTCCCTAAGGTACATAAGAGTTTGGGGGGAAAACCAGGTCGTCCTATTATCTCCTCCATTGGGTCTATGACCGCCCAACTATCCAAATGGGTTGATATACACTTGCAAAGATATGTAATTTAACTCCCATCATATATTCGGGACACTAGCCATGTGCTCTCTGTGATGCAGGAGATTACTTGGCAGGATAATTACAGCTGGTTGACCATAGATGTAACTGCACTGTATATTAACATTGATCATGCCCCGGGCCTACGAGCCATGGAATATTTTCTGCTCTCAGATCCGCTCCTCCCATCACCTCAAGCAGAAGCGATCACTGAAGGAGACAATTTTATCTTGACACATAACTATTTTAATTTTGATAATGTTTTTTTACCTCCAGACTAAGGGGACAGCTATGTTGGTGAGTTTTGCACCCATATATGCTAATCTTTTTATGGGCTATTGGGAACAATCTTTTATATTGGATAATCTTGATTGGCTTGAGCATTTGTTTTTTTACCGTCGGTTTATAGATGATATTCTAATAATTTGGAAAGGGGAGTGGAATAAGATTGACACTTTTGCAAATTTTCTTAATACCAATGATTGGGGTCTGACATTTACCTCCAACAAACAAAGAATACAGATCAAATTTCTCAACCTGTTGTTATGGGGGGAAGAAGGCAAAGTTCTCACTAAAATATACCAAAAGAAAGTGGATGTTAATGGTTTTCTGCATGCTTCAAGCGGACACCATCCTACATGGATAGCCAACGTCCCCTTAGGACAGTTCATAAGGCTGCGACGCAACTGTTCCAAGCTTGAGCATTTTGAGGAACTATGTCAACGCTTTCTAGAGAAAGATTACCCTCCCAACTCCATACTTTTCTTGTATAATAAGGCTAGAAACACTGAGAGGATATCCCTAGATAACCCTACATCTATAATGGATAGAAGGACCACAACCTGTACCTGTTCACCTACCCCCACAGAGACACATGACAAGATTTTATGCCTGCTATATAGCTGGGAACTCAATTCATCCTTCAACCAAGTAAATTCAGTATCAGTACTAAGGGGGTTCTCCAAAATAAAGGTCCTATCTTCTCTACAGTATTTAATAAATCCTATGATGATATCATAGGTATCCTACAGAACCACTGGTCTGTTTTAATATTAGACCCTTGGTTGAAATTCAGTCTCTCCAGCAATCCTATGGTGACTTTTAGGAGAAATAAAAACATGAAAAATATTTTGGCTCCATCCAAATTCAAGCCTTATGAGGGTACAAATCCGAAACCCAACCATAACGTGGGCAACTTTAGATGTGGGGGTACCAGATGAATAACTTTTAAGTACCTATGTCAACGGGTCAGGCAGTTCGGACCCACATTAGGTGAGGAGGAACATGTTATCCAACAGAGGATACATTGCAATACTTATTTTCTTGTGTATTTACTCACCTGTAGTTGTGGGCTCAAGTATGTAGGGCAAACCACAATACCTTTTAGGAATAGAACTGCCCATACTACACAAAGCCAAGAAATCCCTGGTAGCACGCCACTTTCAATAAGCACATGATAGTGACCCGTCTCATATCTCTAGTATGGGCATGGAAGTTATAGGCCAATTTCCTGATACAGCCAAGCGAAAAATACATCTCAATATGGCTGAAACCAAATGGATTTTTAAATAAAACACACTTAAACCATATGGACTAAATGAGGAGATAGCCTGGTCTATCTAATTATCATCTATCCATAACTCTGTTGTTGGTATAATAATGTTTCCCTATTTGATATACCCCACACCATAACCACTTGTTGTATGCATATATGTATATATATATATACCTTGGGGACTAATCAGTATAAGCTTCCACTTATCTGAATACTTTAGGCTAGTCCTTTTCATATAGTTTTAGTATGATATAATTCTCATATTTGTATACTATATTACATATACATTTTTAATATGCCCTTTTGTTTGCTATATTGTTTATGGTTTATTATCTGAGTACTATATATTTCTTAGGTGGTCATTTCTCTTTTATTAGTTTCTTTGGTCACATATTGTACTTGTGATTTATGTCTATTAGTGACTAATAGAGATTTGGAAGAATCCAGTCCTGTTTTTTCATTAATTTAATTTATTGCCCAGCCCTTGAAGGTATATAAGCTGGGTATCAGTGATTTTGGACATCAGTCTTGATAAAGTCTCCACAGGAGACGAAACGCGTTGAGATGTTTGTCCCACTTTTAGCCTTTATTGAAAACGGTACTGTTTCTTTAAGGCGGCTGCGGCCTTTTTTGACGCTACCGGCTGCGGCTCACCACGAGACTTCAGCTGCGTGTGCTCCCCTGCTTCGACCTTGGTAAGGGTTGTTGTTTGTCTCTCGGACTGTGGATCTGTCACTACAACACTCGGAAAGATCATTAAGATTCAAGGTAAGGTCCGGGTGGTTGAGCTCGCTGAGGATCTTATTCATCACTGTCATCCCCTGCACTTTAGTGATCTTCATTTCAGCAACATTTTGGACCAGTGGAGGGGCCCCCGCAGTTCAGGATTTGTTCTGATAGATCACTTTGTACTTTCTCAGCAGGTTCATTTCTTATTTTATTGTGTATGTGTTTTTATTTGGTATATCCCTTTGGGTAATCACTCTCATCTATATCCCATTGTGCTGGTTAGATGTCAGCGTTGCTCAGAGATGACTATTTAGTGTATTTGTGTTTATCTTAGGGGGTATTCTAGTCACAGTTGTTTTTTCTACGGCATTGTGATAAGGAACACCCCTGCCATAACCACTACCTTTTAGAGAACGTTGCTTTTTATGTCTTATATTGATCCTTCTTATACTCCACTGATACTTTGTAGCTGAGTGTTGATTTTGACAGTGTGGGATCTTAGTCATTCATTTTTATTTGTATTACGTCATTGGGATTTGAGAGACCCTATTTATTATTGTTCGATATAAAAATTATTTTATGTATGAGAGTATGATTTTATAGTGTGTTTTTGTGCTATTGATTCATTTGTACATTAAATACTGATATACTTTTTAAGCATAACTCGGTTCTTATGTGATTTAATAATACTACAGCGAATTTACTGCTAATAAGTTACTGGTATCTTTATAGATATTAAATACTGATATATCTTATATTCTGAATTTGTCCTCAGGAGCGCTCACATATACTATATATTTAGATTTTTCCATTACTAATACGCTCCATTATGTGAAGCAGCCAACTCATACCTAATCCTTTCCCCATTGCATGTGACCACACTTGCAGTTGTCTATTCCACAAACACTACAATGTCCCTGGTAAGTCAATGGCACTTAGAATGTCTCTTTAAACACCTCTCCTTAACTTCTACACTACCCTCACACTTAAACTACTCCGGACTCTTACACTAAAGCTAGTCCTAACACTAATGTTAACTCTAACGCACTAAATATAAGAATAATACTGCTATCCCGGCCCCCTGGTTTATTACGATATCTGCAGAACCTATTGATGGCATTGATGGACAGAATGAATGCTTGCCAAGGTGGTATGTGGATACAGCAAGGCATATGTGAAATTATGCATTCTTCAACCCTCTGTTTTGTCTCCAGAACCTCTCAATGGCATTATATGCGCATGATAGACAGATAGTAACAATGGACAAAAGGTTATATAGGTGGCGCTCAAAGAAACAAAGCGGTGCTGCTACCTCACCCGAAGTATATTGTCAATAAAATATACTTAGATATAAAGTGTGAAATAGAGTGGAAAGGTTGATAAACGCACACAAAACTGAAGAGAGAAATACCTCATATACAGATTATTCTTACAATGTACTTATCTTTATAAATCAAAGAGACAGAGTTTCTTTTATCCTATATCGGATGAAATAGAAAACAAAACTACATAGCATAACCTGTATGAGATATATATGTTTTTTTTCTTTCTTCATATTTAGTATTTATTAGTTTTACAAGGTGAAGAGGGATACAGAAGAGAAGGGGGTGGCACCGGTTATTTACATTATACGTCAATGTTACAATAATGAGAAAAAGAAACAAGAAACACTGAGACATATTTTGAGTTTGGGGTACACAGGTGGATGACGTGTTAGGGAAGATGCGCTGTAGCCTCTGGGGAGTCATATACCAGCGGTACATAAGTTTCTTATGGGCTTCAATGTGTGAGAAGCAGCGAGTCCATTTAGAGAGCCCGTTCAAGGCGTGCAGCCAATCCTCGTCTGTCAGAGTTCTGTCACAGTCTGTTTCCCATTGGGCCTTATATGGCTGGGGTGCGGTAGGGGTGATCTCGTGCCACGATTTGTAGCACAGTGCTAACATCTTTGGTGTAGTCGGTTTAGACCAGCATCTATCTAAAAGTAGTTTAGAAGCAACCCCTTCGGGTTCTTGCGTGTCAGGGGTAGGTAGAGTGTATGCTGTGATAATAATCTTTAGCCGAAGGTAGGAGAAAACAGCTCTGTTCGGTATGTGATATTGGGTTTGAAGCTCTGGGAAGGGGATTATCGCATTGTTCCTTATCAGTTGAGATATGTGTGTAATCCCTGCCGTGAGCCAGTCTTGTAGCGGAATGTCTTGTGAAACAGCTTTAAGAGCCAATAGGGGTGCTCTTGAGTGGAATACGTCTTTATAGCCTATGGTAAGGAAGAACTTGTCCCAGATCTCTAACGTGTGTAAAGTGGTTGGGAAAAGGATGGGCCTCTGGCTTCTAAACCGTCTTGGTGTCCATAGGTAGTCTATAAGGGGTTGGTCTGGGCCCTGTGTTTTTTCCATATCTGTCCACTGTATAATGTTTGGCTGGGCATGCAGGAGGATCCCCGTTGCTAGTGCCGCTGCTCGATAATATTGCCAGATATTTGGCAGACCCACCCCTCCGAGTTTGGATGCGGTTTGTAGTGCCGCTAATGAAACTCTAGGTTTTTTACCTGCCCAAATGAAGGAGGTGCACATTTTCTGTAGGGTTTTACAATATTGGTTGGGAAGTTTTAGGGGTAACATTCTAAGCATATAAAGTATGCGGGGGAGGATGATCATTTTAAAAGCGTTTATTTTTCCTAGCCATGAGATCATAACGTGTTTCCATTTGTTTAACTCTACTTTGCACATCGAAACCAGGGAGTTATAATTGAGTTTTACTGTTGTAGGTATTGTGGAGGCTATTTTTACCC
This sequence comes from Pelobates fuscus, assembly GCF_036172605.1. Taxonomy (NCBI): domain Eukaryota; kingdom Metazoa; phylum Chordata; class Amphibia; order Anura; family Pelobatidae; genus Pelobates; species Pelobates fuscus. The sequence goes on along the minus strand of NC_086325.1, from coordinate 134,826,363 downwards.
CTAAATATGTAATAGAAGTTGATCTCCAGTCAAAGGGAATGAGTTACGTAGAGAGTCCACTGTTGGTTTGGGTAGGCCTATAGGCAGCGCTTGGGTTTTGTCTCTGTTTAGTCGGTAGTGGGAGATTTCTCCAAATTGTTGCAAAAGTTTCAGCAAATGGGGTACGGATTGTTGCAGGCTTAGAAGGGGCTATAAATATGTTGTCCGCAAAGAGTGCCAGGCTATACTGCCTACCATGTATGTCAATACCTTGGATGTCGGGATGTCTGTAGATTTTGTGCGCTAAGGGTTCTAGGGATAGGATGTACAGTAGGGGCGAAAGTGGGCACCCCTGCCTGGTCCCGTTGGTGATTGCGAATGGATTAGATATGAATCAACCATGCGACACCCTGGCTCCTGGAAAGCTATATAGGGCCATTATACATCTAATTACACTATCGGGAAATTTACATTTTTTCAGCACTTCAATCATATACGTCCAATTTAGTCGATCGAAGGCCTTTTCGGTGTCCAGTGCCATAAAAAGGCCCTCCGCTCTATTGCTATGTAGCGCTGATACTATGTTTAGAATTTTCCTGGTATTATCGGACCCCTGGCGTCCCTTCACAAATCCCGACTGGTCGTTATGAATTAGTTTATGGAGGATCAATGTTATTATGTTACTGAGTAGTTTTGCGTAAATTTTAGCATCACTGTTGAGTAGGGAGATGGGTCTAAAGTTCTTACATTGTGTCGGGGGCTTTCCTGGCTTTGGGAGGGTTGAGATGTGGGCCAGTAGCATCTCTCCTGAGAGTGAGCCCCTTGTAGCACCCTGGTTGAGAACTCCCAGAAGGTACGGTGTGATAACTTGGGAAAAGGTTTGGAAGTAGGCATTTGTGAGGTCGTCGGGTCCCGGGGATTTGTGAGCTGGGAGTTGGGAGATGACATTTGTTAGTTCTTCTATTGTGAAGGGGTGTTGCAAGAAATCCCGGTCTTCTTCCGTCAGTCCGGGTAGGTCAACGTCACTTAAAAAGTCATCTATAGTCTGTGGTGTGGGGTTGGTCGTGTTTGGGTCGTTCATAAGGTTGTACAGTTCACCATAATAGTTCGCAAACTTAGATACAATTCCTTGCAGATCTAATATGTGTTTCCCCTTCCCATCTTCTAGGTAGGCAATCCTGGAGGTAAACATCTTATGTTTAAGCTGAGACACCAATTTCGCGCCCGCTCTATTGCCATTGGCAAAAAAATTATGTTTCGATATATGTCGTTTTTGCTAGCTCTAGAGTTCTCAGTCGGGATTGAAGCTGCAACAGTTGTGCGTGTATTGAGGGACTTGGGTGTTTTTTGTTAGAATGTGTCAGTTGGGCAATTTCGGTGACCAACGAGTTGTTTTCGACAGATCTTAACTTTTTGGCCCGGCTAGCGTGTTTAATGAAGCTGCCTCGGATGCATGCTTTGTGCGCTAACCAGATCTGGTCTATGGAGGAGTCTTTAACAGTATTTTCCTTAAAATAGTTAGTTAAATCTGTAGTTATTTGTGTAACAATAGTAGGGTCCGCCAGGAGTGTTTCATTAAGCTTCCATGTACCAGTCCCTTTATTAGGGAAGGGTTCCCGTATACTCAGTGTGATGGGTGCGTGGTCTCACCACGAAATAAGCCCGATGGTAGTCTCTTCTATGTCAGGTAGGTAAAAACCTGTCAATGCGGGAATAACTGTTATGTGCAGCAGTATGGCAAGTGAAATATATTTCTGTCGGGTGTTGGATGCGCCATGGGTCTACTAGATGGTGTGAGGCTATATTTGCGGAAATATCCGGAGTCAGTTTTGCTATCAATGAGGAAATTAGTGTCACCTCCAGTGATTACCTCCCCATGTTTATACATTTCTGCCAATGCTAGTATCATGACCAGAAATTCATGTTGGTAGTCGTTGGGGCTATACACATTAATCAATGTATAAGGGTTATTATTTATGAGGCATTGTTATATTAGGTAACGTCCCTTTTTGTCACTGATCTTGCGTATCAGAGTAAATGCAGCATTTTTACTTATCAAGGTCGAGACGCCTCATTTTTTGGTTGTATAACAGGTATGAAAATCATAGGGGTACTCTTTGGAATTAAATCGTGGTCTGTCCTCCCAAGTGAAATGTGTTTCCTGAAAGAACGCTATCAGGGCCCCACTTTTCCTGGCTTCAGTAATAGCTAGTCTACGTTTATTCGGGGAATTGAGCCCTTTTGCATTAAGCGAAAACATTTTAATTGTCATTTAAGACAGTATAGTTTATGCTCATGTTCGAATCTTGATCCATTGCCTTTCGGGAATTTACCCGTGGCCCTAGTCTATGTAATGTTACGTGATTATATTCTGTCGCTACCAGAGGTATTGCCTCTCCTAAGGTACATCTGAAACACAAGGTGGGTACACTCATTATTTTTAGGGTGCGGAAAACTGGGAATAAACTATATACAACATTCCGTATGTCACTGTGGGTGACATGGAGTTGCTCATGGCTACGGATAGTGGCGGCCAAACGTGGACCTTCGGGGTGATCCATACTCAGGAAGAACTTTCGGTAATATATGTAGAGTATGGGTGGTGCGAGCAGTAGCTCGCCCGAAACGGCTAACGGTGAAACAAACTGTGTGTTAGCTTTAAGGTGGTAGGGACCTTTGGTGTCAGGATAACAGTTATTTTTTTTTTTTTTTAATTCTTTATTTTTCGTTGTGCAAGTAGTAACAAGGCATCTTACACTGCCACAACGGCGTGTGCAAGGACAGTTTTAACATATTTGAACATTTGCATGACAGTCTGATCTCGGCACAATTTTTAAGTTATAAAGATAGTCAAGCTTTGGTACTCGTTTGTTGCAAGTCTCTGCATTTTTAACCTTCTAAATTTTACAAGTGCGATAAGTGAACGGCGTGACCTGCATATAATATTGATTAACACACTATATAACACCTCTAAGTTTCCTAGGATTAGGTGGGATTAAGTGAACCATCAATATCTGTGCGTTCTACCAGTACATTAATATGGTAGTTGGAGCGTAATAGGTACAGGTGATACATGCTTGTAGTTTTGTCGTGAACCCGGAATTTTCGGTTCGCGAACGGCGAACGCGAACTTCCGCAAATGTTCGCGAACCGGCGAACCGCGCGAACCGCCATTGACTTCAATGGGCAGGCGAATTTTAAAAACAACAGGGACTCTTTCTGGCCACAATAGTGATGGAAAAGTTGTTTCAAGGGGACTAACACCTGGACTGTGGCATGCCAGAGGGGGATCCATGGCAAAACTCCCATGGAAAATTGCACAGTTGATGCAGAGTCTGCTTTTAATCCATAAAGGGCAGACATCACCTAACATTGACACCTGTCCTCAAAGCCCAGCCCTGATACACACTGACACAGAGCAGAATAGAGACTGTTCCCCCTACATAGGGTCACTTGGCAGATATGGATTGACACCTGTCCTCAAAACCCCTGATACACACTGACACAGAGCAGAATAGAGACTGTTCCCCCTACATAGGGTCACTTGGCAGATATGGATTGACACCTGTCCTCAAAACCCCTGATACACACTGACACAGAGCAGAATAGAGACTGTTCCTTGTCCACAGAGACCATGATACACACTGACACAGAGCAGAATAGGGACTGTTCCCCCTACATAGGGTCACTTGGCAGATATGGATTGACACCTATCCTAATGATCCCTGATACACACTGACACAGAGCAGAATAGAGACTGTTCCCCCTACATAGGGTCACTTGGCAGATATGGATTGACACCTATCCTAATGATCCCTGATACACACTGACACAGAGCAGAATAGGGACTGTTCCTCCTACATAGGGTCACTTGGCAGATATGGATTGACACCTATCCTAATGATCCCTGATACACACTGACACAGAGCAGAATAGAGACTGTTCCCCCTACATAGGGTCACTTGGCAGATATGGATTGACACCTATCCTAATGATCCCTGATACACACTGACACAGAGCAGAATAGGGACTGTTCCTCCTACATAGGGTCACTTGGCAGATATGGATTGACACCTGTCCTAATGATCCCTGATACACACTGACACAGAGCAGAATAGAGACTGTTCCTCCTACATAGGGTCACTTGGCAGATATGGATTGACACCTGTCCTAATGATCCCTGATACACACTGACACAGAGCAGAATAGAGACTGTTCCCCCTACATAGGGTCACTTGGCAGATATGGATTGACACCTATCCTAATGATCCCTGATACACACTGACACAGAGCAGAATAGGGACTGTTCCTCCTACATAGGGTCACTTGGCAGATATGGATTGACACCTGTCCTAATGATCCCTGATACACACTGACACAGAGCAGAATAGGGACTGTTCCTCCTACATAGGGTCACTTGGCAGATATGGATTGACACCTGTCCTAATGATCCCTGATACACACTGACACAGAGCAGAATAGAGACTGTTCCTCCTACATAGGGTCACTTGGCAGATATGGATTGACACCTGTCCTAATGATCCCTGATACACACTGACACAGAGCAGAATAGAGACTGTTCCTCCTACATAGGGTCACTTGGCAGATATGGATTGACACCTGTCCTAATGATCCCTGATACACACTGACACAGAGCAGAATAGAGACTGTTCCCCCTACATATGGTCACTTGGCAGATATGGATTGACACCTGTCCTCAAAACCCCTGATACACACTGACACAGAGCAGAATAGAGACTGTTCCTTGTCCACAGAGACCATGATACACACTGACACAGAGCAGAATAGGGACTGTTCCCCCTACATAGGGTCACTTGGCAGATATGGATTGACAAATCCCTGACAAACAGCTACCACATGCAAGGAAGGCAGCAGGGGCGCAAATGACCCACTCCCGACGCGGGAAGGTAGTGACGACAAATAACAATACAGGACTCTTTAGAGGCCCTGTGATTGTAATCAGTCCACTTGAAATCCTTTAACTTTGATCAATTGGAGGGAAGTCTGGTGCAGAGCCACTGACCCATGCGCAGGGCCAGCCTTAGGCCTTTGGGCGCCCTGTGCAAGAAATCTTCCCGACGCGGGAAGGTAGTGACGACAAATAACAATACAGGACTCTTTAGAGGCCCTGTGATTGTAATCAGTCCACTTGAAATCCTTTAACTTTGATCAATTGGAGGGAAGTCTGGTGCAGAGCCACTGACCCATGCACAGGGCCAGCCTTAGGCCTTTGGGCGCCCTGTGCAAGAAATCTTCCCGACGCGGGAAGGTAGTGACGACAAATAACAATACAGTACTCTTTAGAGGCCCTGTGATTGTAATCAGTCCACTTGAAATCCTTTAACTTTGATCAATTGGAGGGAAGTCTGGTGCAGAGCCACTGACCCATGCGCAGGGCCAGCCTTAGGCCTTTGGGCGCCCTGTGCAAGAAATCTTCCCGACGCGGGAAGGTAGTGACGACAAATAACAATACAGGACTCTTTAGAGGCCCTGTGATTGTAATCAGTCCACTTGAAATCCTTTAACTTTGATCAATTGGAGGGAAGTCTGGTGCAGAGCCACTGACCCATGCGCAGGGCCAGCCTTAGGCCTTTGGGCGCCCTGTGCAAGAAATCTTCCCGACGCGGGAAGGTAGTGACGACAAATAACAATACAGGACTCTTTAGAGGCCCTGTGATTGTAATCAGTCCACTTGAAATCCTTTAACTTTGATCAATTGGAGGGAAGTCTGGTGCAGAGCCACTGACCCATGCGCAGGGCCAGCCTTAGGCCTTTGGGCGCCCTGTGCAAGAAATCTTCCCAACGCGGGAAGGTAGTGACGACAAATAACAATACAGGACTCTTTAGAGGCCCTGTGATTGTAATCAGTCCACTTGAAATCCTTTAACTTTGATCAATTGGAGGGAAGTCTGGTGCAGAGCCACTGACCCATGCACAGGGCCAGCCTTAGGCCTTTGGGCGCCCTGTGCAAGAAATCTTCCCGACGCGGGAAGGTAGTGACGACAAATAACAATACAGTACTCTTTAGAGGCCCTGTGATTGTAATCAGTCCACGTGAAATCCTTTAACTTTGATCAATTGGAGGGAAGTCTGGTGCAGAGCCACTGACCCATGCGCAGGGCCAGCCTTAGGCCTTTGGGCGCCCTGTGCAAGAAATCTTCCCGACGCGTGAAGGTAGTGACGACAAATAACAATACAGGACTCTTTAGAGGCCCTGTGATTGTAATCAGTCCACTTGAAATCCTTTAACTTTGATCAATTGGAGGGAAGTCTGGTGCAGAGCCACTGACCCATGCACAGGGCCAGCCTTAGGCCTTTGGGCGCCCTGTGCAAGAAATCTTCCCGACGCGGGAAGGTAGTGACGACAAATAACAATACAGGACTCTTTAGATTTTCCAGACCCTGGGGTTGACATTAGTCCAGATTTACATCTTGTGACCCATGAGGATGTTCCAGGCACTACTTGTGAAATAAAGACAGATAATAAAGTGAATGATCCTTCTCCTTGAGACTTGCACCCTGTCGTTGAAGGTGGAGTAGGCAATGGCAAGAGCATGCTGTGGGTAGTCAGTGCAAACACTCTCTTCCCGGTGAATAATGAGGAGACTAACTATGATGACGTTATTTGCGTTGAAAGTAATGATGCCAGAGATCTTTTGAAACCATATGGAAGGAACGAATTGGTTAAAAGAAAGGCAAGAGACCACCTGCATATAGACAAGAATACGCATAAGAGAAAGAAGAGAACAGGTGAAAAAGAGAAGCTGCAGACTGCCTATCTGCAAATAGTTGAGTTATGTCCTGAAGATGTCCGTGTTACCACAGTGCAGACTCTGTTTGATACACTACTGAGGAGAGTCAGAGAAACCCCAGATCTTCACGTATTGGATGAGTCGGTGCGTGGAGTTGCAGAGAACGTAGAACAAGAAATATTTAAACTTTTCCTGTGTACTGACAGCAGATATACATAGGGTCACTTGGCAGATATGGATTGACACCTGTCCTCAAAACCCCTGATACACACTGACACAGAGCAGAATAGAGACTGTTCCTTGTCCACAGAGACCATGATACACACTGACACAGAGCAGAATAGGGACTGTTACCCCTACATAGGGTCACTTGGCAGATATGGATTGACAAATCCCTGACAAACAGCTACCACATGCAAGGAAGGCAGCAGGGGCGCAAATGACCCACTCCCGACGCGGGAAGGTAGTGACGACAAATAACAATACAGGACTCTTTAGAGGCCCTGTAAATGTAATCAGTCCACTTTCACCAGTGGGCCTAAAAATTAGGCATGTACACATGCCTGAAAAATTTGGTATTGTTGCAGCCGCTGCTGTAGCAGCATCCAGAAAAATTGATGTTTGTTTCACAGGCAGAAAGTGCCCTAAAACATGGCGGCTTGAACCCTAGTTGGTGGCGGATAAGTCACGCAAGTCAAACGTCATTCAGAGCTAAAATACAGCAGCGTGTGGACAATTTTTAGCCCAAGGCAGCTCATCTCATCAGACCTTTTTTAATCGAATGTATCGCCCAGTGTCAGTCCCTTCGGGATCCATCCCTCATTCATCTTAATAAAAGTGAGGTAATCTAGACTTTTTTGACCTAGGCGACTTCTCTTCTCAGTGACAATACCTCCTGCTGCACTGAAGGTCCTTTCTGACAGGACACTTGAAGCGGGGCAGGCCAGAAGTTCTATCGCAAATTGGGATAGCTCAGGCCACAGGTCAAGCCTGCACACCCAGTAGTCAAGTGGTTCATCGCTCCTCAGAGTGTCGATATCTGCAGTTAAGGCGAGGTAATCTGCTACCTGTCGGTCGAGTCGCTCTCTGAGGGTGGATCCCGAAGGGCTGTAGCGATGCATAGGACTTAAAAAGGTCCGCATGTCCTCCATCAACAACACGTCTTTAAAGCGTCCTGTCCTTGCCGGCGTGGTCGTGGGAGGAGGAGGAGGAGGATGACTTCCACCTCTCCCCCTGTTAGATTCCCGTTGTGCTGTGACATCACCCTTATACGCTGTGTAAAGCATACTTTTTAATTTATTTTGCAAATGCTGCATCCTTTCCGACTTGTTGTAATTGGGTAACATTTCCGCCACTTTCTGCTTATACCGGGGGTCTAGTAGCGTGGACACCCAGTACAGGTCGTTCTCCTTCAGCCTTTTTATACGAGGGTCCCTCAACAGGCAGGACAGCATGAAAGACCCCATTTGCACAAGGTTGGATGCCGAGCTACTCATTTCCCGTTCCTCCTCCTCACTGATGTCATTGAAGGTATGTTCTTCCCCCCAGCCACGTACAACACCACGGGTACCAGATAGGTGAAAACGAGCACCCTGGGATGCCTGTTGTGTTTGGTCTTGCTCCTCCTCCTCCTCCTCAAAGCTACAATCCTCCTCTGACTCCTCTTCCTCACAATCCTCTTCCAGCGTTGCCGCAGGTCCAGCAAGCGATGCTGATAAGGCTGTTTCTGGTGGTGATGGTGACCACAACTCTTCCTCTTCCTCTTCACGCTCATCTACAGCCTGATCCAGCACTCTTCGCAGGGCACGCTCCATGAAGAAAACAAATGGTATGATGTCGCTGATGGTGCCTTCGGTGCGACTGACTAGGTTTGTCACCTCCTCAAAAGGACGCATGAGCCTACAGGCATTGCGCATGAGCGTCCAGTAACGTGGCAAAAAAATTCCCAGCTCCCCAGAGGTTGTCCTAGCACCCCGGTCATACAAATATTCATTAACAGCTTTTTCTTGTTGGAGCAGGCGGTCGAACATTAGGAGTGTTGAATTCCAACGTGTAGGGCTGTCGCAAATCAAGCGCCTCACTGGCATGTTGTTTCGCCGCTGGAAATCGGCAAAGTGAGCCATGGCCGTGTAGGAACGCCTGAAATGGCCACACACCTTCCTGGCCTGCTTCAGGACGTCCTGTAAGCCTGTGTACTTATGCACAAAGCGTTGTACGATCAGATTACACACATGTGCCATGCACGGCACATGTGTCAACTTGCCCAACTTCAATGCCGCTATCAAATTTTTTCCGTTGTCACACACCACTTTGCCGATATCCAGTTGCTGCGGAGTCAGCCACTTTTCCACCTGTGCGTTCAGGGCGGACAGGAGTGCTTGTCCGGTGTGACTCTCTGCTTTCAAGCAAGTCAAACCCAAGACGGCGTGACACTGCCGTATCCGGGATGTGGAATAGTACCTGGGGAGCTGGGGGGGTGCCGTTGATGTGGAGCAAGAAGCAGCGGCACAAGAGGACTCAGCCGAGGAGGTTATGGAAGAGGATGGAGTAGGAGGAGTAGAGGAGGTGGCAGCAGGACTGCCTGCAATTCGTGGCGGTGTCACCAACTCCTCTGCAATGCCACGCATTCCTTGCTTGTCAGCCGTCAGCAGGTTTACCCAATGCGCAGTGTAGGTGATATACCTGCCCTGACCATGCTTTGCAGACCAGGTATCAGTGGTCAGATGGACCCTTGCCCCAACACTGTGTGCCAGACATGCCATGACTTCCTTTTGCACAATCGAGTACAAGTTGGGGATTGCCTTTTGTGAAAAGAAATTCCGGCCGGGTACCTTCCACTGCGGTGTCCCAATAGCTACAAATTTTTTGAACGCCTCAGACTCAACCAGATTGTATGGTAAAAGCTGGCGGGGCTAATAGTTCGGACAAGCCAGCTGTCAGACGCTGGGCAAGGGGGTGACTTGGTGACATTGGCTTCTTACGCTCAAACATGTCCTTGACAGACACATGACTGTGGGCAGATGAGCGGGAACTGCTCAAGGCGGGAGACGGAGTGGCGGATGGTTGAGAGGGGGCAAGAAGGACAGCAGTGGTTGACGTGGCTGAAGATGCTGGACCAGGAGGAGGATGGCGGCTTAGAGTAGGCGTGCTGCTTGTACTCATGTGTTGATCCCATAGGCGTTTGTGATGTGAGATCATGTGCCTACGCAAAGCAGTTGTACCTAGGTGGGTGTTGGACCTCCCACGACTCAGTTTCCTTTGGCACAGGTTGCAAATGGCATCGCTGTTGTCAGAGGCAGACACACAAAAAAAATGCCACACTGCTGAGCTCTGCAATGACGGCATTCTGGTGGTGGACACAGCATGCGTTGATTGGCGTGCTGTCGGGCTGACCCCGGGTGCCGATGCATGCTGTCTGACTGTGCCACTAGCTCCTTGCGACGACCCCCCCTGCTTCCAACTGGTCTCCTCCTCCTCCTCTCTATCTCCCCATCTGAACTTTCGCCCTGTTCTTCTTCTCTTCTAGCGGGCACCCACGTGACATCCATGGACGCATCGTCATCATCAACCGCTTCGCTTGTATCTGACAATTCAGAAAAGGAAGCAGCAGCGGGTACAACATCATCATCATCACACCGTACCTCCATGTGTTTAATGCTGCCTGCCTGAGACATATCCCTGTTATCTACATCTTCTAGCAATAATGGTTGCGCATCACTCATTTCTTCAAACGGGTGTGTGAATAACTCCTCTGACATACCAAGTAAAGCGGCTGTGGTGCTAGTTTTGGTGGTGGCGGCAGGCGGGTAAGTGCTATCTTGAGAGGTGCCTGAAGCTAAGCTGGAGGAGGATGGTGCGTCAAGTTCCGAGCGGAGGCTGTACAAGATTGGGTGTCCTGTGTTAGCCAGTCAACTATGTCCTCAAAACTTTTCAAGTTCAGTGCTGCACAGCACACGCTGAAGTAGGCCTGACAGAGCCGCTTGAAGGACACTGACTGGCTGCTATTAGCTTACACTGGAAACCTTTTTTCTTTGTAAAAGCACGCTATAGAGACACCAGATATGATTGGCAACTGTCAAAGCACGCTGGCAGGGTTGTGCAGGGCACACGCTGATGGAAGGCCTGACAGAGCTGCTTGAAGGACACTGACTGGCTGCTATTAGCTTACACTGGAAACCTTTTTTCTTTGTAAAAGCACGCTCAAGAGACAGCAGATATGATTGGCAACTGTCAAAGCACGCTGGCAGGGTTGTGCAGGGCACACGCTGAAGGAAGGCCTGACAGAGCCGCTTGAAGGACACTGACTGGCTGCTATTAGCATACACTGGAAACCTTTTTTCTTTGTAAAAGCACGCTAAAGAGACACCAGATATGATTGGCAACTGTCAAAGCACGCTGGCAGTGTTGTGCAGGGCACACGCTGAAGGAAGGCCTGACAGAGCCGCTTGAAGGACACTGACTGGCTGCTATTAGCTTACACTGGAAACTTTTTTTCTTTGTAAAAGCACGCTAAAGAGACAGCAGATATGATTGGCAACTGTCAAAGCACGCCTGCAGGGTTGTGCAGGGCACACGCTGAAGGAAGGCCTGACAGAGCCGCTTGAAGGACACTGACTGGCTGCTATTAGCTTACACTGGAAACCTTTTTTCTTTGTAAAAGCACGCTAAAGAGACACCAGATATGATTGGCAACTGTCAAAGCACGCTGGCAGGGTTGTGCAGGGCACACGCTGAAGGAAGGCCTGACAGAGCCGCTTGAAGGACACTGACTGGCTGCTATTAGCTTACACTGGAAACCTTTTTTCTTTGTAAAAGCACGCTAAAGAGACACCAGATATGATTGGCAACTGTCAAAGCACGCTGGCAGTGTTGTGCAGGGCACACGCTGAAGGAAGGCCTGACAGAGCCGCTTGAAGGACACTGACTGGCTGCTATTAGCTTACACTGGAAACCTTTTTTCTTTGTAAAAGCACGCTAAAGAGACAGCAGATATGATTGGCAACTGTCAAAGCACGCTGGCAGGGTTGTGCAGGGCACACGCTGAAGGAAGGCCTGACAGAGCCGCTTGAAGGACACTGACTGGCTGCTATTAGCTTACACTGGAAACCTTTTTTCTTTGTAAAAGCACGCTAAAGAGACAGCAGATATGATTGGCAACTGTCAAAGCACGCTGGCAGGGTTGTGCAGGGCACACGCTGAAGGAAGGCCTGACAGAGCCGCTTGAAGGACACTGACTGGCTGCTATTAGCTTACACTGGAAACCTTTTTTCTTTGTAAAAGCACGCTAAAGAGACACCAGATATGATTGGCAACTGTCAAAGCACGCTGGCAGGGTTGTGCAGGGCACACGCTGATGGAAGGCCTGACAGAGCCGCTTGAAGGACACTGACTGGCTGCTATTAGCTTACACTGGAAACCTTTTTTCTTTGTAAAAGCACGCTAAAGAGACACCAGATATGATTGGCAACTGTCAAAGCACGCTGGCAGTGTTGTGCAGGGCACACGCTGAAGGAAGGCCTGACAGAGCCGCTTGAAGGACACTGACTGGCTGCTATTAGCTTACACTGGAAACCTTTTTTCTTTGTAAAAGCACGCTATAGAGACACCAGATATGATTGGCAACTGTCAAAGTACGCTGGCAGGGTTGTGCAGGGCACACGCTGAAGGAAGGCCTGACAGAGCCGCTTGAAGGACACTGACTGGCTGCTATTAGCTTACACTGGAAACCTTTTTTCTTTGTAAAAGCACGCTAAAGAGACAGCAGATATGATTGGCAACTGTCAAAGCACGCTGGCAGGGTTGTGCAGGGCACACGCTGAAGGAAGGCCTGACAGAGCCGCTTGAAGGACACTGACTGGCTTCTATTAGCTTACACTGGAAACCTTTTTTCTTTGTAAAAGCACGCTAAAGAGACAGCAGATATGATTGGCAACTGTCAAAGCACGCTGGCAGGGTTGTGCAGGGCACACGCTGAAGTAGGCCTGACACCCAGATGCTTGCAGACAACTAACTGCTCTTCTATTACAGTGAAAAAAAAATATTTATTTTAAATCTAAAGCTTAACCGATTGTTAAAACAGATATGAGTGGTGGCACTGACTGTGCAAATGGGCAAGGCATCCAACCTCACACAGAAGCTGGCAGGCAGGCAACTGCTCTTCTATTACAGTGAAAAAAAAATATTTATTTTAAATGTAAAGCTTAACCGATTGTTAAAACAGATATGAGTGGTGGCACTGGGCAAGTGGGCACAGTATATGCTGTGAGCCTGACACACAGGCTGGCAGGCAGGCACCTGCAATTACATTACACAGGAAAAAAAAAAAAAAAAAAAGCAGCCTGATGTTCTAGCCCTAAAAAGGGCTTTTTGGGGTGCTGTCCTTACAGCAGAGATCAGATGAGTCCTTCAGGATTGTAGTGGACACTGAATACCCTAGCCTAGCTATCAATTTCCCTATGTAATCAGCAGCAGCTAAACTTTCCCTCCTCTCACTAAGCATGCATCTTCCGAATGAATCGAAAATGGATGCTGGGAGGGAGGTTGGAGGGTGTGGAAGGGAGGGAGTGCTGCTGATTGGCTGTAATGTGTCTGCTGACCGAGAGGCACAGGGTCAAAGTTTGCCCAATGATGACGAATAGGGGGCGGATCGAACTGCGCATGTGTCCGCCCGCCGCGGCGAACGCGAACAAGCTAATTTCGCCGGGAACTGTCCGCCGGCGGACAGTTCGGTACATCACTACATGCTTGTTGGTAATACTGTGAACGCTGATATACATTAAGCAGTATAATTGATTCAGTAACCTGGAGTGCACGATCAGATAGCATAGGATACTAGTATAAGAGATAGGTACATTAGATGTAAATCACGAGGTGTGCTCACATTCACTAGGGAGGCTGCTTATTTATAACACAAGGATAAACAACAATTAATGAGAAACAGGATAGCGTTCAGTTTTATGTGAGAGTGAGTCCTGACCCATGGTTATAATGGGTGGCCATAGAGTCTGTATTTTGTAGACACTTTACCCTATGTCTGCCTGTGGGTGTGTAGAGTCCCGTGGCCAGGTTTTGTGCTTCGTATAGTTCACCTGGCATGCATGTGGGCAAAGAGTGTGAGGAGTCCTGCATGCCAGTCCATATGTGCCTAGCCGATACCCCGTCTGGGGGCCTTGCCTGCAGCTTTGGGGTGAGCGTCCATGTTGTGGAGCTTGGTGGACTGGCTTACCCAGATACATGCCCGGAGTAGACTGTGCTTCACTCTGTCGGAGACCGGTGACCTGTGAAGGCTCTGGTTCGGCCCCAATGCATCAGGCCGAGAGGTCCTGCAGGTCCGTCGTGTGGGTACTGTTTGGCACTTTGCTTCTCTCCGCCTGTGCCCCGGGGGTCGTCTTTTCGAGGATTTGGGGGCCTTTGTCAGGGTTTGGCGGCTCGTGTTGGGGCCCGCGACCTGTGATGGCCCTGATGCTGGGCCCGCCGTGATGTGTACCGGTTTCTTGCCATTATTGGGTGTCTGGAGTGGGGCAGCGTTTCTCGGCAGTGTGGTGAGTGCGGGCATATGGTGTAGTCTCTGAGTGGACCGGGATGACCCCCGCCGGTCTGGGGGGGGGAGGTGATTCTGTGGTGTCTCCTTGTCAGCCAGAGAACCGGGAGAGCGGCCGTCTCTCCTCGGCTCCCACCCGCACAGGCCACAAGTTGCAGTGCGGTCCGCCTTGCACCGGAGAACCAAGAATTGGGTATCCCCGGGTGCAGTTCGGTCTCCCAAACTCGATTGTTGCGGTTAGCAATCGGTGTGCTCGGATGGTCGGGCGTTATACCCTGAATCTTGGCTCCAGACTCGGGAGCTCTCGCTTTGCACGTCTAGTCTGCCTGGGTGTCAGGCTCCGCCCCCCAGGATAACAGTTATTTAACAAACAGGTATAGAGCAAATATATTACATAATAAATACATTACATCGAACCCATGAGTCGGAGGCCCAATGTGGCGTCCTCAATATCTCTGTGGTATGATAGGCTTTCAGGTTGGAGCGGCACCAGAGTTCTTGGGGGAGCGGTTAGATTTGCGATCTCGTGACCAGTCCTTGACCAAGGATTTCAATGTTGTAGTGGTGGTGGTGGCTGCTTGATTCTTTTAGTCAGTTGGGAGCGGTATGTGCCATTCTTGTAGTAATCGTTTGCCTTCAGCGAAGTCGTGTATAGGCTTGTCCACTCCATTTCTTTTCAAAAGTAATTTGGTGGGGAGGCCCCATTTATAGGGTATGTTGGTGTTTCTTAAGGCTGCCGTTATGGGTGCAAATGTACGCTGTTTAAGCATGGTGGCTGAGGAGAGGTCTGTAAATATTTTTATATTTTGATACGGTTTAGGACAGTGTTGCAGTGTTCTAGAAGCCTGCATAACTCGGCTTTAATGGAAAAAAATGAAATGGTGATCACATGCCTGGTTGCATCAGGCGGTAGGTGTTTGGGTTTAGGGAGTCTGTGCGTCCTGTCTAATGTGAGGTCTAAGTTGTTTAAAGATGGGATAAGTGTTTTGAATAAGTCCTGCACATACCTAGACAGGTCTGAGTTGGGTATCGACTCAGGGACTCCCCTAATGCGCACATTATTTATTCTGCTTCTATCTTCGTGGTCTGCCACTCTCTCCTCCAACATGTGCATTTTCTGTTTAAGCGAGGAGTATGCCTCGGCCACTGAGTTGTGAGCTTCTATCAGCTCATCGGTACGGTCTTCTAGTCGCGTGGTTCTTTCCCCAATGCTGTGTATGTCAGCTCTTATCTCCGCTGTCATTTGCTGGAGGTCCGCTTTCAGAGATGTCTTCAGCTCTTGTATAATTGCTCTCACAGCGAGCTCTGTGTAACGGTGATATACCCCAACACGCAGGATTCAGCTTAACAAATGACAGCACAGAGCAGAGATACGTCTACCGGACCTTAGAATGGCCGGACTCGACGTAAAGGAGAGAGATACAGAGTCAGGAACGATCCGAGGTCAAGGGCACAAAGAGACAGTATAAACTAGGACTAGCCAAGGTCTGGTACACAAAAATCAGAACGCCGGCAAACAGAGCAGATAAGGATAAAGAGATAACGGAGTCAGAAACAAAGCCAAGGTCAAGTACGAAGAAACACAACTGAACACAACAAGCGCTAAAGGGAACTGAAACAGAAACCACGATAGGGCAAGGTACTAAGGGAAAAAGGTGAGTATATATACCATAGCAATTAATTTGATTGGCCCCTGTCATATCCACGCCCCCAAAAGGTGAGTGTATGTGGAATGTGGCATGACAGGGGCCAATGGGAGACCTTTTCCAATTTAGGCTCTCCACTGTTCCTTTAAGAGCGTGCCCGAGACCCGCAGCGCACTCTTAGAGTCAGGCGGGACACGTGACCGCTTCTGGCGGTCACTGCCCGCCTTTCTGTTACAGCCGTCGGATGAGCCGTGCGCGGCTTGTGAAGCAGCAGGACCGCGCGCGGCTCAAACAGAGGACCCCGGCCGGCCCCTGGAAAGGGTAAGTACCGCTACACTCTGTTGCTGGGTTGGAGTGTTCTGCTGGATCCAAATGGTTATCTCCGATGTCGAGTCGAGTTATGCGACGGTGAGCTGGGCCTGTCGGCGCAATCTTGGTCTCCTTGCTCCGAGGAGTGTTGGACTTCAAAGTGTGAGTTTAAGGTTTTTTGTTTGAGTTTTATTGTCGTTTTCGTTGCCATATCGTTGGGCAACAGGTCCCCTTTCCAAATAGGGTAATTTCGGGTAGGTTTTCAGGCTATAACACGCTGTGTGTGCCGTTTCGTGGGAGAGCTCTCGTCCTACACGTCTGCTCTCATGCGGTGCTAGGACACGCCCCCGATATATATGGTTTTGTAAAGATGGTGGATGAATTCACACTTTTCAGAGCCAATTAGAAGTAGGCTCAGGACTTGTAGCGCATATCTTCTCAAACAGAGATATTAGATGAAGCTATAGGTGATTGGAACTCCCAGGAATTCAGGAACCCGATAATGTAATCAAAAATCAGGAACTCCAAGATTCGAAGTGGAAGTTAAAATAATGAATATTTATTAATAGCAACGCGTTTCAACCCTACAATGGGTCTTCCTCAGGTGCTAATACATATGCTGCTATAATCAAAATATATATATATGCATATCAATTAAACAATTAATCATACATGTTCAATACAAACACTCCCATCACCAAATATGGTCCGAACCGGAAACGCACACTGCAACCCCAATATGGCAACGTTTCCGGTTTGGATATAGATCACCACCATCACCACTCACACACAAAAGTATAATCACAAATTTTATAACATGACAGGAGGCTTCGTATTTGCTTAAGTCTCTCTTTACTAGAACTCCACAGCAGCACAGAAAAACAACCAATAAGAAAAAAGTTAGGTACTATAAAACTCCCCTCCTATGCATCATTTTCTCTTTCTTTGCTGCTCCGCAGACAGTACAGGTCAGAGTACCACTGCCTCCTGCTTATATTAGTGGGTGGCTGTATGATTTTCAAACTGCCCTCCCCCCCCCCCCCCCCCCCCCAGGCTTCCTCTCCAGGGAGCCGGGAAGTATATTTGTTTCCCACCAGAGTAGATCTGTCGTGTTTATACAGTCAAAGTTTTTTTGTGCAGTATTTTTAAAGTGTTGGAAGAATTTAGAGAGGTTTCTAGGGGTTGATTTATAAGTAAATTATAATATGCTGTGTATATTCTGCAACCTATTAAAAGGTCCGCACCAGCGTTTAGTTATTTTATTTTTTCCAAATAACGCAGACTTTAAATTTCCAATTACATTTTTATTTTGTGGTTTATTATAGGATTGTAATCACATGTTTACTGAGATATCCATGCTGATACTGGTTAAAATGGCATAATGTCATACATTATGCACTTTAAGTCATATGGGGTGAATGCATAATGCATAAGTACTTCTCTGGGTTGAATGCATACTTCAAGATCACCCAGTTTGTCAGCCTCCTACGCTTGCACTTGGATTTGATTCCTGGTATGGGAAAATGACAGTATAAAGTAGAGATATCCATAATGTTAAAGGACGTATACTGTGCATATATTATTCCTGCCTTCAGATTAACTCTATGTTTATTGGATTCTGCATGTGGTTATTCATTGGTGTACATTTGAAGGTGTCCCACACACTGTGCTACACCATACTACATACACCTGATGCTGGGGGGAGCCTGTACCCTGCATGCACCATAACTACTGTATCAGAGGCCTACATCTGGCCCATTATCGCATGGTGCCCCAGGACCTATTATGACACAGATTAGGAGCGCTTCCTTAACAAGGACCCTTACCGCTGAATGATACACCACCGATAGGTGACTTGGCCAGCTATGTCTGTGCCAGTTAAAACGGCCTGCTATGTCTGTGCCCATTGAAACGGCCTGCTATGTCTTTGCCCATTGAAATGGCCTGCTATGTCTGTGCCCATTGAAACGGCCTGCGATGTCTGTGCCCATTGAAATGGCCTGCGATGTCTGTGCCCATTGATACGGCCTGCTATGTCTGTGCCCACTAATATGGCCTGCAATGTCTGTGCCCCATTGATGGCCCACTATGTCGGTGCCCCATTGATGGCCCGCTATGTCGGTGCCCCATTGATGGCCTGCTATGTCTGTACTCTCCTGACAGGCCTACGCTACCTGTGTCTATTGTTGGCCTGATCTATCTGTGCCCGAACCCTTCTTTGGCGGCAGGCCTGGGAGAATATCACTGAGGGAGCCCAGTACACACTATTGACGTGGAGATGGCTGGGTGTCTAGGCAAGCATTGCTGCCGTACTACCCAGGAGGACACCTGTATACAGACACCTGAGTATGATCGGAAGGGTGAAGGCCCCAAACCTCATGCAACCACGGTTTACACCAACCCAACGGCGTCACTTCTCCAAGGAGAATTTTCACACAGGCAGGGACCAATGCTCAGACGCCAACAGGGGTGCACGGCGTTCCCTTGATCTTAGCAACTAACCATTTAGCTGACTTCCGGTATCCATCTTAGGTATTGATAGTTTTCCTGCGTCAGGTTTAACCCTGGCCCATTTCAGGGGTTTACTGGACTTGTTTTTCCGGGCTACTATTTGCCTTCCATCCAAGGTACGTATTTACCTTTATTATTATCGTTTCTTGTTTTTCGTGCCTTCCCTTCTCCTATCGCTTGGGTCGTTGAGAGGCCTGACTTGACCTCCTCCGACCTCCAGGGCTCTCGTGGATCACGGAGAACGTCTCCAGCTTTCCTCAAACTACCTGCGGTCTTCCTGGACCCCGCGCGTGCGCACGGGATCCGGGCGGTCCGTTGGTAGATTCCATCTTCGTTTCCAGAGTTTACATTCTCGCATCACCATTTCTGTTATTAAAGATGGGCACAGCCCGAGGTTCTCTACTACCTCCTCAGGTGAGTGATTCGGAGAGAGGTCTCGTGATCAAGGAGGGACCCTCCTCAGGACCTCATTTGTACGCTGATATCATTATATGGTGAACCCCACAGTTGGTCACCCTGAGTCTGATATGGACTCTAGTTTGGATCAAAAGAGGGTGCGGCCCTCCATCGCCTCGGCCCGAGACTAATTATTTGATTGTACACGAGTAGAGAGCGTACTCCTCTCATATACGGAACCAGACGCTGATTCCTTATTAGAGGGCGCGGCCCTTCCCTCAACCTCAGCCCAATACTGAGAGGGATACAGAGGACATGTTTTGAGTTGGTCACACTCTCATAGAAGAATCCGGACACGGATGTCGGCTCTAATTTTATCATTAACTGGTGCAGCCCGCTCATGCTATCAGCCGGATGCTGACACGGAGTTCGGTTACATTATTAGAGAATGTGGCTCTTTCTCTCATACACTCAACACAACACGGTGTCATCCATTCTTCAACACACAGGCTTGTACCTGTACAGGACAACAATGACTGCATAGAGGGGCGTCCCTCCTGCATTTCATTCAATAGGGAGGTCCGCACCTCATACCGAGATTACCGCTGAAGCTTCTGCTCTGGTAATCTCACCGGGATGCAAGGGAGACGATACCTCATGCCAACTGGACAAGGGGAGAGAATCCCTCCACTAGACTGAACGACAGTGCTACCGATTTCATTATAGAGGGCTGCCTGTTCGTGCAGGGTGTACATGTTTAGACTGGATTCCTCCATTTCACCCCCTATAATGGATCTACTGGATCCGGGCCACTGTATCCCATGCGAGAAATACTCAGAGGTACTACTGGGGGAGATCTCCCGCTTGTCTACTTAGTATAGGGACTGTGTAGACTGGCAATCTTGGGTTCAGCTCCCAGGATAGACCCATTTCGTTGGTGACCCTATACCAGTCCTTTTGGATGCACTCCTGGAGACGGTACGGCTTACGGATGAGCCTCAGTACAGGTGAGCAGGTTGGAAAGACCGGAGTTCTCGGTCGACTTGGGTTCCCTGGTCATTAACAAACTTGGAGATAGGATGACAAGACTGCCGCTACTCATCTGAAAACATATTCTAGAAAACGTGATTCGGATTTGGAGGGCCCTCTTTTCATACTCAAAATTCCTCACGGGAACCGTCTTGGTTTTGGGGTTCTCACTAACCCACCTATTCAACTACCAGCAAGGAGACCTACTTGGACCTATTTGGACCCTATGGATCCCTGTGTGCCCCAGCTCCTTCACGGACGTTACTAGTCGGGTCGCAACCTACCGCTGGAGTACTGCTCGGATATGGCTGACGACTTTTCCAAACTGGACAACACCTGCTTCGGACGTTTGGAGCTAGATCCTTGTTTTTCGTTGTATCTGCTCGCTGGAGCCACTTGTCATGAGTTAAGAGACTTCAGGCATTACCTGCGTAGTAGAGAACGCTATGAGTTCGTGGGACTCCAGGCTAAGAAGGAGATATTTCTCTATAGGGATGCCTTGACTTCGGTTATCGAATTCACATTCCTGGACCCCTTGACCTAGGACCTACTCTTGGAGATACATGATCGGATGGTCAAAAGTGCAGGGTCCCAGGGCCTATATTATACCTTATCTTGTAGGTGGTGTACGGACCAGGAGCTCCTACGCAAAGCTTGACAGGTCGAGCATGCTACAGGATCGTACGAACGAGTAATCATATTATTTCACTCTCTCACTACAGCACGTGAGGACTCTTCTTTGTTATACTGGTCCCAATTTCCGTTGGATCCGGACATCTTATCGCTCTTCGATATATCGGGATGGAAACCTCAACCCCTGGTTAAGTTTCTCTCCTTTTGGTTATTCCCGGGATTCACAATCCCCAGGATAGTTGCCCACCGTTTCACTACACAAGTTCAGTTTGGGACCCTGGTCGGATGTCCTTTGGGAGTTCCTTCTCTACCGCAGTCGTGGGTTACACAGTCCATTTGGATTAGTGGAATCACTAGTTTGACCACACCCTTGCCTACATGATAAAGTCATTCTCGGATGAGACAACTCACCGACTAGGTCATGAAGGAACGAAACGACCCTACTCGGTTCTGTTATGGAATTGGTGGTAGACTTCGACACATTACTTGAGGTTGGAGTTTGCCTGCAGGGCCACATCACCTGGGGACCCTGGCACGACAGGAGGAACCATCTTACACATCAAGAGTCGAGACCTGGTGGCAGTTTCTTCTCACGGCTCTAAGTCCGCAAATGACCTTCGACATTTTACACCTAAAGGAAAATGGTTAATAGGTCAGCTGGCCGCTCATGGATCGGTTGCTAGGAAACAAGTCGCAACCCCACGTACAATGGATATACCAGTGGAGGGTGCCTTTTCCATATTTTGGGGTACCTCGACAGTTGGCACCCTCAGCGATCTAATGTCGCTTCGCACTGTTGGAAGGTTCATTTAGGATTGCTCTAATACCTCACAGGATAGGTACCAGCGAAACAAGCAGCGTTGGATTTGTTGGCTGAGCGTTAAAACAGCAAATACGAAGCCTCCTGTCATGTTATAAAATTGTAGATTATGCTAGCTTTAGTGTACCTATAATGTTAATTTTATTAATGCAACTCTGCTTGTTGTCTCTGCTACCTGTCACTTGTTCTTATGTCTTTTTTCATAAGTAAGGGTTGGGATCTCTGTATATTATGGTATTTCTGGTTGTTACACTGGGTGCCTACATGTTTGTTCAGAGTACATTTAATTGGCTAACCAACTTGCACGATTCTGTTTTTTTCTCTCGTTTCAGTTTACAGTCCATCAACCCTATCTTGATTGGCATTTCTCCTCGGATGGTGGACATTGTTGTATTCATTGTATCCAGGACTTCGTTTCTTCCCCATTATGTTTTCTGTCTTTTGTTCTGTTTTGTCGCAGCTTGAAAGATGAAATGATCCATGGGGAGGGGAGTTTTATAGTACCTAACTTTTTTCTGATTGGTTGTTTTTCTGTGCTGCTGTGGAGTTCTAGTAAAGAGAGACTTAAGCAAATACTCGCCTCCTGTCATTAATAAAATTAAGATTATAGGTACACTAAAGCTAGCATAATCTACAATTCTTATAAGACAATCATAACCATTTCTCAATAACTATAGAATAAAAAATCTCTTTCACAGTCTTCAAAGTCGGGATAATACTTTCGTTTCTGTGAATTTGCGGATCTCTAATCGAAATCCGATTCATCATTTCCTATGACGCATTGGGTCTGTATGCTGAAGGTCCGATACATCACTTTCTGTGACGTCTTGCCTCCGAAAAGTCCACCTCTTCCAGATTATCGTCCACACAGATGCACATAAGTTTTATGACGTTTAAGTAAGTCCGAAGTCATTGGCACCATTAGTAAAAGGGTATATTTTCCCCAGCATTGTAAAGGGCAAAGAGGGCAAGAGAAAAAATATCAGTATTACAAATAATAAGATACAAAGTTAAGTGCATATTGTGTACATAATAAAAACACATATTAAGAAAAAATAGTAAGACAGTGTCCCATAAGAGCTCAGGATAAAAAACTTTAAAAACGTGCTAAGAGGATAGAATAAAAAAAAAAAAGGGGGGGGGGGGGTATAAGGAATAAACCGAGATAAAAATACGTTTATAAAATATGGTTAATTTCAAAATCGATGTTTAGTCCCTTTTGGGGTCAAAGTGCGTAGCTCGAATATACATTTAGATTCCTGTATACTTAATTGTTTGGCAATATCCCCCCCTCTCCAATGTTTCTTAACTTTATCAATGGCACAAAACTCTGTGTCCCGGATCTGACATATGTTTCTCTAGAAAATGCCTAGAGGCACTATGGTTAAGAAAGCCTTTTTTGATGTTCCTCACGTACTCACTTATTGTTACTTTAATGGGTCTAGAGGTATTTCCCATATATTGTAACCCACAGTTACACCACAATAAATAAATAACATTGCAGAACGACATGGGATAAGCGATTTTATTTTATATTCTTTTTTGATTGTATTCGAATGGAAGGAAAAAACATTTTTATTAGATATTCTAGTATTTCGACATGCATTGCACATCGCACAATTAAAAAAAGCCTTTCTGTTCCTGTGACCAGCTTGTTAAAAAATCCTCGGAACATCATCTCTTATAAAACTTCTAGTTAAAATTTGTTTTAAATGTCTTGCACCTCTAAAAATAAAATTCTTCTCTGCTTCTTTATATTTATTAGATGAGTTTAAATAAAACTCTACAGCCTCACAGCCTTTTTCATGTGCTATGATCGTATATAGGCTGGTGACATCACAAGTTATTAAAAGGTACTCCTCATTCCATATACAATTATTTAAAATATTTAAAAGACTCATAGAGTCCTGTAAAAAAAGATGGTACTGTTTCCACCAGGGGTTGTAGGTGGAAATCACTTGAAGACTGTGAAAGAGAGAAAATTCCTCTTTTTTTATTCTATAGTTATTGAGAAATGGTTATGATTGTCTTATAATTAATTTGTGATTATACTTTTGTGTGTGAGTCCTTTGGACCACCAAGATGGAGGTGATCTATGTCCAAACCGGCATGGCAGCCACCAGAAAGGTTGGGGCCCCTGACGCAGCTCAAGGTCTGGGCCCCCGGGGCCTGCCCCCAAGTCAGCCCACATGATCCGCCCCCAAAAACACCCACAAGGACCATCTTGAGTCCACCCGCAAGGATGAAGTGTGTGTGTGTACTGAATTTGGTTGTGTGTATAGTGGCTGTAGAATGTGTGTAGTGGATGCAAAGTGCATGAGTAAAGTGGATATGGTGTTTATGGTGGATTCAGATTGAATGTTTGTGTAGTGGATAGAGAGTGTGTGTGTAGAGTGGATGAATCATGTGTATAGTGAATGCAGAGTGTGTGTTTGTGTAGTGGATGTAGTGTGTAGTGAATGATGTGTGTTTGTGTAGTGGGTGCTGTGTGTGTGTGTTTGTGTAGTGGATGCAGTGTGTGGGTTTGTGTAGTGGATGCTGTGTGTGTGTTTGTGTAGTGAATGCTGTGTGTGTGTTTGTGTAGTGGATGCTGTGTTTGTGTAGTGGATGCTGTGTGTGTTTGTGTAGTGGATCATGTGTGTTTGTGTAGTGAATGCTGTGTGTATGTTTGTGTAGTGGATGCTGTGTATGTGTTTGTGTAGTGGATGCTGTGTGTGTTTGTGTAGTGGATGTAGTGTGTAGTGAATGATGTGTGTTTGTGTAGTGGGTGCTGTGTGTGTGTGTTTGTGTAGTGGATGCAGTGTGTGGGTTTGTGTAGTGGATGCTGTGTGTGTGTTTGTGTAGTGAATGCTGTGTGTGTGTTTGTGTAGTGGATGCTGTGTTTGTGTAGTGGATGCTGTGTGTGTTTGTGTAGTGGATCATGTGTGTTTGTGTAGTGAATGCTGTGTGTATGTTTGTGTAGTGGATGCTGTGTATGTGTTTGTGTAGTGGATGCTGTGTGTGTTTGTGTAGTGGATCATGTGTGTTTGTGTAGTGAATGCTGTGTGTGTTTGTGTAGTGGATGATGTTTGTGTGTGTATAGTGGAAGATGTGTGTGTTTGTGTAGTGGTTGCTGCGTGTGTTTGTGTAGTGGATGATGTGTGTGTGTTTGTGTAGTGGATGATGTGTATGTGTGTGTGTGTGTAGTGGATGATGATGTGTGTGTGTGTAGTGGATGCAGTGTGTGTGTTTATGTGGTGGATGATGTGTGTGGTTGTGTAGTGGATGCAGTGGCGGATCCAGAGCCTGATCTCGGGAGGGGCACTTGTAGATTATTTAAATAAATAATCCAGGCACAATAAACACTACAGCTCAGTGTAGTAGTTATGGCGCCAGTAGTGCCAGGATCCCATCCCAGAGTAAGTAGTCAAACCGTTTAAGAACAGTTTGACAACTTACCTGGGTCTGCTGGGATATAGGGCATAGGAGCAGTGGTATGTGTTAGGGGTGAAGTGTGTGTGAAAGGTGCAGTGTGTGTGTGTGAGCGGTGTAGGTAGGTCAGGGTTGCAGTGTGTGTGTTAGGGGGCAGTGTATGTGTGGGGCAGTGTGTGTGTGTGTGAGAGAGCTGCAGTGTGTGTGTGTATGTGAGGGTTGCAGTGTGTGTGTGTTTGGGGCAGTGTTTGTGGGACAGTGTGTATGGGGCAGTGTGTGTATGGGGGGCAGTGTTTGTGGGGCAGTGTGTGTAGTGTGTGTATGAGGGCAGTGTTTGTGGGGCAGTGTGTGTAGTGTGTGTATGGGTGCAGTGTTTGTGGGGCAGTGTGTGTATGGGGGGCAGTGTGTGTATGGGGCAGTGTTTGTAGTGTGTATGGGGGCAGTGTTTGTGGGGCAGTGTGCAGGGCCGCCACCAGAAATTTTGGGGCCCCTTACTTAGCTCAGGGTCTGGGCCCCCTGGGGCCCGCCTCCAAATACCGCCCACTGGGTCCACACACAGACACGGACACAGATACATACTAACAGACACACATACTGAAACAGACATACACGCATACAGGCATACATACTGACACACATATACTGAGACATACACACAGGCATACATAGTGACAGACAGACACATACTAACATACATACAGACACACATGCATGAGGACATAAAAACACATACATACATACAGACACCGACATACATACATACATACACTCACACACACATTCATACATACAGACACTGACATCCATACATGCATACACAGACATACATTCATAATGGCATACAGACATACATGCAAATATACAGACATACATGCATACAGACATCCATACACACATACACACAGACCTACGTTCATAATGATATGCAGACATACATTCATACTGACATACATATATACTGACATACAGACATACATATATACATATATACTGACATACAGACATACATGCATACAGACATACACGCATACAGACATACACAAACATACATAGACAGACATACATACGTAGACCTACATGCATGCAGTCAGACAGACATAGACATACACACAGACATGCATGCATCCAGACAGACATACATACATAGACATACGGACAGACATGCATGCATACAGACAGACATACATACACATACATGCATACAGACACACAGACATACATACACATACATGCATACAGACAGACAGACATGCATGCATCCAGACAGACATACATACATACATAGACATACATGCATACAGACATACATGCATGCATAGACAGACATACAGACAGACAGACAGACAGGCATGCATACAGACAGACACAGACAGACATACATACATGCACACACACAGCTCATTTTTCAGACACCCTCCTGTCTCTTACCTTTTCTTTGCAGGAGGGTGGCTGGGGATGATGGAGTCGGCGTGGCTCCCTCTTCACAGGCGGGCGCTCCTCCCGCGCGGAGTGAGCTGCCTCCCAGCAGCACTTGCAGCTGCTTTTTTTTTTTAAAGAGGCCCGGTCGCGCTATACCGGCCACAGCGCTGACCAGGCCCCTGAAGGAGGGGGCTCATAGGGTGGCCCTAAGTGTGTGGGCCGTTATTGGTTGTCACCCCCTGATGGCGGCCTTGGCAGTGTGTGTAGTGTGTGTATGGGGGCAGTGTTTGTGGGGCATTGTGTGTAGTGTGTGTATGGGGGCAGTGTTTGCGGGGCAGTATGTGTATGGGGGGAAGTGTTTGTGGGGCATTGTGTGTAGTGTGTGTATGGGGGCAGTGTTTGCGGGGCAGTGTGTGTATGGGGGGCAGTGTTTGTGGGGCAGTGTGTGTATGGGGGCAGTGTTTGTGGGGCAGTGTGTGTGGTGTGTATATGGGGGCAGTGTTTGTGGGGCAGTGTGTGTAGTGTGTGTATGGGGGCAGTGTGTGTAGTGTGTGTATGGGTGCAGTGTTTGTAGGGCAGTGTGTGTATGGGAGGCAGTGTTTGTGGGGCAGTGTGTGTAGTGTGTGTATGGGGGCAGTGTTTGTGGGGCAGTGTGTGTATGGGGCAGTGTTTGTGGGCAGTGTGTGTAGTGTGTGTATGGGGCAGTGTTTGTGGGCAGTGTGTGTAGTGTGTGTATGGGGCAGTGTTTGTGGGGCAGTGTGTGTAGTGTGTGTATGGGGGCAGTGTTTGTGGGGCAGTGTGTGTAGTGTGTGTATGGGGGCAGTGTTTGTGGGGCAGTGTGTGTAGTGTGTGTATGGGGGCAGTGTTTGTTATGGTTGTCACCCCCTGATGGCTACCCTGGCAGTGTGTGTAGTGTGTGTATGGGGGCAGTGTTTGTGGGGCATTATGTGTAGTGTGTGTATGGGGGCAGTGTTTGCGGGGCAGTATGTGTATGGGGGCAGTGTCTGTGGGGCATTGTGTGTAGTGTGTGTATGGGGGCAGTGTGTGTATGGGGGCAGTGTTTGTGGGGCAGTGTGTGTAGTGTGTGTATGGGGCAGTGTTTGTGGGGCAGTGTGTGTAGTGTGTATATGGGGGCAGTGTTTGTGGGGCAGTGTGTGTAGTGTGTGTATGGGGGCAGTGTGTGTAGTGTGTGTATGGGTGCAGTGTTTGTAGGGCAGTGTGTGTATGGGAGGCAGTGTTTGTGGGGCAGTGTGTGTAGTGTGTGTATGGGGGGCAGTGTTTGTGGGGCAGTGTGTGTATGGGGGCAGTGTTTGTGGGCAGTGTGTGTAGTGTGTGTATGTGGGCAGTGTTTGTGGGGCAGTGTTTGTGGCTTAGTGTGTGTATGGAGGCAGTGTTTGTGGGGCAGTGTGTGTAGTGTGTGTATGGGGGCAGTGTTTGTATGGGGGGGAAGGAGGGAATAAATATATTGATGTCCCCCCTCCCTTCTTACCTTTACTGAGGGAGGAGGGGGACATTTCTGGATCCCTGGTGGTTCCAGTGGTGAGGTGAACTCTAGCCCGCGTTTCAGGGCTAGAGTTCACTCTCGCGAGATTTGGAGCGTTGCCGTGGTAACCGCGGCAACGCTCCATGCTCGCGAGAGGAGGTCCCGGAGGAGCTGCAGGTAAGAGCTCCCGGGTCCTCTCTCCCTCTCCCTCCCCTGCCGGCTGTCAGCACAGTGCCTGCGGACCGGGGAGGGAGATTTCTGATCTCCCTCCCCGGTCCGCAGGCACATTGCAGGGCTGGCACTTGGACAATGCCAGTCCTCAGTCCTGCACTAGTCGGCAGGGGAGAATCTCGGGGGGGGGGGGGGGGGGGGGGAACGGGGGCAATTTCCCCGTTGCCCCCCTCTGGATCCGCCACGAAGTGGATGATGTGTGTGGTTGTGTAGTGGATGCAGTTTGTGTGTGGTTGTGTAGTGGATGATGTGTATTTGTGTAGTGGATGCATTTTGTCTGTTTGATGATGTATGTGTGTGGTGGATGTGTGACAAATGCTGCTGGGGGGGATTTTTTAGCTAAATAAATAAATGTATTTATCCCTCCCTGCCTCTTACCTGTAGCCAGGGAGGGGGGACACTGGATTCCCTGGTGGTCCGGTGGCTCAACTTGTTGGGCCAGCATAGAGGGGCCCAGCAGATTCCATCTTTCCCCTCCTGCAGCCAGTGCTCTATCTCTGTAACGAGCCCAGCATGCATTGCGTGCCGCGAAGCGTTGTCTCAGCAACGGTTTACAGCCGTGGCTCGCGAGAGTGCTGGAGGGGAAGGTCAGTGTGTCCTTCCAAGCAGGGCCCGCAGAGGCATATATATACAGGGAGTGCAGAATTATTAGGCAAGTTGTATTTTTGAGGATTAATTTTATTATTGAACAACAACCATGTTCTCAATGAACCCAAAAAAATCATTAATATCAAAGCTGAATATTTTTGGAAGTAGTTTTTAGTTATAGCTATTTTAGGGGGATATCTGTGTGTGCAGGTGACTATTACTGTGCATAATTATTAGGCAACTTAACAAAAAACAAATATATACCCATTTCAATTATTTATTTTTACCAGTGAAACCAATATAACATCTCAACATTCACAAATATACATTTCTGACATTCAAAAACATAACAAAAACAAATCAGTGACCAATATAGCCACCTTTCTTTGCAAGGACACTCAAAAGCCTGCCATCCATGGATTCTGTCAGTGTTTTGATCTGTTCACCATCAACATTGCGTGCAGCAGCAACCACAGCCTCCCAGACACTGTTCAGAGAGGTGTACTGTTTTCCCTCCTTGTAAATCTCACATTTGATGATGGACCACAGGTTCTCAATGGGGTTCAGATCAGGTGAACAAGGAGGCCATGTCATTAGATTGGAGCATTGTCCTGCATGAAAATCATGTTTTTCTTGAAGGATGCAGACTTCTTCCTGTACCACTGCTTGAAGAAGGTGTCTTCCAGAAACTGGCAGTAGGACTGGGAGTTGAGCTTGACTCCATCCTCAACCCGAAAAGGCCCCACAAGCTCATCGTTGATGATACAAGCCCAAACCAGTACTCCACCTCCACCTTGCTGGCGTCTGAGTCGGACTGGAGCTCTCTGCCCTTTACCAATCCAGCCACGGGCCCATCCATCTGGCCCATCAAGACTCACTCTCATTTCATCAGTCCATAAAACCTTAGAAAAATCAGTCTTGAGATATTTCTTGGCCCAGTCTTGACATTTCAGCTTGTGTGTCTTGTTCAGTGGTGGTCGTCTTTCAGCCTTTCTTACCTTGGCCATGTCTCTGAGTATTGCCACCTTGTGCTTTTGGGCACTCCAGTGATGTTGCAGCTCTGAAATATGGCCAAACTGGTGGCAAGTGGCACCTTGGCAGCTGCACGCTTGACTTTTCTCAGTTCATGGGCAGTTATTTTGCGCCTTGGTTTCTCCACACGCTTCTTGCGACCCTGTTGACTATTTTGAATGAAACGCTTGATTGTTCGATGATCACGCTTCAGAAGCTTTGCAATTTTAAGAGTGCTGCATCCCTCTGCAAGATATCTCACTATTTTTGACTTTTCTGAGCCTGTCAAGTCCTTCTTTTGACCCATTTTGCCAAAGGAAAGGAAGTTGCCTAATAATTATGCACACCTGATATAGGGTGTTGATGTCATTAGACCACACCCCTTCTCATTACAGAGATGCACATCACCTAATATGCTTAATTGGTAGTAGGCTTTGAAGCCTATACAGCTTGGAGTAAGACAACATGCATAAAGAGGATGATGTGGTCAAAATACTAATTTGCCTAATAATTCTGCACTCCCTGTATAGGGGTACTCGCTATATATATCCACTTTGAAGGGCCGGGGGCCCAGACACACATTGGATTACCTGTGCATACCGGCCCCACAGGACCGCCGGGCCCATGACAACCATCATGGTTGTCACCCCCTGATGGCAGCCCTGCAAACCGGAAACGTCGCCATATTGGGGGTGGCAGTGTGCGCTTTCGGTTCGGACCATATTTGGTGATGGGAGTGTTTGTATTGAACATGTGTGATTAATTGATATGTATGTATGTGTATATATATATATATATATATATACACACATATATATATATATATATATATATATATATATATGTTTTGATTATAGCAGCATATGTATTAGCACCTGAGGAAGACCCATTGTAGGGTTTAAACGCGTTGTGTTGTTTTGCTATTAATAAATATTCATTATTTTAACTTCCACTCCGAATCTTGGAGTTCCTGATTTTTGATTACCCAGTACATTATTGGGTTCCTGAATTCCTGAGAGTTCCAATAACCTACAGCTTCATCTAATATCTCTGTTTGAGATGATATGTGCTACAAGTCCTGAGCCTACTTCTAATTGACTTTGAAAAGTGTGAGCTTATCCACTATCTTTACAAAACCATAAATACCTAATACAGGTTACGCTATGTATTTTTGTTTTCTATTTTATCCAACATAGGATTAAATAAACTCTGTCTCTTTGATTTATAAAGAGAAGTACATTGTAAGGAAAATTTCTGTTATACATTGTAAGAAGAATCTGTATATGAGGTATTTCTCTCTTCAGTTTTGTGTGCTTATCACCCTTTCCACTCTATTTCACAGATAGACAGACAGATTGATCGATTTTTTTTTAAATTTTTTTTTTTTACTCACAAATTCCTCAAACTTTGTAAACAAACTCTTAATCTCGTTTTATCTCAAGAAACAAATTATATTTCTCACCAATTAAATGTAATTTCCCTATAGCTAATATCCTCCACCTGAGATGGGACTCCCAAAAGCCCAATCAAGTCGAATTGTATCGTCTATACCTCTCTGGAGACAATCGTCTACCTCCAAATTTAGCTACACCACCTGTACAGGTAATTCTCCAGATGGTGCGTCTTGTGAAGTGACTCTTTATTTAAGTGTTTATTTACTCCATCATATAACACATACAGTACCTTGCTTTAATGATGTTTCATTCTGTTATAATTTTTATTTTTTTGCAGATTTTTTTTTTAATTAAAAAGAAATAAAAGATTTGTAACTAAACTGCACTTTCTGTGATTTTGTCTGTAGAAGAAATATTCTATATTCAGGCATAAATGGCACACTATAATAGAGAAGTAATGAGAATTTAAGGTGAATTTAAAATGTTAAGCTAAAATAGTCGAACTGAAAACAGAACTGCCTTTTTCCACTTTGGAGATTTTTTTTTTTTATTGTGTGTGCAATAAAAAAATTTAATTAAAGGTTTTAACTTACCTGAGATATCTTGAAGGAGACAGGGCTTCCTCCAGTGAGGTCCAAGCCAATTCTCCTTATAGAGGAGCAATGCTAATCCGATGCGCATGCGCGGTGAGCAGTGCATGCACATCCAAACTTTCTCATAGGAAACACTGAATCAATGCTTTCCTAAGGGAACTTTCGTGTCACATGACGGAGATTTCTTGGTCATTGCCGAAGAAGTGTAACAGCCACAAGAGGGGTGATATTGCTTAAAGGGACACTCCAGGCACCTAGACCACTTGTGCCCATTGGAGTGGTCTGGGTGCCAACTCCCACTACTCTTAACCCTGCAAGTGAAATTATTGCAGTTTTTTATAAACTGCAATAATCACCTTGCAGGGTTAACTCCACCTCGAGTGGCTGTCTACTAGACAGCCACTAGAGGGCACTTACTCCTTCATAGCACAGAAAACCTGTGCTAGAGCGTCGCTGGATGTCCTCACGTTATGTGAGGACCTCCAGTGTCGCTCAATTCCCCATAGGAAAGCATTGAAAAGCATTTTCAATGCTTTCCTATGGGGAGCTCTAATGCATGCGCATTCGGTCTCCCCGGCCGGTGCTCGGGATCAGTCTCGCCCACTGGCCGACGTAATGCAGAGGAGGAGCAGCGGCGGAGGAAGAAGCAGTGACGTGGGACATGCTGCTGCCTCTGGTAAGTCACTGAAGGGGTTTTCACCCCTTCAGCAACCGGGGATTGGGAGTGGGAGGGAGAGGGGACCTGCAGTGCCAGGAAAACGGATTGTTTTCCTGGCACTGGAGTTTCCCTTTAACCCTTCAATGTAAACCTTTTTTTTTTTTAACCTTAAATGGTTAAATTAACAGGACTTTAGGGGTCCTTTAAATTATACTAATTTGTTGCATTGAGCAGTACAGGACTTCCTGGAAAAAAAAAACTCTCTATATTGATAGAATTGCCTCAGTGATAATTAATCTACTCCCCTGGTTTCTTTAATTGTTATCATCACTCTCAATACTTTCCATGAAATACAATGAAACATTTTGAAGCTAGTATTGATCGTTTTATCTGGATTTGGAAATGTCCTAGAGATTAAATAACAACCCTATATGTACCCAACAAATCAGAGTTTTTAGGTTTACCACATTTTATTATCTACTACAATGCTACTAGCACAAATTCAACAGCTACTCAATCGGTGTAAGAGCTGGGCAGTTGCACAGACGCACTTATTTGAGCTACGAATCTTGTTGTGGGGAAATTTGGGCACATATACAGCTGATATACCCAAAAAGGTAATATGTGTCATAAAAACAAAAAAAATGTAAAGTTGATAAAGGGCCTACAAGCCAAGAAATCTGGAATCTCCTGCAGAGCTCCCAAAAGTCCACATGGGACAAAATGGTGCTGAGGGACGAAGGTTTCTCTTATTCTTCAGAGGATATCTCTTTCGACCCAGGAGAAGGGCCCTCCTTTGGCCATAGCACCAGAGGGCTGGGAACTGGTCAAAGCGGTCCTGAACTCCACACAAACATCGCGGCCCATATAGCCCATTTTGAATAGAAGGCACCACTTTGAGGATCACCCTGCTGGAGGTAGAGTCAAATATCCATGACTCCAGACTGTACTCAGTGGAGCAGAAACCTGAGGAACTCCAGCAACAACAACTCAATACCAATGAGAAAGTTGATACTATGGACGGTCAGACGAGACGCTACAACTTAAAAGTCAGAGAATTACCGGAGACACTTCATCTGTTAACAGTCTTGATACCGCCTAAACAGGCCAAACTGGTGAAGTTGGATAGCATGTTTCAAATACCAAAACCGGTGACCGCACCAGTGACAGGGTGGTGGGTATAAATAAATTGGAGTTGAGGTGATGAATATGTGAGGGGTGTTTTTAAATGTGGGGGTTAAGTGACAGGGTGGGGATTAAATTACACGTGAGGGTGTAAATAAATGTGATGTGAGGTGGGGGTTAGATGGCATAAAAAGGACACAGCACAACCTCTTTGTCTCTGTGTCCCTTTATTGAGAGACAGCAGTGTTTTGACTGGTAACACCAGTCTTTGTGCTTTGAAATGTTGCTGTACGCTTTGATAGTTAAGTAGAGGGGCACATATAGTTGTTCTAGTGACTATAGTCTCCCTTTAACCCCTTAAGGACCAAACTTCTGGAATAAAAGGGAATCATGACATGTCACACACGTCATGTGTCCTTAAGGGGTTAATAAAATTAGTCCACCTTGACACTTGGAAGTAATCATATACACACAGATACAGAGACACGCATATAGACATACACTTACAAATAGACACAGACAAACACTGATTTATAATACAGATATAGACGCACGCATACCCAAACTTGCAGATACAGACACACACACACACACACACTCACCCATCCACAGAGAAACACTTCAAGATGCATAACAGACCTACACAGAGTAATACCTGTAAACAAACAGTCACTTACAGTGACAGACACATAGTCAGCACACTCAGCCATGCATATACACATTCACATTCATGCATGCAAACACAATACATATGAGGAGCAGTAGACAGCAAAATGTGAAGAAGAATTCCAGTTAAACAAGTCTCAGACATTATAGCTCCCAGCTCATATTTAGTAGGGGATGCTGTCCCATGTTATCCTATTTTTCCTACATTAAGCTTTCTTTTTAGTAAAAAAAAACCCAAACAAATATAAACAAATAAAACACGCTTGTGCTCTAGCTCCCTACCTGCAGGAGTTTGAGCTTCTAAGTTTTCCAGTAGAAACTCCTTACTCACTCCCGCGCTGTCTTGATGACATGTGATGAAATGCGGCAGGCAGTGTAAGTTAACTGTTGCTGCGCCAGTGACCATTTCAAGCAAGTCTCTGCCTTCATTACAGACCTAGAGAGAGAAAAAGCAGTGCTCTGTGATGCAGGCAGAGGCTTGTTTCATTGTAACTAACAGCACTGCAACTGACGAGATACACGTACCAAAGGCAAGGAGTATACCAAGAGCAGCCCGGCTGGCCACCTAAGTACCCCCCAGGAAGCTGTGCGCTAAGGTAGCTTACTCTGCCCAAATACAGTGTCTGGGGGAGAATGGAGGTGGATTTGCGAGGGACGTCTATCATGAACGCACCCTACTTCAAGAGTGTGCATGACGTAGATGTGGTGGTGAAAGGGTTAAAGTTCACTATTTGTCTGCACTAGACCGGAAATAATGATAAAATCCCATCCCACCCACACTTAAGCATAATATAAATATTACTATTTTAACGCTGCCCCCACCAAGACAATTTAGAAATGGGGTGCCTTGGTCCCTCAGGTAACTGAATAATAAAAACCCACCAAATACAACTTAGCACAATATCTAAGCAATTGCAAAATGCTAATTAGTCTCTTCAGGTAACGTGATTCTTTACCAGACAAAGGCAGAACTATATAAAGGAATGTTTATTATGAGCAAAAATATAGATGACAATCAAATTAGTTACACCAACAACAGATAAAAACAAAGGGATAAAATAACAGAAGTCCTAATCACTTACCCAGGGGGTCTCTGGTAAGAAAGGTGGTGACTCACTTAGAATTAGATTCTGGCCCCCAAGCAAGTCCAATACACATTTCAGTATCATTGGATATATACCCTGTGTATTACCAAGTCTGGCCTAAAGGTGGAGTTAAGGCTATAGAGACAATAGGTGAACACCCCCTTGTGTTCCAGACCCAGATCAATCCAAATATAAACCTTTTTTTCTATATCCTCTTTTGTACTTGCCACAGAAATAATAATTGCAACAATGAATTTGTTACCATTTCTCCATTCCATAGATATGTCACACTTCTTAGTTGTGACCCAATATAGCGGACATCCCAATCCCTTCCCATATGGTTAAGTTATGCCAATCATGTTTGAGCTTGTTTAGAAGATGGTGCATGTCCCATTCTAAATATAATAAAAATGAGGCTTAATTATTATTCTGTGGGTACATATTAATGTTTCTTTTGGATATGATACTTGAACAAAAGGCTTATGATCATTAACATGTCAAAGAAATTAACTCATTAATTAAGAGGCAGAGGCCATATGGCTGAAGTCAACCAGTTTACATCGGAACTAGGCATTCAGGCATCTCAAGTGTAAAATCTCACACCCTGCAGAACTTGGATCTAGATATCCAGGCATCTCCATCTCACACCCTGCAGATCCATCCATGTTGCAAACCATCTGCCCCCTTTCACAGTCCTATGCAATTTACATTACCCCTTCTGTCATCTGATCTCTACCAAGTGGTCATTTCATATATTCACTACACAAATTACATTAAATGGTAATATTCTATTGTGCAACAATGAATTATGCACCCTTGGCGTGGCAACCTGTACTCTTAATGATCTTCCAGCACTACTTGGGCGCCCTGCGGTGATGCTGGGAGCCGGGTTATGATGTCACTAAACAGCATGCAAGGGAGCAGTGCTGGAAGAGCTCAGGATTACACAAGCCCCACACTGGACCCCAGGGAAAGGATCCACTCCAGCTCTCCTAGAGGTAGGGAAGTTGGGTGGACTTAAAAAAAATTATTTGTGAGTGTGTGTGAGAAAATGTGTATGTGTCTGTCAGTGATTGTGTGTCTGTCTATGAATGTGTGTCTGT
Source organism: Pelobates fuscus (assembly GCF_036172605.1). Lineage (NCBI taxonomy): Eukaryota > Metazoa > Chordata > Amphibia > Anura > Pelobatidae > Pelobates > Pelobates fuscus. The sequence goes on along the minus strand of NC_086325.1, from coordinate 134,789,960 downwards.
CAAATCCGTGATTGTGTCTGTCAGTGTGTGTCTGTCAGTCAGTGTGTTATATTCCTCTGTGTGTAAATGTGTGTGTCAGTTTCCTATGTGTGTGGTCAGGGCAGGCCTTAGGGGTGTGCGAGCTATGCCATGGAGCAGGGGGCGCTGTGCAGCCGCACACCTCACACATGGCCGGCCGGCCGGGATTTAAAAAATATATATATATTTGCGGCGGGGGCGGAGCTTCATGTGCAGGGGTGGAGCTTCCGTACAGCAGGGGCGGGGCTAAAAGTGCCAGATAACTGCTGCAGGGGAAGCAGGAAGGAGTCCCTGCTTCCCCCAACAAACAGTCTCCAGGAGCTGCACTGCCTCCACAATGAACAGAGGTAATAATGTGTGATTGTCAGTGTGAGTGTGACTGTCTGTGTGTGTGTGACTGCCTGCCTGTGTGTGTGTCTGTGACTGTCTGCCTGTGTGTGTGTACGACTGTCTGCCTGTGTGTGTGTGTGTCTGCCTGTGTGTGTGTGTGTATGACTGTCTGCCTGTATGTATGTGTGTGTGTATGACTGTCTGCCTGTGTGTATGTGTGTGTGTGTATGACTATCTGCCTGTGTGTATGTGTGTGTGTGTATGACTGTCTGCCTGTGTGTGTGTGTGTATGACTGTGTGTGTGTGACTGTCTGCGTGTGTGTGTGCGCGTGACTGTCTGCCTGTGTGTGTGACTGTCTGCCTGTGTGTGTGTATGACTGTGTGTGTGTGACTGTGTGTGTGTGTGTGTGTGTGTGCGTGTGACTGTCTGCCTGTGTATGTGTGTGTGTGTGTATGACTGTCTGCCTGTGTGTGTGTGTGTATGACTGTGTGTGTGTGTGACTGTCTGCGTGTGTGTGTGTGTGTGCGCGTGACTGTCTGCCTGTGTGTGACTGTCTGCCTGTGTGTGTGTGTATGACTGTGTGTGTGTGACTGTGTGTGTGTGTGTGTGTGTGTGTGACTGTCTGCCTGTGTGTGTGCGTGTGTTTGTGGCTGTCTGCCTGCGTGTATGTGTGTGACTGTCTTTGTGTGTGTGTGGCTTCCTCCCTGTGTGTGTGTGTGTGGCTTTCTCCCTGTGTGTGTGTGTGTGGCTGTCTGCCTGTGTCTGTAGGTGTGTGGCTGCCTGTGTGTGTGACTGTCTGCATGTAAGTATGTGTGTGCAAGACTGTATGTGTGGCTTTGTGTATGTGGCTGTCTGCCTGTGTGTGTGGCTGTCTGCCTGTAATTGTGTGTGAGTGTGTTTATCTATCTGTAACTGTGTATGTGTGTTACTGCCTGTACCTGTGTGTTTCTGCCTGATCCTGTTTATGTGACTATCTGCCTGCGACTATGTGCATGTGGTGGATTTGACAGTGTATATGTATAACTGTGTGCATCTGACTGTGGGAATGTGTGCTGCAAAAATATACACCTGCATTCACACACAGGTCTAAATTCAAGTTTGTATCTGAATTAAATAACCATCACACAAAGCCAATAAACCCAGCATAAATATCACTTACATACAACCAATACACGCATATCACACACTGTTAATACACCCATTACAAATATCACACAGAGCCAACACACAGCATACATATCACACACAGTCATCACATCTATCACATACACAGGCAACACAAACATTACATCATACATGGATGACGAGGGGGGGGGGGGGGGGGCACTGTGAAGATTTTTTCCCACAGGGCGCCTAAAGGCCTAAGGCCGGCCCTGTGTGTGGTGGTGTCCTCTGTGTGTAGATGTGTCTGTGTGTTAGTGTCCTCTGTGTAACTGCATGTGTTTGTCAGTGCCCTTTGTGTGTAACTATTATTCATTATATTTTCATTTTGTAACTTTTATACTTCAGATTAATAGTTCACACTCCTCCTTACATTCACAATTTTCACATTATACCATATTTTTTTTAAATATATTCTTTAATCAGGCTTGTTCTCCAATATGGGATTAAAGGAAATATCAGTGTCTACATGTTTCATTTGGAAATTACATTCTCGAGGCAGGGGTGTGTAGGATTTTTTTCTACACCTGCAGGGGCACTGCTCTGTAAAAGGTTCAGAAACACTGATCTACACACAACCTCACAAGCAGCATTCACAGAAACATGCAAAACACCACAAGCAGCCTCCTCCCACACATACACACCGTCTCTCTCCATGTCCCACCTCATCCAACCACCCATGTAATCACATTCACCACGCAATCATACCCTAAACTAATTGCATTCACGCATCTTAATATTCCAAAATCACATACCTCATAGTGCCATTCATTGAGGAAACAGTCCTGTCTAGAGTCAAGCCTAAAGGCAAAACCATATTTCTAAAAATGAACGAGTCTTCTGGAAACCACAAAGGGCACAATTGAAATGTAACGGATACACACGCAGGATTGGAATGCGCTCCAATTCCATCTACCGCAGATCAACGCACTGCATTACCTGACCATTCCATATACCGCAGATCAACGCTATGCGTTACCTGACCATTCCATCTACCGCAGATCAATGCTGTGAGTTACCTGACCATTCAATCTACCAGAGATCAACGCACTGCGTTACCCGACTGTTACGGTTGCCTCCAGGCTGGCTGGAAGTTGGACCGTAGAAAGGATGCTCCTAGCGCTTACCAAAGGACCATCAGCACCGTAGCCACCATAAGCACTGCGAACTCCACGAACCACCGCTGCTGGGCTGGTATCTCGCCGTCTGCTCTGCGCCCTGGACCTACGACCAGGCTCCAGGTTCCAATAGGTGAACCTCTTCCTTCTGTCGAGCGAAGCAGGATCAGGAACCAGAGCTCTTACAAGAGCTCAACAGCTAAGGGAGTATGACGAGCATAGCAATCCCTGTAGTGATTATAGCTGTCCCCTACAAACATGAGTCGAGGCTACAAGTTAGAGGGTCAGAAGAGGTCTGAGGTCTGGAACACCCAGCCTGGCTTTTATTGAGGTTACATGCAAATAGGCGAAGAAACGAATGATGAATAGGGTAGATCCAATAATTCACATAGCTATATGCAAACCATTGAAAAAGACCCCATTCATTGCCTACCTCAAAGCTGCAAAGTAGGGGGTAACCCAGAGAAAATACACAGAAAAGGAGACCCTTGAAACAAGGGGATCCTGAGAAGCAACTTTGGACACGGAAAAGGCACTTGAATGCCCGGTAACAGGAAAGAGAGAGAGAGTAATAGGAGAATGAACAGGTGAGAGATAATGAATCATAACCTGTACCCCCAACTTGCTTGATATATCATACTAGTACAAAATAATAGTAAAACTAGATGAATAGCCCCGCACGAGGGCTATAGAGGAGTAACAAACAGGAGAACCCCCAAAAATATCTCTCCAATAGCTGCCTAGTATAATATGTGGATACAACCACCTTAACTAGGGCAAACACACTAAATGCCTGCTACCGTTGGCAAACCGAAAAGTCACCTAATAAAAAACTATAAAGTGCTACCTAAAGGTGTGAGACAAACATAAGAAAAATAAAGTAAAGGAAACGCTCTTCTGTAGACCCCAGCCACACTACCAGCACGTCGTCAATGTAGCGTTTCCAACAATATACCAGAGTCATATATTGGGTCAGACGAACATCTATTGACAGTCTGTGCTCCCAGGTGCCCAGGTATAAATTGGCATAAGATGGAGCACAAGATGTGCCCATAGCTGTGCCAACGATTTGATGGTAGATGGTCCCATTGAACAAAAATATGTTTTTGGTAAGTACAAAATTCAAAATAGCACATACAAAATCGATATATTCTTGAGCAAATTTGGACTGTTGTTGTAAAATAAGTCTCAAGTTCTTAATACCCAAGTTATGTGGGATGGAGCTGTAGAGAGCCTCCACGTCCAGACTGCATAGTACTGCATCTTTGGGTACTACGAGACTCTCCACAGTTTGAAGCATCTGTTTGGTGTCCCTTACGTACGAAGGAAGTGCTAAAACAAAGGGACTCATTACTTTATCAAGATAGATACTCATATTTTGAGTTAAGTTTCCTGTACCAGAGACTATTGGTCGTCCCGTAGGGTTTGTCATGGATTTATGGATTTTTGGCAAACTATAAAAAGTTGATATCGTAGGGTGCCTAGTAAACATAAAATCAAGCTCATCTTTAGTGATAAGTTTATTGTCAAATGCCAGGGACAAAAGGCCCTTCGCCTCAAGGATATATTCCCCCGTGGGGTCCGTCTGTAAAGTGCGATAAGTTTGCAAATAGGACACTCCCAGGGGGAGGCATAAAATCACCAATCACACATCTGGTGCAACCCACACATTTCCTCCCCTCAGATAAACAGTTAAACCAATTATCACATACAATAAAAATACAGTTTTTACACACACACTGTAACTTTAAAACCATACATTCAATTTCAATAAAAGTTGCATATTCAGAATCAGCATACATCAAACATAAACCCTTCCAAAAATCAGCCAAATCCCTCCAGTGGATCAAAAGTTAGCTGGAAGTCCTTTATGACCGACCGCAAGCACAATTTCCTGCCCAAAACAGTTCCATAGATTTGGGCTGTGCGGTCGGTCAATTTCATGCGAAAAAAACGACTAAGTCCCATTTCGAACGGGACTTAGTCTCTGGAGCTGCAAGTTCCGTATGGGAGAAGGTAAGGGTCAGCGGTGTTCGGCAGAATGTGTAGCCGATTTTAGTTCCACAGAATCTTTAACATACACCGCTGACCAAAATGGCCGCCGCCACGTGTTCGGCTGCCGAATGGCGGCCACCCAGCGCTCGGCAATTAACCTGCAGTAACCTCCCAGCCTGGGAGGTAAATTGCCTGCACACTTTAACTTCTGGGTGGTCCGCCTGTGTGGTACTTGGTTCAGTAAGCCCTATTTACTGAACCAAGTAGGGGAAAGCCAGGAACAAGTTATTTTAAAGGTCTGGGGACATAGTCTTAAAGGGGCATTGTTCAGCAAAGTCACAATATGTCCCCAGACGGTTCTTAAAGGGCCATACACACCAATACAAGTTAATAGTTTTTCAGGGGCACAATCTTCCAGGGGCCATAGTCATGAGGCAGGAGGCTGGCAAATAGGCTTCTCCACAATCCAGGGAAGCAGGGCAATTTTTCATTTAAAGGGCCAGTTACAAATAACGATTTGTAACACCGACCATTCCATCTACCGCAGATCAATGCACTGCGTTACCTGACCATTCCATTTATGACAGTTTAACGCACTACGTTACCCGACCATCCATTCCATCTACCATAGATCAATGCTCTGCGTTACCCGAAATTTCCATCTACCGCAGATCAACGCTCTGCATTACCCGACCATTCCATCTACCGCAGATCAACCCTCTGCGTTACCCGACCATTCCATCTACTGCAGATCAACACATTGCATTACCGAACCATTCCATCTACTGCAGTTTAACGTACTGCGTTATCCGACCATTCCATCTACTGCAGATCAACGCACTGTGTTACCTGACCATTTCATTTATGGCAGTTTAACGCACTGCGTTACCCGACCATTCCATCTACCGCAGATCAACGCTCTGCGTTACCCGACCATTCCATCTACTGCAGATCAACGCTCTGCGTTACCCGACCATTCCATCTAGCGCAGATCAACGCATTGCGTTACCCGACCATTCCATCTACCGCAGATCAAAGATCTGCGTTACCCGACCATTCCATCTACCGCAGATCATTGCTGTGCGTTACCCGACCATTCCATCTAGCGCAGATCAACACACTGCGTTACCCGACCATTCCATCTACTGCAGATCAACGCACTGCATTACCGAACCATTCCATCTACTGCAGTTTAACGTACTACGTTATCCGACCATTCCATCTACTGCAGATCAACGCATTGTGTTACCTGACCATTTCATTTATGGCAGTTTAACGCACTGTGTTACCCGACCATTCCATCTACCGCAGATCAACGCTCTGCGTTACCCGACCATTCTATCAACCGCAGATCAACGCTTTGCGTTTCCCGACCATTCCATCTACCGCAGATCAACGCTATGCGTTTCCCGACCATTCCATCTACTGCAGATCAACGCACTGTGTTACCCGACAATTCCATCTACCGCAGATCAATGCTCTGCGTTACCCGACCATTCCATCTACTGCAGTTTAACGTACTACGTTATCCGACCATTCCATCTACTGCAGATCAACGCATTGTGTTACCTGACCATTTCATTTATGGCAGTTTAACGCACTGTGTTACCCGACCATTCCATCTACCGCAGATCAACGCTCTGCGTTACCCGACCATTCTATCAACCGCAGATCAACGCTTTGCGTTTCCCGACCATTCCATCTACCGCAGATCAACACTCTGCGTTTCCCGACCATTCCATCTACTGCAGATCAACGCACTGTGTTACCCGACAATTCCATCTACCGCAGATCAATGCACTGCGTTACCTGACCATTCCATTTATGACAGTTTAACGCACTACGTTACCCGACCATCCATTCCATCTACCATAGATCAATGCTCTGCGTTACCCGAAATTTCCATCTACCGCAGATCAACGCTCTGCATTACCCGACCATTCCATCTACCGCAGATCAACCCTCTGCGTTACCCGACCATTCCATCTACCGCAGATCAATGCTGTGAGTTACCTGACCATTCAATCTACCAGAGATCAACGCACTGCGTTACCCGACCATTCCATCTACCGCAGATCAATGCACTGCGTTACCTGACCATTCCATTTATGACAGTTTAACGCACTACGTTACCCGACCATCCATTCCATCTACCATAGATCAATGCTCTGCGTTACCAGAAATTTCCATCTACCGCAGATCAACGCTCTGCATTACCCGACCATTCCATCTACCGCAGATCAACCCTCTGCGTTACCCGACCATTCCATCTACTGCAGATCAACACATTGCATTACCGAACCATTCCATCTACTGCAGTTTAACGTACTGCGTTATCCGACCATTCCATCTACTGCAGATCAACGCACTGTGTTACCTGACCATTTCATTTATGGCAGTTTAACGCACTGCGTTACCCGACCATTCCATCTACCGCAGATCAACGCTCTGCGTTACCCGACCATTCCATCTACTGCAGATCAACGCTCTGCGTTATCCGACCATTCCATCTAGCGCAGATCAACGCATTGCGTTACCCGACCATTCCATCTACCGCAGATCAAAGATCTGCGTTACCCGACCATTCCATCTACCGCAGATCATTGCTGTGCGTTACCCGACCATTCCATCTAGCGCAGATCAACACACTGCGTTACCCGACCATTCCATCTACTGCAGATCAACGCACTGCATTACCGAACCATTCCATCTACTGCAGTTTAACGTACTACGTTATCCGACCATTCCATCTACTGCAGATCAACGCATTGTGTTACCTGACCATTTCATTTATGGCAGTTTAACGCACTGTGTTACCCGACCATTCCATCTACCGCAGATCAACGCTCTGCGTTACCCGACCATTCTATCAACCGCAGATCAACGCTTTGCGTTTCCCGACCATTCCATCTACCGCAGATCAACGCTCTGCGTTTCCCGACCATTCCATCTACTGCAGATCAACGCACTGTGTTACCCGACAATTCCATCTACCGCAGATCAATGCTCTGCGTTACCCGACCATTCCATCTACTGCAGTTTAACGTACTACGTTATCCGACCATTCCATCTACTGCAGATCAACGCATTGTGTTACCTGACCATTTCATTTATGGCAGTTTAACGCACTGTGTTACCCGACCATTCCATCTACCGCAGATCAACGCTCTGCGTTACCCGACCATTCTATCAACCGCAGATCAACGCTTTGCGTTTCCCGACCATTCCATCTACCGCAGATCAACGCTCTGCGTTTCCCGACCATTCCATCTACTGCAGATCAACGCACTGTGTTACCCGACAATTCCATCTACCGCAGATCAATGCTCTGCGTTACCCGACCATTCCATCTACCGCAGATCAACGCACTGCGTTACCCGACCATTCCATCTACTGCAGATCAACGCTCTGCGTTACCCCACCATTCCATCTAGCGCAGATCAACGCTCTGCGTTACCCGACCATTCCATCTACTGCAGATCAACGCTCTGCGTTACCCGACCATTCCATCTACTGCAGATCAACGCACTGCGTTACCCGACCATTCCATCTACCGCAGATCAACGCACTGCGTTACCCGACCATTCCATCTACTGCAGATCAACGCTCTGCGTTACCCGACCATTCCATCTACTGCAGATCAACGCACTGCGTTACCCGACCATTCCATCTACTGCAGATCAACGCTCTGCGTTACCCGACCATTCCATCTAGCGCAGATCAACGCACTGCGTTACCCGACCATTCCATCTACTGCAGATCAACGCACTGCGTTACCCGACCATTCCATCTACTGCAGATCAACGCACTGCGTTACCCGACCATTCCATCTAGCGCAGATCAACGCTCTGCGTTACCCGACCATTCCAGCTACTGCAGATCAACGCTCTGCGTTACCCGACCATTCCATCTACTGCAGATCAACGCACTGCGTTACCCGACCATTCCATCTACCGCAGATCAACGCACTGCGTTACCCGACCATTCCATCTACTGCAGATCAACGCTCTGCGTTACCCGACCATTCCATCTAGCGCAGATCAACGCACTGCGTTACCCGACCATTCCATCTACTGCAGATCAACGCACTGCGTTACCCGACCATTCCATCTACTGCAGATCAACGCACTGCGTTACCCGACCATTCCATCTAGCGCAGATCAACGCTCTGCGTTACCCGACCATTCCATCTACTGCAGATCAACGCTCTGCGTTACCAGACCATTCCATCTACTGCAGATCAACGCACTGCGTTACCCGACCATTCCATCTACTGCAGATCAACGCACTGCGTTACCCGACCATTCCATCTACTGCAGATCAACGCTCTGCGTTACCAGACCATTCCATCTACTGCAGATCAACGCACTGCGTTACCCGACCATTCCATCTACTGCAGATCAACGCACTGCGTTACCTGACCATGGTGAAATGACATGGAGATATAAAGGGGAATAGCGACAGAGGGCGGATGGAAAAGGATTTCAGTTGTTGAGAGTGGGTTATTGATGGGCAGAGGAAGGGGGTGGGATATCAGTTCCCTCGGAGTGAGGTACAGGAATGGGGCTGTCAGTGGAGAGTGTGATATCAGGATGTGGGGTAAGGGGAGAAGGTATTAATTGGGAATGTCTGTCTGTCTTTCTCCGTGTAATTCCATGTTGCTGTCGCTTGGTGGCGCTGTCCGCTAGCTGGCTCAGTGTCTCTCGCACATCCTGTATGTGTGTGAGGTGCAGTTGCCGCCGGTGCCGCGTGGGGCGCTGTGTTCGCCGTGCGGTAGCGGTAGGAGGCGCAGGGCTGGGAGCAGCCGCAGTAAGTCGGGGACCGGGAGCTGAACACACCGAGCCGGAGCCCGGGACATGCAGCGCGCACAGCACGGCCATCCGGAAACCTAGGGAGAGCGGCAGGGAGCGGGCGGCCCTCCCGGAGACACAGCCCGGCCCCCAGGGACAGGCCCACCGCGAACATGTCAGGGAAAATCGAGAAAGCAGGTGAGGGGCCCGGGGTGTCTGGGTCCGGGTCCTCCTGTGGCTGGGTGTCGGCTGGGGGTGCTGGGAGCTGTTGGCTGGGAGGGAGCCGCCCTCTGCCCCAGGCTACCTTTACTGACAGAGCCGCTCCCTGCACCGCCCCAGGGGCCACATACTGAGAGAGGGGCCCCTCCTGAGTGCTACAGGGGGAATGGGGGCCCCGCCGGAGTGTTAGAGGGTATTAGGGGTGACTGGATTATTGTTGGAGTATTAGGGGGTGACTGAAACATTGCTGCAGTATTAGGGGGTGACTGGAGCATTGCTGGAGTGTTGGGGGGTGACTGGAGCATTGCTGGAGTGTTGGGGGGTGACTGGAGCATTGCTGGAGTGTTGGGGGGTGACTGGAGCATTGCTGGAGTGTTGGGGGGTGACTGGAGCATTGCTGGAGTGTTGGGGGGCGACTGGAGCATTGCTGGAGTGTTGGGGGGCGACTGGAGCATTGCTGGAGTGTTGGGGGGCGACTGGAGCATTGCTGGAGTGTTGGGGGGTGACTGGAGCATTGCTGGAGTGTTGGGGGGTGACTGGAGCATTGCTGGAGTGTTGGGGGGTGACTGGAGCATTGCTGGAGTCTTGGGGGGTGACTGGAGCATTGCTGGAGTCTTGGGGGGTGACTGGAGCATTGCTGGAGTGTTGGGGGGTGACTGGAGCATTGCTGGAGTGTTGGGGGGTCACTGGAGGAACATTGCTGTAGTATTAGGGGGTGAGTGGAACAATGTTGTCGGTTTAGGGGGTGACTGGAACATTGCTGTAATGTTGGGGGTGACTGGAACATTGCTGTAGTGTTGGGGGGGTGACTGGAACATTGCTGTAATGTTGGGGGGGTGACTGGAACATTGCTGTAATGTTGGGGGGGGTGACTGGAACATTGCTGTAGTGTTGGGGGGTGACTGGAACATTGCTGTAGTGTTGGGGGGTGACTGGAACATTGCTGTAGTGTTGGGGGGTGACTGGAACATTGCTGTAGTGTTGGGGGGTGACTGGAACATTGCTGTAGTGTTGGGGGGTGACTGGAACATTGCTGTAGTGTTGGGGGGTGACTGGAACATTGCTGTAGTGTTGGGGGGTGACTGGAACATTGCTGTAGTGTTGGGGGGTGACTGGAACATTGCTGTAGTGTTGGGGGGTGACTGGAACATTGCTGTAGTGTTGGGGGGTGACTGGAACATTGCTGTAGTGTTGGGGGGTGACTGGAACATTGCTGTAGTGTTGGGGGGTGACTGGAACATTGCTGTAGTGTTGGGGGGTGACTGGAACATTGCTGTAGTGTTGGGGGGTGACTGGAACATTGCTGTAGTGTTGGGGGGTGACTGGAACATTGCTGTAGTGTTGGGGGGTGACTGGAACATTGCTGTAGTGTTGGGGGGTGACTGGAACATTGCTGTAGTGTTGGGGGTGACTGGAACATTGCTGTAGTGTTGGGGGGTGACTGGAACATTGCTGTAGTGTTGGGGGGTGACTGGAACATTGCTGTAGTGTTGGGGGTGACTGGAACATTGCTGTAGTGTTGGGGGTGACTGGAACACTGCTGCAGTGTTAGGGGGTGACTGGAACACTGCTGCAGTGTTGGGGGGTGACTGGAACACTACTGTAGTGTTGGGGGGTGACTGGAACACTGCTGTAGTGTTGGGGGGTGACTGGAACACTGCTGGAGTGTTAGGGGGTGACTGGAACACTGCTGGAGTGTTAGGGGGTGACTGGACCACTACTGCAGTGTTAGGGGGTGACTGGACCACTGCTGCAGTGTTAGGGGGTGACTGGACCACTGCTGCAGTGTTAGGGGGTGACTGGACCACTGCTGCAGTGTTAGGGGGTGACTGGACCACTGCTGCAGTGTTAGGGGGTGACTGGACCACTGCTGCAGTGTTAGGGGGTGACTGGACCACTGCTGCAGTGTTAGGGGGTGACTGGACCACTGCTGCAGTGTTAGGGGGTGACTGGACCACTGCTGCAGTGTTAGGGGGTGACTGGACCACTGCTGCAGTGTTAGGGGGTGACTGGACCACTGCTGCAGTGTTAGGGGGTGACTGGACCACTGCTGCAGTGTTAGGGGGTGACTGGACCACTGCTGCAGTGTTAGGGGGTGACTGGACCACTGCTGCAGTGTTAGGGGGTGACTGGACCACTGCTGCAGTGTTAGGGGGTGACTGGACCACTGCTGCAGTGTTAGGGGGTGACTGGACCACTGCTGCAGTGTTAGGGGGTGACTGGACCACTGCTGCAGTGTTAGGGGGTGACTGGACCACTGCTGCAGTGTTAGGGGGTGACTGGACCACTGCTGCAGTGTTAGGGGGTGACTGGACCACTGCTGCAGTGTTAGGGGGTGACTGGACCACTGCTGCAGTGTTAGGGGGTGACTGGACCACTGCTGCAGTGTTAGGGGGTGACTGGACCACTGCTGCAGTGTTAGGGGGTGACTGGACCACTGCTGCAGTGTTAGGGGGTGACTGGACCACTGCTGCAGTGTTAGGGGGTGACTGGACCACTGCTGCAGTGTTAGGGGGTGACTGGACCACTGCTGCAGTGTTAGGGGGTGACTGGACCACTGCTGCAGTGTTAGGGGGTGACTGGACCACTGCTGCAGTGTTAGGGGGTGACTGGACCACTGCTGCAGTGTTAGGGGGTGACTGGACCACTGCTGCAGTGTTAGGGGGTGACTGGACCACTGCTGCAGTGTTAGGGGGTGACTGGACCACTGCTGCAGTGTTAGGGGGTGACTGGAACACTGCTGCAGTGTTAGGGGGTGACTGGAACACTGCTGCAGTGTTAGGGGGTGACTGGAACACTGCTGCAGTGTTAGGGGGTGACTGGAACACTGCTGCAGTGTTAGGGGGTGACTGGAACACTGCTGCAGTGTTAGGGGGTGACTGGAACACTGCTGGAGTGTTAGTGGGTAACAGGAGCATTGCTAAACTATTAATAGCTGACTTGCTGGAGTATTAGTGAGTCACTGGGGTATTGCCATAGCGTTGGGGGATGACTGAGGCATTGCCATAGCGTTGGGGGATGACTGGGGCATGGCCATAGCGTTGGGGCATGACTGGGGCATGGCCATAGCGTTGGGGCATGACTGGGGCATGGCCATAGCGTTGGGGTTTCTTTCACCTTTTTAGTTGCTGTGCACCTTTTTTTTAAGTGGAAAAAAAAGAAAAGCAACTCATTTAAACCCATATGTAATCCAGCACTAAGACTGATCTTTCTGGTTATGATTATGCTCGACATGACACTGAATGTGAAGACCTTTTTAAAGTCTTCATTAGAAAGTGCCTCTAATGGCTGTATGGTGAGACATTGTCATTTTTTTAGAAATGCAGCCTTTTTACATTGTCTGAAAAAAGCTACAGGGTATTAAGATTGAGTGTTTTGGTGATTAGGGTCCCAGAGTGTTATTTCAAGTTTAGATGGTGCTATAGTGTTCCTGTGGGTTACCTTGATTGGGCAGCTGAGCTAGTGCAATAGGGTGGCTGGATAGATGATTGTCTGCTGGAGGAGTAGACCGGCCACTTAGTGGTTTGTAGAGAATAGACATTTGCCATTCAAGATAGAAAAGAGCCGGGCTTTCAGGATTTGGCCGTGGAGGTTGGAGTAGTGAGTTTGGCTGGTATTCAAGGAAGATGTAATGGAGTTTAGCAGACTCTGCCATTTGTATGTAGATGTTCTAGACCTGCCAGTAAGGAATGTCGATGTATGATGAACCTTTCTTTGTGTAGTCTGTGAACTACTAGCAGAATGGGTGTTTGGGGTGATATTGTATATAATAGTTTTGCGTGGTAGCTTTCAGCTTTGTCTGCGTTGACCTGGACAACAAGTGCATTTGGTGCTGCAGAAACACTTGAGAATTTGAGAAGCCACTATATGATATATAAGAACTACTTTCACATGTCATCTTAAAGCACATCAATGAATCCATTTGCTTCCAGTGTCACAGTATATACCTACATTGCCTCTGTCTAAAAAGTCCTCAGCAAATTGCTATTAAGGTTGTTTTGCTCCGGTTGTGGACATTTTAATAGTCAGAAGAATTTAATGTTGCTGTATCATTGTCAACAAAGGCTTAAACACTTGATTTGTTTGATGATTTGTCTAACAAAAAGTGTCAGAAATGTTAAGCTTTTTTTACCAAACATACATAACCCAAATTAACATTCTTAAAGTATTAATACTGCCTCCTTTGGTATACGAGTATTTGTGTGGCTAAGAGAGCTTGAGCCATGGTAGCACACATGGTACGGGCAGTCAGCTCTTTGGGCAAAAGTTTTGCACAGAACACCATTACAAAGCTGAGTACAGGACTGCACTTAAACTTACAGCTGCTGCAGTATGGCTACTATAGCATATTCAGCAGTTACACTCATTAGAACTGATGAAAGGAGCTGCTCAATGGGCCCTAGAACAATATATACCATAAACCCCTTATGGACAGAGATTTTGGGATAAGATCAGACCTCGTACACCAGAACGAGTGGCTCCAGATAGCAGAGCCTACTTCTGTTTACCTGTGAATCAACCGGTGCTACAGGAACTTTATAAGTATGTACTTTTATTATATTATTTGCTTTGCATATTTTAATACATAATTTATAAAGCGAGTGTAAATATAGGGATCACGTCCAGCTGGGAATTCTTAGAACTGAAGCTGCACAGAGCATTTTGATGCTGGTTTTTACACTTTCCCCCACATCATGCAATTTGTCAGATTGCGTGAGAGACACAGGCAGCAGGTTATGTATGGTTTCTAGTGATTGTCAAAGTTCTGCTGCAAAGAGAGTGAAAGGGACACTCAAGCATTATAAATAAATATAATTCTGCCCAGCTACCCCACTTCTCCCCACCAGAAAATGTTAAAGGGTTACTCAAACCCTTATAGCGAATGAGTTGTTTTTTGCCTCATAATGCCCTGTCCGGTATATCTTAAATGGTAAAAAGAAAAAAGGGTTTTGTTTTTTTTGTTTTTTTACCTGTGCTGCTCTCCCTCCCCCATCTGACATCGCAGCAGCCCTCTCACGGTCCAATCACATAGAGAAGCCTGTGATTTTTATTCAGTTTTATGCTCTGAGCCGGCAAAGGGAGGGATTTTCATAAAAAAAAAAGCAAAACAAAATCGGCTCTGATGAAGGGAAGCACTGTTCTGCGCTGCCAAAGTCATGTGTGCTGGTTGTTTTAAGCAGAAACACTACATCCAAGCTTCTACCACCATGATCACTTTAAATCACTTTAACTTGCCTCTAATCTAGTGGCCAAAGGTCTCCCCTCCCAACCCCCTGGAAATAACAAATTATGGTTTGCTGGCCACCCCAAAGCCTCTACTCTGTGAGAAAGAGGTCACACACCTGAAAAACTTTAGCATGTTGAAGTATTTTTGGTGTTTGGAGTGTCCCTTTAAACAAATAACGCTTGGTCTGCCCTTCAACCGTTGCAATGCTGCCTTAAGCCTTACCAATGATTCACACTCCATAGAGCATAATGAGAGGCTCCTGCTACGACAGTCTCCTCCCACAAATGGAAATTATGGACTTAATTCGCAAGTAAGGAAATCCCTGCGATGCACCAGTCAAATGCTTCTCATAGAGAAGCATAGATTTGAATCCAATGCATTGATTGAAAGTTGCATGATGTCCCTCCAATGTGTGAGAATGTTGAACATTAAGATCCGAGTCTGACTCCGTTCTCACAGGAAGCACCATCTGGGCTACAGCCATTAGAGGTGTGTTTAGCCCTGAAATGTAGACATTGCTGTATTTACTAAAAAGATAATGTTTTACATTGTGGGAACAAACCGACAGGGGTCTCTGCACCAAGACAACTTCATTGAGACAAAATGGTCTCTAGGTGCTTATAGATCCCTTAAAAATGTTTTTAAAAAAATATTGAGACCACGGGAAGGCCCATTGTCAATACATTGTGTATTCTCTGTCTTTCCCCCTAAAAAGTATCCCAATACATTTTATAGCTTTTTATAGGATTTTACCCATCTTTGTCTTGTGGCTGTTGTAATGGGTAAAAAGTTTTACGCATGAAATACATGCATTATATGTGTAACAATGCTTGGAGGAAATAGCTTTTTTCCTAGTGTCAAACTGCACAAGGTATTTTTCCAAACGGAAGGTACAGTGATTAATGGGTTTACAATCAACACATATTCGCAACATCTGCAATAACTATTAGAAGCAAACCGTTTGAAAACGGACTCTGATTGATCTGGTAGATGAAAGAATTCTGTTTTAAAGCGGTGATTTTTGGGTTTGTTTGGGTTTTTTTTGGGGGGGGGGGGGTTTTGCATTCCTCTAGTAGCGGAGTTTCAGAATACCCTGTGCGTCAGGGCTATGTTTCTGCAACCTTTATACCAAGGAGATTTAGAATTACAACTACTGTGATGCATTGTCATTCTAAAGAATGTTAAAGGATGTTATAGAATGTTATAGGTATAGGAAAATAAATGTGTATTCCTAATGCGATAGTACCCTCCGAGCAAGGATTAAAAAGTAAAGTATTTACTCACCTTTTCAATAAACAGTAGCAGAATTTGGTTGTAGAACAGTGTTGGCCAGGTAACAAGTATGTGAATGTCTTCATAATAATGTCCCAAGCAGAAGGGTTAGGCTTGGAATGCTGGAAACACCCCTATTTTAGCAAAGGCTTTGCCAAAATGTGGAGGGTCTTCACCCAAAACTTCCTAGCACCATAAGCATTACAATAAGCTGTAGGGGTAATAGACCTCGAAGCGTCCATTTAAATTATTTTCACTTTTTACACTGTGTCCTGGCTGAAAACCACTAAGCAGACTATATTACACTGCAGTTTTCAAATCAATCCGTTCTGAATCTTTTTCCGCTGTTTATTTCTAAAATGAAGGGCTTTTTGCAGCATTAAAACATTTATGTTCTCTTTACCATTTATGACCACAGTTGTAGTGAAAGTCACATATTGACTTCAATTTGTCCCGGATTATCCAAATGGCCAATCTTCTGCTTTGTTCTGAAGGACAGAGAAGTGAATCAATATTTAGAGGCCTGAAAAACAGCCCTCGCTTACCATGTATATCCAGATCGCTCTGTTACATACATTTGTCTTTATGTTGAATGCTTCATAAAACTCCAGGCGGTCGTAGAACATATATTTCCTTGTTTTTTTTTTTTTCTTCTTTTTAAGTAAAATATTCTCAGAGTAACCTGAGGGGCTACTGTGTGGGAAATATTAGCACTTATACTTATTTTGCTGATGCATAGCTTTTTTCCCGCTCCATAGTTCTGGGAAAAGCAAATGTTTTACTTTTATTTTTGTTTGTTTACTAGCAGAATACCAGTGTGTTAAACATACATCACTACATCCCACAATGGAGCTCTATAAGGGTGTTAATAGAGTAAAGGGTACAGCGGGCTGGAGAGGTTCTGATTCTTTGATCCTGTTTTATTTGCGATGCTCTAGGTCTAAGAAACCGTTATGGGGCCCTTAGGATGCTGTGATTTTTCCTTTATTTTTAATTGTATTTATTTTTTGTGGTTGTGGTTAACTGTTCGCAAGTCACACTCCTGTGTAATAGTACTGTTTCCTTGTGGATAGCTTCAGGCCATTGATGAACCAATATACATAATTACTGGATTAGTTTACATTCTACATTGTTTTTTTGTTTTTTTATTTAAAGCGAAATTTGAATTCTGTTTGCTACACTTACTGGGCTTGCTTGTGTGTGTTTTCCTCAATTACTAAATCACTGTGGAAAAAATAGCCTTGACATGTGTCTTTTGATTTTGGAGGATCTCTGCTGTTGTGAATACATCTGTAGCAAAAAGTATCTACAGAAAAGGAACACTATAGGCACCCAGACCACTTCAGCTCATTGAAATGGTCTGGGTGCACTACCCCAGGCCCTTTAACCCTGTAATTGTAATTATTGCAGCTTTTAGTAAACTACAATAATTACCCTTTGAGTGTTAACTCCACCTCTGGTAGACGGCAACTAGAGGGACTTCCTGGTCGTTAGGCGACAACTGACGCTGAATGTCCTCACGCAAAGCCCCATAGGAAAGCGTTATACTTGATTTCGTATGAGGTAGGGCTATTGTGAGCGTGGCGATGCGCACAGGTTTCCCCTGGCGGCTGACGTCGAGTGTTAGGAGCAGAGGTGGAGCCTGAACCAACTCTGAGGGACATTTAAGCTGGAATCAGGGAAGTGACAGAAGGGTGTTTTAACCCCTTCTTCATAATGAGGGGCTGCAAAGGAGAGGGGCACTATAATTTCCCTTTAATACTGTTCTCTACAGCTGCTTTTTTTTTTTTTTTTAAGCAATTTACATTCACCTGCCAAAACTACATGTGAATGCTGATCTATTTTTTTTTTTTTACTCAGTTATGGTATAAGCACACAGAGGTTACATCTCTACATGCGAATTAAATCCTGTAGATGGAAAAATAAAGTTGTTTAAACTTAGTGTCAGAATCGTCTGTCAATCTACTGTATACAACACCCACTGGTCTCCCTTTTCTCCAGTTGCATCGTTGTCTGGGTCACATGTGCAAAAATTAAGGACATTTCTTTATGGAACAACATACTTTTGTAGGTCCTGGTCACGTATGTGTGCAAAATACCTGCATACAAACCCATTGTATGCAGCAATTAAAAATACTCTGACAGATAATGAGAATTACGGTACTCATTCTACTTGTTCGTGTTATTCGTGTCCTACTGAATTTGATTTCATTGCACATCCAGTTTTGCATAGTTCTTGCAAAGAAAAGAGAGTAATCTACTGTATCAATCAGCATTTTAATGCTTGTTCCTCTGCCTCCCCTAAAACCTTTCTAAGGCACTTTTTTTTTTATAGTGGTTACTGTTATGTCTGTTAGTCCATCCATTGTACAGCGCTACGGAATTTGCTGACGCAATATAAATAAATCCTTTCTGTTCGTCATTCCTAACCAGCAGTGTTTCTCCAATTACACTGTTGTCCATGTCGCTTGGAAGCACACATAAAAGATTTATGTAAAAATATTAAGTTCATCATAAAGGGATACTATAGTCACCAGAACAACTACACCTTAATGTAGTTGTATGGGTGAATATAGTCAGTCCCTGCAGGCTTTTTAATGTAAACAACACTGCCTTTTCTGAGAAACGTCACTGTTCACATTGGTGCCTAGTAACACCTCTGGTGGCAGTAACTCAGATGTCCACTAGAGGTGCTTCCTGTGTCAGTGCTGCGCAGTCTGCAGCACTGGCGTTCAGCATCTCCATGCTCTGCATGGAGGCGCTGCACGTTCCCCCATAAAGTTGCATTTATTCAATGCATCTCTATGAGCAGATGTTGACTGGGACAGGTTTTCCTGTGGACAGCATTGCATTGTCTGAGATCATAAAGTTTGAAAAACAGAAAGGTTTAGCTGTGGTGAGACTGACGCGGAGTGTAAAAAAGGTCAGTTTAAACACCTATTTGCTGGACCCCCTGTAATATACACTATAGTGTCATGAATACATGTTTGCGCTCCTTTAATCCCTTAAGGACCAAACTTCTGGAATAAAAGGGAATCATGACATGTCACACATGTCATGTGTCCTTAAGGGGTTAAAGGTGCAGTCCTTCCTTGGGGCCTCTGAATCTTGAGAAATGTTTTTAAGGTGCATCATCAGAGATGATTGATGCATTTTTGTTTACCTAAATCCAGCACCTCCAGGCCTTGGGCATCAATTTTTTTTAAAGCTTGATTTGAGAGGCGTGTGATCTTTTCAGCTGTTTCTCCTGTACCGTGTAGTGAATCACAGCACTCGACTCTGGAGATGAAACTAAGTACTGTGTCTAGATTTAGAGATCGAAGCAAACCTATTTTTGTCCTACAATTCTGTCCCCAGTCTAGATGTACTTTTTTCCTTAACACAATCACATATCCTTGGGTGTTAGTTTATCAGAGTAAATTTATTTTTATTTTTCAGTTGCTATATATTATTAAATAAAGACACAAATCCCATGTTTTCTGCCAAATAGTTTATATGCTATTATGCATTTTCTTGCAGAATATATCTTATCATAAGACTGCAAAAAATATACCGGAACTGTCTCTGTCTGTCTGGTATTTGTCAAAGCATCGTGGAAATTGTCATTCTGACACTGGTGATCTACATTTTGTGTGCTGGTCAAAAAAATATTTTTATTTTAGATTTGAACACACTCTGTTTATATGACTAGTCGAGGTCCTGGGTCGTAGCTCATTACTACGAAAGCAGACTGTTTCTAAAGATTACCTCCTGAATGTTGGTTTATGTGTCTGGCAGTTCTGTTCTTTATTAGATCCCGGCTCTTGTCATGCAGCATTCCTCATTAAACCTGAAAGGTATCCTGCTGTGTTTAGCACTCAGTGCATGTCAGTAGCTCTGTTACAGAAGGGATGCCTGGAAACCACATGTTGGTACCTGACTTGAAATTACATTGGAAGCTGTTAGCCTTCAATAGGAAATATCATTTAGGGGACTAATATGGTCCAAGACCTCGTAATCTACTACCACCTAACCTGGCAACATCTATAACAGGAGTAGGCAACCTTCTGCACTCCAGATGGTGTGGACTGCATCTCTTTTAATGCTCTTACAGCCATAATGCTGGCAAAGCATCAGGCACAACATCTGGAGTGCTGAAGGTTGCCCACCCATGCGCTAGACTCGTGATATTTAGCACTTGTTTAACACAAAAAATTCTGGCACTCATCTGACGTTTAAAGATGTACCCTGTGCTGGAGATGGCACACTTATTTTTTAATGCACATGTCTTTTCCAATCTTTTCTATATGCTACTGTAAATTGGCTGGAAATCTTATTCGCTCATTGTATGTATTTGTTTGTTGTTTATTATATTGTATGTATACATTATTTGTATGTGCATTCACACAGTTTTATTTCCTCCTTCTAGAGTGTTTTAAAATCCTTTGAAATGTAATCCATCTGGATAGTTTATTAGTGGCTGAATTCCCCTAATGAAAGTGTCTACCACGTTTGGACTCAAGCTGCTCTGCCTCTCGTTTTGAATTGTCTTACACATGTGGCTGAAAACCAAAAAGGAAATGCCAAGTGGGAGATTAGAATGGGATTGCATTTTTTTTTTTTTTTTTTCAAGAATGGAACAATGCTAATGGCTGTGATAATATTCAGACTTAGAGGAAGCATTCTGACATGTAAATCATTTGAAATCCACGAGTCAGTGCAGTGACCTCCATAGGCTTCTCCTTTCTGTGCATATCTCACGCCAGAGGGTTTGTTCACTAAGCAGTTGTAAAACAAATTGCAAAGTTTAAATCAAATTAGGCAGACGGAGTGAATTAATCTTCGTAATAACTTTGTTACACATTTTCGAACATGGCTGTTTTTAAGACCTAATGCTCATGTGCGGCAATGGTAGACAGCCACTAGAGGAGAACTTAAAGGAAAACTCAAGTGCCAGGAAAACAATCCGTTTTCCCGGCACTGAATCTCACTCCCACCCCCCAATCCCCGGTTACTGAAGGGTTGAAAACCCCTTCAGTCACTTACCTGAGGCAGTGACGATGTCTCTCGTCGCGGTCTCCTCCTCCTACTGTCTCCGTCGGCCGGTGGGCGAGACTGATCCCTGTAGGAAATACTTTAGATTCCTCCTCGTGATGTCTGTGAAGGCTTTCTAAACTTTTAATTGTTTGGGGGGGGCGGTCGCATGGGGTGTTGCAGAGGGACACTACTGTGATAGGAACACAGCTTTGTTATCCTAAAGCTATGTTCCTTTGAAGCATGATTTACGCCATTATGTTGGATTTTACATGGGCTGTTTTTCTTACAGATTATAAAATACTCATAAGGGAAAGTGGTGCTGCAAGCCTGTTTTACACGATTGACAATTTCTGTGGACAAATTGCATCTGATTTCTTGAAAACGCATTTCTATGGTAGCTCAGCAGTTAGTGCTCCACTCACACATATTCTTATGTACTCAAACCTCATGGTCTTGAGTGAGATTAACCTCTGCTGTTGCTGCTGTTTCCTTTGAGTCTGATCCATTGAGCTGGGTACCATCAATACCCTGAATGCACAACAGATGAGGGCATACCTCTACAATTTACGTGATATTGTGTCTTTGCTATAATGCTATTCAATAGAGGCCATATTAATCTGCCAGTCTACATTCCAAACCTACTTTCTCTCTCCCATCCGTGTTTTTTTTTTTTCTTCAAGTTATTTTCTCAAAACTCGCCCTTCAACCACTATCATTGCTGCTGTTTCTGCTGCTTTGCTGCATCTGTCAAATTGTACACCTATTCATAAAACTGTATCTGTTCAAAAAGAGCAAAAAAACAAACAAACCAACAAAATGACTCTGTTCTTTAAATTACAAAATGAGCAGGTGAGCAGCATTTGCACGTGCCTGAGCGTTTGCAAATCAATATTGCAGACATCTGTCCTATTAATCTATTACAGCACGTGCTGCTCCCTGTTCGTTTCCAATCAAAGCAACCTTGGATTTGTATGACAGATCAATATCCTATTGTACAAAGTAGAATTCACAATCTCTCAAACTCATAATTCTTTTATTGCAGCCCTGAATGATTAGAGAATGCTACCCAAACAAGGACGCCTTTAGAGATTTCATGGATCTGCCATAATAAACCGGCCACTAGTAAAACAGTACTATATCTTAATGAATACCATCACACACATGTATATTGATATATGTTTGTGTTGTCTCTCTGGCTGCATATAGCCCTCTCTGTATTCTTAGCATATTACTGTTTTGAATAAGGCATTGTTATCACGAAACAGCAGGTTTTGTTAGATGTACATCTTGAAAAAGGCTACCTTTACATAATGGAAGTGGAACCAGAATTGACTTATTCTCCCTGTCACAGAAGATTAGTGCAGTGGGCTACTTGTAATTCCAATTAGACTATAGAACACAGGATGCATGTATGAGTGAGTGAAGAGAATAGAGCAGAAATAAAATTAAAGTATTATGTAGAGCGACCAGTAGCAAATACATTCGGAGGTAGTGGAATGGAAGGTATATCTGGAACATTGAATGTATTGAAATTACTCCAAGACACTTGCTAATGAGTAAAGAACTTGTTTCTTAAGCATAATACCAGGAGTCCACATTATTAAAGGGACACTCCAGGCACCCAGACCACTTCTGCCCATTGGAGGGGTCTGGGTGCCAACTCCCACCACCCGTAACCCTGCAAGTGTAATTATTGCAGTTTTTACAAACTGCAATATTTACCTTGCTGGGTTAAGTACTCCTCTAGTGGCTGTCTATCAGACAGCCACTAGAGGGACTTCCGTGTTCTTAGAACACGAAAAGTGTTTTTTACACAACACTGGACGTCCTCACACTATGAGAGGACCTCCAGCGTTGCCGAAATCCTCATAGGAAAGCATTGAATAAGCATTGAGCATGCGCATTAGGTCTCCCCCGCAGGCTGATGGTGGGGGAGCAGAGTAGGCGGAGCCTGACCCAGTGCCGATAAGCAGCACCGCTGAACTCCGGTAAGTCACTGAAGAGGTTTTAACCCCTTCAGCAACTTGGGATGGGGGGGTGGCAGGGAGAGGGGCACTGTAGGGTCCTGCAGTGCCAGGAAAACAAATGTTTTCTTGGCACTGGAGAGTCCCTTTAAACATAGTACTTTTTGCTGTTAAATGTAATTATCTGTAAGAAATTTGTTTGAAATGTTTATACTTGAAGTGTAGACCACTCCTGGCTAATTTCACAGTTGAAGTCAGGAGCGTGGTTCGTCATGACAAATTAATTCAGGCTATAGCCAGTGACTCAGTCCCCCTGAGCCGTTGCAAATCTTTCATTGCGTACTGTGCACTGAACAGGTGCCTTGAAAACTTAAAGCTTTCACGTGGAATTCATAGTCCTTAAAGCTGAAGGATGATTTTAGCATCAGGGTGGTGTCTTATCACTTCCCCAATAACTATGGGCTGAGTTATCTAGGGATTTTAAGCAGCTGGCCTTGTCTACAACAGAGAGCCGTTTAATCCATTTGTTCGGCCCAGCTGAATGAACGCGGTCACGGGTTTATTACAGAACAGTGCCAGCTAATGTTGGCACACCAGCGAATTTCTGAACTACAGTTCCCATGGTGCTAGGCCAACCTTAAGACTGTTCAGCGCTATTGTAATTGTAGTTTTGAAATTGGTGGGGTACCAAGGTTACCCAGCTCTGTTAGAGAGACTTCAAAAAGTGTATACATTGCGTTATTAACTGGAATCAAAGATATAGTTTAAAAGAAGCAAATTGGGTATAACGTGACAATCTGCATGTGTTTGACCACCTTTGACCTTGTAAATGTAAATTTACTTCCTCCTTCTGACTGAACTTTGAATACAAGGCCACATGCTAATGTCAAAAGAGGGGCAAAGTCAGTGATTTAAAGCCCTCCTTTTATTTTATTCCATGCGTGTGGCTTTACTTCTACTGACAGGAGGCACAGTCCCTTTGATGACTGGATTTAGCACTGTTTGCAAGCAGGACCCCATGCACACTGACCGATTTTAAAGCCCGTTAGACAAACCAGGGAGCTAGTGTTGGAGCCAACAATTATATGGACGTTTACTAAAATAGGAATGTAAATGATGAACATGAATATAAAACATAATATCATTCACTAATCGTGAAAAAAAATATGATTGATAGTCTATTTAAATCACCCACGTTCTAGCAGGAAATGTACATAGAACTGAACCTTGTGTTTCATTTGTCTAGTGAATGTTTAAGCTACAGCCTGTGTGGCAGTATCTGTCTGTCTGGGTAAGGTCAGTCGGGGAGAAATACATTTTCGGTTCGACATGTCCTTTCTCGTCTGAGGTGTCGTTCCCTGGTGAAGCGTAATTCTCACATCTGCAGTAGTTGAGGCCAAGTTCCCAGGTGTCCCAGAGCCGCGAGCGATGAAGTCCCACCAGGGTGCCCAGAGTTGAGCACAGAGGTCCGAGGTTCCTCTTATGTG
Source organism: Pelobates fuscus (assembly GCF_036172605.1). Taxonomy (NCBI): domain Eukaryota; kingdom Metazoa; phylum Chordata; class Amphibia; order Anura; family Pelobatidae; genus Pelobates; species Pelobates fuscus. The sequence goes on along the minus strand of NC_086325.1, from coordinate 134,765,362 downwards.
CTTTTACTTTCTGTTTGTTTATTTTGCACTTTGAAATTTTACATCTGCAGTAGAATTTAGTTGGTACTTTAATTTTAACAAGTCAGGAAACCAAACTAATTCTGCATCTTATGTGTGGATATATTACGCTTACAAGAAATGTTTATTGCCACAAAGAAACAGAACCCATGTAAAAATATAAGTTCCATAAATGTTGGCAACAGAAATATGGAGGCATCATTGTCAAATCCCTTCCAAACCGCTCACAGTTCAGGATCTGCCCAGCCATAATGGTTCAATGCTGGAAGTTATCTGTCCTACTGGAAAGCATTAGAGTTGTTGGAAAGTGTATCTGTCCAGATACAGGAGGACCTGCGGAATTGTTGATGTCCCAGAATTATTGACCGTCTCATGGCTCTCACGAAGCTCTAGCTTACAGCGTCAGTAGGACATGTTCTGAAAAAGACCTTCACAACTCTATCTTAGCCATGAGGTTATATTTCTAGGAGAATATTAGAATAACCACCCAATGCTATGGGTAAAAATATACTCATTGCCCCAAAACATTAAGAAAATATTAGTTTTTTAGAGACCTTATACAACCAATGAGTTTCCTTCCTGTATCCCCCTAAATAAATTGTATTGTCTTGAAAACACATTTCTCAGCTGGTTAGATGTACGTCACAGCATTCTGGGCTAGTAAATCAAGTGGTGGGGCTTTGAAGTTGACTTGTGCTTTGTTAGACAAGCACAAGTGCTCGAGCATTCTATTACATGAACGCAAATGACAGTCTGTATTCTCCAGTGTCTTAGAGAAAAGAGTCATCAAAACATTAAAAAAAAAAAAAATAGCTCTGGGCATAGTATAGTGGGACTTGCCCAGTTATATCTGGTTTGTATTCTATGGTGGTTGTTCTGTTTTTATGTATCGAATGACGGGGGGAAAAGCAGACCAGTCCATCTGAATTCTTCTCCACAACAATGCGTTCTATATCACATAGATACCATGTTTGCTTTTTGTTAAGTATTTCCTCTTTATCCTTTTAACCAGCTCTCTACAGTCATCACGTTTTCTTAAAGCTGTAACGTGTCCACACAAGGACATATCTGCTCTGCAGGATTGGACAGTCTAACGCTGGGAATCGAGAGGCTGCCTCTCTGCCTAATAGGAATTGTCAGACTTGTGTCAAGATAGCTTTGCAGACTGATTTTGCAAGCCAGGACAGATTCCTGCACCTAGTTAACGGATTCCTGCACTAGAAAGAGAGGCTGTTACTGTTTACTCATCTGAGAAAAGAGCATTTTGGGATACAAATGTATTTTTGTTTTCTAGTAAAAAGTAGAAATTGGTGGTGGGTAGTATGTTTCATGTAACCGTTATCGTGTCTTCTGTAAAACATTAAAAGAACACTATAGGGTCAAGAAAACAAAGATGTATTCCTGACCCTATAGTGTTAAAAGCACTATCTAGCCCCCTTTGCCACCCTAAATATAGTAAAGCCTTTATTACAGCCTGCTGGTGCTGCTGGCTCTGCTCCTGATATGCCTCCTTGGCTGACATCATCAGGAGTGATGATCTCAGCCAATCACAATTTTTGCCGATAGCAAAGCATTGGATTGGCTGAGATTGTCATATAGGGACACTATATGTTCTGGTGACTATAGTGTCCCTTTAATCAGTTACTCTTTTTTTTTTTTAAATTCTTTATTTTTGAAGTGCGTATCGTAGTCACAGGCATACATATGGTACCCCAACGGCAATCCATATGCAGGTTCAAGACATTAGTTACAGTAGGGGGTAAATAGACAATGCACTTTTTTGTTATTTGTAAAGACGAAATATGCATGGAAAAACAGGCGTAGAAAACAGGCTTAGAAGACAGGCATATAAATCAGGCTGAGAAAACAGGCTCATAAATCAGTCATAGAAAACAGGCTTTTAAATCAGGCTTTTAAATCAAGCTATGAAATCAGGCTATGAAATCAGGCTATGAAATCAGGCTTTTAACGACATGACATTAAGCATGCTAAGCTAGTAGTGAAAACGTCAGTTTTAGTCACGCTTAAATGTGTGATAAGTTGTATAGTATTATGCTATATAGACAGGCTAGTACATTTTACTTATAAGTGGTACATAGGCTAAATTTAAAGAGGTTGCTTTAGCACTATCCTCTCCGCCGACCGGGGTCACTCTTTCTGCCTCTGCGGGGAGTCGACGTCTTGACGGTCCCGGCACCTCATACACAGGGAGGGTCCCGTTCCTGTATGGTACCTGCTCTGCCCGTTTTGCGTGGCTGGGGGCAAATGTCCGCCAGAGCTGGTATCAGAGTATCGTCCAGCCATGTCCCTCTGAGTGTCTCGTTGGTGTTTCTGGGGCTGCAGCTGCATGCCAATAGGTTTTTCTCTCTTGGTCCTCTGAGGGTCTGGGTCAGCCATTGTGGTGTGCTTGGTGTCACTAGCTTGTGTTCGTCGGTTCGTGGGTCAGCTTGTCTCAGGCTGGGTGGGAGGTAGGTAAGAGGTCTGTCTCAGCGCCGTTTTAATCCCATTTGTCAGCATTCTTTGATGGTGATCAGCCGACATATCACTGGGGCCGGCTGTGATGTTGAAAGGCTTCTCCCTCGCTCTGCTTGCGGGTAGGTCGCGCACATGGCTGGTGTGCGGCGGCCATCTTGATGAGGAATGCCCTTTGGTCTGCGGCAGGGTAGAGATTTGCATGCCCGCTTGCTGCACCTCTGGTTGCCCGTGCAGACCGGGATAACCCCCCCGGTCCAGAGGGGGGGGGGAGGCCAGGCACCGGCCAGAGACCCGGGCGAGCGGCCGTCTCGTCCCGGCTCAAGCTCCCATGCGCCCCAGGCCCTTATCAGGACGGTGCTGGCGGTCTTGGCGGGTGTCTCCGCGTACCTCTGCAGATGGGGGTCAGATTGGTTGCTGTTTCGGTGAGCTGGGTGGACTATTGCTAGCGGTTGTCGCCGATTTTCCAGTCCCGGAGCAGGAGCTCAGACAGACGCGTCTGATCCCGCCGGCGGCCAGGCCCCGCCCCCAATCAGTTACTCTTTTAAGTTATATTTTCTTTATTTTTTTTAATTACTCCTAGCATATGAATACCTGTTTGTTTTTTTTGTGCAGCATAGGTACCGGTTTACTTTCATTCAATTGAAGTCTACTTTCATTCAATTGAAATTTACTCCAACAGTTCGTAACAAGTGCTGCAGCTATTTAACAATCCTCTACTTATTGAAGTCACAAGAAAACATCTCATGAATTAGAGCCGTAGTAGTTATACATGAAATGTGTGGGCTCTCTCATACTATACACCCCGCCTCCTATACAATGTAAGCTCGATTGAGCAGGGTCCTCTTCAACCTATTGTTCCTGTAAGTTTATTTTGTAATTGTCCTATTTATAGTTAAATCCCCCCTCTCATAATAGTGTAAAGCGCTACGGAATCTGTTGGCGCTATATAAATGGCAATAATAATAATAATACAGCAGTCCCGCACATGCATAGATATGATAGCTTAATTTATGGAAAAAAACTTGAATGTAACTACTCCTCATGCTGTCATAAAAAACACCCAACAGAAACTTGGGTTTTTTAATTTTAGTTTCAAGATGTGCAATATAGGGACTTCTACTCTGCCCGTTGAGCCTCTTTGTCGGATTGTGATCAATGTAAATATTAGGATATTAAATTTCCACCAGTTCTTCTGACATTTTCCTTTTTCTCGTTGTTCATGTATAAAGTTGACTGTTGGTTGACCTCAGCCTTTAATCCAATCTTGAAGCAAGCTCAGTCATTTCACATTCTGACATTGCAACCAGCTAAGATATTACTGAAGAAACACAACAATCACTTTTGGAGATAAAGTCAGTGCTTTGTGTTTTCAGTTCTAAAGCAGTGTAATAGGTATTTAAGAGTTATTGGTCTGGTGTTATTTCACCTAAAGAACGCTTATGGAGCCTTCAAAGCTGCCAGTATTGTGAGGATTAGTAGATAGGTCTGGTTTATTAAGTAAATATAGGTCGGCTAAGTTATATAGTTTATCTATCTATCTATCTATAGATCGATTTTTCATATAGGAGAGAGGCACTACAAATGGTTCCTGCAGGATGAGAAACTGTCATCTTAAGGTACTTTAACCCACGGGACTCTGTGATGCTCTTTCCTTTTAGGTCTTTTGTTGACTGTAATTACTAGTAAGTGATCAGAACGAGCTGCACTTCTTGAAAACTGTCGTCTGAGAAAAAGCTTCTCTGTACAAATGTGCTAATTTCAGCATGCACTGTAATTTTTGTGCCCAAAGTGCACAATCCGTATTATTACGGTAATTACAGCTTGTTCACTGTGAAGTAGGATATGCTCAGGAAATCATTAGACGCGGCCAGGTGTTGAAGAGCCATCTTTAGCCATGGCAGTATTGCAGCTCCAGGCTAATATAAGCATACTGACTTGATTAGTGCTGCCTTGAGTCCATAAGACACGTCGGACTCTTAGGCAGAATGAAACCAGGGCTATTACTGAAGAAAGTTGGTCTTCTCTAGAGGGACTGTAAAAGGATGTTGATGTATAAATGCATATATATATATATATGTGTGTGTGTGTGTGTGTGTGCTTTTGTATATATAATATATATTGTGTGTATTTGCGCCCTCTACCACTATCCATGTAATTTACAGTTTCCCCCATATGGCAAGTGACATGGGCAGGAATAGTTATGTGTGGAGAGCTTGCTACACTAAAATGAAGAAGAAACAGCCACATGCCACTGGTACCTATCCTTCAAAAGGTTGACATGTCAAACTTGATTTTGGGAGGCTGTTTTTTTTTTTTTTTTTTTGAGAACTCCTTCTTTATTTTTTACCTTTGACAGTAGGTGGAGCCATCATCCCTGCTGTATAGTGTGGTTGCAGTCACCCGGATCTGTGCATCTTCCATTATCTATCAATGTACAGGCCACTGTAACTGCCATGGGAGCCACCAGGAACTGTGAACTGTGAAGTGTTCTATAAAGGTCGGGTTAAACAGCTTTTTGTAGAAACAGTCACTCACTGATGTTATAATAAATTTCTGAACACTGCAACTTTGTACAAATAAAAAAAGCTAGCCACAGGAAGCTCTGAGCATTTCATAAACGGTAACTATTTTTATCTTTTCTTTTAATAATTTTCACTTTTAAACTACGAGCTTCCCAGGTGTTGATTTCTGCATAAATGCCAACATTGCAGCTAAATGTTCTAAGTTTTAAAAAGGTGATTGTCATGGTTAATTTGGACCCAGTGTTTTTAATGCATGATATAGATAATGAAATGAACAAAATGAAATTAGCACTTTGGACAGTATATAACAACTTAATTGGAAAAATAAAATATTTTGCCAGGTATTCCATGGCGATCCTTACCTTTAGGGGTTATGAATGTTGGCTCTCCAGCACCGATCCTTGATGTTCAGACAGGGACACTGCTGATTGACTTAGAGCAGTCAGCTGATGTTCTAAGCCCATCAGTAGGTCGTTATTTTATGGTCCCCTGACTTCCTTTAAATGTAAAGATATAAACTTTTCAGTTGTCTCTCAGGGCACGGTTTAGTGAGTCTGCCTAGTATTAAAGGCAGACCCCTTTCACACCAGGATGACCCTTCCAAGTAGGAGCTTCACATCCTAGTCTAGAAAGGGATCTGAGTGTTCTGGGCTAGGTGGAGCGCAACTCTAGGTGCTGTCTGTGTCAGGGGGAGCAGTTTCTGAGCTTCATAATACGAAATGCTTATTTTGCTTAGACTGACCCTTTAAAACACAATTTCCAATACACGTGGCTAGCGTAAAGTCATAGAAGTTATAGTTCCTATGGTTCTGAGTAGCTACATGTTTCCTAAAATGTCATTTCTGGATCTTCCTCTTTGGAATTTTGTACACTATCATGGCCAGCACAACGCCTTCACATTCCTAAATTCTTCAAGCATTTGTATGTTCCTGCAAAGCCATTTCCTGGCTCCAAATAATTTCTCTTTCCCCTTTACTTCCTGTCCACCTTCCACCATGAGTTTAAACCGTTACCTAATGTAGGAGCTGAACAAAAAGGAGAGAATTTGAGATTCTGTTGCAGAATGGGAACGTAGCTTGGTCAAAATATGAAATATTGGCAGATAGACACAAAGTCCCCTAATAACTCCTGGAAAATACCAGGTGATCAGTGCATGATAGAAGGAAACTTGCATTGTGTTTTGTTTTTATTATGGTTTTCATGAACAATTTGTGTTCTATTAAAGAATGGTTTGGCAGTTTGACTTGGATTGGTGGTTTATGGTAATGGATAATCTTGGGACGACCAATATTCCTGTACTAGGTTAGTTGATCTCCATGAAATATGATGGCCCACATTAACCTTGAATGGTGTGGTATCCTGATTATTCCCATTACCTTGACCTCTGCTGTCTGGCACTTGATGTCATGTGATCCTACAAGGCTTTTATGGCTTTATGTGTATGTTCCTGAGAAAAGCTGTTTTTTGTTTTCTGTAAAAAGAGTGTTTAAGAAGCAAACATAGGGGAATGTTTATCCTAGAGTGTTTTTCTTTTTCTTTCATATTTTCCTTTCTGTGAAGCTATGTGTCCGTGTCTCTTTTTCTTTTTCTTCTTTCTTACTGACCAATTTTTTTTCTGAAATATGTGTGGGGTTTTGTGCAGTTAATATTTATTACACCTACATTGTAGGTTCTATTTTGTGATTTTCATGTTAGTGGGAGCTATTTCTCCACGGATCCCTTATTAACAAATTCCTTCCAAGGGCTAAAAACGACTTAACAAATGTTGCCCTTTTATTTACGCTTCTCTTTGCTTGATTTTCCACTAATCCTCTTGCCCCTCCATTCCTCGCTATCTATCCCTCCTTACACATTGTTCTGTGTCCTTTTCACCCCACTCTCACTGGCTCCCTCGGCTCTGAGCCCCTCTTTGCCCGCCTTCCCTGCCACACGTACCTCTCTCTGAGCCCATCTGTGGCCTGGGCCCTTCCTCCCCTTTGAGCCCCTTCTCTGCCCTCCCTCCCTCGGCTGTGAGCCCCTCTCTGCCCTCCCTCCCTCGGCTGTGAGCCCCTCTGCCCTCCCTCCTTCCCCTTTGAGCCCCTCTCTGCCCTCCCTCCTTCCCCTTTGAGCCCCTCTCTGCCCTCCCTCCCTCCCTCCCTCCTTCCCCTTTGAGCCCCTCTCTGCCCTCCCTCCCTCCTTCCCCTTTGAGCCCCTCTCTGCCCTCCATCCCTCTCTGCCCTCCATCCCTCTCTGCCCTCCATCCCTCTCTGCCCTCCATCCCTCTCTGCCCTCCATCCCTCTCTGCCCTCCATCCCTCTCTGCCCTCCATCCCTCTCTGCCCTCCATCCCTCTCTGCCCTCCATCCCTCTCTGCCCTCCATCCCTCTCTGCCCTCCATCCCTCTCTGCCCTCCATCCCTCTCTGCCCTCCATCCCTCTCTGCCCTCCCTCGGTTCTGAGCCCCTCTCTGCCCTCCCTCGGTTCTGAGCCCCTCTCTGCCCTCCCTCGGCTCTGAGCCCCTCTCTGCCCTCCCTCGGCTCTGAGCCCCTCTCTGCCCTCCCTCGGCTCTGAGCCCCTCTCTGCCCTCCCTCGGCTCTGAGCCCCTCTCTGCCCTCCCTCGGCTCTGAGCCCCTCTCTGCCCTCCCTCGGCTCTGAGCCCCTCTCTGCCCTCCCTCGGTTCTGAGCCTCTCTCTGCCCTCCCTCGGTTCTGAGCCCCTCTCTGCCCTCCCTCGGTTCTGAGCCCCTCTCTGCCCTCCCTCGGTTCTGAGCCCCTCTCTGCCCTCCCTCGGTTCTGAGCCCCTCTCTGCCCTCGCTCGGCTCTGAGCCCCTCTCTGCCCTCCCTCCCTCGGTTCTGAGACCCTCTCTGCCATCCCTCGGTTCTGAGCCCCTCTCTGCCCTCCCTCGGTTCTGAGCCCCTCTCTGCCCTCCCTCGGTTCTGAGCCCCTCTCTGCCCTCCCTCGGTTCTGAGCCCCTCTCTGCCCTCCCTCGGTTCTGAGCCCCTCTCTGCCCTCGCTCGGCTCTGAGCCCCTCTCTGCCCTCCCTCGCTCGGCTCTGAGCCCCTCTCTGCCCTCCCTCGCTCGGCTCTGAGCCCCTCTCTGCCCTCCCTCGCTCGGCTCTGAGCCCCTCTCTGCCCTCCCTCGCTCGGCTCTGAGCCCCTCTCTGCCCTCCCTCGCTCGGCTCTGGGCCCCTCTCTGCCCTCCCTCCCTCGGCTCTGGGCCCCTCTCTGCCCTCCCTCCCTCGGCTCTGGGCCCCTCTCTGCCCTCCCTCCCTCGGCTCTGGGCCTCTCTGCCCTCCCTCCCTCGGCTCTGGGCCCCTCTCTGCCCTCCCTCCCTCGGCTCTGGGCCCCTCTCTGCCCTCCCTCCCTCGGCTCTGGGCCCCTCTCTGCCCTCCCTCCCTCGGCTCTGAGCCCCTCTCTGCCCTCCCTCCCTCGGCTCTGAGCCCCTCTCTGCCCTCCCTCCCTCGGCTCTGAGCCCCTCTCTGCCCTCCCTCCCTCGGCTCTGAGCCCCTCTCTGCCCTCCCTCCCTCTGCTCTGAGCCCCCTCTCTGCCCTCCCTCCCTGCCCTCCCTCCCTCGGCTCTGAGCCCCTCTCTGCCCTCCCTCCCTCGGCTCTGAGCCCCTCTCTGCCCTCCCTCGGCTCTGAGCCCATCTCTGCCCTCCCTCTGCTCTCCCTCCCTCTGCTCTGAGCCCCTCTCTGCCCTCCCTCCCTCTGCTCTGAGCCCCCTCTCTGCCCTCCCTCCCTGCCCTCCCTCGGCTCTGAGGCCCTCCCTGCCCTCCCTCCCTACCCTCCCTCCCTCCCTACCTGCCCTCCCTCCCTCGGCTATGAGCCCCTCTCTGCCCTCCCTCCCTCGGCTCTGGGCCCCTCTCTGCCCTCCCTCCCTCGGCTCTGGGCCCCTCTCTGCCCTCCCTCCCTCGGCTCTGGGCCCCTCTCTGCCCTCCCTCCCTCGGCTCTGGGCCCCTCTCTGCCCTCCCTTCCTTGGCTCTGAGCCCCTCTCTGCCCTCCCTCCCTCGGCTCTGAGCCCCTCTCTGCCCTCCCTCCCTCGGCTCTGAGCCCCTCTCTGCCCTCCCTCCCTCCCTCGGCTCTGAGCCCCTCTCTGCCCTCCCTCCCTCGGCTCTGAGCCCCTCTCTGCCCTCCCTCCCTCGGCTCTGAGCCCCTCTCTGCCCTCCCTCCCTCGGCTCTGGGCCCCTCTCTGCCCTCCCTCCCTCGGCTCTGGGCCCCTCTCTGCCCTCCCTCCCTCGGCTCTGGGCCCCTCTCTGCCCTCCCTCCCTCCCTCGGCTCTGGGCCCCTCTCTGCCCTCCCTCCCTCCCTCGGCTCTGGGCCCCTCTCTGCCCTCCCTCCCTCGGCTCTGGGCCCCTCTCTGCCCTCCCTCCCTCGGCTCTGGGCCCCTCTCTGCCCTCCCTCCCTCGGCTCTGGGCCCCTCTCTGCCCTCCCTCCCTCGGCTCTGGGCCCCTCTCTGCCCTCCCTCCCTCCCTCGGCTCTGGGCCCCTCTCTGCCCTCCCTCCCTCCCTCGGCTCTGGGCCCCTCTCTGCCCTCCCTCCCTCCCTCGGCTCTGGGCCCCTCTCTGCCCTCCCTCCCTCGGCTCTGGGCCCCTCTCTGCCCTCCCTCCCTCGGCTCTGGGCCCCTCTCTGCCCTCCCTCCCTCGGCTCTGGGCCCCTCTCTGCCCTCCCTCCCTCGGCTCTGGGCCCCTCTCTGCCCTCCCTCCCTCGGCTCTGGGCCCCTCTCTGCCCTCCCTCCCTCGGCTCTGGGCCCCTCTCTGCCCTCCCTCCCTCGGCTCTGGGCCCCTCTCTGCCCTCCCTCCCTCGGCTCTGAGCCCCTCTCTGCCCTCCCTCGGCTCTGAGCCCCTCTCTGCCCTCCCTCGGCTCTGAGCCCCTCTCTGCCCTCCCTCCCTCTGCTCTGAGCCCCCCCTCCCTCTGCTCTGAGCCCCCTCTCTGCCCTCGCTCTGAGCCCCTCCCTGCCCTCCCTCCCTACCTGCCCTCCCTCCCTCGGCTCTGAGCCCCTCTCTGCCCTCCCTCCCTCGGCTCTGAGCCCCTCTCTGCCCTCCCTCCCTCGGCTCTGAGCCCCTCTCTGCCCTCCCTCCCTCGGCTCTGAGCCCCTCTCTGCCTGCCCTCCCTCCCTCGGCTCTGAGCCCCTCTCTGCCCTCCCTCGGCTCTGAGCCCCTCTCTGCCCTCCCTCGGCTCTGAGCCCCTCTCTGCCCTCCCTCCCTCGGCTCTGAGCCCCTCTCTGCCCTCCCTCCCTACCTGCCCTCCCTCCCTCGGCTCTGAGCCCCTCTCTGCCCTCCCTCCCTCGGCTCTGAGCCCCTCTCTGCCCTCCCTCCCTCGGCTCTGAGCCCCTCTCTGCCCTCCCTCCCTCGGCTCTGAGCCCCTCTCTGCCTGCCCTCGGCTCTGAGCCCCTCTCTGCCCTCCCTCCCTCCCTCCCTCGGCTCTGAGCCCCTCTCTGCCCTCTCTCCCATGCATATGTGCCACTCTTCCCTCCCCCCCCCCCCCTCCCCTCAGATCTGTGTTTAATACACATTGGCTCTATTTAGTCTTTTTAGTCTTTTTTTTTTTTTTTATCTCTCTACAATTTTCCCTTCAAAATATTTCTCTCCTCCACCCCTTCTCTTTTCCCCCTCTCCCTCTGTATTCTTTTCATTTGTCTATCCCCCTCCAAGGCCATGGTTATAGTAAGTGCAAGTTAATGGCAGCCTGCTCCACTCCATCAGCGTAATTAGTGTTGCTTAATGACCAGACAGCATAAATTAAACTTGCAATGCAAAGCCATAGGCAGAAAGCCCTGTCAGGTCCTGCTTACGCATGGCTGGTTAGTAACAAGACTCTCGTTTCATTAGGCTGGTGGGAGTGATAATTATGAAGATGCGCTTAGCGTGAAGTTCAGCACCACTTACCCTGTAGGATTAATCAAACCCCTCTCTGGATTTAACCCTGTAATTAAACTCCAGATGTCCTGTGGCACCTGGCTGGTTTTGTTTTCCATACAATGCTTTTAAATCACATCACAAAAAAAACCTGTGTGTTGAAAAACAAAAAATATCTAGGGACAGAATTTGCCAATAAGTAAATAGCTGTCTGTTGATTTGATTAAACCATATTGGGAATATCCCAGTACACTTGTTTAAATTACAATAACAGACTACGGTAATTGTAAATCACTCTGATGTAGGCTGGGTTAGTCACTAAAGGTGGGAATTGTTAGGAATTCCCAGCGAATTTAAAGGAACACTATAGTCACCTAAATTACTTTAGCTAAATAAAGCAGTTTTAGTGTATAGATCATTCCCCTGCAATTTCACTGCTCAATTCACTGTCATTTAGGATTTAAATCACTTTGTTTCTGTTTATGCAGCCCTAGCGACACCTCCCCTGGCTATGATTGACCGGGCCTGCATGGAAAAAAAAAACTGGTTTCACTTTCAAACAGATGTAATTTACCTTGAATAATTGTATCCCAATCTCTAAATTGAATTTTATCACATACAGGAGGTTCTTGCAGGGTCTAGCAAGCTATTCACATAGCAGGTCATAAGAGAATCTTAATTAAACAGAACTTGCAATAAAGAAAGCCTAAATAGGGCTCTCTTTACAGGAAGTGTTTATGGAAGGCTTTGCAAGTCACATGCAGGGAGGTGTGACTAGGGTTCATAAACAAAGGGATTTAACTCCTAAATGGCAGAGGATTGAGCAGTGAGGCTGCAGGGGCATGTTCTATACACCAAAACTGCTTCATTAAGCTAAAGTTGTTCAGGTGACTATAGTGTCCCTTTAAGAATTTAGGATGACGGATCTGAACCGAAAACATCCTGACTTTGAGAATGTTTCCAATTCAGTCTAAAATTCGAAATTCACTTTGACTCTCCAACAGTCCAATTAATTGAAAAACCCATTTGGTTTCTTAAAGGGACACTCTAGACGCAACATTGTTTTGGAAGCAATACTTCCTAATTTTTCCTATATTTTTATTCAAGATGTCTAAATGAAAACTATAGTGGCAGGAAAACGTTGTTTACCAGGCACTATAGCTCTGTATAGTGCCCCCCTATGTCAAGGCCACCTATCCCTTCACCCCCATGGTGCAGAAAAGGATATAAACCCATTCTGTAACGTACCAGCACTGGCTCCACCTCCGTTCCTCGCTGACGTCAGCGGGGGAGACCTAACGCGTATGTGTGGCAATGGGGTTTCGGGTTATGCTGGACGTCCTCATGCATAGCATAGCATGAGGACGTCCAGCGTCAGGGGACCAAAAGTCGTCTAACGACCCTGAAGTCTCTCTAGAGGCTGTCTGGTAGACAGCCAGCAGAGGTGGAGTTAGCCCACAAAGGTAATAAATACCTTTGCCGGTTTAAGAGACCTGGAAGTATGCACCTCGACCACTTCATCTTGGACAGATGTTTTTAGATTTCCCTAACGGGTTAATTGCAAGTAGCGTATACGGTATCTTAATTGAACGTAACTGTGCCTGTGTCAGTCTGGAATGACAGGCTGGAATCCTGCCTCGGAATGTGGAGTAATATGGAAACTTTGGCCCGTTTTCTGCATTCCTGTTCTGCAGTCTAGAAATGGCAGTCCCAATTCCCTAATGCACAGGAAATAATGCATCTGGAACATTACATCACCCCAGTCGTTTCCATGGTAAGCAATAAACAGCGCACTCGGCGTCTGTTGGTAATGCCCATGAGTGTGTGTGTGTTATCACCGGGGCTTTGAATAATGATGGAAGCCAGAAACCATGCAAACGTGTCTGTAAGAAGTTTGCAAGTGCTAATATTCTCCAGTGATGCTTAGGGTGGGATTTGAAATGCTTGAAAATTCTTGAGAAATAGCAATTTAAATGCCAGGCCAATGTAATTCTGGCTCGCCTGGATCTTGCAAAGAACCTATAAGATATATAATTAAGCATTCTGAAAGTTGTGGTGAGATCAATATTATAGGAGTGTGTACATGTAAAGCTTTATTGTAAGCTCACAAGCTGTCTAGTTTAAAAGGGCTGTAAATGTTAGATCTAATCTTATGTGCAGGGTCCTCTACTTGTTCTGTATTAGTTTGTCTATATTGTATTGTCTATCTACCCCGATTGTACAGCGCTGTGGAATATGTTGGCACTTTATAAGTACCAGTAATAATATATATATATTTTATTTTGTTCATATTCCCCTTTAATGATGGTGCTTGTGTTTTAGTGGAATTTTCTTACACTTGTTAAGACTGTTACGCTACTCATATTTATGTGTACACAAATTCTTCAAAGCCCAAATACTAACTGGTTGATTCATAGGTCGATGAGTCACCTGGGGAACGGATGATGTTTCCATTTTCCTGCCCACATGATTCTTTAAATTTAAGACTGTACTGCTGTTCCTGTGTTGAGAAATTTAATTGGCCTAGCTTAAGAATGGGCCCTGTTTGCCCGTCATTTCCTTTTGTCTGTGTTTGCTAGGAGTTTTTTAATAGCTCTGTGGATCATCACATAAGCCTGTGTGTGTGTGTGTAGGAGGCCAGAATATGTTGGCTTACCCAGTACCTACTAATTAGCAGCACGCTCAGAGCGGGTGGGAGTGCTCACAGGTATAAGGTTGTGACCTGCCGAGAATGTCTTTGTGCACACAGGGATAATTGTGCACTTGGCAACCTGGCTGAATAAGGTCAGAATAGTTCGATATTCCTACTAGGCTTGTTGAAAAGTAATTAATGTGCTCTGTGCTTTTAGAAGATTGCTGTTTTCTCAGCACAGTTTTGTCTGTGGGTCACTCAATAGAGAGAGAGGAAAAAAGGGCAAAGTGACTTGTCATTTAAATTGTAGCTTATTTATCATACACAGCATGAAATTTGAGTAAAGGTCGACCAGCCACAGACCAGCTATCCAACAAGCCATTACAAAATAGAAACTAGCCTACATGTTGTGTTGGGAAAATGGTCATGATTTATTATGGTATTGTCAGATGGCATGCACCTTGCAGTTCCAGACACAATATTGATTATAACCCAAAGGTAGGCAACCTTTAGCTGTCTAGATGTTGTGGACTACATCTCCCTTTGATGCTTTGCCAGCATTATAGCTGTAAGAGCTTTATTGGAGATATAGTACAGTTTAGGAAAAGGTTGCCTACCCATGATTTTCCCAACATAAAGGTGTGTGAAGAACCGTGACTTCAGGCATTTATTCTGTCAGCAGTTTTGGGGTGTATTTGCTAAATTGTAAGGGAATTGAAAAACTTAAAGCCAAAATAGGCAAGTTGCATATATAGCCTAGTTAAGGATTTTTCCATTTTGACAAGTTTGCTCCAAGACTTTCGATCCCTTTGTTGGTTCTCCCCAGTTGTGATTTCATGAATAAACTTCCTTAGCATTCCTAAAACCATTTCCTTAATATGCGGTTTGTTTGTATGGAACACTTCCTGCACTTAGTATTTGTAAAGTTTATAATTTAAAGTGCAAAGGTTATGTTTGTGTTAAGAATGCTCTTTCTTGTGCGGCCCGGGTGGTGCAATCACTTGAATAGTCAGAACCTCAAATAAACTCCACAAAATGTGATTAACTCAATTGAAGTCATCTATGGTTTTATTTTAAAGAAAAGTTGTACAATCCTCACTACTAATAATGTGAGTATTAAAAATCGAATTTCTATTGTCTTGCATCCATTTAAGCATTTTGGCATTCAAAGCCTAATATTGTATTGCTTTTCCATGTGCAGTAACCTTATTTTAACTCATTGGGGCTTATTCACTAGACTCTGAACTTTAGGCTCAAGTTACTGATCTGGTTATACCCTCAACTCAGTTGTAGTAATAATTTGGCTGTTCGAGCCTAAATGGGCCATTTGGATTTCAGTTTGATACAATTTATAGTTAAGTGAATAAACTCCAATTAAGTGCTTAGAAGGCCGTGCAAATCATTTCATACCCCTCTGGCATACCAATGGTTAATTAATGTACATTGGCACCAAATCTCTTAAATAGTGTGGGGGTTTGTTGGACAGGGAGTCACATTGTTGTACTATGCAATATAATTGGTCTGTTGCTGGCAGATGTTGTTTTTGTGTTTTTCCTGGCTATTTCTGTCAAAACGTTGAATTTCTTTTCCTTCTTTTCTTCCCAGGCATTAGTCAGAAATGCATTGTGCAGTTTCTTTCTGCAATACAAAAGCTAACTAAGAGCAGGCTAAGAAGGCAGTAGCACATCGTAGGCAGAGCGTTTTAAGAACATAATTCATTTTATTATGCCATATGCATCATGGTAGAATTGACTTGCCTCTGCCGCAGACTTAACTTTTGTCGGACAAAGCCACGCTACTGTGAAAATGTGTACTCTTGCTGTGTTTTTATTGGCTACGTTATGGATCAGAATGTACTATATCTTTTAAAGAGGAATTGTCACATTTTAATATTGCACATATTTTCCTCTGTATTACTATAGACATGTATTTTTGAGATGTGAAAAATATTTACTATAGAAATAAAGACCTCTTTATCCTCTACCTGGGCTCCTTCTTTTTAGCTTCCTGTCAATCGTTATGTTATATACTCCATCCTTTGCACCTCGCAGTTAGTATAGAGAAAGCATACATTGCTAAAGAGAAATGAAACATTACAATGTTTCTGGGTTTGTTTTCTCCTAATTTGCATTGTGTGCTCTGACTGTGCTTCGACTTTACTCGATTGTGATGTAATTTGCTAAATCGTTAATTTTTCAACATTGCTACTTTACAAAAGGGGGGGGGGGGGTGATACACGTACTACGTACAAACAAATAGTATGCATTTATTCTTTACTTAACCCCTTAAGGATATATGACATGTGTGACATGTCATGATTCCCTTTTATTCCAGAAGTTTGGTCCTTAAGGGGTTAAAGATGCATTAAAGACACCCAGACGACTTCATCTCAATGAAGTATGGGTGTAGTGGCTAGTTAGTTTTAAAACATTGCAGTTGTGTAGAAAATGTGTTTCCATTTGTGACAACATCAAAATGGCCCATTTTGAGCTAATCTAATGCTTTCTCATAGGAAAAGCATTGGATTGGCTAAAATCGGCACGGGGGCTGGGCCAAATGCCGTTTTGGCCAATCAGGACTCCCTGAATCAATGCATCTCTATGAGGAAAATTCAGCGTCTCCATGCAGAGCGTGGGGATGCTGAACAGCAGGGCTGCTTACTGTGCAGCCCTAAGCCAGGAAGCCCCTCCAGTAGCCACTTGGAGGTGTCCCTAGAGGCAGTGTTTACATGAAAATGCCTGAAGGGAGCTGTAGTTGTTCTAATGACTCTAGTGTCCCTTTGATGAAACTCTGTTTACAATCAAAAGCTTCTCCTAGTTCAACATTTGACTGGTCCAGCAAGACGATTTTGGATTGGCGAAGATCATCAAGATTGCTGATCTTAGTCAATGTGGCGGACGGAAAGCGAGGAGAGCCAAACGGCAAGGGCTAAAAGGTAAGTAAATATGCTCTTTTTTGGGTTTGTTTTTACTTTTGCATTAAGGAACACTCCAGATCCATAAAGCTGTTTAGCTTGCTGAAATGCGTTGTGTGTGAAGAGTGTGTCCTCTTTTTCATTTTGCAAAAAGTGCTGCCAATTAGACACCAGGTCCTGTTACTTTCTGGTTTGCTTGGCTCGGTGGAGCTAAACTCAAGAGGCAGCAATTGCCCAGAGCATCCGCCTTGCAAGGAGTTCTTAATGAGCTGCACTGGGAAGTCTGTGATTAGGCTTGGTTATAAGGGGAGGCCTATCTATCTACTGTCTATCTATTAAACAGTGTCCCTTTAAGACATGGTGCAACTTTAAAGTTATATTCCACGTTTTATTTACTCACTTAATGCATTATATTTATAATACAGTAAAACATTAAATCAAAATACCTCACTGAGTCCCCCACCCACACCCCCCAGCAAATAACATAACTTTGATCTGCCCCCACTTCAAACAGTAGCTGGCCGAGATACCTATGCCAGTTGTTGGGCTACTATTTGAAATATTTTGCAGCTGTTTACATCTCTCCGACACAGAACAGCATGTGCGTCTTATTAAGGGTGGGACAAGAGTCAGCATGTCCACCAGCTACCCAAAGTTTGCCACTTTCTCTTTTTGCTGACTTAGTTAATATGGAGAGACAGTTGTTTGGCTGTACTGACTTGGAGATGGCCACTCGCCTAAAACTGTCCGCTGTTACGACTGCGTGTCACTTGATATGTTTTATATTTGGAATAACCACCCTGGGAGGGGAGGGTCTCATCTCGTCTTGATTACAGTAATTAGATATGCTTTGCACATGTGGACATTTAAATTATAAAAATAAATATATAAATCGTTGGTGTGGCTTTTGCCTTTGGAACCTTTTTGTTACTTTCACAGTAATCCATTGTTAATGACGCTGGATGTTTTTGCTGAACCCAGTGACATCAACATATTTGTGGATTCTTTATTTTGCCCTTACTATAACTGCTAATTACTGGGCTTCTGTCCCGCGTATGTGGACAGTGGTTAGTTTAGCTACTCGGAACTGTATCAAGTTGCTCTCCCTGTCCCCTTACAGGTCACCCAGCCCTTGAGTGCCATAATTGACCGAATTGAATCATTGGCTTAAAGGAAGTGTGGGACAGTTAATGTTTAGGGGGGGAAAGTGAGTGCAATGTGCCTGTTCCCGTAAACCTTGCAACCTTAATTGCAGTTTTTAAGACCGTGACTAGAGGCGATTCTGCGGCACATATGAGTAAAACACTGTTCGGTAACTCTGAAGCTCCATATGAAAGTTTGAATGTGTGCAAAGCTCACTGTGCATGCGTATTAGGTCCCCAATGCTCCTCTATGACGAAAATAGGATTGGACCCGAACCGAGGGTTTTTAAAGCGTTGGATGGGGACCTGCCTACAAGTAGCGGACAGGAAAACTGTAGTTCCACGAATACAGATTTGTATTCCTGACGCCATAGTGATCCTTTTAAGGCCAAGATAGCCGAATTACAGATATTCTCTAAGTCAGCTATGTTTTCTATGTTTTGCAATTTTTTTAAAAGATTTAAAATTCACTTTGAATTCAATTTGAATGCAATTCTCACTTTAGTAAATGACCACCTGTTTATACCTCATCTATTAAAAAAAAAAAAATATATATATATATATATATATATACACATATATATTCTCAGTAATATATAATACAATTATAAAGGGTAAAATATACGCTCCAATGTAAAGAGTCTACTTTTTTAAAAATGTATTTCCATATTACAAACCGTGCAGAATTCACTAAAAACTTATTTATGAACTGTTACATCTCCTGGCTGTCAATCAGACAACAGGTTCTCTTCCTGGTCCTTAGCTCAGGAGATCTAAACTCAGGAGACAGCAATTGCGCAAAGCAGCTGCCTTCCAAATACTTCTCATTGAGCTGCATTGGGAAGCCTGTGATTGAACAGCCACTGAGAGTCTGGGTAGTGTTAGAAGGGGAGGGCTTGCAAAGATTGCAGGTAAGTGATATCTATAAAAGGGTGATTTTTATTTTTGGATTTGGGCAGTGGAGTGTCTCTTTAAAAGTGGCTACACCTACACAATCTGTTCTAATTCATTGCTTTGAAGAAATGTGGGGCATGTGAAGTGGGGGCACCGTACAGCTGTAAATTCATTGCTTCACCCGTACTGTGTTTTAATGGATCATATACTCAACCAAATAATTTTGACTATCCTGTCATACATCCTCATAGTATCGGCAATGAAGCTTTATAGCGTTCCTGCTGTTGGCATTTAATAAATGATTCTAAGCACTAAATAAATCCAGAAATGGCATCAATGTCACTTATTAACCCGGGAAGATTTGGAGAGGTTGCACACAAAGTGCTTTTCTCTGTAGACTTCCTTTTTTTTTATTTTTATGTTTCGATGTTTCCTGCATCCTTTCAGTAGCCTAAAAAAAGATCCTACACATCGCTCTAGGCAGGACAGGATTTTACTGAACAGTTACATAATGCTACTTTAATATAATTCTGTGTCTGTGAGCAGTCTTTTTATAACTGCAGGAAAACCAGGTGCTTTGAAGGCTTTTTTTGTTGTTGTTGTTGTTGTTGTTTTTAACCACTTTAAAGCCAGGCAATGAGCGTGCACTCCCGGAATATTTCTAATTTTCCTTGCGTTGAAAGGGTTAGTGGAATTTACAAATCCTTAATGATCTTTATTAATTGACATTTTTACATGTCTTTTAAAACATTTTTTTTAATTTTATACACAAGTTGTACAGTCGGATTCTAAATTGCTTCTGATTACAGACCAGCAAATGATCATAGGGTATAGCTAACTTCTTGCTTATAAGATGCTGTAATGAACACAGTAGTAAAGGTTCAGCTGACAAATTGAACGTATGTAGGTCACTTGTAACCGGAGTCAGGCAAATAGTCCTATCTCGCGTAGACCGCAGGATTTCAAGTGCTAAAGAGTTACTGTAAGCATCATAACAACTACAGTCTTCTGTAGTGGTTATGATGTGAAGAGTACCCTGGCCCCGTTTCCTGTTAATGGGGCAAACCATTTTCCAATGGTTTGCCTTTTTCCTGGTCCTGTCGGGATGCTGTGACCTGCATCAATCAAGCTTCTGCAGAAGCTGAAGGCTGATGTGGCCAGCCATTCATTGGCTGAGAGCGACATCTTAGCCAATGAATATGCACAGAATCCGCATTAGCCAGCCCGGAACTACTATTCTGTGTTAATTGTGCCATTTTAAAGGCAAAGCATTTGATCCTCCTATTCAAGTGATTTCTTAATTTCTGTCTCCACCCTTCTTTTTAAAAAGATTACGTAATAAAAACCCCTGTCAAGTTCACAGAAAGAGGGGAAGAAAAGCCAGCTGTTATGTAGAAAGGAAAATACATGTAAACATGTTTAGCTGGGAGCGTGAAATGTTCGTATTGGTCTTTAACCCCTTAAGGACACATGACATGTGTGACATGTCATGATTCCCTTTTATTCCAGAAGTTTGGTCCTTAAGGGATTAACCCCTTAAGGACACATGACGTGTGTGACACGTCATGATTCCCTTTTATTCCAGAAGTTTGGTCCTTAAGGGGTTAAAGGGACAATGTCAAACTTGTTATTTTGCTTATGAAAAGCAGGTTTAATACATGTTACTTCTGTTGATCATGCGCTTCCAAGCACCATAACCACTACATCCTGCTTTAAATTGTTCAGCAGTTTTAATGGCGAATGAGTTGGAGAACCTGAATAAAAGTAGAGATTGGGTCACTATAGCGTCATAAATACAAGTTTGCGTTCCTTTAATTGGCTTATAAATTGGTCTTTTAATGGCATTTAAAATTCCTTTTCTAAAATCTAATAATTGTAACATTGTATTTGAATGTTAAGCTGCCCTTTATAAAGAATTTGATGCAAGGATCTATGGGGGAGTGTTGTGAAATTCAGCATTTTACTCTAAAGCAGGTTTTGGAAAGTTGAACATGTCAAACACAATATTTCTAAATGAAGGATTTTCTGGATTCACGATTTTTCACACGTTGGTAATTACTCTTGGCAAATCCACTAGACGGTGCTATTTATTAATAGTAACTGTGTTAATTGTAATTATCAAAGTGTGAGGGAATCTGTCTCCCAGAAGCATTTACAGCTCCGTTCAATTATATTCTCCTTTCCACCGCTTCCTGATCTGCCCTTCCTCCTATTATGTATTTCTAGAAACTGCATTAAATGTACACGGTACTCATCTAGCGAATCTGGCATGAGTGAAAACACAAACTTTAATTCCTGTGACATTTATTTCACCTTGCAAAGCACAATGGTTGCTTTGGTTTATTGCAGTGGTTATGGTATGATGACCATGTGGTTCATTTTGATCAGTTTGATAAACAGTGGATTCCTGGCACCTAAATCTACCCCTAAGATTTAGGCAGGGTGAGAGAAATTTCACCTTCCTCATATTGGATTATAAAATATCTGTACTAATAAGCAGGATGACAAATTGTCAGCTGTTTTGGGAAGTCCGACCTGATCTCTTCTAGGGAGAGATCAACTGTATTCCAGGAGGCATTTCAAGCATTGTAACCTTTTAACATGAATATACGGATGGACTGTACAGAGCAGCGTGACATCTGTAATATCACAACCTCCTAGCTCAGTTCTTTTTTTTTTTTTTTTTTTTTTCTTCTTCTTCAAAGCTGTGGCCCTAGATGTTAGACTACAACTCCAATTAGTCTCTGGTTATTCTACGGGTACTCGAGAAAAGGCTCCTTCCTTTATTTTTTTGCCCAAACCAAAGATGTCTGGCCTTATTACACAACCAATAGGATAACAAAAGTTTGTTACAAACTGTGTGACCAAAATGAAGCGTTATTCACTGTCTCCCCTCTGGGGCCAAATTGACCAAGAACCCACATATGGATATAGGAGTACTTCAAAGTGAATGCACGAGTGGTCTATATACATACCTATTTAAACTGAGTTCTGTATTTTTTTTAGTAGTTTTATTACTTAGAATGTATTGGTTTGAATATGTTTTTTTTGAGGCCCCATTTTTCTGACAGCTATGAATTTCCAGTGCTGTCTCAGTCATTCTCCTCGGTGCCTGAGATACTTCATTGGTACCCTGCTCACAGCTCTGGGACACAGCTGCTGTGATGTGGTGGATGACAAGTCATTTTCAGTGCGGGGTTGAGGTTAGCAGCCGCTGTGCTTTCGCTCAGATATTTGGAGCTGTGTGGTTTATATAGCAGCAGCTCTGCATTACTCAGGTTCGGTGTCCCTCTCAGCTCTTTTAAAGAACAGACAGACCATTTGCATTTGTGTTGGTGACAGTGTGATGGTTTGTTGTTAATTTTAGTGTGTGTACTTCCCCTGCTTAGCTTAATGTTCAGAGTGCCTCGGCTTTTCTTAACCTGTTACTCTTTGTGTATGTACATCCATAGTATACCTCGCCTTCACAATGTGGCAAGCTATGGCAGACTGAAAACAATGGATTTAAGATTTCTGCAGTGTGTCACACCTTTTTTTTTTTTTTTTTTTTTTGAGGGGTGTTTCATATCTGATTTACCAGAAGACTAGGCTCACTTGTGGATTTCCCTAACTGATTCATACGACTGTCTGTGCTGTGGCTTGGCAGCATGTGTGCGCCTTGAATTTTGTCCTACCCACCCGCAAGCACGTATCTCTGGTTGAGAATGAGAAATGGGAACATTGTCTTATTTCGCCTCTTCTCTGAATGTTTTTCTTAAGCCTGACTGCCTGGTGAAAATAAGAGATTATAACAATGATAGACGGGGAGCTAACATGGAGGGATCCAGTTCCAGGATAAAGAGGGTTTAAAGGGACACTATAGTCACCAGAACACCTACAGCTTAATGTAGTTGTTCTGGTGAGTATAATCATTTCCTTTTCAGGCAGTGTTTACATTGCCCCTAGGGACACCTCCAAGTGACCACTCCTCAGATGGCCACTAGAGGTGCTTCCTGGTTCTGTGCTGCACAATAGGCAGCACTGCCGTTCAGCGTCTCCATGCTGAATTTTCCTGCGCATTGATTCAGTGCATCTCTATGAGGAGGTACTGATTGGCCAAAACTGTGTTTGGGCCTGCCCCCTGTCGATTTTAGCCAATCCAATGCTTTCCCCATGGGAAAGCATTGGATTGGCTAAAAAAAAAAAAGGCGCAATTCTGACGTCACCAAGGAGCCGGAGCTGGCGCTGGAAATAAGGTGCGATTTATTTTCCTTCTAAGGGGATTAGATAACTGCCAAACTGCAAGGTAAAAGCAGCATTATATGGGAGGGGTTCAGACTCTATAGAACATTTTGTTTAATGCCGTTCCCCTCTTTCTTGTCATCTTTCAGATAGCCAGCGTTCTCACCTTTCCTCTTTTACCATGAAGTTGAAGGATAAGTTCCATTCTCCCAAAATAAAGCGGACGCCGTCCAAAAATCGGAAGCCGGCAGACCTCACTGTAAAACCAGAGGAGAAGCCTGTCAACAAGGTATGCTTTCACATTTCAGAATTTAATGTGTGTGGGCGTGGGTGTATGTGTGTATATATATATATATATATTCCCTGCTAACCAACTCGAATACTGATCAAGATGTTGCTCATTACGACAAACTATGAGTGTATTTCCCTGTTACTGTGTTTACTTTTTTTTTTTTCAGCTAAATATCTTTTTAATTCAAGTAGATATATACTTTCTGCATTTCACATCAGTGCAGGCCACAGTCACATTTTATTAGAAGAAATGGGACACATCTGGATTTTAGAGACACTGCTTGAAAGGTTCAGGTGGAGCACAGCACTCAGAAACCACCTTCTCCAGTACTGAACTAACTAGGTGTGCAATGCCCACCACGAAGGTATTTTATATTTTTGTACACCTTTCACTCTACAGTGACAAACATCATTAATAGCCAATAAAACCTTGGCACAAAACGGTAAACCTCTGCAGGGCAGGCCATCGGAAACGCTGAATAAGGCACTCAGGAGTTGGAGTTACCACTATGTTCCCTGATGCTTCCAGAGATAAATAATGGTGTGGGTATGTGGAAATCCCACTCCTGATATAATTTCTGCTATTATGACTATATCACCATAAATAAGTTGCAGTTTTCTAATGATAAAGGAGGCTATACAAATTCCTCCCTCCTGTGTCATTACTATGAAACCGCTTAGGCCATTTTATTTTATTGTTGTTTTTATTTTATTTAATTTTTTTTATATATACTTAGATTTTTCCCATCAAATCCACCCCAAAAAATTGTACGTATCCTTCTGCGCTTTGACCCACAACACAATAAAGGGAAAACTCTGCGCCCTTCTTCTAACATTTTCAGTCTGTTTTTTTTAAATTTAGTCTGATTTAATTCCTCTTAACACCCCCCTCCCACCACCACAAAAAATAATTTTGAAGAAGCATTGAAGGTTCAGGGCCAGGTCAGTATAGGAATACACCAACTTCAGAAAGCGGCATTAGGTTGAGCATGTAGAGTTTATACTCTGGCATTCAGACACCCAATAGAATCACAGCTTTCTCTGCATGAACAAAAATATGAAACTTTCATATACTCCAGGAGTGGAGAGATGCTTCTCTGACCCCTTTCTCCACATTACAAAAAAAGATGTAGAGGTAGCGGACTTTGAATATCCAGTGGGTTCTCAGCTCACAGCTGGAATCCTTCCATGGGGGCTTCAGTCTGCTGAAAGATGTACTGTTGCTGAGCTGAGCTTCATCAACTGATGGGACCAGCTGGGGGTAATCCTCCTCTACCCCAAAGTAATGTTCAATCAACTCAAAAGCCTTTTGGTAGATTTCCTGGTTTTCATGGCTCTGGAGAAACTCTATTTTGTCCAGTCCATACGCCTCCTCAATCAGTCCACAGAATGGGTTGATTCCACTTCCACCCTGCTTTGCTTCTTGCTCTCCAAGTCGCAGGATATTCTCCAGTCCACTCAGAGCTACTCGTACTATTTTCGAATCCATTACCGTAAGAAGGTCACAAAGAGGCTTGATGCAGCCAAGGTTCACCAGATACCTAATCTGTTCAGGGGTGCCACCCGATGTGGCATTTGTTATTGCCCATGCAGCTTCTTTCCTGGTTCGGAATTCTGCTTTCTGTAAAATCTCTATCAGGACTGGAAATATATTGGCATCAGCAACAGCCTGTATCTGTGCTCGGTTTCCTGCTGTAATATTTGAAATTGTCCAGCAGGCTTCTTTGCGAATGGATTCCTTTGGACTGCTCAGAAGATGCAAGAGACACGGAAGAGCCGAACAGTTTAGGATCACCTGTGTCTGGATATCGTCCTGTGACAATGTTTCCTACAGCTCGGAATGCAGGAGAAGCCACCTTGTAGTCATTGTGCATTAGGAGTTCCACAAGCCTGCGGCAGACCCCCGAGTCTATGACTGCTTGAATCTTCTCATTAGGACTATCAGAAAGATAAGATAGTGCCCAGCACGCATCTGCTAACAGGTCAGAGTCACTGTTGAACAGGAGACGTGACAGCACAGGGAGACACATGGACACCGTATCAAACTCTGGAGGGGGACTCTTTCCTCGACACAGGTTGGACAAGGCCCAGACTGCATTCCTGGTCATAGTAAGTCGTGATGATTTGGTAAGGAGGCTGAGCAGCGGAGGAAGAATGTCACAGCTCAGCACGTAGTCTCTGCACACAGCACTCTCACCCGCAATATTTCCTAGTGCCCACACAGCCTGCTCCTGCACATCCTCATATTTCCTCAGAATTCAGGAGCATGATGAAAATAGGCACAGCTCCTGCTTCTATCACTATCTTTGTTTGTTGGGATGTGCCAGATGCGATGTTTGTAAGAGCCCAGGCTGCTTCCAACTGTAGTGTGTAGTTTTCACTCTTCTTCAGGAATTCTACAAATCTTTCCACTACTCCAGGTGCATTGATCACTTCATCTATTGGTGGATTTGGCTCTTTAGACAGCAGTTTTCTGAATTTTTGTGTCATTGTCAATTGTAAATCAGGATCATCAGAAAGCAGCAATGCCACCATGTCTCGTGTGATAACACTTTCCCCAACAGTAGTAGTAAAGTTAACATATGAATCCATCAAAGGACCATCAAACATGGAACTATCTTCTGGTGCCAACTCCACATTTCGGCGTTTATAAAGCTGCTGTTCACGTTTCTGCTTGCGAAGTTGGATTACCTCTTCCTCTCTCCGCCTCCGCATTTCCTCCGGGTTCAAGGCTTTGTTCTTGTAGCTCTTCATGCGACTATTGTCCTTCCCGGGGCTCGCCATGGTCTCCATGCTGTCCCCGGTCTATCAGGGCCTCTCCTGGCTCCTCGTGTTTGTTACTTTAACGTACCGTTTATCTTCTGTTACAATTGAAACTCTTAAAATAAAGAATTAAAAAAAAAAAAATCAGTTTCACTTACTTTAACCTAGTGCTGGGCGCAGCTTCCTGCCTGCCTGCCTCCTTGTGACATTATGGGAACCTTCTCTTAGCATTTGTTTGGACCATTTAACCGGCTCAGAATGCATGCACACACTCTAAGCCGGTGAAGAGAGACGGAGCGTGGAGAAAGAAGGAGGGAACGCAGAAGAAGGAAAAAATAGCAGAGGAGATAGGGAGGAGGACGGGCTGCAGCTAAGAGGGGAGATGCAAGCTTCCCCTTGCAGGCTCTGCGTGCAAAGGAAGACATAGACAATGTTTTTGTGCAGTGCGTGCTAATGATAGACGTAAAATAAGCACGTATTTAAAGGACCACCATAGGCACCCAGACCACTTCAGTTCAATTATGTGGTCTGGGTGCCAGGTCCCCCTAGTTTTAACCCTGCAGCTGAAAACATAGCAGTTTCAGAGAGAGGTTAATCCAGCCTCTAGTGGCCGTCTCCCTGACAGCCACTAGAGGTGCTTCTGCGATTTACTCAGTGTGCTTCCTCACGGACCTTCAGCATCAAAAAAGATCCCCATAGGAAAGCATTGAGTAATGCTTTCCTTTGGGCAGGTTTGAATGCGAGCGCGCCTCTGGCCGTGCATGCGCATTCGGCTCCACTTGGGAGCTGACGCCGATGGGAGAGGAGAGGTCATTACTGCCGAGGGAGCCCGGCGCTGGATTAAGGTAAGCACATAAAAATGTATTCGCCGCGGAACGGGGCCCTAGTCACCATTTAGGTGACTAGGGCTCTATAGCGTTGGGACGCTATAGTGTTCCTTTAACATTTGTCAATTCGTAACATAGCTGTGTTACTAGCCCCTGTCACACTATTGCAAAGCTGAAATGGATGCTAGAGTACCAGCAATGTAAAGCTGTATTCCTGGCACTATCGCTCATCCCTCCCCCTAGTAAATAAAGGGTTAAAAACCCTTTATTTACTTACTTTATCCCAGCTCTGCTTCCTCCAACGTCCCTCAACGAGTGTGCGCTAATGCTTTCCTGTGAGGAAAAATCTGATGCTGGATGTCCACATGCAGAGCGTGAGCATGTCCAGCGCCAGATACCAGACCAAATGTCCGTTTTAATCCAGGAAGCCCTACAGTGGTAGACACAGCCACTAGAGGCAGACTTATAGCTGCAATGTAAACATGTTTAACACTGCAGCACTAAGTGCAAAAGTAACAGTGCACCCAGACCACTTCAATGAGCTGAAGTGGTCTGGGGACCTACAGTGTCCCTGTTTCCTACCCTTATGGCCTCTTCTAAAAGCAGAAGGTGATCATGGCGGTTGGAGTAACCATTTAAGGATTTAAAAGACACAATTTTTTTTTAAGTCTTATTTAATCTGGGTTTTGTACAATCATTATGAATGTCATTTCTTCTTTCTCTTTATAACATATGCTGGGTATTTGTTTTGTATTATGTGGATGTGGTTTTGTTCCCATTTTTGCTTTCAGATCTCTTTTTTTATTTTATTTTTTTCTGTAAGTTGGTAAAAGTGACAGGAGTGTTGTCTCTTTCAATAGATCTGAGTTTGACCTCATCCTAACCTATGTTGATGTCAGTCATTCCTGACCCTCCCTACAGCTGCATCATTCCAATGCTGTAAGGATTCTAGCATTCCTCCCCACCCCACAGCTGAGAGAGCCTTTTCCAAATGTCTAACCTCCACAAATGCTAATGCCTTTTATTATAAGATTGCAATGTAATATCCTTCAATGGTCACTATTAGCAAGGTTTTTTTTTTTTTTTCTTTTCTTTTTTTAATAGGACTTTGACAAAGCGATGACTTCTGTCACTAGAAATTTTAAAACGTCCACTGAAAAATTTGGGATAATTATCACCTATTTTTCAAGGGCAAATCTGTTTAGCGACGAAGATTATAATTTAATTTTGACTGTATTATCACGGGAGGGCAAGTCTAGTATTATGACAACGAAGCTTGAATAATGATTAAGGAAGATATTTGTGATAAAATACATTACCATTAAAACCCATTATTGTGAAAGAATGTGTTAGAGCTGTGTCCCCAGTTTGTGTCCGCCTTTTTCAGAGTGCTTTGATATAAAATGGGACCCTCAAAGAACACTAATCCTGGCCCTTTTGCTGTCATTAACATATATATGGTCCAGGGTGTGTTGATGATCTGCTGGACTCTGGTCATGATCAGCTTGTCCTACCCATTCTCACTGGGAGTGCTGTATACAGGGACCTACGGTATATAGTATAGCTGTCAGCTTTCTGAATAAAGCTGCATGAAATTTAACATACCCATCCACAAATAAGCTTCATTTACAAAATACAATATGACTAGAGCGTGAGCAATAGCTCCGGTATTAAGGAAGCCAACTGCAGTATCTCAGTCACAGCCTCTGGTATCAGTGAAATTAATAATGTTAACTTAAATAACGGCAACATCTGTCCCCCAGAATTTACTTGAATACTGTAATAATAATGATAATAATAATGTACAACTTATTGTAGTGGTTATGTTGCCTAGCGACCCCCCAGTTTTATATAACACCATTTAGGAGCAGTTTGATTCAAAGCAATGGTCTACCGACAGCTCAGGGGCTGTCGTCATTGCTGCAGCATTGATAAACCATAATTAACACTTCAACACTATAAGTGTCAGTTTTGTCTCCCCAGGGTGGAATTGATTGAGCGAGCTGTAGTGATGGTGTTGATTAGCTTGCCCCTGTAACACAGTAAGGCTGCTCCTATACCTTGTTAGTACATCATTTTATATTTGTTTTTTCAGGAACTATCCAAATATTACTACACCGAAAAGTTTAGAGTACTTTAAGTATGCCGTAATCATTATCATTTTCTTTCGGAATACAGCTAAGGTGAACATATTTTTCTCTTGTCTTGTGTGTGAATGCCAAATAGTTTTATGCTGATTCAAAGGAACATGATTGGCACCATAACAACTTAATCAAAATTAGGTTGACATTGTGCCAAGAGCCCCCTTGAGTCCATACCTTTAGGTATTGAATAGTTCACAAATGGTTTAATCACTAAGTCGGCTCTCCAGCGTGATTCCTCCCTGTAACCGTCCAGATACACTTTGTCTAATTCTTATCCAGGAAGCACGGCTTCCCGCCAGGCAGGGGTATTACTGATTGGCTTCCACCGGTCAGCTGATGCTCTAAGCCAATCAGTATCTCCCCATTCCCAAAATGGGTTGGCACAGTTGAGCCAACTCCTAATGACTAAGGACTAATAGTGAGGCTCTCACAATGAATGTGTATACTCTATTACTACATTACGTCTTTAAAGCTTCAGAAATCTGAAACCATTGATTGGTCAATCTTGCTTAAAATATTTTTTCAATAAGATCAAGCAATTCTTAGACAATAGCGTGGATTTTAAAAATTGATTTAGTTTCCAAATCACACACAAGTTATTAAAATCCAAGATGTTTTTTCACTAGAGCGTTCATTTGCAGAGAATTGACAAAGAATTGCAAGTTTGAGGCCAAAATGACAGACAGCGTTCTCCATTCTCAAAATTTCCTGGCCATTACATCATTAAATATAACGAGCCAGTGCATTGTTCTAAGCGGAGTTGGACAGGAAATTCAATTTAAATGTGTGTGCATATGATCTATTTCCCTTAAAATCTTTTACTTGCCTTCACATTGGAGTTTCGATTTTTGTTCTTGGTGCCCTTGTAACCTGCAGTACACTGGTTGCTACTTTTACCTTTAGCATTGCAACAAGCAATATGAATGATTACCCAAAGAAGAGCTCTAGAATAGCATTGCACAATTTACCTTTTTTCTTTTTCAGTTTGTGCCTTTCTGTGTTTAAAATCTAGAGACTTCCTTACTAAAAACCACACACGCACTCTGACCAAGAACTTGGCCTAGATTCCTAGAAGATCCCTACTGACATTTAAAAAAAAAATAGCTCTAACAACTTTTTACCTTGACATCAATCGAATATGTCCATAAGGAACAGGGTTTCTTTGAATTTTTTATTTATTTTTTTTATTTTTGCAATTTTTACAGTTTTACATTTAGAAATCTACAATTTGCCCCTTCTAGAATGCCCAGAGAATTAAATAAGGAATTTTCTAGGTATCAATATTTTACAGGTCTCTCTGGAGACCATCATGCAAGTATTAGTTTTAAAAATATATATTTCAAGATACTCTCCAACGTTTTATGACTAAGAAACCAATATCTTTTGGGCTATCTTGAGGAAGGTGTTGCCACCATTCTCCTTCAGAATGCACTATTGCTTGACACTTACCCTGATCCAGTCTCACTAGAGGATACAAAATAGATCTCTTGGCTTTAACAAACTAATAAAAAAAAAAACACTCGCTGCAAATAAACCAAGTTCGTACTCAGACAGTCTCAAACATATGTGCAATTATGTGAGGGGCTGAAACCCTTATAAAGAGAGCTATTCAAATTTTGTCTGTTCACAGCGAGTCCCTATTACATCTTAAATTGTGGAAAATTGTAATATAAATAGCCACATTTGCTCAAAGAAAACCAATTTGGAAAAACTAAGATGGATACTTTTTCCAATTTCCAGTACTTTAGCTTACATTTTTCAATTCCTTTATCTATGTCCTTCAATCCCCATTTTAGTGCATAAACGTCAATCTCTAATCGTACTTCTTGTATAATCAGAAGTGATTCTACCTACAGATTGATGTGACCCTGGATAACAGCATGTGTAGCAAATGATTGGACATCCAGATACTCTTCTCCTTATTAACTATAGTCACCAAAGCCACTTTAGCTTAATAGAATACTACAGTGCCAGGAATACAAAGCTGTATTCCTGGCGCTACAGCTCCCTGTCTGGGAGACAGCCGCTGGAGGCAGACTTAGTGCTTCAATGTAAACATTGCAGTTTCTCTGGAACTTCAGTGTTTTACTTGGCAGCAAAGACTAAGGACACTGCACCAAGACCACTTCAATTAGCTGACGTGTCCCTTTAATGTAGCAGTTTGAGTGAAAAGTTCATGCCTCTGAAATTTCACTGTTCAATTATCTGCCGTTTAGGATTGAAATTACTTTTGTTTCTGTTTACGCAGCTTTAGACACACCTCCCCTGGCTGTGACTGACACAGCCTGCATAAAAGGAAAATGGATTCATTTTCACTCAGATGTAACTTACTTTAGACATTTTTATCGACTGCTCTGTAAATTGAACTTATTTTTTATTTTAAGTTATAAAAAAATGCATTTATTATTTTATGTAGAAGAGCATGTATACGTGCAATACATAATACACTGTCTAGAAAATCTTTTTCCGACTGTACTGCAGTTATCAGGTGTAATAGCTACATTTAGATTTCATATATACTATTTTAGCATGAGCTAAACCGCCAACACACAGCCACTGTGTTCTTTGTTGTACAGTTTTGATAAAAGGAGCCATTTATTTCCGAAGATGTTCATTTCAGCTATAAAGATGCACCAGTTTGCAATTGTCTCCTGTTACTGACTTTTTATGTTAAGCTGTCAATAAGAGAATCTCTCATGTTTGTAGCAATGGTACTAGGCTGTGCATCATTTAGTTTGAACACACTTTCTATTATGAGAGTTCTGTGCTTGTTGTATCCAGGCCACAAAAAGGACACCAATCATTAACAACCATTCCTGCTGTAATCACTTTACTGCCACGGTTTACTGTTCCAGCCACTAAGGGAACTCGTAGAAGAGAAAATTACTCATCCTGATCTTCAATAGAGGTCTTGGGATGTACTAAACCACCTTGATTGCACAGTAACTTCCAACGAGAACCCGATCAGCTACTGTTTGTCTAAATACTTCCACTTTAAGGACATCTGCCAAGATCTCTTCTTTTTCCCTGTCGAGATCTGGGTGAACGAGGGCGACGTAGTCGTTGCACTCTATGACATTTCCTAAGGCAGCTAGACTCAGTGCCTTGATTAGTTGTATTATTAGGAATTAACAGGCGGTTACCAATGCGGTTACCAACACACATCCTCCCAATAATTCTGCACCCGTCAGTCGAGGCATGGACTACTGGTTGGTATGGTTTCAGAAAGTTCACCTTCAAACACACTGTTAAAGTTTTCTGCACTCCCCCTCCCCTCCCCCCCCTTTCCGCAATGGCTACTAGGCAATATGTGTTGGTAATCTTGGCGAAACCTCCAATTTCGTTATTTTCAAAGGAAGCCCGGTCAGACATGATTTTGTCTTTACAGTAGTAGTGTTCTCACTCACAACTCTGATGATAATGAGTTTACAGGTTCCTGGGCCAACTAACTGCAACCCACCGCTTACTCTGACCAAACACGTGGCCGACTGTAAATTGAAATTTAATTACATACAGGAGGCTCCTACATGGTCTAGCAAGCTATTAACAGAGCAGGAAATCCGAAATTCTAAATTAAACAGAATCCGCAATAAAGGAAGTGCAAACATTAGATGACAGGAAGTGTTTAGAAAGGCTCTGTAAGTCACATGCAAGGGGCGTGCCTAGGGCTGCATAAACAAAGTGATTTAACTTAATAGCAAAGGAATTGAGCAAGCTGCAGGAGCATGATCTATACACCAAAACTGCTTCATTTCGCTGAAGTTGTTTTGGTGACTATAGTGCCCTTTAATCTAAACACAAAATGTATACATTGTAGACATTTCAGTGAGCCATTCATTTCAGCCTACTAATATTGTAATATTATGTATATGTCAGGTAACCATGCTAACCAGATATATGTACATCCATCTATCTAATGTAATTATGTACACAATATTTTCCTCTTTTTGAAAAGTAATTCTGTTTGACTGGGTTTGAAAAGGAAAGGTGTGAAATCTAAGGAAAGTAAATACTTATTGTGGTTATTTCACAAGACACTTATATAAATAAATGAGGATCCTCATTGCGTCAGAAACCACCAAATGTCAATATGTATTTCCCATTTTAATACATTTACCTAATGCATCCTTTAAAAAGGTTCCTTTTCTTTGTTTCTTATCTCCATAGACCTTGAGCCGGCTGGAGGAGCAGGAGAGGGAAGTAGTAAATGCATTGCGGTACTTTAAGACAATTGTGGACAAGATGGCTGTAGACAAGCTGGTCCTTGTGATGCTGCCTGGCTCAGCCAGCAAGGTCCTCGAAGCCATCCTGCCGTTGGTGCAAGCAGATACTCATTCTCAACAAAGGTTTGTTATTCTCCTGGGGAACTTTGAATTGTTGGGGTAGCATTCACACTGAATGGCAACACACCGGACTTACCAGTGTGTTCCTATTAAAGGTTAATTTTAAGCTCTATCACCATAACAGAGCAATGCAGTGATTATGGTGCTAGGAGTCCACTTGAGCCGGCCCATGGTAAGGAGTCAAATAATTTTTGAACAGGTTGGCAATTATCTGGTTCGTTCTGGCACCTGCAGTTTGTTTGCTTGTTTGCTCTGTGATGTTCTAAATTTAAAAAAGAGTCAGGCGGCAGCAGTTCTCGTTCTGCTAATACAATATCAATTGCATCTCTGTTAGGTCCTCCGCCACTGAATTAAGTCCTAATAGGACAACAATTATATTGCTAAAGTCTAAGTGGCCTGTTGCTTTAGGAATATCTGCTAATAGGCTCTTGGGGTGCATGCTGTTGTGGTTATGGTGCCTCTGATGCATTCTTGATTCAGAACGTTGCCAATTTCTCTCCTTAGGACATGCACTGTGTATCCTGCACAAGGAATTCTGGTTCCAGAATGTTCAGTAAACACAATGGCATAACTAGTGCTACAGTCTACCCATACTAAGCAGGACATTCCATATGTTTCAGAATGCAGCTTCTATCAGTACAAGATCTATAGCTCTATATATTGTAACAGCATCTCTGTATAATGTAACAAGAAGCAGAGGAATGGAGGCTCAACATGTTTGTCACCTCAATCAGTATGAAGCGTGGTAAATGAGATTCCTCTGACCATCTTTTATTTGCCTTCACATAGAAGTGTAGTTCTTTTTGTTCGTGGTACCCTTGTACATTGATAGAAAGTGACTGTCTGGTAGCCCCTATTACCTTCAGCATTGCAACAAGCAATATGAATGATTACAAAGAGCTCTCGAGCATTGCACAGCAATGTGCCTTTTTTTCTTTTTCAGTTTGTGCATTTATGTGTTTAAACTCTCTATTTGCAATTGTTACTGGAGAGGCTTCCTTACTAAAAACCACACACGGTCTCTCAAGAACTTGACCTAAAAGATCCCTGCTGACATTTGAAAAAACTGCTCAAACAACTTCTTTCCTTGACAGCAATCAAAGTTCTGTACCATGCGACAAGTGCAGGAAGACTGTAAAGCGGATTAACTGTATTGCAGATAGCAGCTCCTATCTATATTATACAAAAAACAGTCAGACTTGAGAGAGAACATGGCAATTTGCAGATTGCAGCTCCTATTTATATATCCTAACAAAGATTTGTGGGGGAAACTCATGTTGTATGTGCAAAAAAACAAACCAACACAGGGCCCAATGCTGAGAACGCACAACAGCTCAAATAATAATAATAATAATAATAATATTGTCCTTTGGTGGTGGGTCCTGGCTCAGTTCTCAGGCTGGTTTTAGCTCCTCTCAACCTTATTTGCAAATTAGACTGATCTCACCCAAAATACCGGTACTAATTCACTGGCTGGCCCTCTGCATGAAAGATACGGCAACCCCAGACTTGTTGGGCCTAGTTTGCGGGACTTAGCTGATACCCCTCTACGCACAGTGAGCAAGGGGTCCACATCTGTATTATCCTTTTAAGAGAATACGTAGAATTGACAACAGCTCAATTAGCATGTCTATTGGTGGGTCTCCACTTAGTTCTCAAGCTGGTTCTAGCTTATCTTGTGCCATTTCAGAGAAACAAAGCCATTTGCATATCAGTTGGCATTGTAAAAATTTTTTTTAAATGTTTTTGGTTTTTTTTCTCCATATTTTGAGATATTGGCTAGTATTACACGTAGTATGGATTCTTCTAACAGGATGCTGATTGTTTGTTCTTCACAGCACTGCCATCTCATCTTGCTACAGCAGAGTTTATCAGTCGCTTGCAAACCTGATCCGCTGGTCCGACCAAGTGATGCTGGAAGGTGTGAATTCGGAGGACAAGGAGGTGGTGACTACTGTGAAAGATGTGATCAAGGCCGTTCTGGATGGAGTCAAGGTCAGCATTGCACCGCAGCCTCCTTTACACACCGCTTTCTCATACAGCAGCTACTCCATTTAAAGAACCGCAGTCAGGCAATGTTCTTATGCAGTATACCATCATCATCAATTGTGCAGTGCTGTAGAATGTGTTGGCGTTTTACAAATAACAGTAATAATCACTGGAGGGGCAGTTCAGTCAAATCTTATGATTTGAGCATGCCCATTAAATAGATGGAGGTTTATGAGAATTAGTGAACAATGCTCCCCCTGATGTTATGCATAAACCTCAGAGCATGTCTTCAGCTCTCTTTGCCAGCCTCTAATATCTATTTTGCCTGTAGAGTTGTTGATGCATGTGATATTGTCCCTGCACAGACGGTAGGGGCTTTTATGGTGGGGGGTTAAAATGTCTGGAGTATGTAGACTAACGTTCTGAGTTGTTATCCACTAGTATGCAACTAGTTTTTATTTTGAGAGTAAATAAATGACAGAATAGATTTCTTAATTGACTCTTAATTGCACTTAAACATTTGTGATTTCTATAGTCATGACGTTCATAAAATCTCCCTCCGGTTTTATCTGATGTCCAGAATTAGAATTCTCCTGGCTGCCGACCTTTTTGTGTGTGTGTATGTGTGTATGTGTGTATGTGTGTATGTGTGTATGTGTGTATGTGTGTATGTGTGTATGTGTGTATGTGTGTATGTGTGTATGTGTGTATGTGTGTGTGTGTGTGTGTGTGTGTGTGTGTGTGTGTGTGTATATATATATATATATATATATATATATATATATATATATATATATATTCTGATCCATGCACTCACACTCACATTAAATATGCATTAAAGCATTTGTTGTACTTGCCGGGTGCCAGTTCCCATGGGGATGTAGATAAACTTTAAAGGAAAAAAGGAAATCCAGGGCTGCACTCAGTCTTGAGAATAAAAAAAACGTATTTATTCCATAAAATGAGAGAGATCAACGTTTCGGTCCACGCAGGGACCTTCCTCAGGATCAAATTTTATCCTGAGGAAGGTCCCTGCATGGACCGAAACGTTGATCTCTCTCATTTTATGGAATAAATACGCTTTTTTTTTTTTTTTATATTCTCAAGACTGTGAGTGCAGCCCTGGATTTCCTTTTTTCCTTTAAAGTTTACATAATTATATATATTGTGTTTCCTCTTAATCTAGACTTTTTATGATGGTCATTTTTTCTAAAAATAACAATTCCGGGGTTGGGGGGTTGTGCCTCTTTTTGATGAACAACAATTTAAAATATCCCGATACCTAAAATTTGAAACTTCCAAAAATTCAGTCTGTAATCTGGTATTATTAAAGTATCCTAAAATTATAATGATCCAGAAATTCACTGGTTAAACCCAGCCGTGCACCTGGCGTCCTGCGCATCCCCTCTGGAGACTAGCAGCTGGAGTTTGCATCCGTGAGGTCATCCAAAGAATGAAGTCAGTTTGTTGGGTGCCTTCCAGGCTTCCCTCCCTACTCACAGCTCTGTGGCAGTGATTTCACATCATAGCTCATCGTCTCCGCTATCCATTAACTGTAAATCCAGAGGGCCCCTACTGCCCTCATTAATACAGCCAGCCTGCAGCACACAATCTAATGATTGCTCAATACTCCCTATTGCACATCAACCGGATGCTTCAAAGTTTTTCTTCTCACTCTCTGCCCAGTACAATACATCTGCAGTCACCACACTTGTAGCAATTAAAAAGGCACTCTTCTAAACAGGCACTAGTGACTACCATGTTCTTCTTTCTTTTTGAGTGTAGATCATTTCATTGAGTACTTGAGTCCATTCCAGTAACATTTTTAATTGCTTGAAATTTTGTGCAAAAAAATGGGTCAGAAGTATAGGATGGAGAGTGAAGAGAAAAGAGTAGGTCATCTTCTGGTTCATGTGTTATACATGCATTGACACAGTTCTGTATTTTACTACAAATTAGTTGTGAGTTGCTTCATGCCTCACTGTAGTGGTTGAAGGGGGAGCTCCACAGAAATGCAATAGCTATCCTAACTGCCAGAACAATTTGGACCGTTAATTTAGGTGAGAACAATCATAATGGCACTTGAATTTGATTCCAGTTGTGTTTCACTAGGATCTAAAATACGAGGCTGTATTTGTGTTTGAAAATGATTGCAGTAAGAGGCATGACCACCAGCCTCCGGAATAATGTCCAGCACCAAATTTATTCCAACAGAGGTTTTTAGATTTCCTATATGAAATTGATGTATCTGGATGTGATTGTTCTCTTAAATTCCTATTCTTTGTAATTAACATATTTCGAGAAGGTGGCGATGTCATCCTGAAGTCTGTGTTCCGATGCAATTATGTAGTAGAGTTACGTTCCCTTTGTTTAATAAATGATGGTGCATTCACAGAAAAGTTGGCTAGAGAATGTGATATTTGAGTGAAGAATTTCACAGTTTAACTTTAAGTAGCAAAGGTGTTTTAACTGAATATAGTGCAAACATTAGTGATACTTTGGTTCATGTTCTGCTACACAGTGAGAGATATGAGAACTGTCAAATCTGGCCATCAGAACAAAGTTGTACAAATATTGCAACTTTTATGTCCTCAAATGCTTTAAAAATCGTGTGGTTGCAAACCCGGTGGGAATATGTGGCTAAAGAGAATAGGTAAGAGGTAAAGTGCAGAGAGTATGAATTCTTTAACATGTGATCAGTGAATGAGTACCTTAAAAAGATGATATGAGAAATGTGTGTTTGAAAGGAAGGGGCAATGCTATTTTTACACGAATCACCTTATCTGCATGCAAACACAGACATTTGCAAACTTCAGTGCCCTTTAGTAATAAATTAGGTGGGCACAAATTGCATGTTCTATATATCCACTGTTTAGTTTCTATATGCCGTATACTATGTCTATATCTAAGCTTACTGGCAAACTAAACCAAATCTAATCTGCAATTTAAGGCATAACGATGAAGGATTTGTAGGGAGATCAATATTCATAGATATTTAATGAAGGATAATGCAACGGAACACCAGATGGAATAAGTTTTTCTTCATATAGTTCCGGAGTCAAGAAAGAGTTGAATAGGCATCAAGTACTCACAGGAACGTTTTTAATGTAACACTTTCAATTAATTTCTCCTGCAGGAACTCGTGCGTCTCATGATTGAAAAACAGGAACGGCCGTCACCCACTACACCGGTGAAGCCCACATTGCCAGCATGCAAGACAGACAGGTATGTCCTTCACCTTCCTGAGTCCATCTCTCACATCCAGATTACTTTCCTTTCCTCTGAGGCTCAAAAATGATTACAGCCATTATATGGAAGCAGGGAGTATAATTGTCGGAACCCTGTAGTCCAGCTAACCTTGGAAGACTTTCAAGAATTGAAATTGAAAGACCTGTCTCTTTGATGTGCCTTCTCTCATCATCAATAACCCAATTTCTGTCCTCTTTCTAAATTTCTTTTATCCACCGTTTGCTTCTGGTTTTGATTTTTTTTTTTTTTGTATTGTTTAAGTAGCGTGTTTGTGTTTAGTGTTATTTTCGTACCTTTTACAGTGTAACTGATTATATTCTGAGGAATAGAACAAATATGAGCAAGGCGCGAGTCATGTGTTTTTACATTCCGAACTCTACAACCAAGTATCTGACCACTATTTCAACTACTGTTTGTAGAGTGTTCAGCAAGCAAGTAGTACATAGGAATCTATATTTGCTTTTTACCGTTTTTATATTAAGATTATGCATAAAAATAATGTAATTGCAGTAAAAATATAAATTTAGGTACATAGCACATGCACATGAATAGTACATACCACAATGGCATCTGCAGAGATAAAGGATTGGCTGTGGTTCATAAGCCACCCTTTACATTTCAATGTTTTCTGTGTTTGAATAATATTAAGGGAACACTATAGTCACCATAACAACTACAGTTTATTGTATTTGTTCTGGTGAGTATAATCATTACCTTCAGGCATTTTCATGCAAACCCTGCCTTTTCAGAGAAAAGGCATGTTTACATTACCCGCTAGGGACACCTCCAGTGGCCACTCCTTAGCCACTGGAGGTGCTTTCTTGAGGCACTGCTGCACACTGTGCAGCACTGCCATTCAGCACGGAGATGCTGGATTTTCCTCACATGCATCTCTATAAGGAGGTGGTGATTGGGCAAGCCAGCACTTTTCCCCATCCTGCCTCCTTTCCGATTTCAGCCCATTGCTTTCCCATAGCGAAAGCATTGAATTGGCTTATAATCATGCATTTTGATGATGTCAGCAACAACAGGGAACGGGGGCAGGGTCAGCACTGTCAGACCCGCATGGCGCTGGCAATAAGGTACGTTTTATTACCTTTTAAGGGACTACGGGGGCAAGCCATTTAAATTTAAATATAGGGTCAGGAATACATGTTTGTTCCTGACCCTATAGTGTTTCTTTAATAAATATACTTATCAACTTATTTGCTTCTTGATAAATTATATTAATGTACAGTTTACCATCAGTCATGTTTGTTATTTTTCTCCCGTTGATTTAACTATTTTACAACTATTTGTAGTTGTACAAATACTCTTAAAATACAATGATGGATGACGTACATGTTAGAAGTTTTGCTGCGTGCATTGATCTTTAACTTTATTACAACATGTCATCTCTTTCTTGAGTCCGCTTAAACCTTGTCTTGTTCTCCTCACTCTCCAATTAGCCCTTCGGAACTCCCACTCTCAGATCGTGAGCTGGAGATTCTTAACAAGTCTCCGGAGCCCTCTGGCAAGGAGGTGCAGGTTGACTGTGTAGAAACCGATGAAATGGCTCCTCCAAAGCCCCCACTGCCTGGGATAAGAGTGGTGGAAAATAGGTAGGTATTTCCACTTATGTTACTGTCTCTTGAGGGAAAAAAAAAAAGCCACAAATTGTTTACTCCTCTTGTAGAATAAGAACTCTTCATAAATGGCAAACCGCAGCAGTGGCGAGAGATCTAGTTGGAAGGAAACCTAGTAATCATTGATTTGTTTAGCTTGTATGGTAAAATAAAGCCTTTTTTTTGGGGGGGGGGGGGGAGAGGGGGGAGAGAAGGTTAAATCATCCAGGTTTCTTTTCAAGGTTGCTATAGTATACTATGATCATTCATGGTATGAGACAAGCAGCCACAGTGTTTTCCTGTACTTTTAATTTATTTCTATTTAGCTCCTCTATGGTGTAAGTATAAGTTATATAATGTGGAGAACTCTAATCAGTTTACAAATATATATATATATATATATATATATATATATATATATATATATATACTAAAAAAAAAAAAGAAATATGCCTTTTTGAAGGTCTTTGGGGACTTAAATTCTGTTAGATGTATTTTTTTTATGACAAATTACTTTTTTTATGTAAGTGCATATTTTATTGTGTATTGGCTTATTTAGATAACTCTCACTTTTTTCCCTTATTGCTATTTATCTCTGTCCTGAAATTGTGTTTAATACCAGTGCATTCTCTTATGTGTTGTTCCATTAGCAGCCCACCCCCTGCGTTACCTCCAAAGAAGAGACAATCGGCACCTTCCCCCACTCGTGTTGCTGTTGTTGCTCCAATGAGCAGAGCCACAAGTGGATCTAGTTTACCCATTGGAATAAATACCCAGGTTGGTACAATAACACACTGACTGCGGGGATTGATAACAAAGATATTAAAAAAATCTTGTGTAAGTCTTTCATCTTTCTCCCCACTGTAGGATTTTGAGGTTGACTGTTACGCTCGCCGAAGGCTATCGGGAGGAAGCCAGTCGTATGGCGGAGAATCTCCTCGCCTCTCACCTTGCAGCAGTATAGGGAAGCTCAGTAAATCTGACGAACAGCTTTCATCCCTTGACAGAGACAGCGGGCAATGCTCACGCAACACGAGCTGTGAAACTCTCGGTACGGTATAGGCACATGTGTAAGCAGCATGTGCATTTCTAGGAAAAATGGCCGACCTGTATATCTGACATGAAAAGAGAGCATAAAAGGAAATTTTGATGTGTGCTCGTTTAGCTACTATGTAGAATTCCTAGAATGTTTGTTATCTGTGTAAACTAGAGCTGAATCTGACTCTGAGCACCTGAAGCATTCGCTAAATTGCATGCTTGATGACAAATGATCAGCTCCTTGCAAATGTAACCTTTCATATCCGCTGCCAATGAACTTTACAGTCACCTTATAGAATTCTAGGCTTCTGACTTAATCAACAACAAGAGGGACCTGATTTTACCTTGATTATGGGTCGGTCATTCTGTATTGAAACAGAATTGGATAGACACCAAATTCTGGACTGTTTGATTGACCATAAAGGTATAAGTGAATGTCTGTTCCCATTGATTCCATTTATAAACTGAGCAATGCAGTAAAAG
The DNA here is from genome assembly GCF_036172605.1 of Pelobates fuscus. Taxonomy (NCBI): domain Eukaryota; kingdom Metazoa; phylum Chordata; class Amphibia; order Anura; family Pelobatidae; genus Pelobates; species Pelobates fuscus. The sequence goes on along the minus strand of NC_086325.1, from coordinate 134,723,985 downwards.
TGTCCAAATATCCCACTATTCGAGAAGTACAATTAAAGGGACATTGTAGTCACCTGAACAACTACAGTTTAACGTTGTTCGGGTGAGCATAGTCAGTCCCTGCAGACTTTTTGCTGTAATACTGCCTTTTCAGAGAAAAAGCAGTGTTTACATTGCTCCTTAGGGACACCTCCAGTGGCAGTCACTCAGACGGCCACTAGAGGTGCTTCCTGGGTCAGTGCTGGAAAACGTGCAGCACTGACGTTCAGCATCTTCATGCTCTACATGGAGTTGCTAAACGTTCCCCATAGAAATGCACTGATTCAATGCATCTCTATGATCAGATGCATTTGTTTGTGGCGCGTGCTCAATAGCCTCCCAATGCTCTGAAATCTGATGCTCTCAGCCCAGAAGGTGAATTGGGGCGGGGCCAGCGCCAGCAGACCTGCGTGGCGCTGGGATAAAGGGTAAGTCATGTTTGTATTTCTGAACCTATAGTCATAAAAATACCAATTAGCCCACTGTTAATCATATTAAATCCTACACGCAATTTGTAAAGGGATTGCCTTTTACTGTAAGCTAAATGACACGATTAATTTCCGAATCCTGCACTTCCCTTATTGCATATTAATTTCTTTGCTCGTAAGTGCAATGCAGAGGGTGTTGAGAGGTGTTTAGATACTTTAAAATAAGATGATTTCCTGTTTGTGGTTAAATCGGAGCTGAAGTCAAGAAAATGTATTACTTCAGAAATGTATCTTTCTTAGAACAGGGTAAACTCCAGCACAGAGCTGACCAAACAGTTTGCACTCAGTACTGGGTGCCTGTAAATGTCGAAAAGGCACAGTGACTTCATTGAAAATATGTAGTGTTCCTTTTATTTTGGACACTAGTGCACTCTGATAATATCGAAGATTTGATCAATCCTGTGTCTTGTTATGCAAGGTTACCATGCTTCCCACTTCCTTAAAGTAATTATGTTGAAACTTGCATGCTGGACGTGACATTGAGACTGATTAATTTTTACATCATGTTTATTTCAGAAACATGACTTAAACAGCACCGTCTGGTGACCTTATTTTGTGACCGAAATCTATGGTGCAACGCAGTTAAATTGTCGATCAAAAATAGTTTCTGTCCTACTTGTGTTGGAATAGCTTCTGGTTTTTTTTTTTGGTTTGTTTGTTTGTTTTGCTATATTGTTTGTGTTGTGCTTGCTTCTTTGTTTTGGTTTAATATTCCCCTGCATCTTTTTCAGAGTGTCAAATCTCATAAGTCACCAATCTTTAGAGTGTGGGTGAATATCTAGTTACCTTTAACACGAATTGCTGTGTTTGAACAAATGTTTAGACATTGGATGTGTGCCAGACATTCATTTGAATGAATGAAACCAACATTTTCTGGATTTAAAAAAATATTTTAGGTAATTTTAACTATACAAATAAATCAGATATTCAATTTGCATGGATCTCTTGATTTTATTCAGGGTACACTTAGTTCAGTAAAAAAAAATTAAATGTCAGTATTATTTGAAAACTTGTCTTTTGAAGAGAACATTTAAGTTTTGTTCAGTTTTACACCAACAATCGTTAGAGCCCGTTTGCTTTTTTTTCCCCTCTGCAGATAATTACGACCCAGACTATGAATTCCTTCAGCAAGATCTTTCTCGTGCAGACCAGGTGTTGGGCCAGGGGACGGGTGTTCTGAGTCCTCTCCCAGAATCCCTGGGAGAATCTGGTTCTCCGTTTCAAGGACAGACCTTTCAACTGCCTCCTGGCCAACCCATGCACCCTGAACTTGCCCCCTCCTCAGCAATAGAGATGCCTCCTGCACTACCGGAGAAAAAACGAAGGAGTGCAGTCTCTCAGGTCTGTGATGGTCCCCCCGGAAACCGTGTCTGCTATGAACGGCATCCCTCACAGTACGACAATATATCAGAGGATGACCTACAGTCGCTTGCCCCTTCTGCTACCCCATTTGCTGCTGTCCCACCTTTCCAGCCAGGGAACGTCTCCCAGGTGGAGTTCCTTGGTGACTTTGCTGCTGTGGAGTGTGATGGCATTCCAGAAAGCCCCCCTCCTCTTCCAGAAAAGAAGAACAAACACAGTAAGTACCACTGTCCCATGCTTTTGAAATAATTTCGGTGATAAGTCACGATCCATTTTCATACAGCTTGCTATCATAACTATATACATGACTGTCAGCACATACACAGTAGTTGGTGGAAAGCAGTCTGTAGGTAGGTTCTCATGCTTCTCTCTTGTCAGTCAATGTTCAGCTTACATAGAATGCAATTGACATAACACTGTATGCCAAGAATTGCAAGGAAGTGTGTAACTGCTGCTTTAGCCATGCCTGTAGTGGGAGCAGGGCTTATGGGTTTATGGGAAGCCATGGATCCTCATTCAGTGTCAAACTCCTGGAATATGGTTAATTAGTGAATAAGGGAGAAGTTCCAAGGCACTCAATGCACTATAACGAATTCAAAGCAATAAAATGGTTCTATTACCTACAGTGTCTCTTTAAGGTTTGCTGGGCGGAAATTGTGAGAGAGTTTGTATCCTAAAATGGTAATTTACTCTGCTTGTGACGAGGGATTTTCAGCATTTCATTATGAAATAAAATTTCTCGGACATTCAGAAAGTGTTTTTTTTTTTTTTTTTCCTCTCTGGAATGAAGACTAACAGTATTAGTCTTAGAGGCTGTCTGTAAATCCGGGAAGAGGTGGCATACCTTGGCTTAGCTATATTTGTGTAATCACTATATAAGGAATAAAAAGGTCCCTGCATAGAAACAAGCTGAAATTAGGTTTAGAGGAAAACATGCCTTTTCACCCTTAGAGAATCTTCTTGACACTGTGACATCTGCCTATGTGATAGACGTTGTTTAATCTTGTGCAAAGCATGGTGGCCAGTTTACAATGTCACTGCGGTGTAGCTGTAAAAGTAACAATTTTTGTTGTTGTTGCTTGTCACAATAATAGGCTTGGAATTTTGCCAGGTTGTGTGCGTGCCCGTGTTTTGATTGTGTAACAGGCAAGCGCCGCTGTGGCAAAACTAAATAATAACAACAAAGTATTTAACCAGGAAAGGAACATTCAGATTGCTCTGGTTTCCAAGTATGTCTGCCCTTAAAGATGCAGTAGAATTCTGTATTTATCATTCCACAAGGGGGTAATTACTTGTATAGATGTGTTACAAAATAATACGCAAATAAATTATGTAATCTTTTATTTATAGGATAAAAAAACAACTAAGTGTCTGAAAGGGGCACTCATGACTGCTAGAGCAGTGAGTCTTTTATTGGGTATTTTACTCCAGTAAATGTATCCTATTGTTATCCTTTCCTCTTTCTTGCCCTTCTAAGAGCTTATGGGATATTTCCCCTAATGCCGGTCGCTCTTACCTGTTACATAGTCACGCGGCAGGTTGAGAGAGGTTGTGGTCTTCTGAGTGTGTTGGGGTTCCACTGAATTCTTCTCTCTACAACTATTTCTTAACGTGGTTTAATTCTGCAGCCTGTAGCTATTTATCACCAGACTTTATAGCATCGTCTTACAGTTCACGTTTTAAATGATTTCACTGTTAGCACTGTGACGTAGTGAAAAAGATCAGTGTTGTCAAAAAGGGTCTCTGTTTGCATGATCAACAGAAGGCTCATGTCTCATACCTTCCGTCCAACTGTACCCACCGCCCCGAGTTTTGCTAACATTCTTTTCCAAGCCCAGACCCGTCTCGTATGTAACCGTTTTTTTACCGTTACTGAAATCTTAACTTATGTATATAAACGTTTTTATAAGTTATGTGTATTAAAAAAATATTTCTTCAGTAGAAAGAAAATTGAACAATAATCTAAGATGCAAAAGTGAAAGACTTAAATGGCGTTGGATGCCAATCCTACTTTGCACACAGTTGAACAGGGCAGTCTTTCATGTCTTGCTTTCCCCCCTTTAGTGATGACGTACATGCGCTTTGTGGAAGACTATTCAGAACCTCAGCCATCAGTCTTCTACCAGACCCCACAGAATGAACACATCTACCAGCAGAAAAACAAGCACCTGCGAGAGGTGTATGGCTTCAATGACTCATTTAGTAACGCTGACCCAGGCCACGAACGAGCTCCACCCCCTGCCCTGCCTCCCAAACAGCGACAGCTGGTAAGTGTAATTCATTGTTGTCCTGGTCGTTTTTGTTATTTCTAGTTTCTAAAATGTGTGGATAACTTGGATTGCGCAAACTGCTAACACTCCTGTTTGCGAATATCACACACTTGGACAATGCGTATTGTCCAGTCCAGCCCAGCCTCATGTTTGGATTTCTTTAACCCTTTACTAATACGGCACAATCCCTTTAGTTATTAGGATTTCTCTACTATAATCTCTCTACTATAATTTTTACAATTATCATTTTAGCTCCACTTTCTGGACATGCCTAATCACTGACTATTGTAGTTGTTCTGGTGAGTATAGTCAGTCCCTGCAAGCATTTTCATGCAAACACTGTCTTTTCAGAGAAAAGGCTGTGTTTACATTAAAGCCTAGGCACCCCTCCTGTGGCTGCTTCTCAGATGGCTACTAGAAGTGCTTCCCTGGGCATGGCTTAACTGACGTTCAGCGTCTCCACGCTCTCCATGGAGACGCTGAACTTTCCTCAAAGAAATGCATTAATTCAATGTATCTCTGTGAGGAGATGCTGATTGCCCAGGCTGTCGATGGGCCTCGCCTCCACTCTGCCTTCTTGGTTAACTCATTCCTATGGGAAAGGATTGGATTGGGTGAGATCAGCCAAAGAGGCAAATCTGGGCGGAGCAAGCCGTCTAAATGGTGGTTTTAATCCTTTAGGGTCAGAAATACAAGTTTGTGTTCATGCCCCTATAGTGTTCCTTTAAACTCCGGCATTAACATCAGTACGTTTTAATCTAAGCCTTGACCTTTCTAGTGTTATTTTCAAAGTCCAGAATAGTGAAATCCTTCAGTAATTCCCACACACAGTATAAAGTGCTGAATCTTCCTATTGAACAATCATCTACAATGTCTGGCATTTAAAGCACATAAAAATATTATTTTGTCCACTTCCTAAATCAACCAAAGCTTACAATGCTTTTAAAAGCTATTTGAAAATCTATATCAATGTCTGTGCACATATAAAATATTTAGCAACACTATAACCACAAAGTAGATTTCCAGTGACTCTGATTACTATTGAGATCCTAAATACTATCAAAGTAATATTTGTTCTTTTTTGTGCTTTTAACTGCACAGAATTTGCAATGTGTATATCTTCTGTTTTTAATATCTTTTTTGAGGGAAGGTAGAGAGGAGTTGTTTAAATTGTTTTTTCTTTTAAATCAATAATGAATACAGGGTAGAATACTGCCTTTCTTGAGCAACTCTCCAAAAATAGAAACTCACTCCAAAAATAAAATATTTTGCAATAAATTACATGTAATCCACAGACTTAGTGACTCAGTGGATGATTGAATTCTACTATTGCGTTATCTTAAAACTTGCCTATCATGCAAAAATCTCTGGCTACATAATTCTTCTCTTTTTCAACCGAAAGTTCTTATAATTTGTAAATGGACGTATATATTCAGGTGTGCAGGATTGGACTGTACATATTTACTCATAGGTGTGGGTTCAAGGTATTTTGATGCTTCGATTTCTTTAACCCCTTAAGGACCAAACTTCTGGAATAAAAGGGAATCATGGCATGTCACACATGTCATGTGTCCTTAAGGGGTTAAGGGGACAGTCTAAGCACCAAAACTACTACATCCTCTTGCACTGTGATGGTGCTACTTCTAGGTGAAACCATTTTTATGCAGTTTGGCCAAAACATGGGGTGCTTGATGTCCCTGCTCACCTCATTGTTAATGCTGCAATTTCACTTCACCCATAACAAAATCGGTTTTATCCATATTTGGATGGCATTGACTGGCTGAATGGCATCAGTGCTGTACAATTGTGGACACAATTGTGTTTGCTGATGTTGAGGTGGAATTGCCATCAAAACAAAACGAAGAGCAGTCTCTTTGGAGAACCATAATATCCAGACCTAGAAGTAGCCTAATAGCACCCTAAACACTTCAACAGGATATATGTATGTTATCATGCTTGGGCAGTCACTTTAAATGTATTTATCGTTATATCTGAGCTACTCGGTGTATGTATCATTGTAAGGGTAGTTGTTTTAGTTTATTGATACTGATGCCAAGTTATTTTAATGGATTATTTTTGTATCTTTTAATGCCTTTTTATTGGACTACCAGGATTTTGGGAAGACCAGCTTTTCTGGAGATCCTGCCCTTATCAAGTTTATTTATTTATTTATTTTAATGCACTTGTAATGATCTGTGTTGCAGAGAGTGAAGGTACAGATCAAATGAAGGGGGGTGGGGGAGACACACACAGTTTTCCAATTCCAAATATTTTGTACAAGGATAGAAGAGTGAGAGATAATAAAACAAGATTGAAATGAGTGACACAATGAATACGCCCATGCATACATATATTTAAACCTGTATGTATTTATATACCCAAAGACAGTACATAAAAAGGTTAGAAAGAGAATCGTGCAATAAGAAACCCCTCTATGGATAGTGGTAGGATTTGTACAACATACAAAATTCTATAAACTTGATAAAAATAGAATCTCCACAACGCTTGTTTGAAATTCTGTTATTCCATAAACAAATGTGTGTGCGCTTGTTTGTATTTGCTTATATACAAGCTGTGTTTGTACACGAGCTTCCTGCCTGTACCACCTTGTATTCCTGTTCTTTTTCCTCTTCCACCTCCTCTTTGTGTCTCTAATTCTTTCAGCAGGCTTCCTTTGCTGCCTCTTCCTTCTCCTCTGTCTCGTACTGTGCACAGCCAACCAAAGGGGTCTTCACACCCGAGGACACCAGCCTCCCTCAGGGCATCAGTCTGTCCGTCTCTAACTGCTTTCTGAGCCGGCACGGCTCCTTTCCTGTGCCTTCGGTGAGTTTCCACTCAGCCTCTTGCTTCTGTGGTGGAGTGTAAGGAATGAAGTGTGAGAATACCAGGCTTTAATTCTGCATCTCTATGAACCCGTTTGATATTTGTCCTTATATTGCATGTATCGCCCTCGGCGTTCTTCAGTCTTTTTGGGCTAATAATCTAGCTAAGCTGGGCTGCAGACTTACTAATTAATTTCTCTACATTCCAAATACCCTCCTCATTTTATTTATCTCTGCCTTTTCTTCTATATTTCATACTCCTTGCAGCTGCTCTACCCTCTTCTGCCACCCTTCCCTATTTGCACATACAGCTAGCGGAGGTTGTGCCATTCTTAGATTCAAGCCTGAACCTGCAGAATTAATACATCATGCAAGCAGGGTGATAACAAATATTTATTATATATTTGTATATTAACTGTGTTATGGAAAGTGAGCTTAGAACAAAGTATGGCTTTTAAACTAGGACAAGTTAGGGGTACATTAAATGCTGGAAGTGCAGGTCTAAGGCTATGACCACTGCACTGGAAATTAAACTGACTACATTTCCCAAGAAGCATTGCCTCCCTAAAGTCCACAGCTACTCGTAAGTGCTAAAAAGGATTCCATTGCCCTGTGACTGACTTTAAAATATCTTTATCCTGAAAAAAAAAAGCATTTGATGACATACTCAAAAAGACATATTGCAGAAACCTTTTTTTATTTGCAAAAATAGTAATAAAGAAAACCAAAGATTAGGAGTATGTTAAAAATATAAAATTTAAAGAAATGTGTTCACGGATACTTACCTTGAAAGAATTATTTCTGGAGTCCAAAAAAACCCGCAAAGAGCAATAAAAAAAAAAAAAAAAAACAATCATAGTGTGTATTGCTTAAAATAGTATTACATATATATATATATTGTGTGCAAAATACCAACTAATTATGAAGTGCGTACTAAATACAAAAGTACTATAATTGTTTTATTTTTTTCTATTTATATATATATATATATATATATATTTATTTATTTTAATATGTATTTTTTTTTTTTTCCCCCTTTGATTTTTAGATTCCAGAAGTAATCCTTTTCAGATAAGTGTCCATGAACACATTTCTTACATGGAGGGGAATTTGGTTATTTTTTTTAGATATTTAGCACACACCTAAAACTTTTGGGTTTTTTATTAGTATTTTATTTATTTTATTTCAGTAATATTTTATTGAGGCATATGCAATTTATACATTTTAGGCAATAATAAGTCATTTTTTTATTAGTATGTTTGCAGGTTTTGAGAAGCACAATCTAATGGTTTGGATGCACCTTATCACACACATTTTTTAATTGGAGCGCCTAAATATCATGCCTTATTTACTGAGGATGATAGCACTGCAGGCAGAGCCAAATGATAGATTGTTTGCAGGGAAGAAAATACATGGTGTATTTTGTCCTTGTTGGATTACAACACACAATCTCTGCCAGGTACATTTATTCCGGCCATCAGAAGCTTGTTTTAAAGTTGTAGCCCACCATAAATCAGCAGGAAACAATATATGCCGATAGAGAAAGATGCCAATTTCACCAAATCATTTAAATGCGTGGCCAACAAACTCTCCATAGCCAAATGCATCACTTGCTGATCCAGGCATGTGTGCATCTTAACTTTAATATAAGTAGACTCCCAGTGATTTGGCCCTTTCAGTGCCGGGGAAGGGGTGATGATCAATTATTTCAGTACTGTCCGTCGGGGTATGAAAGCCTGTATGTGCTTTGGTTTATATTTACTTATTTAGAAAATTTGTTAATATTTGCATTTTGGTGAATGGCAACATTTGAATCCTCTTTAAAACATCTCCCATGATTCATCTCGCTTGTTCGGAGTAGCCCCCTCATTTCCTTTATAGCTGATGAGAAAAGCATGGCCTAGGTCTGCAATGACCTCTCACCAGAATACCGTGAAATGTAGCATCCATAGTGATCTAGCAAGATTTATAGGCAATGTCAATATCAAGTATAAACACGTGTAAACTAAATGGGGCATTCAGGTATAGACTGGAGGTGAGAAAAAAATATATTTTAAGTTTGATTTTTAATGTATTAGCTCTACCTGCTTTAGAAATACATGGAATGGATCCATATACACATTATCTATAATGGTGATTATTTCCACATGGTGTTGCCTTGGTAGTTTCCTTTATCTTTTCAAAAATTTCAAGCAGTATGCATCATCCTCTGGCCCTTGAAGAGTTAAGTGAACAATGTGAATGACCTGGTTCCAGCATGGAATCTATCACAGCCCGTTCTCAATTCCAATCCCCTTTCTTGCTCTCGGTATGACCCCTGCTATATTCAGTGCCGTGTAGGAGAGCAGTGCAAAGCATATCTCCCAACGCATCCAAATCTTGCAACTCAGACAGCAACCGTTTCACATCTAAAGGAGCAGAGACTCAACGGTTGAAATGTTACATTTGGCGACCTTAGCACTCACAGGTTTTTGCAAGTTAATTTAAATGTTTTTTTGGCCAAAATAGTCCAATTGGAAAAGTTCTTCAAGTCCTCTCCATTTTCAGTTCAACTATTTTTGACTTAAAATCTGAAATTCACTTTGCGTTCCTGATAGTTAACACTTCATGAACGTCCCTTTAGGGCTTAATTCACTAACTAGTGTAGTGTAGGTAAATCTGACTCTTAAAGGAGATTTAGGCTAAAGTAAAAATCCCAGACTTCACTAAATGTATGCAGTATTTTTTGTCAATACAAATTGCTACTTAGGGAATACAGGCATAACAACTAAGTGACCTACGTCAGTTTTTTTTTTTAAAGTGGTGATAAAGTAACTATTTGTGTTGCATACCATCTCGTATTCCATGATGGTTGCTCCTATACTAGTTTTACAATCCGTTGCAGCATGGGTACACAGGATTGAGTAATGGTAAAATGTTCCTAATTGCCCTGATGACGCACCACCCTTTGATCTGTTAGACTGGCATGTCTCGGGTGGACTGGCCCTCACCTGATCTTCACTGCCTGCATGCTGTAAAAATATCCCAGCAGGACTAAGGGGGTTTTCCTGGGTCAGTTTACACAGCACACATTTATTAAGAGTGCCTTGTGGCCATACTGTGTCTCCTGGAGGGGGAGAGGAATATTCAGACCATATGGTCTGGAGTTTAATACTAGGAGGGGATGGATAGTGTCACATTCCATCAGCCCTGCTGTGTGACTGCATTGCTGGGATTCCAGAGGCCTTCAAGAATCCGAGGAAGGAAGGAGCATGGGAGAGACATGTGAAAGGAAGGAAACAGGAGGGGTGAGATGCTGGGGAGTGGGGAGTAGGAAAAAAGCAGTTATATTGCATACACTTATGGCATTTTATGAGACACAAGCTGGCCAGTGGACATTTTTTTATTTATTTATTTTTTGCTCCCCCTTCTGGACTTTTTGTAGTTGAAGAATTTGGGATAGGACTTCTCCAACTTTTCAGCTACATAGTTGCATTGGCTGAAAAGTGACTTGCGTCCATCAAGTCTATAAAGATAGTTAATTCTGGGTACGTCAGGAATAGACTCTTTTCATTTTCAACACTGCTAGAGCCATGTGGTTCACCTCTCTGGCACTCAAAGGATTAACTCACTTAAAAAAAAAAAATCTACTTTATTTCTTGATATGGCCTGTACAGGAAAGACAAACTGGCCTCCAAATAGTGTGAAGAGCTAGAGGCTCCACAGCCAAGATGTAAGAATGTGTTTTCCTGTTTGTTAGTTGTCATCATTATAGTAATTTTGGTTGTGAAGGAAATGCAATGAGACGCACATAAAATTAAGTTAAAAAAATCTTGTTGGTTGTTAACAAATTTTGTACGTGTTTTCAGGTATGAAACAAGTACAGAGGCAGGAGAAACAACTGACCATGGCTACTAAACTGCTTTCCACTAATTTTACTTTTCTTTTTATCCTCTCTCTCTCTCTCTTTATTTCCTCTTGTTCATGCTTACCCCCAGTACAAATCTGTATTCCGTTCCTACTCCCAAGATTTTGTGCCTCCCAGCCAGGCTCCAGCACTTCCAATGCTTCAGCCCACTGTCTTCTACTCCTCCTGTTATAACCCGATGCTACCAGATACTGTGCCCCCAACTCCCCTCTGCCCCCCATTACCCGCCTCTCAAGGTGGCAGCTCCTGCGGGGCCCCTGCTGCCTGCCTTGCTTTTGAGACGCCTCTGTCCGGCTCTCTCCAGACGACAGCGTTGAGGATGGAAGGGGTCTCGGCTGGATGGGTTAGTGGGGCATTTGTGAATGACCAATCCAGCTTCTCACCATAACTCTTTCACACCTTGCCTATGTTCTCCTGCTCTTGCTGTCATCGCCTCCTGGTTCAACCCTTGTGACTGTGCCTTTGTGTCTGTGTATTTGTTTGCCTACACTAACCATTAACAATCGGTGCATACATAAAACCATAAAGCCACAAACCTCAAAATCCGCCTTACCAAACAAAGTGTGCCAACCAAGATGTCCATCTGGGTTCACTCACCTCTCTTTAAGCATGGGCATTCTATACTGACCTGCTGCTGTTATCCGAACACTGAAATATTTTGCATGTACATTTAGATTGAGTATTGGAGGGGATGGAGACTTAGGCAAGAACTTTTGCTATTCTAGAACAATGGTTATTAAGCTTTTGTAAGGGTTCTAACAAAAGTCATTAAGCTTTTGTAAGGGTTTTTAACAATGGTTATTAAACTTTTGTAAGGGTTTACCAAACTAATGTTATGCACATGAGTTGTTAAAAGGTGATTATAGGAACCGCACTCAATCCTAGCAGCCACCGGTGCTCCGGAGCAGGACCAGCAACCCTAACACGTTAAGGCAACAAAGAAATTCCCCCGGGCCCTCAGAGTGTTAAAGCCGGAAGGCAGTTTCAATGAAACGAAAAGGCAGCAACGTTTCGACCTACTAAGAAAAAGACCTCTTAGTAGGTCGAAACGTTGCTGCCTTTTTGTTTCATTAAAACTGCCTGCGCCTTTAACACTCCTGAGTGCCTGGGGAATTTCTTTGTTGTCCTTTAACATTAGTTTGGTGACCCATTGCAAAAATTAGCTCAGGGGCTCAATTTTCAGTTGTAATATATGCAAAAATTAATGTTTCTGGACAGTTGCTTGATGAATATGATGTCAACCAACTGCTTGGGTCCCACTGAAAATAACATGAGGGCAAAGTTTTGGATCCTGACCTAGAATTTAACAACCCAGGGGTCTACAAAATGGTATAATTTAGAGGATAATCTAAGCCTCACATCATTGTAACATGCAGAAAACATTTTAGATGCAAAGCTTCAAGGAGTAGTTGCACATGTAACAGGTGTCAAGTGGCATTCAACAGCATAGGAAATGCGGGTAATTTTCGGAGAGTGCTTTTGTTCCAGAAGAAAGGAGTTTTTATGCTGAAAAGAATGCAATCTGTTTGAAGATTGGCTTTGAAACTCAGCTGTTCTTACTCGAAGTAATAGCTTACAGGTTTTAAGTGCGTATCTACATTATATGTTTTGTTAAAGAAAATAGTGGACCTATAAATATTTAATTCTAAATAAACTAGACTGCATTTTTTGTATTTTTATTTTTTGACCGGGTTGTATATCACAAATGCCATCATTGCACTAGTCCCTTTTAAAGTGTTGCCTCTAGGTATCCAGAATTACTAACATGGATTTGCACTAATTAGTGAAAGTTAATTTAAAATTTTAAGCCAATTATGAATAATTCTTGAAGTCCGCTATGTTTTCAGTTTATCTTTTTCGGCCTGATTAAAAAAAAAAAAAAAAAATTATTGTTTGTGAACGACCCAGTCTGAATGAACAACATACTTTAAAGGTGGCATAAAATCTTAGAATCTCATTGAAATAGATTATAAGAAAGTAGGGATTACTCTGCCTTATGGACAGTTGATGAGACTGGCGAAATATGGAACTTCTCCTTAAATTCTTGTGTTTTTCAAGCACCTGACTGTAGCAATGGCTGTTGGCAAAAGGTATCTTTTTGTGTGCTACTCCAGATGATCTATAGAAGATTCCACAGTGTTGAAGTCCTGTATTTTGTACTCTTGCGCTTGCGTCAGAGTGCAATAGTAACAATGTGCTCCTGACGGCAAAGCCACAGGAACTGAAAATTGTGGCACTCGCAAAGGGACTGCTTTGGGTAGGTATATCTCACTTTAGCTTCTTCCCCCAGGAAGCCTCAGTGCAAGCAGGCATGTCACCTTGGGGGTGTCTTGGCAAAATATGCAAAGACTCCTTGTAAGTGACAGTGTCAATAGCAGCTGACCAGCCCTTAGTTTCATTCAGAACCAGTAGCTAAGATGTAAAGCAAACTCATCTCAAAGAGCAATTGTGTATTGATTTGGGGAAAAATACAGACTTTACTCAAGTGCATTGGCCTTTTCTGCAATCTTGTACAGTGGTTTCCTTTTTCTCTATGAGTTTTTCGGAAGTAAAACGTTTTTTTGATTGGCAAAGGAGTCAATAAGTGAAACTAGTATTTATTGAATGGACTACTTAGTGGCCTTGTTAACATAACTATGCATTATAGAATGTTTTCAAGCTTGTACCATGGCAACATTAATGGTAACGTTGAGAGCCTCACTGTTACTGCTGGGGGAAATTGCAACCAACCTGTTGATGAGCACATTAACGTCAAGTGCATTTGAAGAGCTATATGTGCCCACGTGACGTGTTCCCTTCCACCCTGTTTTTTTCCACTTTAGAATGAAAATACCGGTGAGGAGATGAGCGAATATGTCAACCTGTATTCCTCTGGGCAAAGCAACGGCGATATCCCGCTGTATGATAGTGTAAGTAGGGGGCGCAGCTGGGTGGGGAAGAGGGGCATGCTGGGAGATTTATAGCAAAACCTCACTCGCTGCATGCTCAGCATTACTAAACTGAACCCATGCCCCTCTGACCTCCCTGCTGCGCCATGCAATGGAGCCGCATGGCATTGAATCTTTCCTTCTGCTCTAACCTCCAGGGTTACAAGTGAAAAAAAGTATTTAGTTTGCTTTTTTTTTCGCTTTACCATCAGCTTTTTTCCCCTTGAGACTATGTAACATTGCTGCATGACAAACCTTGTCATTTTGTATTTAATTCTACTTGTTTGATTCCTGTAAGATTTCTCTCTTCTCTCCAACCATTTTCTGTTTAAAAGATAGGGTTATTTACTAAACTGCATATATTAGGGAATTTAAAATGACTTTTATAAACGTAAGGTCGAAATAGCTGGATGAGAATTTCTTCAACTCAGCTTATTATTTTTTCTTTTAAATCCTGACAGTTCTCACCTTTGTGGATAAACCAGGGAATGTAAAGTTGTGTTTTTGCTTTTCTTAAAATAGGACTTTGCAGGGTATTTAATAACATATTTATTTCCCCATTTGTTGGGGGGGAGGAGGGGGTCAGAGAGGTTTTGCCACGTTTTGTTTCTCCCGGGCCAGTATTTAGAATGAAACACTTGGCGTCCTGATGCATTGCCTCCTATTTGCAAACATGCTGAACTCCACTCACAGCCAAACCAGTTTAGGCCATAACTTAGGTTATAGGGAAGAAGTAGGCAATCTTCGGCTCTCCCATAATGCTAGCAAAGCATCATGAGAGATGTAGTCGACAACATCCAAAGTGCTGACAGTTGCCTACCCCTATTACAGGAATTGATGTAATAGCTGATTGCTAAGAGAGAGGAGATATTTTGTGTGTTTTTTTTCGGTAATTAGCAGCAGGCTTTCGGTACTCCTATGCGTGGACCATTATAGTAATCTTTTATAAACTACCGCGTCCTCTGCATCTTTGAGCATTCTTTTTGACTTTCTGTATTTCAAATATGTCTTTGTTAATACTCGTTATCCACAGTGTCGCTGGTCATGCCTTCAAGCCTTAGATACAGACATTAGGTGGAAGCACAGATTATAGTCTTTAATTTGTTTTTTTGATAAGCAAATTAGGGTGAATAAAATAAAAAAAATAAGCTTTTTGGAAAACATGCAAGTGTAAAATAAAAACAAGGATTTAGTGGTTTGTGAATGCAGGTATATGATGACTAATCCAGGTCATACCTATAGTCAGTATTGCTTGCTGTCACTCAAAACTGTGTAGTTCCTGCGGTTTGTGACTCACCTTTTGATAAAATCTTTTGAGGACCCAATGGGTGGCTCAGGGCAAACGCCATTAGCAAATTTGTTTTTCTATTAATATCTTAGTAGACGAGCTGCAATATGTTTAGTAGGCATTATTAAAAATGAGTCTCATAATGTAAAAAAGGTAAGAAAAAAAAAAAAGACTAATCAAAAGATTGCTTTGACTACAATAGAAATGACAATTCAAAACATCTGGCTTTGCCAATTTCGGAGATAATTTAGCAGCTCTGCTGTTCCAAATTTGGAACTTGACTTTCAATTCTCTTTTAGTAACCACATCTCCAAATTATACACCTTGTGAGTGTGTCCTGTTGCAAGCGTTTCACAGAACCCTGGTATAGTAATGTGATAATACATAGAAGGAACTGAATTTAAAGCATGTGGTTAGACCTCTGTATTTGGTTTTGTTTTGTTTGAAAAAAAGTACAAAAACTGGTATTACTAGGACATCAAATTCTGAATGACAGATTTTGTTGATACATTTTGCATTCACTTGGATCTTTAAAAATGTTTTGCTGAATGTCTACAAACACACCAAACCAAGTCCTGCGCTCAAACTTCCACTACTCTTGAGCGGCAGCAATGACCATAGTACACAGCAGCCCCAGTACATACAGTAAAAACCAAATAAAAAAGTTACATGCGCTCTTCCCAAATCCCTGTGTATATTTAAACAAATTGAGGTTATGCTGTTTGCTGAATGTCTACTCACAGTAAACATATGAACATTTTTTTTCCTCTTACCCATGATCTGAAAATGCCTTTTGGAAAAAAGAAAACTGTGGGAGGAGACCACTTTGTCATTCTTCTGCCTAAAAAGAGAATTTTCTAACCTTAAATATGGCGGAATTTAGATGTTTGTCTTTATAAATATTAGATCAGTGGTTTTTAACTGTAGCTGATTGTGATCTAAACTGTGGAATGATTTCAGTGGCTTATTTTTAAGGTTTTAATATATGTAATCAATTCTGTAAAACATCTTCATTAGACTCTTCCCAGTATCATAGGGGGTCTTCATCACGTTGTGGAACATGCTACTGCAACAGTAAGCAATTTATTTTGGGAAGTTTCTTGGGACCTTATGAATTTATTGTCCCACCACCTGGAGCTTACCCAGTGTATAAGAACCACTGATCTAGATTGGGGGAGGTGGGCTGTTCCGAGCTTCTGTTTTTTTACATCTTAATGTGGCTGTTCCGCGCTTCTGCTTTTTTACATCTAAATGTGGCTGTTCTCTCTTCATTGTCTCATCTAAGCTAAAAACATGGCTTCTACTCGTAATTAATTGTCTTTGCTTTTCAATGTGCTGTAAAATTTTCACTCCCTTACCACTTCTGAAGCGAACACCCATATATGAATGTCCTTTGTTTTCATCAGTGTGTGGTGTTGTGATGTGCTGTTTGCATTTATGAACACACATAGGAGGCATACAGTGTATCTACATTCACTTTATATATTTGTATGACTTGCAAAGGTAGATGCTATAGATTTGTGATGGTTTTCCTTCGGCATTGTTTTTGTTTAGATGGACAAGCCACCGGTGTAAATAATCTATTTATCTATATGCTTGGCAACTATTTAGCTTGGCAAATATACACAAGAAATTCAGTTCCATATCTGAGCTTGACTTTTTCATTTGTTTAGAGCATCCATATTGAATAATGTTTTAATAGACTCTTAAGATGTCTGTAGCAATATTGAATTTGTTGGTGTTTCCATCCTGGTACCTTAGAAATGACATGGCCAAATAAATTGGTTTAAGAGAAAACACTATTCTCGCCATGCTCACCCAATGAGACTTTGACAGTTATTAACTTTCTCTGCACTCAGGAATCACCTTTACCGAATGATGGACAACAGAGTAACTCATCCTCACCACCGTGTATTCCTGGCAAAGATGGTCTTGAAGCCACAGAAAGGTATCTGGCACTAATAATGAGTTTCAGAATTCTCCCCATAGCTGTGTTCTTTCTATCCCGTGATGAGAATGTGTTATCTCCTAAAACTTACAGCATTAGAGAACAACCAACAATTTGCCAAGCTTAAATAAAATTAACCAGAGAGACATGCTCAACCAGACACCGTCAATCGATGGGTTCATTAAACATCCCCACGATACCTTATCAGTCAATAAGATACCAAGCATCATAGAAAATGTGGTTTAGCAGCCGGAGAACTTCAGGTTGGCTGTCTTTCTTAAGGTTCGTTTTAAAGTGAAATTATGTCTTGGCATAGTCAAAAACTTTGCCATCTCTTGGACATCTGCAAAATTTTAAAGGACCAGTTTGGCTTATTTTGCCATGCTTCCGCACTGCACAATTTTTTTTTACTACAAAGTGTCACTAATTGATAAATGGAATTCGTAAAAAACATTCCTTTGGTTTCCATAGAGATTGCTCCCTGCTATGCTACCTCCAATCTTATTATAGATATCCCCCTGTGTGTCTTGAATCTTGTAATTAATGCTTATTGTTAAGGCAGCAACTCAGGGGGATACATGTTGAATGGCTATCGATAAACATTTCCATGTAACCTACACTGAATCCAGAGATTTTAGTGTGGCTAGGCAGACTATTATTTTTTCAAGGTAATTGACTTTTTCATTTTTATAGCCTCATACTGTTACGGTGCCACTTCAGCTTAGATTTGGGCCTCAGATAAAATTTATAATACAGACAACAATGTGTCTTGGATATGAAACCTGTATAGATGACATTGGTTTGGCTATTCAACCTCCCAGGTACCTTTTGTCCAAAGGTCAAATTAAAAACAATTTGTAGCTGAGTATTTCAATCCTCTGTAGTGTAATTGGGTTTTTATACTTCAACACTCGCAGACCACCGAAATCCCCGAACGATCATGGAGATGATGAGGCAGAGACTGAGGAAAGTGAGGAAACAGAAGAGCTGTCACTTGTCGATCACAACGAGATCATGGCTAAGCTGACTCTGAAACAAGAGGTGAGGTCCCCTAACATTCAATGGGGAGGGAGGAATCTTGTTGTTGTTCTAACTTTCAGAATTAATTTGTTCTCGCTTCTGTAGGGTGATGATGGGCCAGACGTTCGTGGGGGATCTGGAGACATCTTACTGGTCCATGCCACAGAGACCGATCGGAAAGGTGGGTTTAGTGGCTGTTGCTCTATTCTGTTTTGATTTTATCTGCCACAATTGTAGTCAAGCACATGGAGTGCCGGTCTCAGACACCCCTACTCTTAGAGATCAATTTTTAAATAACCCCAAGTGCAGAAAGCCAGGTTGGTTAAAATTTCCCCAACTAAGTGCAGCAGGACAGCCGTATGCCTAGAGTTCTTGATCTGTCATTCCACATTAATTAAGGAAGGTTTATGCATTCTATCCCTAAGGGCCTTAAAAGTTGTTTTAAGATTTGGGCGTGCCATACTCCTATACTGCTGAGATGTCGGGAGAATACAGTATCCAGCAGAGTAACATTTTAAGTCCCTCGAGGGTCTGCTGGCTGCGTAAGACATATTAGGTAAACCCTGAGTTCCAAGAGTTTAACTGTTTAATTGACAACAAGCCTTGCTCACTCTGTAGATAGGCCCCTCCACCCACTGGACTTTCCTTTTAATTAGCTGTATGTTGATGTAGTCCTGGCTTGACGTCCTGGATCACATTCACTAGCACTTCCTATCGGATGAGGAATATCCCCAATGCCTCGTGTTGGGACATGCAGGGTTCTGCATGACTTCACTTCTCTCAGCAGTGGGTGGGTCGTGAATAAACTGCATATTTGTATTTTAAATTGAACAGTGTGCTCCGAAAAAAAATCCCATAAACTGGATGCTGTTATAAAAATGTATTATTCATGTTGTATCATTGTGCTCTGCTTTTTATTTTATTAATAAATATTTAATTGAGCAAACACATGAAACATCTTTTATAGCAGATTTCCGATGCTTTTTATATGCCATAGGAACTCTGCACCTTTTTCAAACCCCAAGTTTCACAATTTTACAAATATATAAAAGGTGTGCACTACCAATTAGGAATAGGAGCCTAGATGAACGAGGCTAAAGGTTGTAATGTTATTAGACACCATTAATGCAATGTTGCTAAAATGAAAACTATGGGGTAGGGTTTTCTTTTTTGTTTTGGTTAACAGGGCTGTCTTCAACAACAGTGTGTGCAAGGTTTAATTTTAACATAAGTACTTCTCTTTCCCCCACAGATCTAGTTCTGTACTGTGAGGCTTTCCTGACCACATACAGGACCTTTATTTCTCCAGAAGAACTGATCCAGAAGCTGCAGTACAGATATCCTTTGTGAAACGCGCACTGCCTTGGATATGCCAGGGTTTTCTGACTGCTTCTAGACTAGGGTGTTGGAGAGGTAGCAATCAGGCCATTGTAGAACTACATCTCACTTGATGCTTTGCCAGCATTGAAATTGGCAAAACATCATGGGATCTGTAGTAATGAAAAAGCTGGGGCCTACCATTTGACCATCCATTGTCTACTGTCACTTGCATGTTTGCCCTTTGTAGTGCAATTGGGAAACCTGACGTGCCTGTTTAAATTGGATGGATTTTAAGCTTACAATGTTCAACTCCTTCACTCTCAAAATGATCTCCAGAATTGTGGTTTTGTAGCAATAATTTATGTGTAAAATATGTTGTTATACTGTATGTGGACTTCCTCCACTATAAATTTATGCTACGCTCCTACACTCTGGCTCTTTCCCCTACAAAAGTAAATTACTTCAACACCCTCATAAGCACACTATCCCGCCAACCCAAATGCCTATTTCACACTTTTAATGCTCTCCTTTGCCCTGTTGCTCCCTCTCCCCCTAACACCCTGTCCGCCTCAAACTTTGCAACTCACTTCACTGAGAAGATTTCTACAATCAGGGAAGAGATCTCTAACCTCTCTCCCTCCCCTTCCAATACATCACCCAACCCCACTCACTCCACTGTTCTATGCTCATTCACACCTACTACAACGGAAGAGTTTTCTGCTCTGCTCCGGTCCTCCTGCCCCACCGCCTGTTCCCTTGATCCTATTCCCTCATATCTCATCTGCACTCTGTCTCCCTCTCTTGCTCCTCCTGTAACAAAAATTTTCAATCTCTCCCTTTCCGCACATTTCCTTCACCCTTCAAGCATGCAACTATAACGCTGATTCTGAAAAAGCCCAACCTCGACCCCAACTATCCATCCAAGTACCGCCCTATATTGCTACTGCTTTTTGCCTCCAAGATCCTTGAGAGAGTTGTGTATGCGAGATTGACAAACTTCCTTGAATCCAACTCTCTGCTTGACCGCTTCAGTCTGGATTCCGCGCTCGTCACTCTGTTGAAACAGCTGTGACCAAAGTATCAACGATTTAATTGCTACTAAATCTCACAGCCATTACTCTATCTAATTCTCCTTGATCTTTCTGCTGCCTTTGACACTGTTGATCATCAACAGCTCATTCTCCGTAATCTCGGTCTATGAGATATTGCTCTCTCCTGGTGCTCCTCCTACCTCTCCCAGCGCTTTTTCAGTGTTTCTTTCTCTGGCTCTGCCTCTTCTCCCCAACCCCTCTCTATTGACGTTCCCCAAGGAACCTTCTGTCCTTGGTTCCCTATTGTTCTCAGTTTACGCAGCCTCCCTTGGTAAACTCATCAGCTCCTTTGGCTTCCATTATAATTTATATGCAGGTGACACACACATCTACCGGTCCTCTCCACCCATCTTGACTCGTGTCTCTGACTACCTCTCCATGAATTTCCAACTGGATGGCTGCTCACTTCCTTAAACTCAACCTGTCCAAAACAGAACTTCTGGTCTTTCCTCCCTCAAGTGTTGCTACTCCCGTGTCTGTCTCCCTCCAAGTCAACGGTGCCACCATAACCTCTACCTCGCTGCCCAGCTGTTCTCTTTGACTCTGACCTCTCCTTCACCCCTCATGTCCATTCGTTCGTCAAATCCTGCCGCTTCAATCTTAAAAACATAGCTCACCACCCTATTTAACAGCAGACGCAGCTACAGTGCTGGTCCATGCTGTTGTTCTTTCTCACCTTGACTACTGTAATCCCCTTCTCAGTTTTCTTACGTGTTCCCATATCGCACTGCAGCAATCTATAATGAATGCGGCGGCGAGAATCATTATCCTGTCCACCTGCACCTCCCACGCCTCCCCCCTCTGTCAGTCCCTACATTGGTTTCCAGTTAGATGTAGGGCTCAACTTCTGGTGCTTGCTTACAAGTCCCTTCATAATGCTACTCCAATCTATCTATCCTCCCTAATACACAAGTATGTCCCGTTGTCGCTCTCTGCCGAAGACCTACGTCTATCCTCTGTATGTACTCTCACATCTGATGCTCGCCTTCAAGACTTCTCCAGGGCCGCACCTTTTCTGTGGAGCTCCCTTCCCTTCTCCGTAAGACTTTCACCCAGTCTTCACTCCTTGAAGAAAACAAAAAAATCTTTGAAAACACACTTCTTCGGGAAAGAATGCCATTTAAACTGTTAGCGGGTATTCATTCCCCCCTTACCCTCCATGACTCCTCTCCTGCAACTGTCAAAAATAACCTAAGTTCTCCTAACCCAAGCACTCCCTCTAGCATGTAAGCTCATTGTGCAGGGCCCTCAACCCCTCTGTTCCTGTGCATCCATTTGTCTGGTTACAATTACATGTCTGTTAGTTCACCCATTGTACAGTGCTACGGAATTTGCTGGCGCTATATAAATAAAATAATAATGTGCAAGTAGCACTTTTAAACCTCAGACGTCCTAGGTGCCCAAATTTGTCCTCCTAAGTTTTGTGCATAACTCCTAACTGTGTGGTTTTGTTTTTGTTTTGTTTTTTTACAAAAAACACCTACACCGTAGCACTAACCTCCAGCCTTCCAATAAGTGAAGGGGAGGCTGAGACATGTACAGCTGTAGGTTTAATGTGATCTCTGCCATATCTTGTCTTATTTGAAGCGCATACATACACTGTGAAGCCACTTGTGGAATAGCATGCAGGTTTTTATAGTAAACCATAAATTGCTGAGAACTGCACATTTTAGGCAAGCCAAACCAGCAACATGGCTAAGTTGCAGTATTATTTATTTATTTATTTTTCATTTGGCTATTTTGTCTAAAATGTTAAATTCTAATCAATTCACTATTTAGGCCCTAGGGGGGAATGAAATTTGCTTTTGCTAGTGAATGGATGGGTCTGATTCATATTTTTCAGTGGATGATAATCTGTGAGCAGTTACACTTTGTTTAAAACCTCCTTTTTATCCAATTTTTTATATAAATTCTAGCCCAACAATCCTACTGCTCTCCTTTGAGAGTTTTAGGATTGACTGGCAATGTTCTTAGTTTTTTGTTTTTGTTTGTTATGGTTTTTTATGTAGATATGTCACTTTCTGCACAGTTTTAAATAAAAAAATGTTTCCTTCCGAATAGTTCCTGCTGAGTGCTTTTGGTTCCTGTGATTACTCTCTGACTGTTTGTCTGCTGCCCCCTGTTGGTTTGGCTGGTGAACAACAAGCCGCTAAAGCAATAAACATTCGTGTGAATACAAACATCCGTGAACCTGTTTAACAAAACAGTTTAGTTTTCGATTTTAGTGGTCTTAGCGCTGTTTGTGTCTGCTGCCCCCTGCTGTTAATCCATGGAATAACATTCATTAATTAAAGTCGATTCTTTAACCAATTTTCTAACATATGAAAGGTTTTGCCACTTCCAAGACACTTTCAAGCAGCGTGTGAGTAAGAATACCTTCTTCGTACTGGTCAGAGTGGTGGATGAGTTATGGTAAGCAAGAAATTTACTAATATATCTGTTCCAATTATTGTTATTTTGCAATGTGCCATTTTACAAGAAATCCTAATTTCTACCTCTGCTACTGGTACATTTCCCATCTTACAGTTCCCTGATATGTATCACTTATCTATACATATGTAATAGTATATTGAATCGTGGTCTAAAGGGCCAATTGTGCATGAAATAATGCATTTTATATTTGCAACACAGTGTTGGCAACTGGCATAGCAAAGTGAAAAGGTCCTGTCACAGACCTGTATACAAATAGTGGTATAGTAGGGCAAAATAAAGCGTCAAAATGTTTCTTATGCTGATAGAAGCACGTCTACATTAAAAAAAGAACCTTGTATATGGCACCCTGCACACCATTTTATGTCTTGCGATCACTCCTCCTTTATTTAACCCCTGTAGTTTATTAAGTAGTGTTCGCTGTGTTAATACTCCAAAATTAACTTATAAGAAACATGAAGACCGATATCTGGAATTTGAAAAAAAGCTTTCAGTGATGGCGTCATAGGCATGTGGTTACCTAGATCAGGGGTAAGTAACCTCAGATCCTAATGTTTCACCTCATTACTCCAGCTTGGTGGAGCTGACCGATGAGATTCTGAAGCTGCTGATGGAGTTAGTTTTTCGTCTGGTGTGTAAAGGAGAACTCAGCCTGGCTCGCGTTCTACGCAAGAACATTTTAGAGAAGGTGGAGAACAAGAGGATGCTGACTCATGCCAACTCTGCGCTCAGACCTCTTGCTGCAAGAGGGGTGGCTGCAAGGTAAGAAACGCTAACATTCCTTGCTTTAGAGGGACACTAAGCACTATAACTGCTACAGCCCACTTTAGTGGGTATGGTATTAGGAGTGCCCTGGCACTCTACTTCTGTAATATGTTAAAATGGTTTAAGTATGGTCTGACATCGTGCCTTGTGCCCGTTGACCATTAGAGCAGCAGAAGATGGATGTTACTTTAGAGCAAAGACAGACTGCAAACATTGGCTGAAGTATTAGTTATGGTGGCTAAAGTGACCATTTAATGTTTTTGTTTTCACATGGCAAGATCAATATTTAATATATAGTAACTGTAACCATATACTTCTTCACATTTAAATACATTTTGGAGATTTTATGTGTAAAGGTATTTGCCGGTTTTTGTGGTGGGTGAAATCTTAAAGCAGAACTTTAAAGGCCTCCAGGGTGACATGTTCGCATTCATGGTGACGCCTGGGGGAAAAGGGGAATGGAGATATATTTATCTTGCGATCTCATCCTTGCCAGCCCTGTCTTTTGCTCTTCAGACTGCCATACAACACATCATCATGCACAATGGCACAAAATGGGTTTATGGAAGATCCCAGTAGACTGCTGGATCCTCCATTGATCATCTGACATGTAAGGTACTAGGGGCATCTGTTGTGCATAATGCGAGAAGTTGCCTCTTCCAATCTGTGATTGTGAGTGATGGCTGATGAGAAAATGCAGGAGTTGTTTGAAGCTCTGTCTTTTACCAGATCTTGCTAAAAATGGGTATATACATAAAACACAGAAGTCTCTGCTTTGTTTTGTGATATATTTTGATTGCATTTATTTTTTCTATGAAGATCCTATCGCTATGTTTAAAATTGTCAGTGCTTAAAGGGACACTGTAGTCACCAAAACAACTGTAGCTTAATAAAGCAGTGTAAGTGTATAGATCAGGGGTAGGCAACCTTTGGCACTCCAGGTGTTTTGGACTACATCTCCCATTATACTCATACAGCCATAATGCTGGCAAAGCTTTAAGGGATATGTAGTCCACAACACCCGGAGTGCCGAAGGTTACCTATCACTGGACTATATAAATCATGCTTCTGAAGTCCAAAAGCTCAATTCTGTGCCATTTAGAAGTTAAATTACTTTTGTTTCTGTTTATGCAGCCCTAGCCACACCTCCCATGGCTATGACTCTCACAGCCTGAATGAAAAAAATGGCTTTATTTTCAATCAGATGTTTTTGAAGTTTTTATTTCATGCTGTGTAAATTGAACTTTAATCACACACATGAGGCTCTTGCAAGGTCTAGTAGCTATTACCCTTACAGAAGATACATTTTAATTAAAACAGAAGGTGCAATAAAGGAAGTGGAAACATTAGATCTCACTTGTAAGGAAGTGTTTAGGAAGGCAGTGGACATTACATGCACAAAGGGTATCTAGGGCTTCATAAACAAAATTATTTAACTCCTTAATGGCAGAGAAATGAAAAGTGAGACTGCAGAGGCATAATCTATACACCAAAACTGCTTCATTAAGCGAAGGTTGTTTTGGTGACTGTAGTTTCCCTTTAAGTAGAAGGCTATCACAACTTGTTATAACTGCTTAAAACCTGTGGCTTTTCAATTTATTACATACATACAGTTTATTAAAGTGAGCCTGTTGTGAAAAAATAACCTGAAATTGCTCCCATGTACATTGAATACACGACATATCACAAAGATACATGGTGTATTCAATGTAAAACAAGCAGTGCAAATCTCGTCAGTGACGTTGACACGCTGGTTTTGTTGCATTCTAGGTCTGGCTAGCGATTTTCCATTGCAACCACAGCGCGTGCACTGTAGTTGGTATGGGAGGAGAGCAGACAGACCTACTATTAAAGGTCTTTTCTGCTCTCCGAGGCATGGACTGACAGCTGGGAAAAAAACATATTTTTTAAATAGTTTTTTTTTTTTCTAACATATATATATACCGTATATACTCGAGTATAAGCCGACCCGAATATAAGCCGAGGCCCCTAATTTTACCCCAAAAAACTGGGAAAACTTATTGACTCGAGTATAAGACTAGGGTGGGAAATGCAGCAGCTACTGGTAAATTTCTAAATAAAATTAGATCCTAAAAAAATATATTAATTGAATATTTATTTACAGTGTGTGTATAATGAATGCAGTGTGTGTGTATAATGAATGCAGTGTGTGTGTATAATGAATGCAGTGTGTGTGTATAATGAATGCAGTGTGTGTGTATAATGAATGCAGTGTGTGTGTATAATGAATGCAGTGTGTGTGTATAATGAATGCAGTGTGTATGAGTGCAGTGTGTGTATGAGTGCAGCGTGTGCGTATGAGTGCAGCGTGTGCGTATGAGTGCAGCGTGTGCGTATGAGTGCAGCGTGTGCGTATGAGTGCAGCGTGTGCGTATGAGTGCAGCGTGTGCGTATGAGTGCAGCGTGTGCGTATGAGTGCAGCGTGTGCGTATGAGTGCAGCGTGTGCGTATGAGTGCAGTGTGTGTATGAGTGCAGTGTGTGTATGAGTGCAGTGTGTGTATGAGTGCAGTGTGTGTATGAGTGCAGTGTGTGTAGTAGTGCAGTGTGTGTAGTAGTGCAGTGTGTGTAGTAGTGCAGTGTGTGTAGTAGTGCTGTGTGTGTGTATGAATGCACTGTGTGTGTATGAATGCACTGTGTGTGTATGAATGCAGCGTGTGTATGTATGCAGCGTGTGTATGTATGCAGCGTGTGTATGTATGCAGCGTGTGTATGTATGCAGCGTGTGTATGTATGCAGCGTGTGTAGTAGTGCAGCGTGTGTAGTAGTGCAGCGTGTGTAGTAGTGCAGTGTGTGTGTGTGTTGAAGAGCCTTGGTGGGGGGTGGGCAATTTTATTTTTTTTTTAAAAATTATTTTAATTTTTTTTATTTATTATTTCTTATAATTTAATTTAATTAACTTTTATTTTATTATTATTATTATTATTATTTATTATTCATTTATTTTTTTTTCGTCCCCCCTCCCTGCTTGATTCATGGCAGGGAGGGGGGCTCCTTCCCTGGTGGTCCAGCATTGGCAGTTCAGTGGGGGGAGAGGGGGGCTGTCAGAGCTGTACTTACCTTTCCTGCAGCTCCTGTCAGCTCTCTTCTCCTCCTCTGCGCCGTCCGTGCAGCTCTTCTGTCAGCTCCCAGTGTAAATCTCGCGAGAGCCGCGGCTCTCGCGAGATTTACACTGGGAGCTGACCGAGGTGCTGAACGGACGGCGCAGAGGAGAAGGGAGCTGACAGGAGCTGCAGGAAAGGTAAGTACAGCTCTGCCAGCACCCCTCTCCCCCCCAGTCTGTATTATGGCAATGCAAATTGCCATAATACAGACTATTGACTCGAGTATAAGCCGAGTTGGGGTTTTTTCAGCACAAAAAATGTGCTGAAAAACTCGGCTTATACTCGAGTATATACGGTATATATATATATATATGCTAGCAAAACTGCTAGCACAATGTATTTATAACAATATTATGCTCATTCAAATGAGCATAAATTATTTGTGGCATGACAGGTGCCCTTTAATTCTAGTAGAACATTGTTTGTCAATTTTTTAGCCAGTCTTTGCATAAGCCAGCCAACATGTAACTAATGGAGAAGACATGCTTCTATACATTGTAGGAAAAGCCAATAAAGTTAGAGAATTCTTACATTTCTGTGACCTTTTGGTTTTATAGCTTGGAGAACGATTTCATGCTTTCAGTTTGCTCAAACTTTTGGACAAAGATTGGAAACAAACACTATTATGACATATTTTGTGAGAGTATACATATGTACCAATACTAACTTTTAATATTGTATTTGCCTTGTTCGATTCTTGACTGTTTCTTTAAATGGGAAATTAGTTGGGTTGGGATTCCCCTCTAAGAACAATTTACCCTTAATCCCAGCAAATAAAAAGCAATCCTGGTGAGCTGACCCGTTTACCAATGAAAAGTTATATCTGTTGAACCATTACACTACTAGCCATGACATTATTTACTTGTGTTTTGGCAGGCCGGGAACTCTTCATGATTTTCACAGCCATGAAATTGCAGAGCAACTAACCCTACTGGATGCTGAACTATTCTACAAAATAGAGGTACAGAGCCATGAGGAGGTGCTGTCAAGTAGCCATATAGAGGCATTAAGAAGTTCGCTTACAGGGCATTTCTGCACCTTAAACAAAGAATTGTAATTACCTGTTTAATATTTGTAGTGTTAATTTACTACAGCTTTTATACTTGGTTATTCCTAAAAAAAATCAGATAAAATCTAGGAAAGTGCCTTGAATTGGGCGGCAGCCATCTTTCATTTTCAGGTTGTACTTGAGTTGAATTTAAGACATCTTGACAGTGGACCAGTTAGTGATATCCCAAATGTATCATGCACAAGTTTTAACTAAAGCCTTCTTTTCTGAAGTCTCTCAGATCCTTGTAGCCTTTCTTTGTTGGTTTTGGCAAATCAAAAGGTTGATATTCTATTCCATTCTTTGTTGCACTTGAACTCTTTTAACAAACCCACTTTTTCCACCACCCCATAGATCCCTGAGGTCCTGCTGTGGGCCAAAGAGCAAAATGAAGAGAAGAGCCCAAATTTGACACAGTTCACAGAGCACTTTAACAACATGTCATACTGGTAAGTCTTGGGAAATAATGTTGATGGGTGTGATGTGTCTAATGAAACACCCGTTCTCATTGGCTCTGTTTGGGACTTCCAATGCCCAGGGATTAGAGCTTGTTAATGATGTCTGTCACCTCTCACACAGGGTCCGATCAATCATAATGCTGCAGGAAAAAGCACAGGACCGTGAGAGATTACTGCTTAAATTTATCAAAATTATGAAGGTGAGATCTTTCATCCAGCGACCTCCTTAATATTTAAAACACTGTGTCGACTGCATAACCAATTGGGAAGAGGGAAACTATTTTCTTATTTTGAAAATACGCTTCTAAGTATTGGTGAAATAACCTTCCAATTGTAATCCTGTCTCTCTTTATAAAAAAAAGGGGGGGGGGGGTCATCGAAGTACACAATCTGATGGGACCGCAGCCTTGACAACTCACATATGAAAACTCTCAATTTACTTTCATCACCATTAGAATGCTGTGTACATGCAGCTGCTACTTCCTTTTGGAATACTGCAGATTTTATATTAAAATTGTAACCCAGATCAGGAGTGTAAATCCTCCACTTGCCAGAATATGCATTCCTATAATTCTTGGGCCTTAAAAGATGCTTGCAACTTTCTTGAGTAGGAATAAAGTCCTCTTTCAGAAGTACATTATAAATGTGTATTGTTCCCTTACATCACTACAGATTGCACTTTACAAATATTAGGTCCAAAAGCTTACAATCTAGAGCAGGCTTCCCCAAAATCCGGCCCTCCAGATGTTGCTGAAGCACAACTCCCATGATTCTCAGCCTATCTAGTTCATTCATAGAATCATGGGATTTGTAGTTCAGCAACATCTGGAGGGCCGGAGTTTGGGGAAGCCTGATCTAGAGGAAGGAGGACCATAAAGTATCATGAGCGTAGCAAGTAGTTATGTATTATTATGCATTAAATTTATTACTGTAACGGTTGTGCGGCACTTTTTTGTCCTTTTAGCAGGAAATCTATTTGTCTTAGTGTAAAGTGCCAGTGGGGAGCTAGATTAATGTTTATTATTAGTAACACGCACTATAATGCACGCAGTGCTTAGGCGCACCTCACTTTGCTTTTATCTGTCTCTTCCTGCAGCACCTAAGAAAACTGAATAATTTTAACTCCTATCTTGCCATATTGTCTGCTCTGGACTCTGCACCCATCCGTAGGTTGGAATGGCAGAAGCAGACATCAGAGGTATGTATACGTACTGCCACTCCATGGCCTTGCAGGACACATTTGTCAGTCAATGAGAGTTTTGTGTTTTTATTCCTATTTCTACAGGGTCTGGCTGAATATTGCACTCTGATTGACAGCAGCTCCTCTTTCCGAGCCTACAGAGCTGCTCTGTCTGAAGTTGAGCCTCCATGTATTCCTTATTTGTAAGTACTTTACATAGTGCCTGAATGTCTACTTTGATTGAAATTATGCCTAGCTGTACTTCTCTCAAACTCTAATCAAATGTGAAGCATAATTCTTTTCAAGATAATAACAAGTTGCTTATTGATAAAGATTATTAATTATTGGTAATCGTAATCTTTGGAGAATGACAAATGGGCAGAATTTCTGCCGTCTAGAACCAGGTTTTCAAACTATTTCTACACATTGTTCTTAAGTTGCATTGAAATTAATTGGATCCAGAGTTAATCATTCCTTGGTTCTCTTTTCCATCTTTACAGGGGCCTGATCTTGCAGGACCTCACGTTTGTGCACCTGGGGAATCCAGATCACATTGATGGTAAAGTGAACTTCTCCAAGCGTTGGCAACAGTTTAATATCCTGGACAGTATGAGACGTTTTCAGCAGATGTGAGTACCATTCTTAAAGTCCTCTCCTTCTAGCCAGTCCTCCTAGCTTGTTGGAATCTGCGAGTTCTTTCTACTTTAGATTCTTTTTTGAAGATGTTGGTCTGAGCCATGTTTGTAAGTTATAGGGGCGACCAGATTTCGGCCACTCAGTTCTTATAGAATGTCAGCTGTCATTGAGAGTTTTAATTTTATGACAGATGAGGGTTTACTTTTATCTATTCTGACAAGACAGATATGTGGAAAATAGGTCACATAGTTACATAGCTGAAAAGAAGCATGTGTCTATCAAGTTCAGCCCTTCTCAGATCTGTATTTCCTGTTGTTCCAAAAGAAAATAAATAAATTTTAAAAAAGTTTTGCGACAAACTGTTTTTATAAAATCCTTCATGACCCCTTAATGGCAGTCAGATATCTCCTTGGATCAAGCAGCTATTACCCAACAAATAAAAATTTATATCCCTGAACATTATAATTTTGCAAGTATTCTTCCAGTTATTCTTTAAACATCTGTACAGACTCTGATAAAACCACATCTTAAGGCAGAGAATTCCACATCCTTATTTTTCCTACTGTAAAAAAACATTTTGCCTTCCACTGAATCTCTTTTCTTCCAGTCTAAATGTGTGCCCTTTTGTCTTATGTGTAGTCCTGTTTATGAATAAATATCTAGACAATAGTTTGTATTGGCCCAGAATATATTTGTATAATACTATTTGAGGTGTCTTTTTTTGTAAACTAAACAGATTTAAATTTGTTAGTCTTTTTCACAACTAAAATGTTCCATTCCTATTATCAATTATGTAGTTCACCTCTACAATTTTTCTAGTGCTATAATATTCTTTAGAACAGGTGCCTGAAATTACACAGCATTTCAAGGTGTGGTCTTACCATTGATTTATAAAGTGGCAAAATTATATTTTCATCCCTAGAATTAATGCCTCTTTTTAAATATGACCATAACGTACTGGCCTTAGCAACTGTTGCTTCACATTGAATATTGTTGCCTAATTTGTTGTCTATAACAATTCCAAAATCCTTCTCGTGTGTTGTTATCCCTGATCCACTACCCTGTAGGGTGTAAGTAGCTTGAGCATGCTTTACCCCAAAGTGCATGAGTTTGCATTTTTCTTCATTAAATTTCTTTTGCCTTTTGAGTGCCCAGTCCCCAATCTATCTAAATCCATCTGCTGTAAAGCAATATCCTGCTCACATTGAATTATTTTCCAGAGTTTAGTATAATCAGCATACCGTGAAATATTACTTTCAATGCCTATTTCAAGATCATTTATAAATATGTTAAATAGAAACGATCCATGAACAGAACTCTGAGGGACACTCCTTCCACTTTAACCTAAATCTATGAAAAGAGTACAAAAAAGGTTTGACAACCCACTATGGTTCAATTCTTGTGAAAACTCACCAAGGTAATTTAAAAGTGTAACCCTGTAAAGTTCACTATTGAATGCATGGAGTGACTGACTATCCATGATGCTTAATACAGAGATACATGTAATACTCTTTTTGGCAAATTGGGTAAGGTGATCCAGAAAGGACCTCTGTTAGCCATCACAATTAATGTCATTGGCAACTCATCACAGAATCAAAATTGGTAACACTCCTTATTTCACATCCTGCAAGCCATTTTAGCAAAAACAGAAGTATCTTCCTAGAATGATTATCATTCTGACATTCTTCTATATGACTCACTTAGTTAATACTAAGGAATTAAAGAATATATTTAAATTCACACAAGTTAGACATTTTCATACAAATAAGATTATTTGGAAAGTGCTTGTTTAGGCCTTTCAATAATTTGTGATGCTCAGGCTCACAGTAGGATGTTCATGTTATCTCTAAGTATAATTACATTTTAAGCCATCACCTTAATTAATTATCCTCCATCAAAAGTTGGTTTCCCCAATATTTTATTAAAATGATCTTTAAAAATGTCCTCAAATTTAGTAGTGCATTAAATGCTGTGGAATAGGATAATATTGCATGAAAAGTTTGTGAATTCGTTTTCTTGGTCTATAAAACACCCTTTCCTTTTCCACAGACATTACGATATCCGCAGGAATGATGACATAATCTCCTTCTTCAACGATTTCAGCGACCACTTGGCTGAGGAGGCTCTATGGGAGCTGTCCTTAAAAATAAAACCTCGAAACATCACGAGACGGAAAACAGAGAGAGATGAAAAGACTTAAAGAATGATAATACGTACAAACTGTCAAACAGAACCCAAGAAGGTGGCTCTACCACATAGTGGTGGATACCACCAAGCAAAAACCAAGGAAGGATGCCTCTTCCCATGGATGGGAAGGTCGAAGAGCGGAAGGAAAGAGTGAGTCAGCTTGTTTACGGTTTCTTCTCTCCATCTCTTGGCTGACCCTTCCCAAAGATATGGCTTACTCTGCCCACTGTTGTCTTTTATGTCTTATGAGACCTGTTATTTGTGCAATCCATTAATATATTGAAGTTGGACAAAACTGTACTCTGTGTCTCGTGGATCTCAATCATTCTCCATCGACCCAAATGTTGGAAGTATCTTATGCTTTTTTGGGAAATTAAAGAGCCGACCTATGTGCGTATCCTGGAACATTTCCAATAGACTTGGAGAGTCACAGAAATCAATGAACAAGTTGTAAAACAGAAGAAAAAAAATCTTTATAAACAATCACATATTTTTCAGTTACCTTTTGCCAACTTTTTTTTTCTTTGCATATTTTGTTTGTGTTTTCTTTTTGTTTGTTTTGGTCTTGTGTGTCTTTATCAGCCTGCCATTATTTTCCCTCCCCAGCAGAGAGCAGTATGTGGCTCCTGTATATATCAGTATTCTGTTTAGGGGAAGGCAGGTTCATGTTAATGTGACCTGTATTATATATATTTTTTTTATGCTCTTGCATGACAGTTATATGGAGATTGCGAGTGAAATGTACATACAGGAATAATAAAAAAAGGAAAAAGCTCAAATCGTAAATCTGTGAATGTGAAAAGCCGGTTAAGAGGTAGATATAAGTGATCTATCCACACAACAGGTTAAAATAAATGTTATAAAAACTTGTGCATAACTGGCCCTTTTAATATTAATTTTATTCCTATATTAGTATTCTGACATAGATAGGACACTAGGAAAATATTTCATTTCCATATGTGTATTTTGTGCATCTTCGTGCCGGGTAAAATTCTTATTGTCACAAAAAATATTTTAGGGAGTCTGCCGGTGCCGCCACTCTGTTTTCTAATGGCTTAAAGGAACACTACAGGGTCAGGAACACAAACGTGTATTCCTGACCCTATTGTGTTAAAACCACAATCTAGCCCCACCTGGTTCCTCTTGCCTCCCTAAATATAGTAAAATCTTACTTGTATTCAAGTCTGCAGCCGCTCAGCCCATCGCAAATATGAATTGGTATGGCTAATATAGAGTGAAACTCTGCATTTGCCAAATGCTTTAACTTGGAACCAAGGGCAACCGAGGGCCCCCGTTCAGTGTCAAACCGATCACTATCCGTTTGACACTAAACAATGGGATAAAGCTTTGCAACTGCAGGCACCAAAATCACTTCAATGACATGACTTGGTTATGGTGCCTAGAGTGTCCCTTTAATCTTACTCTATGAATATTCTTTTGCAGAGATATTTAAAAGGTCAGCGAGTAAGGCATCTTAATGTTAATCAAGTGTTGTCAGAGATTTCGGTTTGGCAGAGTGGTAGTGGGCAATGATTTTAAAGGGGAATTGGGCCTTCCTAGGAATTCTAATATTACGCTTACTTATCCACTACATTTAAATAAAATATGTATTTGGGTAGTGTAAAAAAGAAAAATTAAGTTAAATATAGAAATTAGCATCTCTCCATCTTGGCTTCCTATTGATCACTGTTCTAAGCTCTGTCCTTTTTTCAGAAGAGGTGAAATTAAACAATGCCTCTGTTTCTCCTTCTCATCTGCAATCTATACCTAGGGTAAACTGGATTGTGAGATCGTTCGCTAAATCTTTACTATAAATTTAAAAGAAAATAACATAGCAAAAGCTTAGCACAAGTTATAGGTGAATTTCAATATTTTATTCAATGATGTAATGTCCAGATGAGTGACATTAATTTATTGTAAATGCTGTGCGTTGCAGTCCCTTTAATTTCCCCATACTCTATTAATTGACTTGTAATGTGCAGATAATTCAGGCATGAATAGAGAACGAGGTGGGGGGCTTGAGGGAAATGAATTTTCTTCTCTTGGTTTACATTTCCCTATTGCAGTGATGGCGAACCTATGGCACGCGTGCCACAGGTGGCACGCCGGGCCCTCTCTGTGGGCACGCGGCCATAGGTTCACCATCAATGCAGAGTAGGCACCTGCCTACCCGAAACGGCAGGCGCCTACTCTGCTTCCGGGTCGGGAGGCAGGGGGAGGGATCTGTGATGCAGCTCCCCTGTCCTCCCGCGCGATGCTGTGTGGAGCGTTGCAGAGCGTTACCATGGCAACGCTCCACACAGCATCGCGCGGGACGACAGGGGAGCTGATGCACAGATCCCTCCCCCTGCAGTGCTTACCACCACCGGTCCACCAGGGATGGCTGTGCCGCCCCCCCCCTTAAAGGTAAGAAGGAGGGAGGGGGGGTGATACTGACACCCCGCACCCCTACCCCCCCAGCAGTACCCCTACCGCCCCAAGCACCCCTATCCGCCCCCAGCAGTACCCCTACCGCCCCCAGCAGTACCCCTACTCCCCCACAGCAGTACCCCTACTCCCCCACAGCAGTACCCCTACTCCCCCACAGCAGTACCCCTACTCCCCCACAGCAGTACCCCTACTCCCCCACAGCAGTACCCCTACTCCCCCACAGCAGTACCCCTACTCCCCCACAGCAGTACCCCTTCCCCCCACAGCAGTACCCCTACTCCCCACAGCAGTACCCCTACTCCCCACAGCAGTACCCCTACTCCCCACAGCAGTACCCCTACTCCCCACAGCAGTACCCCTACTCCCCACAGCAGTACCCCTACTCCCCACAGCAGTACCCCTACTCCCCACAGCAGTACCCCTACTCCCCACAGCAGTACCCCTACTCCCCACAGCAGTACCCCTACTCCCCACAGCAGTACCCCTTCCCCCCCCACAACAGTACCCCTTCCCCCCCCACAGCAGTACCCCTACCCCCCCACAGCAGTACCCCTACTCCCCCCCACAGCAGTACCCCTACTCCCCCCCCCACAGCAGTACCCCTACTCCCCCCCACAGCAGTACCCCTACCCCCCACAACAGTACCCCTATCCCCCCAGCAGTTCCCCTCCCCCCCAGCAGTTCCCCTCCCCCCCAGCAGCTCCCCTTCCCCCCCAGCAGTTACCCTTCCCCCCCCCCAGCAGTTCCCCTTCCCCCCCAGCAGTTCCCCTTCCCCCCCAGCAGCTCCCCTTCCCCCCCAGCAGTTACCCTTCCCCCCCCAGCAGTTACCCTTCCCCCCCCAGCAGTTCCCCTTCCCCCCCCAGCAGTTCCCGTCCCCCCCAGCAGTTCCCGTCCCCCCCAGCAGTTCCCGTCCCCCCCAGCAGTTCCCCTTCCCCCCCAGCAGTTCTCCTTCCCCCCCAGCAGTACCCCTACCCCTGCCTAGCACCCCTACCACACACACATTACCCCTCTCACACACACATTACCCCTCACACACACACATTACCCCTCTCACACACACATTACCCCTCTCACACACACATTACCCCTCTCACACACACACATTACCCCTCTCACACACACACATTACCCCTCTCACACACAATTACCCCTCTCACACACACACATTACCCCTCTCACACACACACATTACCCCTCTCACACACACACATTACCCCTCTCACACACACACATTACCCCTCTCACACACACACATTACCCCTCTCACACACACACATTACCCCTCTCACACACACACATTACCCCTCTCACACACACACACATTACCCCTCTCACACACACACATTACCCCTCTCACACACACACACATTACCCCTCTCACACACACACACATTACCCCTCTCACACACACACATTACCCCTCATACACACACACATACAGCACCCCTCTCACACACACACACACAGCACCCCCCACACACACACACACACACAGCACCCCCCCACACACACACACAGCCCCCCCCCACACACACACACAGCACCCCTCATACACACACACAGCACCCCTCATACACACACACACACACAGCACCCCCACGCACACACGCACCCCCACACACGCAATTGCCGTGTTGGCACTTTAAGGAAAAAAAAGTTGGCATGTATTGCGGTTTGGGCACTCGGGCTCAAAAAGGTTCAGCCATCACTGCCCTATTGTCTCATTTTCAGGAAATGAAATGGACTTTTCAGGTATATCTAAGTTATTTATTTACTAAACTCATACACGTAGAGAAATGACTAAGGACATTTATGGCCAAAATTGCTAACTGCTTTTTTTTTTCAAGAGAATGTGCTTCTATCCCTTGAGCTTCCAATTCATGCAGCATTCAATATAAACCCTAGCCATCACCCAATGGTAAGAAACTAGTATTGATATTGCTGAGAGCCTTTTGGGAGTAATATAGATGATGTACATTCGAGCATGGCTGGTTATTATGAATGCCAGTTACCTTTATTGACCTTATCTTAAAGGGGCACTCCATGTGCATTTTTTGCTTAAAGGAACTCTATAAGAACCTTAACCACTACAGCATGCTGTGGCACTACGGCACCCCCCCACTGTTAATAGTCAAACCATTTTAGATTATTTTTTACTTCTTAGCTGGAGTCTACCAGGCCTCCTCCACTACAGCTCTGTGTGTGAGCTAAGCCCAGTGATGAAGCTGGCACTCTCAGCCAATGAGCTAGCCCTGTATTGTTTAGCTGAGGAGAGGTGACAAAAGCTCCAAGCAGGAGCTTCCAGCTCTCTCTCTGAAGGCTTTAGTGGAGGCCGGAAGAGGCGCCCAGTTCTAAAACAGTTTTACTACAAACAATGGGTGGGTGGTACCATTTACCAATAAAGTGTACAGAGCGGCAAGACCAGCGCTGTGTGGGACTAAAGGTGAGTAAAGACTTTATATTCCTATTTCAGGATTCTAACTAGCCAGGAGGACCTAATATTGGAGGTTTGTGTTTCTAACAGAGTGCTCCTTTAATTGTGAATGCTATTAACCCCTTAAGGACACATGACATGTGTGACATGTCATGATTCCCTTTTATTCCAGAAGATTGATCCTTAAGGGGTTAAAGGTGAACAGTCATTTCACTGGAAATTAAAACTATTAAATAAAACTCTGAAAATTACCTATAACATGGATTAACTTTCTTTTTCATGTGATGCTGTTTTTTTAATCCATGACATCACAATCCAGTTGACGATGGTACACTGCTTTGGAGGGGGGTAGGGGAGATGTAAATATTAGGAGAGATGTATCAAAGTGTCAAAGACAGTAGTTTTTGTTTGGTTAGTTGGGTCTTCGTGTGCAATTTATTACATTTGTTAGTTTTGGTTTTTTTTTTTATCTGTTGCTTCTTTTGCACCCTAACAGGAATTTGTTTCCTGCAACCCAACAGATTTATCTTTTCTTCCACCCAATAAGTGTCCGGTTTCCCTTTTCTTTTTTTTTTCTAAACTTGGTGTTTTTTTGTTTTTGTTTTTTAATTGATATTTCTACCAAAAAATTGCAAAATTTAGGTAGAGAACACTTTTGAGATAATTTTAAGTATAATCTCATAAATGATTAGAGACTAAAAGACAGTTTTTCAGAACACTGTGATAAAAAAAAAGTCCATTGTTTCTTTCTCCTCTCTGTGCTGACATACAAGTGAACGTGGCAGAGCTTATAACACTGATTGACAGGGGTCAAAGATGGAGAAAATTTGTTCCAGGATAGTGTTAAATACAACAGAGTGGATTTCTACATTTAATTGTATTTTTCCACAACTCACACATATTTATTAAAAGGACACTGTAGGCACCCAGACCACTTTTGTACTTAGTGCTGCAATGTAAAACATTGCATGTTCCAAGTCTGCCCACAGCGGCTGTCTACTAGACAGCCACTAGAGGGCTTCCTGTATTGAAACAGACCTTTGGTCCGGTGTCTGACGCTGGGCGTCCTCACGCTCTGCATGGGGACCTCCAGCATCAGATTTTCCTATGGGGAGATCTAATGCGCGCGCAGCCATAGGTTTTAACCTTTTCAGTGCCACAGGAGGGGGGTGCGAGGGAGGTGGCCACTATAGGGACTTATAGTGCCAGGAAAACTGCTTTGTTTTCCTGGCACTATAGAATCCCTTTAACTTTAGAGGATACTTAAACATTTTAGAAAAAAATCCTGGCAGTTCCCCTTTAAAGTGTTAATATTATTTACTGGGATTTTCTAATTATGATAATTTATAAAGGCCCAACACATTCCGCAGCACTTATGTGAGATTTTACATAGCCATACTGTGTGAGGCTGGCATGAAATAGCCCTGGTTGGCAGTCTATGAATTGAATGCAGATCTTACCCTTAAAGGGACACTCCAGGCACCCAGACCACTTCTGCCTGTTGGAGTGGTCTGGGTGCCAACTCCCACCACCCTTAACCCTGCAACTGTAAATATTGCAGTTTTCATAACCTGCATTAATTACCTTGCAAGGGTTAAGTCCCCCTCTAGTGGCTGTCTAGCAGACAGACAATAGAGGGAATTCTGTGTTCTTAGAACACGCAAAGTGTTTTAAACAACACTGGACATCCTCACGCTATGCATGAAGACCCCCAGCGTCGCCAGAATCCTCATAGGAAAGCATTGAATAATGCTTTCCTGTGGGGAGGTCCAATGCGCGCGTGGCCATTGCCGCGCATTTGGTCACCCCCGTCGGCAGCGGAGGAGCGTGGGCAGAGCCTGACCCAGCGCCGAGGGACATGGGCACTGGATTCAGGTAAGTCACTGAAGGGGTTTTAACAAAATGGATATGTTTTTTCCTCTCGCTGGAGAGTCCCTTTAACCCCTTAAGGACCAAACTTTTGGAATAAAAGGGAATCATGACATGTCACACAAGTCATGTGTCCTTAAGGGGTTAACCTCTTAAGGACCAAGCTTCTGGAATAAAAGGGAATCATGACATGTCACACATGTCGTGTGTCCTTAAGGGGTTAAATACAAGGAGAGACTTTATGTGGTGGTTGTGTTTTTTTATTTTTTTTTTTCTAGATAATGCAATTCAGAAGTCATTTGTTATCGTGCTGTTAAGAGTTTAAATCAAAGGACTTTTACCCCCTCTTAGTTTATACAAACTACACTTAATGCCGACAGATAAACTCTAAATTTGTCTTTCAAAGTTTCCACGGCAAACACCAACAACTTACTATGGGCTTCAACCAATGGCTACACAGTATGCAGATA
The DNA here is from genome assembly GCF_036172605.1 of Pelobates fuscus. Lineage (NCBI taxonomy): Eukaryota > Metazoa > Chordata > Amphibia > Anura > Pelobatidae > Pelobates > Pelobates fuscus. The sequence goes on along the minus strand of NC_086325.1, from coordinate 134,684,494 downwards.
CACCAAGTACCAAGCACATCATGCTGGCTGAACATCAGAGAAATTGTAGATCAGTGCCCTAATAAGAATTTCATTCTTTTATACATCTTAATTCTTTCAAGGAGCTACTAATCTCCTAAAATATTAAATATGTGTGTTTACTCTACTTACAATTTAAAGTCTCTGCTCAAAAGTAAGGCACTGCTGCAAGCTTGGAGGGTCAACCGCACACTCACCAGGAGTGAATTTTTACTTGCCAATGGCTAGTGGCTATATAATAAATATTATATATTCATATTTACAGGCCTACCAAACTGTCGGTTTCAGTTCCCCACAACTGACTTGTTAAATTAAAGGGACACTGTAGTCACCAAAATAACTTTAGCTTAAAGAAGAAGTTTCTGTGTATAGATAATGATCCTGCAGTCTCATTGATCAGTATTCTGCAATTTAGGAGTTAAATAACTTTGTTTATGCAGCCCTAGTTACACCCACCTGCATGTGACTTTCACAGCATTACTAAACACTTCCTGTCATCTAATGTTTACACTTTATTTACCTTTATTTCAAATTCTATTTAATTTAGCATTTCTTATCTCCTGCTCTGTTAATAGCTTGCTAGACTTTGAATGAGCCTCCTCTATGTAAATAAAGTTCAATTTACAGAGCAGGAGATATAATCTTTTAAATGAAAGGGACATTATAGTCACCAAAACAACTACAGTTTAATGTAGTGCTGGTGAGTAGAATCATTCCCTTCAGCCTTTTTGCAGTAAACATGGTCTTTTCAGTGAAAAAGCAGCGTTTACATTACAGCGTAGGGACACCTCCAGTGGCCACTCCTCAGATGGCTACTAGATGAGCTTATTAGGGCAGTGCATTCAGCATCTCCATCCTCTGCATGGAGACACTGAGATCTGGCTGAGATCATCACTTCTCACGAAGTCAGCCAAGTAGGCAGATCAGGGGCAGTGCCAGCACAAGCAGACTGGAATAAAGTTTTACTGGCATTGGGGGCACTAGATAGTGTTTTTAACACTATAGGGTCAGAAATACATGTTTGTGTTCCTTTAAGTTACATCTGATTGAAAATTAAACCAGTTTTGTTTCATGCGGGCTGTGTCAGTCAATACCGGGGAGACGTAGCTAGGGCTGCATAAAAAGAAACAAAAGTGATTTAACTCCTAAATGGCAGTGAATTGATCAGTGAGACTTCAGATGCATAATCTATACTCAAAAACGGCCTCATTAAGCCAAAGTTGTTTTTGGTGAGTATAGTGTCCCTTGGAATTTAGTTTTTTGGTACCGACCAAAATAGTTTTTGTTTTTAATGGAAAAAAAATGTTGACGTTAGGCATTGGAGAAATTAGGTTAAAATGGCTAGGCTGGAAAACAGCAGATTTGTAGAATTTTCCCAATTTTTCTAATGTGGCTTTAAATTCCCATTGTGTTTTTAGGGAATATTCTTTCGCTCTCCACACTGGGATCGCCTGATGTACCTGATCATTACAGTTATTACAAGAAATATTGCAGAACATGCTCTCGCTCAATGTAGCATTGGATTTTCTTGCAGGGTTATTAAACAAAACATTTTTTGTTGTTTTCCAGGAAGTCAAATTGAATTTCAAATGTTGGGTGAAAATAGCAGAAATTAAAATATATCAGACTTGGGAAACTTTTCCCAATTTGGCTATTTTGACCAATAATTTTTAATTCTCCTTGAATTCCCAAAAATTCTCACTCTGGTGGTTAAGGCTGTGAGTGCCCAAATTGTCTAACTGCCTTACTTATTGTCTTACTTATAACGTGTGTGTGACAAAAAATGGCTTATATTATACAAATAGATCGTGGTGGTTGTATAAATTGGCCCTAGCAGCACCCTATAATGTATGCATGTTCAGGTGAGTGCAGCCTCTTGGTTTCATATATAATTGGGAGTCCAGGCCAAATCCTTGTGTTTACACCCCTCTCTATCACAGGTGCCTCGTTCCAGGGCCCTATTTGACCTTGACCTTGGCAGAGAGTCCCAGGAGGAAGCATTTCCCAAGTAAGTGGATTAATCTCATAAGAGCAGGCATTGACGTTGTGGCAGGCTTAGCAATGTATGATCACATACTGTAAATAAACCCCCATTATTTTTGCCTTGGTGAAGTGTTTTTAAATAAAACTATTACATTCTGTGAGACTTGAAATTGCTGTTTAGTGAATGAGCGAGTGCGCTGGATCTTGTATGTCGTATAAATTGGCCCCAGCAGCACCCTATAATGTATGCATGTTCAGGTGAGTGCGGCCTCTTGGTTTCCTATATTTTATTCAAAAATAAAACCTAAAGAAGCATTTCATGTTGGTTATATGGATATATATGAGAGATCTCCATCCTGACCTGGTTTAAACCTGGTCATGCAATGTAATTGGAGGGCAGGCCTGCCCAATACCCTGTGGGTCTCCTTATTAGCACGTAGAATCTATTCTACACCAATACCACAGAACCGGGCTCTAAATTTCCACTTGCCATTTGAAAGTGAAAATTTAGCCCTGGAGAGTATGCTATGGATCTCCAGGCGTGCTGTGGCAAGTAAATAGTAGGCCTGGTTAGTAGTTGAGGACGTTTAAAATTTAAAGAACTAGAAAGCTTATTCACTAAACCAGATATTGATCAAGAAATTTCATATTAAGGTTAAAAATAGCTGAGTTGCTAAATTTCCTTACTGTGACTATTTCCCATGTTCAGTTTCTGACAATTCTCAACAATTAGCAACTTATGCTCTGCAAGAGATTTAATGCACACAATCCTTATGTTACCTTGGAATGTTATTGGCTAAGCATCCAGAAGGGTCCCTATTTGTCAAAAACTTGATACAGTGAAATGCAAAATCTAGTCTGAAATAGTCCCCCTGTTACTACAGCTCGGTTAGAGAACTGTTCCAGGTCAGCACTTTTTACCTTTAAATTTGAATTTCAGGTTTTTAGTTCACTACAGTTCCGTGTTCACTGAATAATCCCTTTAAGATTATTCAATAAAGAGTGAATTGCCCAAAACGCAAAATTATTTGCAAGTTTTAGATCAAAACAAGCCGAAATGGAAACATGAGAGAATTTTCCAATTTAAACTTTGTGGCCAAATTCTTTTTAAATATGCTGTGAATTCCCTACAATTTCCACTTGTAGTGAATAATCCGGAAAATGATTTCTTAGATACCCATTCTGTCAGTACATGGGGCGAAATTAAATAATCACAGGAGCACCTTTTGAATTACTTGATCAATTGTAATAAAACAATAATTGCAACAACTACTAAAATACCCAATCTGAAAATTGTGGGGGAACGGGGGAACCTGTATATATGTATATATTTTTCTTTTATACTTTAAATGTTCTCTGTACATATAAATACGCGCATTCCTTTTTTTTTTTTGCATCAAATCAACGGAATTATGCTTTTAAATGTGATCTTTAAGTCTCTGGTTTTCAGCATGAATCCAATGATTGGCAGTGGGATTAGGATAGGCTCCCCGCATGTTGGGAAGTTAATAGATTGATGTTCGGCTTTCATGAGCTTTGTTTTTGTAGAAATCTGGTTCAGAGACCCATTTGGGCTCTTTGATATGAGGTGGACTCCATATAAACCTTATTGTTCAAATGTATTATGTAGAATGCAAACCTGGCGTTTTGTCCAGATCAAAGCAAAATCCATTGAAATGGAAGAGTAGTTTTTGTTTTTTGGGGGGAATTTTTTTTTATTTTAAATATTAAGTTTCAGCTGGTAGCCCCAAAACAAGTAATCCAGCGCTGATCCAACTTCTGAGTCTCCACCATTCCTCAAACACTTTGATCGTTAAAATATGGCCACTACCACATATATTATCCAACTGACGGACAAAAAGACTCCGAATAGCAGACTGAAGAGTACCAGGGACCGAGCTTTGCGGGATGACTCTTGGGCTTGTATAATGTCCCCTCTGCCGAGCGCAGTCCGAGTCTGAAAGACATAGAGACATAGAAGCTAAGAACGTGTGTTGTTATTTCAGCTTGGAAAAATGAACAGGTCTAATGGAAAGAGTACTGTACAGGGTGTGTGTTTAATGCGTCCTTTCTATTTTCCATGGCTTGAATGTTCACGTCAAATTGAACACTTAGAGGAACGCTAATGGACATGGAGGGGAACACTAAGGGGCATGGAGGGAAGGGGAGAGGAACACTAATGGACAGGAAGGGGAGGGGAGGGGGAGAGGAACACTAAGGGACATGGAGGGGAGAGTGGCACACAGGGGTTCCTGAGTGGGGAGAAAAACACACAGATGGGCCTGGGGGTGAAAGAGACGCACAGAGGGGCTGGGGGTGAAAGAGACACACAGAAGGGAATGGAGGGGGATATACAAAGAGGCTGGAGGTAAAAGAGACACAGAGAATCTGGGGGGAGATAGAAGGATTGGGGGTTAAAGAGAAACACAAAGGAGCTGGGAAGAGTAAAAGACAAAAAGGGCCTGGGGGGGAGCAAGACACAAAATGGGGGAAATAGGGCATATGATACACTAAAGGGGGTAAGATTTTAAAAAAAGGGGATAAGAAACAAAAGGTGGGCTAAGAGGCACACAGGTGAAGATGCTTTATTTGTTTTTTGGGGGGAGGGGGAAAAATCATCTTCGCCTGTGTACCCAAAAATCCTTGCACCTGCCTGGTGCATGTGTGTCAGTGTGGCTCTGTCTGCCTCCTCCCAAATCCCTGACGCTCACTAAATCTGACAGAACACTGAGAGGGAGTGAACCAGGAGAGGAGCAAGCCCCTAACTCCCAGGCGCAGAAGCCACCCTCCTGCTCCCATAAGGTAGGAAACTGTAAAGTGGCTACAATTTTCATTTAGGTGTGTGGCAGTGTTTGTATATGTGTGTCTGTACATCTATACGTGTGGCAGTGTGTGTTTCTGTGTGTATGTCAGTATGTGTATCCGCAACTGTATGCATGTCAGTATGTTTATCTGTGTATCTGCATGTGTGTCAGTACGTGTATCAGTGTAACTGTATATGTGTCAGTGTTTGCATATGTGTGTCTGTGTATCAGCATGTGTCTGTCTGTACATCTGTGTGTTTGTCAGTATGTGTATCTGGGTGCCTGTATCTGTATGCATGTCAGTGTTTGTATCTGCATGTGTGTGTGCAACTATATGTGTATCAGTGTTTCCATCTGAGTGTCTGTATCTGTGTGTCTGCATGTGTGTCAGTGTTTGGATTTGTGTGTCCATCTGATTGTGTGTTTGTATCTGTATGTGGGTCAGTGTGTCTATCTGCACTATGAGAAGCATGGAGAACCTGGAATAGCAGGGAGCCTGGGGCAGAGGAGAAGCAGGGCCGGATTAACATAGAGGCTGATGGAGCTGCAGCTCCAGGCCCATGGAATAGGCCCATTGATGTAATACCGGTAATACAAATGCAGGTATTTTTCTCAGTATAAACAGAGATCACTGTGCAATACTATCACCGGCCAGTAGGGGTCGCTGTGTGTTGAGAGAGGCAGGGATAGGAAGTTACAGCATATACCTACATCTCTCTACTCACTGATCCACGGGGGAGCAGCTACACAGCACAGAGAATCCAGACAGCAGCTCCCAGCCTGCAGAGACAGCCTACAGCTCAGGGAAGTGAGAGATGGGGTAAAGACTGCAAGGAGACATAGGGACACTGAGACACTAGGGCAGGGATAAGCAACCTTCAGCATTCCAGATGTTATGGACTACATACCTCCAGGGAGGTAGAGTCAAAAACATCTGGAGTGCCGAAGGTTGTCTATGCCTGCACTAGGGGACCTCTGGGGATGCTGAGACACGGGGACACAGACCTGGGAACACTAAGACACTAGGGCAGGGATAGGCTACCTTCGGCACTCCAGATGTTGTGGACTACATCCCCCATTATGCTCTTACACCCATAATGCTGGCAAAGCATCATGGGAGGTGTAGTCCAAAACCTCTGGAGTGCCGAAGGTTGCCTATGCCTGCACTAGGGGATGCTGGGAGACATGGGGACACTGAGACACGGGGAAACAGACACACATGGGGACACTGAGACCTAGGGACACAATGTCCCCAAGTGTCTGTGACCCCATGTCTCCCAGCCAGTGTTCCATGGTGTCTGTGTCCCCATGTCTCCTAGTGTCTCAGTGTTTCCATGTCACCTAGTGTCCCCATATCTCCCAGTGTCTGTGTCTCAGTGACATGGGGACACAGACACTAGGGGACACTGGGAGACATGGGGCACTGGATAAGAAAATCTTAATTAACCCCTTAAGGACACATGACATGTGTAACATGTCATGATTCCCTTTTATTCCAGAAGTTTGGTTCTTAAGGGGTTAAACAGAACTTGCAATAAAGAGCCTAAATAGGGCTCTCTTTACAGGAAGTGTTTATGGAAGGCTGTGCAAGTCACATGCAGGGAGGTGTGACTAGGGTTCATAAACAAAGGGATTTAACTCCTAAATGGCAGAGGATTGAGCAGTGAGGCTGCAGGGGCATGTTCTATACACCAAAACTGCTTCATTAAGCTAAAGTTGTTCAGGTGACTATAGTGTCCCTTTACGATAATGCTGACTTTGGTCTCTCCAACACTGTGGCATGTTCCCTTTCTTGTACACTCACTACATCAACCTTTTCTCTGTCTCAGACTGTATACCAGGAGCTTCTGCCTGCTAGTAAGAAGGTAAGGAGACAAGTGGACATGTGAGTGTTAGGGGACACATCATTAGACACATTTATGCCAAGCTTAGGATGCTGTTGGCCAGCATGCATGATTGGCAGGCAGCCTGCCAATTGTTTGGGCAGACACCTCTCCTTTTTGGGCATGTTAGTCCCTTTCGGAAGTTCTGGTAACATGATCCGCGTCAGTGGCCCACCCTTTTACACTGCCCATTGACTTCCTGATTTACTTGAAACATTAAAGCATGCATTATAGAGAGATTAGCCTATTTTAAGAGAATCTGAGTTTTCTTATAGCTGCATCCTATGAGTTCCCTCCGGCAACATCTCCACCAGATACATAATGCGTGAGAGGTATGCCTGTTTTAGTGTTTTTGATCGATAAGATTCTGTACTTAGGCCCCTCATAATTGTCAGCACCACGCCCACTGGGCTCTTAATCTGGCTCTCAGGAGAAGCAGGTGGACTTGGGCAGAGAAAAGCGCCTAAATTTGAAATTACCGGAACTATATTAATAAAAAACATTTCGCTAATATGAGGGGTACAATGTATGGAAATGGGCTGCGAAGGAGTACTCAAGTAGAAAAAGGTTGGGAACCACTGCTGTAGAGCAATAAGGCTGTGCATTCATAAGGAGTATTTGTAGTATATTTGTAGACTGCTTTCACAACTTTTAACACAATCAGGGTTATTTGCTAAACCAGCGGTTCCCAAACTGTGGGGAAGCCACAAGATATTTTCCCGGTGCTATGGACATAGCACCAGGTAATGTGCCTCCCTCTCCCCTGCCAGCTCCGCAGGACCAGAGGGGAGATCAGAAATCTCCCTCTCGGGCCTGCTAGCAGTGTAATGCTGCAGCCGGCAGGGGAGAGAGGACCTAGGGGAGCTCTAACCTGCAGCTCCGCTGGCTTCTCCTCTCGCGAGCTCTGAGCGTTGCCGTGGTTACCACAGCAACGCTCTGAATCTTGCGAGAGGGAACTCTAGCAGCTCCTGAGGCTACTAGAGTTCATGCTCACCACTGGGACCACCAGGGACTGCAGGGAATGTCCCCCTTCCCAGGCAAGGGTAAGCAGGGAGGGGGGGGGGATGTTAAAATAATCATTTTTTTATTAAAATTGAAAAAACTTTTTATTAATTATAATTAAAAATATATAAAAGTGTATATTTATCTGCCCTCCTACCCCCCCCCCCCCCACCCAGACCCACATGAACTCCCCCCCACACACACATAGCTGAAAAGAGACTTGCATCCATCGAGTTCATCCTTCCTCACATGTTTTTGCTGTCGATCCAAAAGAAGGCAAAAAATGCAGTCTGAACCTCCTCCAATTTTGCAACAAACTAAAAAATTCCTTCTTGACCCCAAAATAGCAGCAGTCAGATGTCTCCTTGGATCAAGCAGCTATTACCCCACTAATTAGAAATTATATCCCTGTATGTTATGTTTTTGCAACAGTACCCCTCACACACTACCGCCCCTATCCCCTACTACAGCCTTTATCCCGGCAGATCACAGGTAAGTTGGCAAACTGTTCTTAAACCGTTTGACTACCTACTCCTGGAGGGCACTTCTGGCACCATAACCACTACAAAGTGCTGCAGTGGTTATTGTGCCTGGATTGTTTCTTTAAATAATTTACCAATTCCCCCCCCCCAGATTAGGTTCTGTATCTGCGCTTGCACAGGGGCCCAGTATATGTCGCTGCACTGTACATATATACAACCTAAGATATTATTTCAATTTGAGGCGCCTTGGAAATATATTTAAATATTAAGGGCGCCTTGAACCTAAAAAGTTTGGGGACCACTGCGCTAAACTGAATTTACAGGAATTAAAAATGAATTTCAAATTATAGGCTCAGCCAATTTGGCAAATTAGTCCCCTATGCCTTGTTTTTAGACTAAAATCTGCAATCCGCTGGTAAATTAAAAACTTGGAAAATAACTACCTTTTTTCCTGCCACCAAATTGTACAGGTCATTCCCTAATGCGGTGTGACCTAAATATCTTGCTGAAATGAACTGGATGTACAATGGAGGGTTCATTATTTGGAATCTGAATTATGCATTGAATATGCAATAATGTCCTAGGTGCCAGCTCATCTCTGCAAACTCATTTAAGAAAGGATGTAATAGATAGAATGTGGAATGGGAAAATATCCAGTAATATAAAATACATTGAGACAGTAATAATACCAGTAAGATTAATCGGGGTATGGAGATTTTGGTTCTGGGGGAATGTCAATCATTTATGATTTAGGTATGTAAATACTTACATTCATCAAAGCAGTTTTGTAATTATTTATTATTGTCTGAGGGTTTTTTACATTTTTCTCTGCAGGATTACTGAACAAAGTGCCATAACAATGCGTAAGACAGGCGTAAAACACAACTTTCTGTTTTTTTCCCCTCTTCTAGTACTGGAGAATACTAACATTTCAGATTTACCCCATATAAAACAATTTATTAGGTCTAAGACAATTAATATAGATGTTTTTTCATCTTATTGTTCCTCTCAGGCTTTTTAATTATTATTTTTTTATATCTGAAAGACTTTACAGGGACACTATAGTCACCAAAACAACCTTAATGAAGCAGTTTGGGTGTATAGAACATGCCCCTGCAGTCTCACTGCTCAATTCTCTGTCATTTAGGAGTTAAATCCCTTTGTTTATGAACCCTAGCCACACCTCCCTGCATGTGACTTACACAGCTTTCCTAAACACTTCCTGAAAAGGAACTTGAATATTTTACGTTCCTTTATTGCTCGGTCTGTTTAATAGCCTCCTAGAGTCTGCCAGAGCTTCCTGTATGTGTTTAAAGTTCAATTTACAGAGCAGGACATACATTTATTTCTTATGAAGCTGATTTAAAATGCCTATATAGTATCCCTTTAATTTGAGTGATTACACATATTGGTCTAAGTTCAATGTTCTTCTAATCACTTGGTTACGAACAGTCCTTTCCCAGTTCTGTAAATGTATAAGTAAGCAATGTAATGTAAGCGAGATAAGCACATAAATAGACTTTGTAGCCTTCGACTGTAGAAATATTTTTGCGAGCAGTATTATCGCAAGATCAACATTTATTGCTTTGTATAAGGACTGTGCCCTGGATAGTAATCTGACAAAATCTCTGAAACTTGTAGGCAGGGGCCGTTACTACTGTAACTGTCTGTCACACTAGTGCAAGTGGTGACCAAGAGGATGGATGTGGTTTCAAGCAATGGCGTGTTTTCATTGCAGCTTCTAGTCGCTGTCTACCAGACGGCCACTAGAAGCGCTTCCTGCTGTTTCATGTGCATGTAGTCACAGAATGTGACTACATGAAATTATGCTTTATGTCCTCAACCTTTGCATGAGGATGTCCCAGGGGGGGAGGGGGTGGGGGGGGGGGAGGGGGTTGGGTGGAGGGAAGAGGGAGGAAGGGAGGGGGAAAGGGTGGTTCTATGGTGTTATTAATATAGTTTTATACTCCTAACAATAATGTGTTGAGAAGCAGCATAGGTAAGTGGTCAGGTCATGGTGGCTCACCTCGTGGGAATATACCACGACTATGATTCCTGTAAGGAAGATCTAGTAAACAATGACCTATATTGTAGTAAATATTAAAATAGAACAGAGATGTATCTAGTACTAGTAGTAAAAAATAATAATTGTTATGTAATGTTTCATATAGATAGTACTTTTTTTTTATCTGAATAGTCACAAGTGCTTTATGGGTATTCCGTAACAAATGCGAGAATTATGATGGTAACTGAATAACCCACTATTGGAATTTAATACATGTTCTGGTCTGCCTGAGATTGGAATTGAATGTGTTGAGAAGCAGCACAGGTAAGTGGTCAGGTCACGGTGGCTCACCTCGTGGGAATATACCACGGCTATGATTCCTGTAAGGAAGCAGCAGAAGATCATGACCAACACAGACTCTACCATGTAGTCCTTTGTTCTGACATCGGGTCTTGAAGGAGGAATTCCTATGGAGCCGTCATTCTGTAAGAAAGAAGCAAGATTGTTATTGCCGGTGTCTCAGCTGGGCCCCGGCTACAAGAATAAATGGAACTTCTAGGGACTCTTGACTTTGGTCAAAACACTTAAACAGTGTTACCCAGCTCCCGGAGCCTACTAGTACCATAACCACTACAGCAGCATGTAGTAGTTATGGTGCTCAGGCTACCTTTTTAAGAAACAGAGCAGCAGAAGATCTAAAATCCATTCTAATTTTAATAACCGTGACTTCTTCTAAGACATTGAAAGCTGGATAAATTAGTGGTGTTTGTATACATATAGAGTGTTTGGCAGTGATGTCCATAGCAATGCGCAATATCAGGGCTTGCACTGTAGAGCCATAAGATATCAGAATACGTAAAGGGATACCATAGTGCTAGGAATACAAAGCTGTCTGGCGAACACCATGAGTGCCTTAGGCCCTCCCCATATTAAAGCATTGCTGCAATGTTTCCCTATGGGGAATTGTCGGACGCTGGATGTTCTCCTACAGATTGTGAGGACGTCCAGTGTTAGGCAACCAAAAGGCGCCTAACCACCTGGAAGTCCCTCTTCCCCCAAACTCTCCAGATGTTGCTGAACTACAACTCCCATGTCTCTATGAATAAAATAGGTTGAGAATCATGGGAGATGTAGTTCAGCAACATCTGGAGGGCCGAAGTTTGGGGAAGCCTGCCACTAGATACAGTCTTAACCCTGCAAGGTAGTTATTACAGTTTCTCAGAAACTGCAACAATTAACATTGCCGGGTTAGATTATACGCTAATCTAGGAGCAGGAGGCTGTTTTATAGCATGTCTCCTCAGTAACTTGAATGATCGATTACGAACAACATGGTTGTGGTAAGTGGACAAAATTATTTCAAATAATCCCTATCTAAGTGTTAAAGGGGTACTCTAAGAACCAAAACAACATTAGCTTAATGAAGACGTTTTAGTCTATAGATTATGTGCCTGCAGTCCCGTTGCTCTATTATTTGCCATTTAGAAGTTAAATCACTTTGTTTGTTTATGCAGCCCTAGTCACACCTCTACAGGCTGTGAGTAACACAACCTCCCTACACACTCCCTTAAAAAGAGGTTTCATTTTTTTTAGCTTTCCTATTCCACATTGCGTTTACTTTAGAATTGCACATTGCCTGCTCTGTTATTAGACTCAGAGGCGGCTCTCTAATTAGACGGTTTAGGCGGCCGCCTAAGGCCTCGCGGCCGCCTAATCCACCTGAGGGCAGACTGTGTCAGGTCCTCGGTCAGTGACTGAGGACCCGACACCAGGAGGGGGCCCGGCAGCTTGCTCAGAATCCCGCTGGGTGCAAGGCCCCTCCAGTCTGCCCGGTCAGCCATCGCAAACACCGGTCTGCAGCTCCACAGTGAGCAGAGCTGCAGACCATGTGTCTCTCGCGAGAACTGGCCAATCAGAGCATTGCCGCGGGTTACCACGGCAACGCTCTGACGGGTCTCGCTAGATACATGGTCTGCAGCTCTTCGTAGTTGCACACCGGATGTAATGACCACCAGGGAATAAATAAAGGTATGTAGTCTTCTCCCCTCCCTCACATCACCACCACCCCTCCCTCACCATCAAACCCCCTCCCTTTCACATCACCCCCCCTCTCACATCACACCCCTCCCTCTCACATCACCCCCTCCTTCTCACTATAACTCCCCTCTCACCATCACCCCCCCTACCTCTCACCATCACCCCCTCTCCCTCTCACCATCATCTCCCTCTCATCATCACCCCCCTCTCATTATCACCCCTCCCTACACTGTCATCACCCCCCCACACACAAACTGTCAGCCTCTTCATGCATCCATACTCACATTAACCACTCCAAATCCTGTTAATCTCACCCCCTCCAAAGTGACCTGCCCTCATGCTGCCACACTCACCCGGTCACATTAGCCCCCCTTAATCCTTTCAACTCGTCCTTCCTACCATGCCACAGTTGCCCTGTCACACTCCCTCATCAAACCATGTCATACTCCCTGTCCCTCATTCTCTCTCACCACCCCCCCTGTCCATTTACCCCCTTCACCCTGTCACACTCTCCCTGCCACTGGTATCCTTTTACTCACCTTGTCACAGTCACCAGCTGACATTCATCATACGCACACAGTCAAGAAACATAGCTTTGCCATAAACACAATGCACAAAGGCTACAGGCAAACCTCCATACACACAACACACTTCAAGCAGCTACCCCATACACACACATACATTCACACACAAGGATACTCTGTCAGACACACTCTCAGGCACATACACAGGTAAACTGTGCATCAATGTGTATATGTGACAGTGTGCATATATTGTAACTATTTTTTTCACTTTTTTGTTAGTTGGGCATCATGTTTGAGTTTCGCCTAAGGCCTCATAAAGTCTAGAGCTGCCTTTGATTAGACTCCTGTGTGATTAAAGATCACATAACAGAGCAATAGATAAGTTCTAAGGTAAACACACATTTTTTTCATTGAAAATTAAACCATATTTTTATTGTAGGCTGTGTGAGTCACAGCCATGGGTGGTTCGGCTAGGGCTGCATAAACAGAAACAAGAGATTTTACTTTTAAATACCAGGTAATTTAGCAATGAGACTGCAATGCTTTGTTACCACTATAGGCACCCAGACCACTTCAGCTCAATCTAGGGTTAACCCTGCAACTGTAAACATAGCAGTTTCAGAGAAACTGTTGTTTACATTAGGGTTAATCCAGCCTCTAGTGGCTGTCTCATTGACAGCCGCTAGAGGCGCTTCGCACTGTGATTTTCACAGTGAGAAGACGCCAGCGTCCATAGGAAAGCGTTGAGAATGCCTTCCTATGGACTGACTGTATGCGCGCAAGGCTCTTGCCGCGCATGCGCATTCAGCGGATGACGTCGGAAGAGGGAGGAGAGTCGCCAGCGCCGAGGGAGTACGGCGCTGGAGAAAGGTAAGAATTTAACCCTTCCTCCCCCTTCAGCCAGGCGGGAGGGAAACCCAAAGGGTGGGGGGGACCCATAGACCCAAAAAGTTGTTTTGCTGCTTAGTGTACTTTTTGAAGGAAAAAAAGTGAAACATGACTCCTGTGAGTCCCTATGAATATTCTGCTATGAGATTAGATCCCAATGTCTTACATGGTATACAGATTACATATCTGGTCTCCGACTTTCATTCCGCAAAAAGCACTCTAGTTATTTATAGTGGCCTTGAAGTGAATTTCAAATTTAAAGGGACATGAATCACTTGACCATAATTTTTTAAACCAACAAACAAAATCTTTTAAACGAATAAACAAACCAAAATAAAACCAAGAAAAACTTTGCAAAGTATGTAATAAATGTTTGTAAACTTACTATAAACTTGGTGAGATTGCATTATTTGGCACACCCCTCATCTACCCTTTCACGATTACAGCCCTAGCCTCCCACTACAACCTGTATCCCCCATTACAGCCCCTAAACCCCCCAAGCCTCCATTACAGCAAATACCCCCTCTCCACCACTACAAAAATCCTCTTCTCTACTACAGCCACTATCTCCCCCAACACTACATCCCCTATTCCCCCAACACTACATCCCCTATCTCCCCAACACTACGTACCCTATCCCCCCCAACACTATGTACCCTATCCCCCCCAACACTACATTCCCTCTCCCCCCAACACTACATCCCCTATTCCCCCCAACACTACATTCCCTCTCCCCCAACACTACATCCACTATCTCCCCCAACACTATATCCCCCTATCTCCCCCAACACTACATCCCCATACACCCCCAACACTACATCCCCTCTCCACCCCAACACTACATCCCCTCTCCCCATCCCCCCAACACTACATCCCCTATTCCCCCATTGCTCCTACATCACCATTGTAGTCGTGCTTAAGAGTAAAACATGTGAAGCGCCAACATTTCTGATTTAAGGTCTTAAAACCAAAAATTTGATTTGTGCATGTTCAAAAATTGCCCTATACATGAAATCTATTGAAAAATATGTTCTGATGGAAACGTAGAAGAAAAATACACTGCAATAGTCTGTAAACTACAGTTCCCATGATGTTCAGCCAGTGATGTATTGGCATTAAAGGGACACTACGGTCACCATAACAACTTCTTGAAAATGAAGTTGTTATGGTACCAGGAACCCCCTGAGCGCACTCGTATCTTAATGGGTTAAAACGCTCTTGAACGGTTTAACCTCAAAGGTCGTCTCCTGCGCCAATTTCGTGGTCCCCCAGGCGGCATCTGGCTTCTGAGTCACAGGAAGCGTGGAGTGCCGCCAGGCAGGGGCACCGCTGATTGGCCAAAGCAGTTAGCTGACTCTCTAAGCCAATCAATATCTCCCTATTGATTAAAAAAAAAAAGGTATGTACAGTGGGTCATTTATCATTAGAAGGTACATTCCCCAAAATTATTTTTTAACCCTTTCCCCGTCATAGAACAACGAAGAAGGATGCTGAAGTTCCCTGTGTTTGGTTTTCACAAAGAAAGCACCATGGATTATCTGAGCATCAATAATTCAAAGAACCTCTAGAACAAAACCCATTGTACTTATCTTCCAAATATCTTGTTTCTTTTTCTATTTTCCCTCCTAGGGGAAAGCACACATGTAGCTCTCTTTGTATCTAGAGGACAAGCGAGGTCATAGGGATGCAACACGATGAACACGCAGCAGAGGAGAATCATTAGCTGAGAGATCTACTCTGTACGGTTTGTTAAACTGTGCTGATTGGGTTACACTAAAGGAAAGGGGTATGTTTTATTTGTGGTCTGAAATAAATCAGAAAACTGTACTATGTAAAAATAAATTGGGGAAAGAAACAGTAAAATAATTAATTTATAAATGTTAAAAGAATACATGTTTACTGTACGAAACCCACAAAGGTAATATAAGGTTATTATAATCGTTAATAAAAAAAATCTGCAAAGGCAGCCAGGCTTATTTTCTTAAGTAAGATTTGGGGGGAATTTATAGTGAGATTCAAATTTAAGGTCAGAATAGGTGAATTGGAAAGGTTATCCGTGTAAGCTATGCTGCAAAGTCATCTATTTTGTCTAAAATGTTAAATTCACTTGGAATTTGTGACAAATCTAACTTAGTAAATAACCGTATCACCCAAGTGTCCCTATTTAGGAGGGGCAGTCCCTATTTTGAGCCCAAATTATTCTGTCCCTCTATTCTATCCTAATCCCCCTTTTTCTATGAGCGTACTATTGTTGGTGTGTCTGAGTGTATTACACAACTTTACAGCAATAATTCTCCCAGTAACGTGTCATTAAACCACAATACATGTGTTTAGAAATCAGTCTGTGTTAAAAAAGATACATTGGCATTGCTCTGAATTACATTTTAGTTGTATAAATTATCATTAGTAAGTCACCTAAAATGTTTTAGTAATTTTAGAACACCCCTCTATTATCTCTGCATGTATTTTCCACTGGTTTCCATTGAGATATCTCCACTTTCTAAATATCATAAAATAAGGTTATATGTATCCATCTTTATGTTTATTGTCTTTATTTTATTGATTTTTTATTTTTTTTATTTTAATTTCTTTCTTTTTTTTTAACCTATGAAATTAGGGTGTCTCCACCATTCCAGGGGCAGATGTCTAGCGTCTTAGCAGATAAGCAAAGAGACATCATGGTTTTTAGGGAAAATCCTCCAGTTCTAGCACTTTCACTGTTACAGCTATAATACGGCTTCAAGTTTAAATTTAATATGTAGACACTGCTAATTTGGTGGCTCAAATATAGACACAAATCCAATTGCAGTAGGCCAGGAGCAGCCACTGCTAATCAGCCTACTTCCTTCAGAATAAAACAAGACCGTATGGCGCATGTATTGCGATGTGAAATGTGTTGGCACTATATAAATAATTGAGCATGGTTATATTGGCATAAAAGTGCATTCTCCTCCTGAAGACAACCTGCCACGCACCGGCATGGGCTGAGCGGGACTGATATATGGACACACAGTACTGGTTAACGCTCTCTCCACACCTTTATTTTTTCTTTCTGCCTTACCTGTGCCAGATGACGCGCTATGCCTTTACTTAAGTTACTACTTTTTAGCCATTACCTTTATCGCAGCCAACGCTATAACCACAATGTAATCCATTGGCATGTTGTACTAGATAGAAGGGCAGAACATATGGGTCCACTATTAGCCATGAGACCATTCCCATAGCACAGGCAGCTTTATTGACCCTGTTAGTCTAGCATAACTCAATATGAGATGTAACCATTACCGAAAGCATGTTTCCTAACCTATACTGTCGCTGAGAACTGCATGTCTAGGATGAGATGTATAGATCCCTTAAAATAAAATGCAGCTGACTCTGTTTAACATACCTCGGGTACGACAGGCAAACCAAAGTCTAGACTTAATGCGTAATACAGATGTAGGGAGCACTATGTCGACAGGATTTTGTTTGACCTGCCCAGCTACCTACTAAGCATCATTCATTTATTTTATGTTATGTTACTTTATTTCGTTTCACTTAACTAAGCCTGTATCGCTATGTTTTATTCAAGTTTAAAAAAATAAAAAAAATAAAAAAATGGCAGTCTTTCTTAGGAGTGTAGCTCAAACCATCTTGTTATCATTAACGTGTGTTATCCCTCAATACCTCCTTTTTCTATTCTGTACCCCATAACGCATATGCCATAATAAAAGAAAGATTTACAAAAAAAAAAAGTGCATTCTCCTCTTTTATTGTAACTAGTAAAAGTTGTGCATTCTACGATTGCCATTGAAACAATGATACGTTAGTAAATTATGAAAGTTAGTTGGCTTACAATGATATAGGGATATGAACCTGGTGATAGGTTTTGATGTGAGTAAACATTCTGCATTGTGGGTCCTGGTTGGTATAAGACTGGCATTGGTCCCGAGTAGTTGTTTGGATAATCCGGGTACAGAAGATGGGCAATCTTAGGGTCAGGTGGAGAATAAGGTGGAGGGTCCCCAACAAATCCAGTGTTCTCAACTCCCTTGGGCCCCTCTGAGTTTTCCTTGGGCTGCACAGACCCAGGCTGAGACATGTTGGCTCCGGAGTCCGTCCGTGTAGTTGCTAAAATTCCATCTGTAACTACATCTCTGTTCTCAGGAGTTCTCTCTGCATCTTGGAGAATTCCAAACTCCACAGCTGCAAGAGATACAATTACACAAACATTTTTTAAATGAACATGCTTCCAATTTTTTCCTCAAAAATCTAAATATTCACATTAGTAAAACAACCTAACCTAACCTGTTTTTTCATAATCCTTATCAAAAACTGTCCCATGTTTACAGTTGCTGCTGCTAAAAAAAAAAAGAAAAAAGGAATTATTAATTTATCTTCTGGTCCATCTTCCTGAAGGCAATCTGAGGTCCAGTTGGAATGTTGATTGCACACCTGCCCCTATTTCCTCTCAATGAATCAACTGTTGACTCACCCAAGACTCATCTATCTGTTAATTGCTCGCCCATCTCATGTAACTTCTTGTAGTACAACCAGAAAGAGAAGACAATAATACAGTTTTTTTAACCTCAACAAACCTTTAACAAACGTAGGGGCTACTGGAGCACCAGCTCCAGGTCCATGCTTTGACATAAGTCAAAATGAGCCACAATATAAACGTTCCGATGTTTTTCGTATTCTTTCTTCATTATGATATCACTGCTGTGACTACAGCAGCACCTCATTATGCATCAAACGTTTCATTTTATTATTTATTAATAGAATTTAAACTACTGTTTAATACTCAGCCTGTTCTGAGAGTGGTGGACAGGATTTGTGTTGTATGCACACCCTTCAAGTCAGATCTGCAGCATTGCATCAGACAGACATGAGGGGAAAGTCCAGAAGCCACGTGGACTAAGTAATATTTTGCTTTAATTCAGACATGTAGCCCATAACAGGTACTGCGACAATGGAAATTAACTTTATCTTAAAAGGCCCATCAACATATTCAAATACAGCTCCCTTAACCCACAAATCCAACTCTCACAGATGTGAAAGTTACCAGACCTTCGTAAAACTCTATGAATGAACGACTTTAGGAAAGAAGAATTATAAAATGGGCATACAGAGGCATGTAAAATAATTAACATGTTTATTGCATGCTAATGAGTAAAAGCAAAACAAAAAAGGTAGGGGGAAAAACCCCACAAATTGTCTTTAAAAATATATATATAAATAACAGGAACCTCATGAACCACCTAATGGCAATACATACTTCTTGAATTCACAATGAGGCTTCTGCGCAAGCCACATGACTGCATTGAGTAATTTTCTCTGTCATTGCAAAAATAGAATTTACAAAAACAACAACAAAAAAAAACAATGACAACTGGCACCAGCTTAGCAAATATACGCAGAATGTACCATGTCATGTTCCTGTATTCTACGACCCATGTATACAACTTTGGACTACAATCAGGCTCTTGCATGAGCTGCACTTTGTAAAATGTATTACCAACTGTCATTGAAAAAATAAAGAATTATTAAAAAAAAAAAAAAATTACAGGAAAAAAATATTCCCCCTGGTCCTTTTTAGCGAATTTTGTGTCTACAATGTGCAGTAAAGGAAATGTAATCTAGCACAGGATGCACAAACTATCAATAGGACTGATCTATTTCTAACCTTACTACAGCTTTTCACACTCATCAGGGCCAGACTGGGGAAAAAAAATTCAGCCTGGGCATTTTAGGACAGGGCAGCCTAAAAGGGCTGGACTGGCTTACTGGGCAATATTCCGGTGGTGGCCGGCATACCTATACTGCACAATCACCGGGAGACCTGCAGGAGGGAAGCGCACAGCACTTCGCTCCATTCCTGCTGGTCACTCCATGTAGCGTGGCCAAGCAGATGCTCTACACGGTCAGACAGGATGTGCTCGTTGGAGCACCAAACAGCTTCCTGCCAACCCGAATAGAGGATACAGAGGATCCTCCACCACAGTCCTCGCAGCCAAGCTACACAGGGGAGGAAGGCAGGCACAGAAGGGGAGAGAGAGAAATATAGAGGGGTGGGGGGGAATGAGACACAGAAGGCCTTAGGGGAGAAACAGAGGGGCTGGAGGAGAGAAAGAGATGCTCAAATAGGCTGTGTGGGAGAAAGAGACACACAGAGGGGATGGGGGGGGAGAAAGAGACACACAGAGGGGATAGGAGGGAGAAAGAGACACACAGAGGGGATGGGGGAGAAAGAGACACACAGAGGGGATGGGGGGGAGAAAGACACACAGAGGGGCGGGATGAAGAAATAGACACAGAGGGGCTTTGGGAGAGAAACAGACACACAGCTAATTATAATCATTCATGTATTTTCCCTCCTTCCCTTCTACTCACTGGTTGATCTGTAGCTTAGGCACCTGTCTGCACCTTAGTGCAGATATTTTGGGAGCAATTCATGCAATCTGCACAAGCTGGGGGAAATGAGGGTAATGAAACACATGTAGGGGCTGGGGGGATGAGACACATGTAGGGGCTGGGGGGTATGAGACACATGTAGGGGCTGGGGGTAATGAAACACATGTAGGGGCTGGGGGTAATGAAACACATGTGGGGTTGGGGGGGATGAGACACATGGAGGGGCTGGGGGGGAATGAGACACATGGAGGTGCTGGGGGGAATTAGACACACGGAGGGGCTGGGGGAATGAGAAACATGGAGGGGCTGGGGGGGAATGAGAAACATGGAGGGGCTGGGGGTAATGAAACACATGTAGGGGCTGGGGGGGATGAGACACATGGAGGGGCTGGGGGGATGAGACACATGGAGGGACTGGGGGGATGAGACACATGGAGGGACTGGGGGGATGAGACACATGGAGGGACTGGGGGGATGAGACACATGGAGGGGCTTTAGGGAATGAGACACCTATAGGGGCTTTAGGGAATGAGACACATGGAGGGGCTGGGGAAGGGATGAGAGACATGAAGGGGCTGAGGGGAATGAGACTCCTGGATGGTCTGTGGGGGGTGGTAATAGATACATGTAGGAGCTGGGGGGAATGAGACACATGGAGGGGCTGGGGAAGGAATAAGAGACAAGGAGTGGATGAGGGGAATGAGACTCCTGGCTCGTCTGTGGGAGGGTGGTAATAGATACATGTAGGAGCTGGGGGGGAATGAGAAACATGCAGGGGCTGGGGGTAATGAAACACATGTAGGGGCTGGGGGGATGAGACACATGGAGGGGCTGGGGAGATGAGACACATGGAGGGGCTGGGGAGATGAGACACATGGAGGGACTGGGGGGATGAGACACATGGAGGGACTGGGGGGGATGAGACACATGGAGGGACTGGGGGATGAGAGACATGGAGGGGCTTTAGGGAATGAGACACATGGAGGGGCTGGGGAAGGGTGGTATTAGATACATGTAGGAGCTGGGGGGAATGAGACACATGGATGGGGCTGGGGGAGGGGGGCGTGAGACATATGGGGGGGGCCCTGGGAAATTATCGCACGGGACCCGGTGGTTTCTAGTTACTCCTCTGCCATGTGAGCAAGGTTCTTATCACCTTCTGTGTTTACATTTCTCATAAATTGCTTGTATTGTTTGTTTACACATTGTAGAGCCATGCAGAATAACCCAATGCATTATAAATGATATTAAGAATCTAATAACCATGCCATTCATGGTGGCAAATTCCAATAGATCACAAACCGTGATTATTATTATTTTTTTATTTAACAAAATTGACTGTAGCGAAAGCCACTTCGCCACTGTGTTTTGGAGGGGGCTGCTTGCCCGCCTCTTACCCTGTGACTACAGTCCCTGGGCGATTTGGTCCTTTATGCACGGTATTTGGGCATACTGTGGGTTATTGGGCTGCCCCAGGATTATGGGCCCTCTCATCAGCCCATACGAAACTTAAACCCCATGGCGTTTGAACTGTGTTTGTGGCATCTAAACGCTGTTTGGATATGTTGAGCGCTCAGATCCAAGCCATCTGGGGATGGGTTGAATGTGGGGGTTCTGTTTAGTATAACAGGAGTTATGTATTTTTATGTCTTTTGGTGGTTCCTGGTAACGTGCTTAATGGAGGCTGTGTTTGTCCCTGGATATAATTAAATCAGCTTCTCCATTGTCTCCAGGATAGAGGATTCTGGGGAACTAGTTTGAGCTGGAAAAACCATGCTTCCAGAAGGTCAAATGCACATTTGTACTAACTTTTGAACCTCTGGTCCAATTCGTATGATTTTTGAGTATGTTGTTCCCCCGAATGGATTGATTGTGAATATGTATTTTTATGCAAATGTGATGTATATTTTGGGAGTTATGAATGTTGTGTAAAAACTGTATTTTCCCTACCTATGATAATTGTATTTTCCTGTGTGTACAGATAATTAGTTTACAGGTAGAGGGGAGGGCTATGTGTGGGATGTAACTATTGTGTGATTGGTTAATGTACGTTACTGTGTGTGTGTCTCCCCTTCATGGGAGCACCTAATAAAAAGGGCTGCAAGCTAGCAGCCAGAGAGTTCTATTTTTACCCTCAACTTGAGTCCTGTCTCTTATTGGGGGAATCTGCTGCAAGGGATTGCTATGCTAGGCATATTCCCTTGCTATAATCACTGAGCTCTTGTAAGAGCTTGTTCCTGCTTCGTTCTGAAGGGAGATAGCTGCAGCCTGCGGTGCTTATGGTGTCTGGTGGAGTGCTTGGAGTCCTCTGGAAGCGCTAGGAGCATCTTTCAACGGAGGTACCCAGTCGGGGTGCCAGTGGATGCGTTACATTGACAATCTGGAAAAGCACATGAAAATTGTAAAGTGCTTTTACGCCATAGTTCAAAAAAGAAGCAGTCCATTTTACATTAGGTATTGTCAATGGTATATCTCACAGAAAGGAACATTTAAACATGTAATAAACCTTGATGACGTTTCATTGACACCTTGAGAAAACAGATCTTGTTTATATTCGTTCAAGAACTATTCACTGTTTATACATGGCATTAAATCTCTCGTCATCCCCCAACTGCCAACTTTTACAAGTATCCAAAAGAGAAAGAAACATGAAAGAAAAACGAAGATATAATGGAGATACTGGAGAAAAAAAAAAAAATTATAGGAAATGTAAGTTTCCTCCCCATCAGGTCACAGAGAAGTATAACTTAGTGCCACATCAAATTGCCTGTGCTGCCCAGTACGTAGGTATAGTTCAGGCATAGGCAACCTTCGGCACTCCAGATGTTTTGGACTACTCCTCCCATGATGCTTTGCCAGCATTATGGATGTAAGAGCATTATGGGGGATGCAGTCCACAACATCTGGAATCTGGAGTGCCAAAGGTTGCCTATCCCTAGTTAGTCCTTCTCAGGAATGTTTTTGCTTAACAAACAGAACATCGTTAATGGCAGCTCTGCTTGGAATACCCGTACATCCAGTCTCAACAGCGAGGATTGGATGGATAAAAATAAATCAATAGAAGGAGAAAAGGGAGAGAAGAAAACGAAAAATATTAAATAAAGGACAAGGTAATGGTCTCCCGTGGGACGCCTCATCCCAGGAGGAGAATAATACTCCATTGCTCCTACATAGCACCACTTTGCATATTTTCACAGTATTTGTCTCAGGATTCCAAGACTTTATAAAACTTTGTTAAGGTGCTTCGGACTAGTGCAGTTAACTTATCCATCAAATAATGTCCTTTAGTTTCCCTATAACCCTGTCATTCCCCGGCATTTGGTCCCCCCAACCACTTCTAAGCTTATGTTGTTATATAATTTCTGTGTATGTGAGGGGAGGCCATCCACCGGCTTTATCTACTAAACAACCACTAGATGCACTTTTGGGAGCCAAAATTTGTTCCTTAAATGATGCTGGACATCTTCATGCTCTGCATGAGGAAATCCAGCATCAGTGAATCCCTATAGGAAAACATTGATCCAGTGCTTTCCTATGGGAAGGCCTAATGAGATTGTGGCGTTTAATGTGCATGCACATTAGGTCACCTCATCGGATGACGGAGGAGGAGGCAAAGCAGCTACCCAGAGCACAGGGACATCTGCACTGGAATTAGGTGAGTAAATAAATGTGTTTTAATCCTTTATGTGAGTCTACCAAAATCTGAATCCCTTAAATGATGCTGGACGTGCATGAGGACATCCAGTGTCAGTGAGATCCCTATAGGAACGCATTAAGGCAATGCTTTCCTATGGAGAGGACCTAATGTGCCTGCAGTGTTCGCTGCGCATGCACATCAGGTCCCCCGGTGGATGATGTTGGAGGAGGTGGAGTGCTGACTCAGCTCCGAGGGAGATCGGCGCTGGAATTGTGTGAGTAAATAAAGGGTTTTTTAATCTTTTTTATGTTGGGGGGTTGTTAGGGGACACAAGGGAGGCCAGAGGGCTATATAGTGTTAGGAATATAATAAAATTTGAAATTCACATTGAATTCCTGACAATTCTTTACTGAAAAACCCAGTCAGTGTTTAGTGCAGGCTAATCACTGGTACAGTCATTATTTGATCTTGTGATGTAAATATTGCATTTGCTGATTTAGTGTTTACAGTAAGAATTTAAGATGTATGCAGAGGGTAAATGGCTTTTCTCCTCTTGGGCAGGAAGCAGCAGGAGACTGAATTATTTAACACGTTTTGGCATTATTCATTCAATGGACTCTGAAATTTAAGGGGATAATTGAAAGAAAAATATTCCAGGGTTATTTTGGGAAATTTAGATCAAAACACTTTATTAAATGTATCATTATCTGAATTTAACAAACGGACCTTAGAATTGTCTTGAAATAACCACAAATTGGAGCCTTTAAAAATTCATTGAAAATGCCTCCAATAACTCGGGAGTTTACTGTTCTTGAACAATATCCTAAAAACATAAATAAAACCATTTGTAGCACAAGCAGGCAGAGAAAATAAAAAAAATGAGGGGATTACCAGAACTTGGGCAGACTAGATGGGCCGACTGGTTCTTATCTGCCGTCACATTCTATGTTTCTATGTAAAAACCCCTAAAAATCAGGAGGGACATCGTCTCTCTTGTGAGCATGTGTAGGAAGTTAAACGTTGATGGGTTTCTGAGACTCCCCTCGATTGCCCGCATTTGATGTGCATTAGGTAAGGCATGGGGGAAAAAATGGGTTTTCTCTAATATCCGAAACCCTTATTAACCTGATTTGGGTCAAATGTTCCTACTCCCATGTGACGCGTTGTGCAAAGTACTTGGGTATTCGACCTAATCTACTTGTCCACAGTCAGAGCACCCATTGCATTGGAGGAGAAACATTTTTGTTTAAAAATAGTGAGAAATCGTAGTATTAAAAATCCCTAAATTAAATTATTTGGCAATCCTGTAACGTAGGATCCTCTTTCTGCTTGCAATGAATCACTTGCAGTAATATGTAGCTGTCCCTTTAAGTCGTTAGGTTAAACCCTGAAATTATGTATTATGTACATATGAAATATGAACTTTGCCTAGAATTGGATGTTTAGATATCTTAACGTTTTAAAAGATATTGGATAGGGTTCATTAACCAGCGTACGTGTGTTTCTTTTATTGTCTGCCATTTATTGTGATAAACGATAAGCTGTGTTTAGGATAACACAAGAGAATAAAACAGTATTTGATGGAGGTTTTATTACATATAGTCCAGTTTAAGTAAATCTCCACGTTTTCAGATGATTAAAAGATGCAAACCTGACAGATCTTATAAATCATAAAAAATAAACTGCTAAAATATAGAGTTTATTTTAACAATATTAAATATAGCCATAATAAGAACACTCATCCCCGCCAATGCTCCCAGATCTCTGAGGAAAGTCCTTAGTTACACTTTTCACGTTTGTTCAGAGTTTTTAACTTGGTATGACATTTAATGTGTTCCTCTCAGCTCAAGGCACCCGATGGTCCAGGTTATGTCAGTATCCCCACATGAACTGAGAAATGCCTAATTCTCAGACTATCGGTGTGCATTGAGGACTGGCCTGGGGATCAGTCTACTCTTCATAAGGGGATAAATTAAGGGGGTGATCCATGCAGAGTGTCATCTGAGTGGGCACAGTACCATACCTCCAAAATCCTTCTTCCAAAGAATCAAGAGGCTACTGGGTGGGTAAACGGGGTGGGCCAGTGATGAAATTATGTCACTGGATCTTCATTGACTGAGTGGGCTCGATCAATTAACTGGCAGGTGAACCTGCCGTGAATTTACGCTAGGTTGCCTATCAATCCCATAGACCAGCCCACTGACGGCAGACCCTGTAGGGAGCACTGTTTCAATGCTCTCTGCCGGATCCTATTGCCCTGAACATAACGCAAGCACGTCTAATGATGCGCTAACCCTATGCTTGTCCCCAAAAGCAGGATTCCAGAGAACAAACTCAGTGCGGGGGTCAGGACCTGGAAATCAGGACGGTCGAGAGGCACCGGCAGAACCTTTGAGAGTTGTAAAACTTGGCATCACGGCTACCATTTATTACGACCAGCAAATAACTCAAACTTCTGCTCAATGGGAGAATATCTGACTCTCTGCATGGAATGAATACCCCCATTTTAAACCCTAGGACCAAGCGTTAAACATTTTTCGAGATTTGAAAGTGAGAATGATCACATATTCAATGTGCGTTTCAATGTTTAGACCTTAATAGCCGAACTGGAAGCATATCTGGCTAGGATAATTTTTTTCTAAATCAGCTGTTTTGTCCTTAAATTTGAAATTCACTTTGATTTCTCGACAATTCCCACTTTAGTAAATATCTATTGGATGTTGGGATGCAGAACCAAAGCTGGGTATATCTGGAACTCCAAGCCATAAACAGGAGAGAGGGTAAAGTCCAAATCATATCTACATCACATAGTGTGTTTTATGCGGCAGCGAATCATGGGCTCTTTCTTTCCATCCATGCTCTGTATATAATAAATAGTTTTTTCCTTTTCTTTGACAACTTCCAATAGCATTGTATTACTAGAAATGTAATTCAGAATTAATGATCTGACAATGGCTATTAAGATAACATGAATTGTAATGAATTACCAAACTCTAGCCTACCTGGGCTCTTTCAAGGTCTGGCTATAAGTCTTGATTCTCAGTGTGCTGGGTTGAATGGCAGACTAGAGGGATCTGGGGGGGGGGAATGCCAGAATGAGTAGGCCGGTTTAATCTTGGGGGTGAGTCATTAGACTGTTTGTCGGGGTCTTGCAGGGTGGTGGGGAAGACTGTCTGGTTCTTGGAGGGTGACTGGGAAGACTGTTGGGATCTCGGAGGGTGAAGGGACAGACTGTGTGGGTCTTTGAGGGTGTGGAAAGGCAGACTGTCTGGTTCTTGGGGAGGTGAATGGACAAGTCTCTTTGGGTCTTGGAGGGTGGATAACTGATGTCCTTGTCCACACTTGTCCTCTCATGTTCAATTTCACGGCTGTCTGTCTCATTCGTGGTTGGTAGGTTGATTGCCATAGGTTAGAAATCATGGCCATCTGTCCCCATGCAGAGCTGATGCAAGCCTTAGGCAGCTCAGACAGTCGTCACTTTCAATTAACAGAGTAGGCCCCTGCCTACCCATACGATAGTTGCCTACTCTGCCCAAATATACAGGCGGAGGGGTTCAGGAGGCGAGGGAGCTAGGGAGCTATGTACTTACTGTGCTCTTTCTGCCTCTCCCTTGCATGCCCTATAGTGTGCTGGCAGCCGGGATGGGACATCATCCTATCATCTGTTTCACTACATGGTATCAGCAACCACAATACATAGGGGAGAGGAACAGGATTAGGGAGTTATCGACCAAACAACTGAAAGATCAAAATTACAAAAGGCTTTTCTTAATCTTGACCTTCCAGCTGTTTAGTAGGTTGCTCCCTAATTTAGTATCATATATGGAAATGCTAGATAAGGATACCAGATTAGAGAGCCACCAACTATTATCTTCATTTTTAAATTATATAGCTGAAGACTACACTCCACCCAAGGCATTCGGCCCTCGTGTGCCAAAATGTTGTTCATAGAGTTTCATTAACGTCTGTTGAGCTGTATCTTAGTTCCCTATTAGTAAAAACTGGCCTTACTATTAGAGATCTATGCCAACCACACTACAATTCGTATTATTCTTATGTAGGCATCCTCAAAGGCACATTTTGGTGAATTGATAGTGTTGCAAAAATTTTTTACAAATTGCAAAACAAAATTAACTCAATTTTTCCCTTTTGCTATTTTACTTCAGCACAATTCCCCGTTTAGTGAAAGAACCCTTCTGGTCATAGCTGTTGTTTATCTCTTGCACACTCTGCATCCTGGCCCATGTGTAAGTCTTCACACCATAGTACGGGTCTACTACCAACATTTCTGACTTTCCTGGTTTTAAAGCCCATTTTTTTTGCTATTTCTTGATTTTTCAGCTAAACCAGAGATCATAAAGTGATCTTCACCTATTCCCAAACCACAAATCCTATGAAGCCGAGCCAGCTGCAGAGCTGCTGTAGTTCAACAATTCTCAAATATTCCCTCTAGACATCTCTCACAGTTCATACCACTAACCCCATCACTCACAGCCTTTTAATAACTCTGATCTAGCCAAAACATTGCTCCTGTCTTTACCTATATACCTACTAAGATGTTACACCTTGATTTACACCTCATGTCTATCCTGTCCCATTTCCTTTGAGACAAACAGACAATACACAGGTAGGACTTTCAGAACGTACTCTATCCTGTCATTTCAGAATACCAGCCCTATTGTTAAGCTAGATATGCATAGAGCTTATATAGATTCAGCGAAGACAAAAAGCACATCGTTTGGCTGTACCCATGTTCTGTCCTGATACTTTTGCGTGTGGATACATGACCCTTTACCCCCGTGCTAATAGCAAGTCACCCCATAACAATATTTGGACAGATAACGTCATTATCTGATTTCCGCATCATAATGTCTTAATGTGACGGTGTGTAAATGGAGGAAATCCTACATTTTTTTAAAAACAAATTTATTTATTAAACCACTTGAAAACTGTTAGATGGAAATGGGAATGACTACATCCACAACGTCTTAGAACCATATCACTGCAATAAGCTGTAGTGGTTATGGTGCATGGAGCATCCCTTTAAATAGGGATGTATTCATTAAACAGTTGTGAATCATTGGCGACTGGATTACCAACTATCATGGCGGTAATTTTACAATTAGCACCATTTTGTTTTGTATATAAATGCTCAGTGCCAGATGAACTATCCAAGGCCATATTTATAAATGCAAGTATTATATTGGTTTCCATAGTGATTGGACAGCATTTGCACTTTGCTAAATCATTTTTGTAGCTTTGATTAAGTAGCATGAATTCCTTCCTCCCTCCCCAAAAGAGCATGAAATATGGGGAAGTACTGTATTTATTTAAAACTAATGCGCAATCGAGTCTACATTTTGGAGACTTTATTTTGCCAATAAAGGTGCGCATTAGATTCAAGTAAATAGGGTATTTAAATCCCAAGCAATATTTAAACAACCCATCATATAAACTGGAGAAAACCTCTGCCCATTGATTCAGAATTATCACTTGGTTCCAAGTGATAAGAACAATTCTGGGACTACTTCATAAGGTGAATACATTTTACTGATACATTATTATAGTCTTTATTTTATTAAATCACCTAAAGAAGGGGGTAATCCTAGACTGGGAGTTAAAGCCACTAATACCCTGCAGGCTCATGTAAGGTCAACATTTAGAAGGAACGAGATACCAGGTAACCAGTCACCCCCTTTTGATATGCGACTGGTGGGCTTTAATGCATTTTGGTGATCTCTGGTCCTGATGTCATTCCCGAAACCTTCAAAGTATCTCATGATTTTGGGAAATGATGCTACAGATAGGGATCTCAAACTATGCCCCCCCGAGATGTTAATGTCCTACAAAACCCAGAATTCTTTAAATGCAATAGACGGCCAGAGAATTATAGGAGCTGTAGTTCAGCAACAGCTTGGGGGCCAGAGTTTGAGATTCCTGATCTAGATATCTGTGTTGGGGAATGATCCTGTCTGAGTAGATTAGTTAGTTCTTTTGTGCCTTTTCCTACAGAAATGCAATTAGGAGATCTACTGATTTGGGGGTTATATATTTTTCTGACTTGCCTATAGCTGTGTCTCCATTGATTTTTGGATATCTAGGAGAAGTTTGATTACTGCATGACTATTACGTTGGGTGCCAGATCTCTAGATCAACACTACGTTAGAATATTATTTACTATATGTAAAAAAAAACTAAACACAATATAACGCTCACTGCTTTAGGCTCAACAATTAACCCTCTTTGTGCTGGTACACTGAACACCCCATCTAGCACTGAAACTATTAAAATTATCGCCTTTTTCACAGTTCAAGTCTCCGCACTTTACATTTTTGTTGAGGAATGATCTTTAGAGAATAGATACACACTTACCTGTAGCCATGGATTTTCAACACTTGACCAAAGGCACACGTCCAAGCCTTTTGGTTTTTCTCCGTCTAAGAAGTGAACAAAGGATCCTGGCTCTTGCACTGCCAATCTTTTATTCTTAATGGACACCCTATAAGTTTCTCTCTTGGTCTTCCGTATCCCACCATTCATCTGTCCTCTAACTGAGTCATAGCGACCATCATTGGCAAGTTCTTCTTGATACCCTTTAGCTCTCTCTCTCTCGCTTTCTTCCAGACTCACTCACACCTTTCTTTTCCTACTGATCTCTCTTGTCCTCCCTCCTCCCCTCCCTCAGTTTTGGTCTCCATTTCCTGGCTATGAGCTCCCTCATTAATAATTGACAGTCCTGTTTGCGGAAGGCTCTGCAAACAGGAGCCTGGCTCGTAATGCAGACCTGCATGGGGAAGCTGGCAGTACCACTTCCTCCGTGTCATGGTGGTACAAAGGGTGTGTGAGTAGATCAGATGGGAGCATGGTACAGATATGGCCAATATATGATAAAAAACACTGTTGCATTGGGAAAATAATTATCTAATAGTTCAGGGGGAGGTTACTAGCTATCCAGCACTTGCTTACAATGAAATTCACATCCTTAACCTTTCACTTGCTGGCTAAGGGTGACTGGACGTTTGTACCAACAAATTCATGACATAGCCTACTTCACCTACACAGATCAACGTCTGGATGATAACATCCAAGTGGTCACTACATATACTTTCAGTAAATTAGAATATGAGGGAGTGGAGATCTTGTGTCTGCTGGAGTAGACCTCAAATACCCTTCTTGATGTACTCACAACAGTATTGACCATAAGGTGATCTGAAGACCATGAATTTGCTTGCCCCCATTCACCATCCCTATTTGAATAAGGAGGGCCCGAAATTGGTAATCTCATCAGCCCAGGGCCCTGTGGGATCTTAATCCTACTCTATGTGGTCCATAGGCATAGACAAATGAGGACATATGACCCTTTGCCTTAAAGGACATAGGTCACCTCTAATTATTATAATATAATAATCATTTTATCAAGTTTTGAAAGGAAATAGATTTGTGAATTATATGTAAAAAATGTAAAAAACAGGATCCCTCCAGCCATATACATACACTTTGGGTCACACGGTGTTTGAAAACCAACAGTCAGTCTCTATGGTCTTCTCTGCTTCTGTGCAGGGAGTGAAGCTGGGAAGACTATAAAGACTAACCTACAAAAGGTAGTGATGAAGTCAAAGTATATTTCCCTTCAAAACTGATAGTTATATTAAATTTTTTTTTTTTTTTGAGGTGACAGTTGTCCATTACTGTTTGGTGCCCACACAACCAGAAGAACTTCAGAAGGGTTCTTAAAATCCGTTCCAAGGGTAACTCATCCATCTTGAGGTTTTGGTCATCCCTTGGAATCTTATTAGGGGGTGGAGATGGCGGAAACAATCTTGTGATCATGACATTTAAAACTGATCCTTTTTGGTATTTTATTCCCTCTATGATCCAAGATTGGATGACTAGAGATGGGGTAATTGGGGTAGTGTTGGATTAGGAGGTTAGGGTCACCTGCCTTTACAGTGACCATTGAAATGAATATTGTCGGGATATTTAATTTTTTCCAGATGGTGGACTCTCCCTAGAACAGGAGTAGTGTATTTTGGTTTCCAACTACGATTGTGCTTTGATTTTTTTTTTATTTATAACTGGGCATCATGGGAGAAGTGAAGCCACAAGAGTTGCAGAGCTTTCTGTTTGCTAGGAGATAGGAATAATATATCAGATCTTTACTGTATTTTTTTCATAAATAAGTAAATAACCAATAAAGCACTCTCTAATGCAGCTTCACTAACCACCTCATACAGACGAGCAGGCTCAACAAATTAGGTGCATTGCCAATAGCATAAGTGCCAATAGTCCTGATTTTGTCTGGACAGTCCCACAATGGATCCCTCTAACCTGCCCGGATTCTCAAATCTGCCAGGCAGATTTCAGGATGAAGGAGGCGACAGGGCACTAGGGACACAGAGAGCACTTTAGCTATGCTCCGTGCATGGTATGCCTGGGAAGGAGGGCATACTGTTAGTCAGCTGGGCCTCCTTCTCTTTAAGGTGGATCTGTCCACTTTATGGGCATTCCCACCCATCCCAGATAGAGGCATGCAAAATTGGCAGGTTTGCAAAGGCTTAGGGATATGCAAGGTAGGATAAAAGTAGGATAAAAGTTGGCTGAGAAATATTAAGAACTGGGGTCGGCACTATCATAAGGCAGCACTATCATAAGACCGCCTTAGGGGGCTGCAGCCAGGAGTCGCGGAAAATCACAGTGAGAAGCGCGGAAGCGCCTCTAGAGGCTGTCAATGAGACAGCCACTAGAGGCTGGATTAACCCTAAAGTAAACATAGCAGTTTCTCTGAAACTGCTATGTTTACAGAAGGCAGGGTTAATCCTAGATGGACGTGGCACCCAGACCACTTCATTAAGCTGAAGTGGTCTGGGTGCCTATAGTGGTCTTTTAAGGAATAGGGGGAAAGGAGGGGGTCGGGGGGAGAGGGAGTTTAGATTAGGTTTCTCTCATTTTTCACAGGCACACCTGTATCCAAGCAGGTACATAGTAGTAAACTAATTGGAGTTTTTAGGGACCAGCAAAGTTTAGGAACGGAGCTGCCAAACACGAAATGAGAATTGTTTGTTTTAAAACTTCCTTTTGGAAGGAAGCAGTCTGATCTTTGATGTACACACCATAGTAGTTGTGCCTCCGGTCTGTTTATGTAGAGAGTGAAATAGCAGGGCTATTGTAATAGAGCAGTAAATGTTGGATAGTTTCCCTAGTGAAATGGGAGGTGACACTTTATCTGGCGCTCACAAGGTCACATGCAATTTTTCACTCCCCGTCTGTACAGGGTTATCTGGGAATGAATGGCTCAGGAAGGATTCCTTGCTGTGCCTTTTAACCCTTTGCAGTATGTAGAGTGAAGGGGTTTAAAGCAACATGTCTGTTGTCTTGTCTTGAGCAGTACGGAGCTCATTATCCAATAGAAAAAGGCGTGTAAAAAGACCATGGCATATTACTTGCCGTATACAGTACCCTAGCCAATTACCAAAGGAGTAAAACGGTGCAGGTAAGTGCAGACTCCCACTTAGAACACTTTTCAGGCACTATGAGGGTTAGCAAAATACATAAACAACCCATAATGCTTGTGGCTGAGTCTAATGCTTTGCATGCTGTCATGTGCTTAAAGGGACACAATAGGCATCAAAACAACTTTAGCTTGATAAAGCAGTTTGGGTGTACAGATCATGCACCTGCAGTCTCACTGCTCAATTCACTGTCATTTAGGAATTAAATCAAGTTTGTTTCTATTTATGCAGCCCTAACCACACCACCTCTGGCAAAATGGTTTTATTTTCAATCAGGTGTTAACTTGCTTTAGAAGTTTGTATTTCCTGCTCAGTAAACTGAACTTTTATCACATACAGGAGGCTCCTGCAAGGTCTAGCAAGCAAATAACAGAGCAGAAGATAAGAAATTCTAAATTAAACATAATGTGCAAAAAGGTAGTGTACACATTATATATCACTTTACAGGAAGTGTTTATGAAGACTGTGCAAGTTACATACAGGGAGGGGTGGCCAGGGCTGCATAAACAAAGTGAAATTACTTTACTACATAAATGGCAGATAAATGAGCAGTGAGACTTCTAGGGCATGATCTATACACCAAAACTGCTTGATTATGCTAAAGTTGTTTTGGGGACTATAGTGTCCCTTTAAAATGTATGTTCATGTCATTAATGGCAACCATGCCATACCTTCCAAGCATCCCTATTTAGGATGGACAGTCCCTGTTTGGGCAAAAAATCCCTCAGTCCCCCTTTCTATCCCAAACTCCCTATTTTCTATGAGCTACATATAGTTGGTGTGTCTGAGTGTATAACAGAGCTTCACAGCATTAATACTCCCAGTAAGGTGTCTTTAAACTACAATAAATGTGTTTACAAACCAGTCTGTGTAAATAAGATACATTGCTATTGTTCTAAATTACATTGTAGATTCCCTTTTTTTTATTATTGTCATCTAAAATTTGTGAGAACAGCTCCACCCCTGGCCACACACCCCACTCACATCCCTACAATGAAAGTGTGCATAATGCATGCTCGTAGTAGTGGTGACCTCGGCATCTCAGATATTTGCAAACTACATTACCCATGATGCTTGTGTGTACAAGTAAAAGTTTTGTATGCCTTTAAGAAAGAAATGTAAATAGAGTAAAGTCCATAGTATTTGTGAGTAGAGGTTCACAGCAGTAACTATAAAAAGGGCTGCTTAGTCTTATCTAATATCAAACTATTCTAAAGACCCAAATAAGGGTCGGTCTTTCTTTAGCCAATGATTGGCTTAACAGAGCTTAAAGGACCACTCTAGTGCCAGGAAAACATACTTGTTTTCCTGGCACTAGAGTGCCCTGAGGGTGCCCCCACCCTCAGGGACCCACTCCCGCCGGGCTCTGGGGGGAGGAAGGGGTTAAACTTACCTCTTTCTCCAGTGCCGGGCGCGGAGCTTTCCTCCTCCTCCTCTTCTTTCTCGCGACGTCATCGGCTGAATGCGCATGCGCGGCAGGAGCCGCGCTCGCATTCAGCCGGTCGCATAGGAAAGCATTCATAATGCTTTCCTATGGA
The DNA here is from genome assembly GCF_036172605.1 of Pelobates fuscus. Classification (NCBI taxonomy): domain Eukaryota; kingdom Metazoa; phylum Chordata; class Amphibia; order Anura; family Pelobatidae; genus Pelobates; species Pelobates fuscus. The sequence goes on along the minus strand of NC_086325.1, from coordinate 134,649,792 downwards.
CGCTTGCGTGCTCTCACTGTGATTTTCACAGTGAGAAGCACGCAAGCGCCTCTAGCGGCTGTCAATGAGACAGCCACTAGAGGCTCTGGAGGCTGGCTTAACCCTCAGTATAAACATAGCAGTTTCTCTGAAACTGCTATGTTTATAAAAAAAAGGGTGAAAGCTAGCTGGACCTGGCACCCAGACCACTTCATTAAGCTGAAGTGGTCTGGGTGCCTAGAGTGGTCCTTTAAGTTTAATTAACCCTTGCACAGACAGAATGCAATTCCTGTGGCAATTAGGGAGATTAGTGCTATCTCATGTGCTTGGCTGAAGGATGCATAATTAGATTTAAGAAATGCATCCGTTTTAACCGTTTCCTGGCTGTACATGTTTTTAGTATTTGTTGAGTCAGACTTTTTCTGTAAAAGATAAGAATATTGAATTATTTTTTTTCCAATTAGTATCATCGTTGACTCGACTGAAATTATTGAAATGTTGTAGTTACAGCCACTTCTGGTAGCAATATCACTATCTTTATCTCTCTGTCTCTCCCTCCTTGCAATCTAACTAATTCAGCAGTATCCAATCTCCCCCAATGTTCTATCTAAGCACTTTTTGTGATTGGCCAAGCACTATCACAAGAAAATCTTTAAAATTACCGCAACCTGCCATTTGCATTTAGTATTTAAGATTCCCATATAAACTAACAGTTCAAGAGATCTCTTACTATTGGTTATAAGAGTGCTTAGAGAGAACATTGATTACTGTTATTACTATTTTATTTTATTCGTAAAGTTCCGACCTATTCCACAGCTTTCTACGTAAACATTTCACACGTTTTTTGACAACACAAAAATGATCAGATGGATTTTTAACATTTTTTTTTTTTAGAATTCTTTCTTTTTACGTGCAGTGATAATAATACTAGCATATAGAAACATGACATTGAGATAATAATCGACAATAAAAAAAATTCACTGGATGTCGAAAATACTGCACTTTTTATATTTAAAGGTATAACAAGCTAACTAGACAACACAATGAGAGACGTGAGTGAGAATTTAATGATTGCTCAGGACAATTATAGATGGAAATTTTGAGAAGTGGGCACAGAAATTGTTTTGGTTGTATTGACTGCCCAGGGAATAAATGACCATTTACCAATAACATTATTGAAAAGATGTGTCTATGGTAGGATGGTATTACTGTGCCCATTTCCATGGAACAGTGCCCATTTAGACACTGATTGAGCTGCTGCTTCAATTACTTACCCATATTTCCCCATCATAAAACTAGTTAATTAAACCCATTAAAGTGGTATTACTAGCTGTCACTAGCTCTTGCAAAGTTGCATTGGCTGGTATATGATCACTGGATTCTCTTCCCTTAATGCAATGGGTGCCCTGTGTGCCAGGCCTGAACGGGATTTCGATGCCAATTGCTAAACAAATACAGAGTATCACATGATCAAAGGATCAATATTTCATTCAGTTTTGTAATTACCAGAAAAGTGGCAGTTTCCCTTTAACGGAAACGTAACACTGGGCCTTATCTACGTTCACTGTCTATATGACCATGGTGCTGGCTCCAATGGGTGCTGTGGACTTGTAATCAGGACAATGCGTGCTGATCTCATTTCAATATTGACCTTCTGAGCTAACACACAGAGCAGAGCCTCCCATCGGTCCCCAGTACACCCAGCTCTGCACACTTTAAACATCCTCGCAAGGTCACAGCCCGGCCTCCAGAGGACATTGGTAAACAAGAGAACAGTTATCATTTCCCTGATTGCTCTGTACACAAATACTGACATACCCTTTAAACTATGGATCTCTTCTATTTATTATGATAAAAGGGAAAAAATGCGTTTATATCAGGCTGACTACACTTGGTATGGTATAGATATATAATCATGCATTGTTTAAAACTTTGGAACAATTTCAATACTGATACCGGAGAAACTGACGGAAGCCAAGCACAGAGAGATGGACACAGGTTTCTTCAGGAAGGAAGAGATTCTTTATTGGATCACCGATCGGGACTCAGAGGGACTAACGTCACCAAAATACAGCAAGTTCTGAGCCCCGGACAATAGTGCAGGCTCCTTATATAGGCATATAACTCCTCCCATATTAAGCTCCACCCGCACTCTCTTAACCAATCAACACAAATAAGAATTAACTTCCTGCTTGACCGCATGGCTTGTCCAGCACAATGGAAGAGGGGGAATACTACATCCTGTATTCTTGCACATGCTCCGTACACTACTGATCGTATCTTGCCTCGTGCAACCAACTGATCGATACGTCAGCATATGCACGTACACATGCCACGTGGTAATCTCGGCCTACTAAATTTATTTTTACCGAGATTCCACCACATTCCCCCCTTTGATGCCTCTTGATATTTTACAATTACTTGAGGCATCACTTAACCTTGGTTTGCATACACCGCAAGTTACCTTGAACCAGACCAGACTTATCTTATGATGTGAATCTTCAACACTCATCTTCCTGCATTGGTTCTCCCTGATCTAAAGCCTTATACTTGTAAATCGCCATTATCTGTGCAGCAGCCTTCCTCTCTGCTATACTTCCTATCAGGCTTTGCACAGACCTAACTACTAGGGGTATAAGACACGGCAGGAGTAGACACAACATTAAAATCAGTAGGACTCCACCTACCACTGCCTTAAGCCCTCCAAACCACTCATACCAGCTACCAAACCAACTACTTGGATTATACCCTTTCCATACCTGAGTAGGCACATGCGCTAGTTTAACCATATGGCTAGTAAGCTCAGCTATTGCTTGCCCTTCGTCGTCTATTTGAAGACAGCAATTGCTTAGGTTAAACTTCCCACATACACCTCCCTCTACTGCCAAAAGGTAATCCAAGGCTAATCTATTTTGGTAGACTGCTGTCCTCATCCTGGTATTATGTTTCGCTAGAAGATTGAGCGCTTGTGATGTTTCATTAGTGATAATCTCAACAACCGCCTGTAATCTTATAATACGGTTGAGCATATAAATAGGGGTTCTGTAACCAAAGGTACCATCCTCAGCCCACGTGGCTGGCCCATAATAATCTATAATACGCTGGGGAGGCCATTCATTATCTTCCCAGGTGCCTATCTCTATGGGTCCCCTTTTCTTCCTATGATTCACATCATACACTTTAACACCTAAAGTCTCACCTGTTTCAATTGGTAACAAGAAGAAGGATGGTTTGAGCATACCCAACACACATGCCCCTTCCCAGTCCTGTGGCAACTCCGAATAGGCTTTCTTACCACAGATCCAGTACAAATTCGCTGGGGCTCTCCAGGTAGATGTGATGGATAAATCAAACCACACATCCTTTAAATTGGCGTATCTAGCAAACGGGTTAGATGGTTCTGAGACATTTGAAGCCGACCACCAGGTTGTATTCTTTGTATCATCATCATAAGCTTTTTGCCCTAGACAAGTTAATTCTCCTACAGAAGTGTTATACATTATTCCTTTCCTTGCTATGCAAACATAACCTATGATGGAGGTCTTTAATCTCCACTCAGATTTACCTCTAACACTCATATGATAATCGGCTTGTGTAGATATTAGTTGGTCAACTGCCTCAGAACCGGACATTACCTCCTTTGCTTCCCAAGGCCATTGGTCTCCCATGTTAGTACCTCCACACACATAGCAGTTGGTAACATTAAGACTACCGGCAATACTTTCGGCTAAATCGATGAACAGGTTTTTAGCATGGTATACTTGATGAGTTTGGGAGGATACCGTATCAGTCTCTATCCCTATAAACAATAATGTCCCAGGATCTAAACCCGTCCCGTATATTTGAAACCCAAATAAATTGCCATATTTGTCTAAGAACTTATCGGGGTTATTTATAAGTATATGGATGGGATTACATTCCATAGACTTACAATATGGGCTAGTCGGCAACTTAGTCACTATCATGTCTTTATCTACTGTCTGTCCCCAAGTCGCCCACCCCACACAAGACCAATATGGACAAAAGTTATAGTCTTTATTTGGGCATCTAGGACTTACATATTTATTTTTACTACTGGGACAAATATATTTATCATTAGACCCATACGTCCTCTCCCATGTAAGATCCCCACATACATTCCACGGCTTTCTACCACTCGATATTGCTTTACACGCATCAAATAGCAGAACACCCGAAGAATGTACGGATTCTAACACCGTCTTATTAATTAGGGTCCCCTGAGGATCTCCATTCCTGAGAGTCAACCAAATTGTACGAGGTTGATACTCCGGACTGAAGCACTTAGGTTCTCCTACTCCTAAATGGCACACACTATAGTCTATATTTAAGTATCTACATCTCGATACATCTCCTTTACACTCGTATTGTGAATGCCAAATTAGGGTTTGGGAAATATGGTTACCTGTTCTCGTAGTCTTAATGCATACCTCACAGCTAGGAGTGTCGGTACCTCTACCTTCCTGAATATAAAAACACATATAAATAAACACTATCAAAAGCACATCTTTCGCCGTCATCCTCAGTCTTCGTCCGTGCGATGGAGCCTCAGCTTCCAGGATGTGAGGGCTGCAGGGAATGGAGTTCTGCTCGTCTTCACAGGTGTCCCTTCGAGACTTTCCTGGCTTATACACTATGTGTTGGTAAGAGGACAGGCTTTATTATGGCCTTCTCACTCACACCTGTAACAATAAAATTTGTAATCCACACGATTCCTCGTTACTCCGACTGAGTAGTGCGTTTTAACCGGATCTTGCAGGGATTCTCTGGATCTGCTGTAACTTGCCAAGAATCGACTGCTGCTGGCTTAACCCTGGAGTGATGTATCCACGGAGTCACTTCGGCTACTTTTATCGCTGTAGGGGTAGACAAAAGAACAACATAAGGACCTCTCCACTTGGGCCCTAACGGTACATTATTCCACTCTTTAATCCACACTTGATCTCCTGGATGATAACTGTGAACAGGGGGATAAATATTCACAGGTAATCTATCTTGTACCCATTTCTGTACCTCCTCCATAGTCTTACCCAACTCTACAACCTGCTGCCGGGTAATTCCTTCTCCCAACTGACTCAAATCCTCCCTTAAGTTACCAAGTACGGGAGGTGGTCGCCCATACATAATTTCAAAAGGAGAGAGGCCCATCCTTCTGGTAGGGGTACTGCGGATTCGCAATAAAGCTATGGGTAAGAGAACGTTCCACTTAAGTTGGGTTTCCTGACACATTTTAGCCAACTGGTTCTTTATAGTTCTATTCATTCTCTCTACCTTACCAGAACTCTGGGGTCTATATGCAGTATGAAGCCTCCACTTTATACCAAGCATATGAGTCAGTTGTTGTAGGCACTGATGAACAAAAGCTGGACCATTGTCCGATCCTATAGAACAGGGTAGTCCATATCGGGGTATTATTTCTCGTAGCAGGAATCTTACAACTTCTCCTGCTTTCTCTGTACGAGTAGGACATGCTTCTACCCAGCCTGAATAGGTGCACACAATTACCAGCAGGTAACAATGTCCACCCGATTTAGGCATCACTGTAAAGTCTATTTGTAGATCGGACATGGGGAGTCTCCCCATAAACTGGACTCCTGGTGGCTTTACTGGTCCTTGTCTTGCATTATTTTTAGCACACGTTACACATCTTCGTACAATGGCCTGAGTCAAGTTGGACAATCTTGGTATGTAGAAATGTTTTCTGAGAGATTCTTCAGTACTGTCTCTCCCAGAATGTGTCCCGTTGTGATAATTTTGTACAATTTCTACCGCTAGTGATGCTGGTATGACTATTCTTCCATCTTCTAGCTGATACCACTTGTTCTCCAAATACTTTCCCGGTTCAGTTTTTAACCACTCCTCTTCTTGAGCTGTATAAACTGGAGTCCATTGGGACAGTGGAGTTGGTATAAGAGCAGCTATATGCCCCACATACTCCTGTCTTCCTGATTCAGCAGCACGCTTAGCTGCACTATCTGCCATCCGATTTCCCTTGGTTACATCACCATCTCCTCTCAGATGCGCTCGACAATGTATGATACCGACTTCTTTCGGCTCCCACACTGCTTCCAATAGTTGTAGGATTTCAGCTGCGTATTTGATTTCTTTGCCTTCTGAATTCAGTAGTCCTCTTTCTTTATACAAAGCTCCGTGGGCATGAGTGGTTAAAAACGCATACTTAGAGTCCGTATAGATATTCACTCTTAAACCTTCAGCCAATTGTAACGCTCGTGTTAGTGCTATTAATTCTGCCTTTTGTGCTGATGTTCCTTTCGCCAGTGGCCGAGCTTCTATCACCTTGTCTATTGTTGTTACTGCATATCCTGCATAGCGGATCCCTTCTTTCACATAACTACTGCCGTCAGTATAATATTGAACATCGGGGTTCTGGATGGGAAAATCACGAAGATCTGGTCTACTTGAGAATACTTCATCCATTACTTCCAAACAATCATGTTGACTTTCAGTAGGTTGTGGCAAAAGGGTAGCTGGATTTAAGGTGTTTACAGTCTCTAAATGCACTCTTGGGTTTTCACACAACATTGCTTGATACTTGGTCATACGGCTGTTACTAAACCAATGATTTCCTTTGTAATCCAACAACGTCTGTACTGCATGTGGGACTCGTACATAAAGTTCTTGACCCAGAGTGAGTTTATCGGCTTCAGCTACTAGCAGGGCGGCTGCAGCTACTGCTCTTAGACAAGGTGGAAGTCCGCTGGCCACTGCATCCAATTGCTTAGACATGTAGGCAACAGGTCTTTGCCATGATCCCAAGTACTGTGTCAATACTCCCACAGCCATTCTTCTTTGCTCGTGTACATATAAGTAGAATGGTCGTGTGTGATCAGGTAGACCTAATGCTGGGGCACTCATCAAAGCCTTCTTCACATCTTCAAATGCCGTTTGCTGTTCTTGGGTCCATAAGAAGGGGTCGTGCTCTGTACCTTTGATAGCTGCGTACAGGGGTTTTGCTAGTATCGCATAGCTGGGAATCCATATCCTACAGAAGCCTGCTGCCCCCAAGAATTCTCGCACTTGTCTTCTATTCTTGGGTATTGGTATTTGGCAGACAGCTTCTTTTCTCTCTGGCCCCATAATTCTTTGACCTTCAGAGATATGGAATCCCAGATACTTGACAGTTGGCAAACACAACTGAGCCTTCTTTCTAGACACCTTGTATCCTGCCTTCCAGAGAATGTGCAGTAGATCGTGCGTTGCTTGCTGACAGATTTCTTTTGTAACTGCTGCTATCAACAAGTCATCTACATATTGTAACAAGACACACTCTCCTGGGATGGACTCGAAATCCAGTAAATCTTGACTTAGGGCTGAACCAAATAGGGTAGGTGAATTTTTAAACCCTTGGGGCAGTCTTGTCCAAGTCATCTGGCGTTTTGAGCCCGTTACAGCGTTTTCCCATTGGAAAGCGAAAATACATTGACTTTCTGCGGCAATTCGGAGGCAAAAGAAGGCATCTTTGAGATCTAAGACTGTGAAGTAAGTAGCCCCGCCCGGAATTAAAGCAAGCAGGTTATATGGATTGGGTACAACTGGATGTATACTAACAACCGCATCATTGACTGCTCTCAAGTCCTGCACAGGTTGATACTCATCTGTACCGGGCTTTTGAACAGGCAGCAATGGGGTGTTCCAGGGGGAAGTACAGAATTTTAGGATACCATACCGTATGAACTTATCCAGATAGGATTGAATGTTCTTCTTAGCCTTCTGCGGGATGTGGTATTGTCTTAGGCTCACTGGATAAACCCCAAGTTTCAGTTCAATTTTTATAGGTGGAATATTGCGGGCCAGTCCTGGTGGGTTGTTCTCTGCCCAAACTCCTGGTATGTTAAACAATGTCTCATCACTCCTAGGGTTTTGGCTAGTCAACGCTGTATAAAGTCGCCACTCTTCTTCCTTTGGTACAGATAATGTCATAATACCTGAAGGTCCATTAAACTTTAAAGATGTTGTTCCATTTGGTAGGAACGTAATCTGCGCTTGTAATTTTGATAGCATATCACGTCCCAGCAATTGGACTGGACATTCAGGCATATAAAGGAATTGATGTTTTATTACGTGGCCTCCCAATGTACAGAGTCGACTTTTAAGAACCGGTTTTTCAGCACTTCTTCCAGTTGCTCCTATATCCAGATGGAGGAGCAACTAGATTAGTCACCACTGAATGTTCAGCACCAGTGTCGATCATGAACGCACTCCTTTTCCCCCCTATTGATACATCGACCATAGGCTCCGCTCGACCAAGGGGGATGGAGCCCGGTCGGTATCAATAGTCCTCCATGACCGTGTCAGCCAATCCTACGAAGTCCCTACCTTCTCTATCGCGGGACCTTTGCGCTGCTGGAATATACCTGTCTTCCCTAACACTTCCTCTGTTCCCATTACTCCCTCTATAACCATTACTCCCTCCGGGGCCTCCTCTACCTCTCGCTCTGCCTCTAAAGTTTCCGTAACCTGACCTAGGTCTGTCTCTCTCAGACTGTTCTCTTCGCGGACACTCATTTCTCCAATGCCCTTCTTCCTTACAGTAAGCGCACTGATTTCTACTTAGAGGTTCCTCATTCCATCTACTATCGCCTCTATCCGGGCCCCGTCTATCTACGCCTGCGATCGCTACCGCTAGCATATCAGCCTTTTTACGCATCTTGCGCTCTTCCTCTTTCTTACTTTCTGTATCCCTATTCATATACACCTTATTCGCTACCTCCATTAGTTGGGTAATTGACATACCTGCAAACCCTTCTAACTTTTGTAGCTTGCGCTTAATATCTCCGTAAGCTTGGCTGACAAAGGCGGAGTTCACCATTCGGGAATTATCTGCGTCTTCCGGATTAAAGGGGGTATACAAGCGGTATGCCTCCAATAATCGGTCATAAAAGACACTGGGCGCTTCATCGCTTTTCTGAATCACCTCAACTGTCTTCGACATATTAATGGCTTTCTTTCCTCCGGCTTTCATGCCAGCAATTATAGCGTCTCTATAGGCTCTGAGTTGAACCATATCAGCACCATTTACGTTCCAATCGGGATCGGTGTTGGGATAATGTGTTGCGGCCCATGCTGATGGATTAGCTTGGTTTAAAGTACGGGCTTTATCCTCTAATGCTTTAATGGCTGCTTGATTTATTCTTGTCCTTTCCTCATTGTTAAATAAAGTCATTAATAACTGCTGGCAATCAGCCCATGTCGGGTTATGTGTCTGTACTATGGAGGTGAACAGATCAGTCATAGCTTGTGGTTTCTCGGTATACGAGGAATTGTGGGTCTTCCAGTTTAAAAGATCGGTTGTAGTAAATGGGACATATACGAAGACAGGGTCAGCGTGTGCCATTTGACCTGCGGCATCGATATAGGCTGACCCGGGATTCAGACGAAGAGGCATCTGATAGTGCTTTAATTGTTGGGCACCAGTCAACTGTCGGGTTTGGATGGGGCTACGTAGAGAGGCGTCAGTCATGGGTTCCGGTCGGGGAGAGATAGGGTATGGGGATGTGGGAGGTTGGCTTTGGGAAAAGGTGGTAAATAAAACACTTCGAGCCGAGCTAGATGAAGCTTGACCGGAAGTCTGAAGTGGCGCCAAATCAGGATATTCGTTTTTAATGGGGGTTGGTTCTGATTCCGGAAGGGGAGATTTAGTACGAGGGGGGGTGGATCCTGTACTGGAGGAGGAAGCGGAAGTGGATGGGGGTAATGAGGGGAGGGCTGCAGGACTTCCTGCGTTTGCGTCACTTCTTCTTAACGGAAAGTAAGGGGGCGGCAAAGGGATCTCGGACTCAGGGGGCGTGTCCAAAATGGGCCTAACACCAGTCCTAGTGGACGAACAAGTCCTAGCTACCATGAGGCGACATTGCTCCTCGTGGCATGTCCGGAGCCATTTTGGCGAGTCATTTACGGCCTGTCTCCAACAATCAACATAAGGAAACTGGCCGTAAAGTTCAGGCCTACCTGATACAGCCACGTGTAAGCGCTGTACCAGAGTTGGATCCAAACTGCCACGTGGCGGCCATGCCGCAACCAAAGTAGGCCACTCCCTAGTACACAAAGTGACCAAACGTACAGGAGACATTTTAACCCCAAAATCACAAGTTTTAAATCCCTTTTTAAAATTCTTCACCATACAACCTAAGGGATCCGGAATCGTTGACTGCGACGCACCCATACTTAACAATGGAACGTCGTCGACAACGAATACTATACACGCGTACTTATTCAACAGTCACACCCGTTTCCTCTGGCAACAGCACCACGTGGTACGGTTACCAAGTGAAACGTACACAATAACAATAAACACTCAGGGAATTCCCGTACACACAGCTGCTACACCAGTCACTATATAATCAATATTATGCCCTTTGGCGTAACTATACAGTCACCCACGCTATAATTCTCTATATACGAATTACCCGTCTATAACACACCCCAGTAACATCGTCTTTTACAAATAGCGGTTACAGTACGGTTAGCATAGGTCAAAGCACAAGTTAAGGTCACAATACAATTATTAGTGGTTATGGTGTTAAACATGCAATGGACGACAATGATTAGTACTTATATACAGTGTCAGTAAATATACAGGGTTATGGTACCGTGCACTATAATACAGCAACACACTATTAACACTCTCGCTAGACGGCTGAGCTCGCGCTATCTAACAAGATATACACTTTACTAAACAATCGTTAACACATTTACAATTCCCAACTAAACTATTGGCCAGTACCTTGAATGGACTACCTAAAAACAATCTACATACGTTTTGGTTAGCCACACTGCCCAATCACCACATATATAGCGAGCTAGAGGACCGAATTTACACAGACGCCTCTTAGTCGCACTATCAAAAGTCTAGTGGGTTCCAAATTTACACGCCTTCCCACTTAGCCCAGATAGGATGAGAACTAGCGAACCGAATTTACACAGACGCCGCTTAGTCTCCCGGTCCCTCCGACCTAGCGAACAAAATGTACACCCTAGAACGCTAGTCTAGACAAGACACCGGTGTCCGGCTAGGGCTATTTACACCAGAGCCCCGCCTGACTAACAGAATCAAACGGTCTGACTAAAGAGCGTTCGATCGAGCGGTGCGCCTTCGCTCCTTCCCTCCGACAGAGGGGGCAGATACACAGATTCAAAACCCCTTTGGGCCTACCGCACAATCGGTATACCCCTAGTGGGTCCTGCCGTCTAAAACAGCAGTTGTCTTACCTCCTCGTTCCTGAACCTGAGTTCACACTCATCGACGGGGACACCCCAGCACTTCTCACGTAGAGGCCGATGATCTCCTGGACAACAGACCAGTGGCGCCGAGACAAAGGGAGGTCCACGCAGAAGTTCAGGGGTGCAGCCGTAGAGAACGTGGGCAAAGATAGACCGTCTCACGCCTCTGCCTCTCAGCTACCGTTGAACGATGAGCTTCCCGGCCAATGCACCAAATGATACCGGAGAAACTGACGGAAGCCAAGCACAGAGAGATGGACACAGGTTTCTTCAGGAAGGAAGAGATTCTTTATTGGATCACCGATCGGGACTCAGAGGGACTAACGTCCCCAAAATACAGCAAGTTCTGAGCCCCGGACAATAGTGCAGGCTCCTTATATAGGCATATAACTCCTCCCATATTAAGCTCCACCC